>NC_091449.1:42546687-43193424 GCF_964237555.1 Oryctolagus cuniculus
TGATTTATGATTTTGTACAGATAATTTCACTCATCTACCATTGTTGTAATTCTTGCTCATTTCCAAATAAATAACATTGCAATGAAGATGCTGAAGTTACAACCTTCACAACACTGAAGACTATTAGGACAAAATACAATGATTAAGTGTATCAGTTGTTTTCCTCTTCATTCATGATGTGAATTTTCACACTGTGTGCTAAGGAAAGTGTTAATCAAAGTTCTTCTCACCAGCAGCATATGGGAGCTCCTGTTGCCCTCCCCCTTGTAATCCTGGATAAAATAGTATTTGTTAAAGTAAAAACCATTTTACTTGATTTTTGATTGACACATAATAATTGTACATATTTATGAGATACAATATGATAGTTCATATGTGTATAGATTGTGCAATGATCCAGAGTAATTAGCATATATATCAACTTAAATATTTATCATTTCTTTGTGGTTCAATCATTTAAATCCTCTTTTAGTTTTTTTTTAAATATAGATCTCATTATTGTTAGCTTCAGTTATTCTGTGCAACTGAACACCAGAACTTATTCTTCCTCTAACTCTAACATTGTGCCTATTGACCAACTTCTCCCAGTTTATCCTTCTGTAACCACTGATTTATGCTCAACTTCTGTGAAATCAGCATTTTTAGATTGCACATTGGGTGAGATCATACGGTGTTTGTCATTCTGTGCTTAGCTTATTTCACTTTAACATAATGTACATTTGTTAGTAGAGATAACTGGAATAGAGGTTCTTGTCTTCCTGTAAGAAAAGCATTTCAGGCATGAGACAGAGGGTAGTGGTAAGCAAGGTAGCAAGGTTTAATGAGGTAGTGCATCCATCAGAAAGGACTGGCACCTCTCCAGACAGATCTGAGACTCAGAGAGTGCCCAGTCTACATTCAGACTGGGGTTTATAAGGATGTGGGGTCCACTTCTTCTCACCTTTCTCCCCCCTGCACTCTCTTCTAGACAAAGGGTTTCCTGGGTGTGAAACAGGTGAAATTCCTCCAAAGTTTTTATTATATAATGTTATCAGACTGGGTAGCTTACTAGATAAAGAGGATTCTCCTGGGGTACTTTTTGTGGAGGGAAGCCTGGAACCACTTATAAAATTATTTGGGTCTGGAGTGCAACAGCGGGGAGACTTGGGACGTCCAGGGCTCCGAGTCCACACATCGGCGCTGGAAGGGGAGCAGACCTGCGTGGAGAGCGTGGGAGCCCACAGTTCGGGACACCAGCGGCAGACTCAACACACCAGCGCTGGAACGCGAGGGCGAGCAAGACAAAGAGCAGGCGCCATCTTGGACATACGTCATAAGCAGAGCGACCTCAGGTCTGCACCGGCCCTGAGCCTAGCAGTAAAACCTGACTCTGGGTGGGGCGAATTAACAGGAGATTAGGACCTAGTAAATTTATGGTGCTACTGAACTGAGACTGTGAAAAAAGAGACGGTGGGGGAGAGAATTCACGGAATTCACGTGAGCACTCTCCAGAGACGCTACAATTCCATAACTTTGGCAACCCAGTGGGAGACTGAAGGAGAATTTGAGCCCACTCTAAGGGCCGAACAGATTCCCTGTGTGGTCCTTGGGAAAGAGCTTCTGATCTCTGGCTCCTGTGGGTATATCATTTGCCTGCTAACTACCTCCAACTTCGTTCAGCTGTGCAGAATAACTTCCCTTTTGAATCAAAAAAAAAAGAGAGAGAGAGAGAGAGAGAGAGAGGTTTACCACGCCTAACCTGGGAGTGTCACCTTTGGCACACCAAACAGAGCTCTCAGGCCACACCCATCTCAAGCCCTAAGGCTCCATCAAAAACAGATAGTCCACTTAATCTAGAGTCATAGTATAACAAGAAAAAGCACCACAGTGAAGAAACCAAGTATCTCCAATATGACAAATAACAAATGCAAAAACCAAGGTAATAAAAACAAGGAAGTCACCATGAAGCCCTCAAATGAAAAAGACACCCCAATTCAAGATTATGAGGATGATGACATAGAAGAAATGCAAGAAGCAGATCTCAAAAAATTGATAAGAACATTAAGAAGTTCTCAAAAACAAATTCTTGAACTACAGAAATCCTTAATGGACAAGATAGAAAATCTCTCTCGTGAAAATGAAATATTAAGGAGGAATCAAAATGAAACGAAACAACTAGTACAACAGGAAACTGGGATAGTGACTGAAGTGAAGAATTCAATAGATCAAATGAAAAACACAATAGAGAGCCTTACAAACAGAATGGGAGAAGCAGAAGAGAGAATATCGGACTTAGAAGACAGAGAACAGGAAAGGATACAGTCAGACCAAAGAAAAGACGAGGAATTTAGAAATCTAAAACATATTGTCGGGAATCTTCAGGATACTATTAAAAAACCCAACATTCGGGTTCTAGGAGTTCCTGAAGGCATGGAGAGGGAGAAAGGATTAGAAGGCCTTTTTAGTGAGATATTAGCAGAAAATTTCCCAGGTTTGGAGAAGGACAGAGAAATCCTAGTACAGGAAGCTCACAGAATCCCTAATAAACACGACCAAAAGAGACCCTTACCACGACACGTTGTAATTAAACTCTCCACAGTGAAACATAAAGAAAAGATCCTAAAATGTGCAAGAGAGAAACGTCAGATTACTCTCAGAGGATCTCCAATCAGACTCACAGCTGACTTCTCATCAGAAACTCTACAAGCTAGGAGGGAATGGCGAGATATAGCCCAGGTACTAAGAGAGAACAACTGCCAGCCCAGAATATTATATCCTGCAAAGCTATCATTTGTGAATGAAGGTGAAATAAAGACTTTTCATAACAAACAGAAATTGAAAGAATTTGTTGCCACTCGTCCAGCCCTGCAAAAGATGCTTAAAGATGTGTTACACACAGAAACAAAGAAACACGGTCATCAATATGAAAGAAGGTAAAGGAAGGAAACCAAGGAAGGAAAGCTCACAGCAAAAGATCACAGGGAATTCAAAGCATATATTAGAACTTATCTTTGGCAAATGGCAGGGCAAAGTTACCACTTATCATTAGTCACATTGAACATGAATGGCCTGAACTGTCCAGTTAAAAGACACCGTTTGGCTGATTGGGTTAAAAAACAAAACCCATCTATTTGCTGCTTACAAGAAACACATCTTTCCAACAAAGATCCATACAGACTGAAAGTGAAAGGCTGGAAAAAGATATACCATGCCAACAGAAATGAAAAAAGAGCAGGCGTAGCCATCTTAATATCAGACACCATAAACTTTACTACAAAAACCGTTAAGAGAGACAAAGAGGGACACTACATAATGATTAAGGGATCAATTCAACAGGAAGATATAACAATTATCAATGTATATGCACCTAACTACAGGGCACCGGTTTATCTAAAAGATTTGTTAACGGACTTAAAGGGAGACTTAGACCCCAATACAATAGTACTGGGGGACTTCAATACTCCACTCTCAGAAATAGACAGATCAATAGGACAGAAGATCAACAAGGATACAGTAGATTTAAACGACACTATAGCCCAAATGGATCTAACAGATATATACAGAACTTTCAATCCTACAGCTAAAGATTATACATTCTTCTCAGCAGTACATGGAACCTTCTCTAGGATTGACCACATACTAGGCCATAAAGCAAGTCTCAGCAAATTCAAAAGAATTAGAATCATACCATGCAGCTTCTCAGACCATAAAGGAATGAAGTTGGAAATGAACAACTCAGGAATCCCTAGAGCATACGCAAACACATGGAGATTGAACAACATGCTCCTGAATGAACAATGGGTCATAGAAGAAATCAAAAGAGAAATCAAAAACTTTCTGGAAGTAAATGAGGATAACAGCACAACATACCAAAACTTATGGGACGCAGCAAAAGCAGTGTTAAGAGGAAAGTTTATATCAATAGGTGCCTACATCAAGAAATTGGAAAGGCACCAAATAGATGAGCTTTCTATTCACCTCAAGGATCTAGAAAACCTACAGCAAACCAGACCCAAATCTAGTAGGAGAAGAGAAATAATTAAAATCAGAGAAGAAATCAACAGGATTGAATCAAGAAAAACATTACAAAAAATCAGCCAAACGAGGAGCTGGTTTTTTGAAAAAATAAACAAAATTGACACCCCATTGGCCCAACTAACTAAAAAAAGAAGAGAAAAGACCCAAATCAATAAAATCAGAGATGAAAAAGGAAATGTAACAACAGACACCACAGAAATAAAAAGAATCATCAGAAATTACTACAAGGACTTGTATGCCAGCAAACAGGGAAACCTATCAGAAATGGATAGATTCCTGGACACATGCAACCTACCTAAATTGAACCAGGAAGACATCGAAAACCTAAACAGACCCATAACTGAGACAGAAATTGAAACAGTAATAAAGGCCCTCCCAACAAAGAAAAGCCCAGGACCAGATGGATTCACTGCTGAATTCTACCAGACATTTAAAGAAGAACTAACTCCAATTCTTCTCAAACTATTCAGAACAATTGAAGAAGAGGGAATCCTCCCAAATTCTTTCTATGAAGCCAGCATCACCTTAATTCCTAAGCCGGGAAAAGATGCAGCACTGAAAGAGAATTACAGACCAATATCCCTGATGAACATAGATGCAAAAATCCTCAATAAAATTCTCGCCAATAGAATGCAACAACACATCAGAAAGATCATCCACCCAGACCAAGTGGGATTTATCCCTGGTATGCAGGGATGGTTTAATGTGCGCAAGACAATCAATGTGATACACCACATTAACAGACTGCAGAAGAAAAACCATATGATTCTCTCAATAGATGCCGAGAAAGCATTTGATAAAATACAACACCCGTTCATGATGAAAACTCTAAGCAAACTGGGTTTGGAAGGAACATTCCTCAATACAATCAAAGCAATCTATGAAAAACCCACAGCCAACATCCTATTGAATGGGGAAAAGTTGGAAGCATTTCCACTGAGATCTGGGACCAGACAGGGATGTCCACTCTCACCACTGCTATTCAATATAGTTCTGGAGGTTCTAGCCAGAGCTATTAGGCAAGAAAAAGAAATTAAAGGGATACAAATGGGGAAGGAAGAACTCAAACTATCCCTCTTTGCAGATGACATGATTCTTTATTTAGGGGACCCAAAGAACTCTACCAAGAGACTATTGGAACTCATAGAAGAGTTTGGCAAAGTAGCAGGGTATAAAATCAATGCACAAAAATCAACAGCCTTTGTATACACAGACAATGCCATGGCTGAGGAAGAACTTCTAAGATCAATCCCATTCACAATAGCTACAAAAACAATCAAATACCTTGGAATAAACTTAACCAAGGACGTTAAAGATCTCTACGATGAAAATTACAAAACCTTAAAGAAAGAAATAGAAGAGGATACCAAGAAATGGAAAAATCTTCCATGCTCATGGATTGGAAGAATCAATATCATCAAAATGTCCATTCTCCCAAAAGCAATTTATAGATTCAATGCAATACCAATCAAGATACCGAAGACCTTCTTCTCAGATCTGGAAAAATTGGTGCTGAAATTTATATGGAGGCACAAGAGACCTCGAATAGCTAAAGCAATCTTGTACAACAAAAACAAAGCCGGAGGCATCACAATACCAGATTTCAGGACATACTACAGGGCAGTTGTAATCAAAACAGCATGGTACTGGTACAGAAACAGATGGATAGACCAATGGAACAGAATTGAAATACCAGAAATCAACCCAAACATCTACAGCCAACTTATATTTGATCAAGGATCTAAAACTAATTCCTTGAGCAAGGACAGTCTATTCAATAAATGGTGCTGGGAAAATTGGATTTCCACGTGCAGAATCATGAAGCAAGACCCCTACATTACACCTTACACAAAAATCCACTCAACATGGATTAAAGACCTAAATCTACGACCTGACACCATCAAGTTACTAGAGAACATTGGAGAAACCCTTCAAGATATTGGCACAGGCAAAGAGTTTCTGGAAAAGACCCGGGAGGCACAGGCAGTCAAAGCCAAAATTAACTTTTGGGATTGCATCAAATTGAGAAGTTTCTGTACTGAAAAAGAAACAGTCAGGAGAGTGAAGAGACAACCGTCAGAATGGGAAAAAATATTTGCAAACTATGCAACAGATAAAGGGTTAATAACCAGAATCTACAAAGAGATCAAGAAACTCCACAAAAACAAAACCAACAACCCAATTAAGAGATGGGCCAAGGACCTCAATAGACATTTTTCAAAAGAGGAAATCCAAATGGCCAACAGGCACATGAAAAAATGTTCAAGGTCATTAGCAATCAGAGAAATGCAAATCAAAACCACAATGAGGTTCCACCTCACCCCGGTTAGAATGGCTCACATTCAGAAATCTACCAACAACAGATGCTGGCGAGGATGTGGGGAAAAAGGGACACTAACCCACTGTTGGTGGGAATGCAAACTGGTCAAGCCACTATGGAAGTCAGTCTGGAGATTCCTCAGAAACCTGAAGATAACCCTACCGTTCGACCCAGCCATCCCACTCCTTGGAATTTACCCAAAGGAATTTAAATTGGCAAACAAAAAAGCGGTCTGCAGCCTAATGTTTATTGCAGCTCAATTCACAATAGCTAAGACCTGGAACCAACCTAAATGCCCATCAACGGTAGACTGGATAAAGAAATTATGGGATATGTACTCTTTAGAATACTATACCGCAGTAAGAAACAACGAAATCCAGTCATTTGCAACAAAATGGAGGAATCTGGAACACATCATGCTGAGTGAAATAAGCCAGTCCCAAAGGGACAAATACCATATGTTCTCCCTGATCGGTGACGACTGACTGAACACCAAAAAGGAAACCTGTTGAAGTGGAATGGACACTATGGGAAACGGTGACTTGATCAGCATAGCCCTGACTGTTATTGAACAACTTAATACATTATCCCTCTTAGTAGTTTTTTTGTCTGTTCTACTTAATATGACTGGTTTAATTCTGTAATTAATACAGAGTTATTCTTAAGTGTTGAAATTTAACTGAAATGTGATCCCTGTTAAACATAAGAGTAGGAATAAGAGAGGGAAGAGATATATAATTTGGGACATGCTCAAGCTGACTTGCCCCAAATGGTAGAGTTAGAAACATACCAGGGGACTCCAATTTAATCCCATCAAGGTGGCATGTACCAATGCCATCTCACTAGTCCAAGTGATCAATTTCAGTTCGCAATTGATCATAATGAAAGGACTAAGAGTCAAAGGGAGCACATAAACAAGTCTAGTACCTGCTAACACTAACCGATAGAATAAATAAAGGGGAGAGTGATCCAACATGGGAAGTGAGATACTCAGCAGACTCATAGAATGGCAGATGCCCTAAATAGCACTCTGGCCTCAGAATCAGCCCTAAAGGCATTCAGATCTGGCTGAAAAGCCCATGAGAGTATTTCAGGCATGGAAAGCCAAGACACTCTGGCAAAAGATCTCTGTGAGTGAGATCTCAGTGGAAAGAACAGGTCTTCAAAGAAGGAGGTACCTTTCTCTGAAGGGAGGAGAGAACCTCCACTTTGACTATGACCTTGTCTAAACAAGATAAGAGTCGGAGAACTCAAGGGGCTTCCATAGCCTTGGAAACTCATGACTGGAGCATAGGGAGATTACTGATGCCATAGACAGGAGTGTCAATTGGTAAAGTCAACAACAGGAGTGACTGTGCACTTACTCCTCATGTAGGATCTCTGTCCTTAATGTGCTGTGCATTGAGATTTAATGCTATAACGAGTACTCAAATAATATATTTCACTCTGTGTTTCTATGGGGGTGCAAACTGTTGAAATCTTTACTTAATGCATACTAAACTGATCCTCTGTAAAAAAAAAAAAAAAAAAAAAAAGAAAAGAAAAGAAAAGAAAAGAAAAGAAACTATCAACTCCCAACTTGACTCTCACTGGGATTAAACATGACAATAGGTCTGATCTGATTTCATCATCATTTAAAAAAAATCATCTATTATTTTTCACTTTATG
This sequence comes from Oryctolagus cuniculus, assembly GCF_964237555.1. Lineage (NCBI taxonomy): Eukaryota > Metazoa > Chordata > Mammalia > Lagomorpha > Leporidae > Oryctolagus > Oryctolagus cuniculus. The sequence continues at coordinate 42,554,693 of NC_091449.1, forward strand.
TTTCTGTGTGGGAGCAAACTGTTGAAATCCTTACTTAATGTATACTAAGCTGATCTTCTGTATATTAAGATAATCGAAAATGAATCTTGATGTGAATGGAAGGGGAGAGGGAGTGGGAAAGGGGAGGGTTGTGGGTGGGAGGGACGGTATGGGGGGGAAGCCATAGTAATCCATTATTCGTACTTGGGAAACGTATATTCATTAAATAAAAGATAAAACGTAAAAAAAATTATTTGGGTCTGTGCAGGACTTCATAATGTAAAATACTGGGTACTCAAACAACATATTTCATTTTGTGTTTCTATGGGGGTGCAAACTGTTGAAATCTTTACTTAATGTATACTAAACTGATCTTCTGTAAAAAAAAAAAAAAAGAAAGAAAGAAAGAAAGAAATTATCAATTCCCAACTTGACTCTCACTGGGATTAAACATGACAATAGGTCTGATCTGATTTCATCATCATTTAAAAAAATCATCTATTATTTTTCACTTTATGTTTCTGTGTGGGAGCAAACTGTTGAAATCCTTACTTAATGTATACTAAGCTGATCTTCTGTATATTAAGAGAATCGAAAATGAATCTTGATGTGAATGGAAGGGGAGAGGGAGTGGGAAAGGGGAGGGTTGTGGGTGGGAGGGACGGTATGGGGGGGAAGCCATTGTAATCCATTAGTCGTACTTTGGAAATTTATATTCATTAAATAAAAGTTAAAAAAAAAAAAGTAAAATACTGGGCTTTGTCCGAGGTACGCGCCTGAGGATGCCACATTCCTTTCCACAGGTGGTGCTTTGTTTCCTTAGGCCCCTTTCACACACGTAGGCTGATTTCTATCTTCCTACCTAGTACATTTGTATTGTTGCAAATGCTGAAATTTCATTATTTTGGGTGGATGAATAGTATTCTATTACATGTATGCATCATATTTTCCTTATTTATTCATTGATGGACATTTATATTGATTTTATATCTTAGCTATCATGAATATGAATAGTGCTTCAATGATCATGATAGTGCAGAAATATCTTAGATATACTGATTTCTTTTGCTTAGTACTATATACTCAGTAGTGGGATTCCCAGATCATATGCAATTCTGTTTTTAACTTTTTGAAAACTCTCCATAATGGAAAACCATTATTGCTCAAATTTGATTCTTGCCTGTTAAATAGCAATGGGTAACCAAAGAATATGCTTAGAGGTACTTCCTGTACTGGTGGAAACTATTTGGTATTTCAAAGATAGTATCTCCTTGGTCCCTGGAGGATTCTACCATAAAGAAATTACTGATTTGTATCATCAAAAACCAAGTACTCGTGAAGAAATCTCAACCTCTAGCTAAAAGTAGAGCATGTGGGTTTTTCCAGGGGTCTCATCTATAAAAGGATCATTGACATTTGACTTTTCAGGATGTTTCATCTCTCTCCTTTTTAAACATTTCTCTAATGTTTTATTATGTGCATGGATAACATGAATAGGAGAATAACACCAAGAGATAAATGACACATTTTCTCTGGTTTCTTATTGGTGCATATGAAGGACCTCTTGGGCATATTAAATTTTAAAGCTTTTAATTGAGAAACAAAACAAAACAAAAATGCCAAATATCACTATGTCCATGCAGATCTCCTTCTTCATTGATCAGTATAGGTATTTTGTTTCCACTTTTTATCAAAATATCTCAAATAAGCAAGTAAAAGCTTTCTAGACGTAATTAATTAAATACAACACCCATGTTCACATAAAGATCTTTATCTCAAAAGAGTTAGTCACAGTCCCCAAATCAGAATCTAATTTATTTGTAAGCTCTTAATGATCCAGGTCTGGATTTTCAAAAGTTTCTTTAAAATGTCTCCTAAATTCCCTTTGACAATTTTTGTACATGCTGAATTTCATATTTTAGAAATCTCAGAAGTAAAATCTCACACCGATATTAACTAAAGGCTGTAAAAATGTCACTTTGCAAACATGTAAGCATCAGAAAGCTAATGGAGAGAAAGAGAATCAGTCTTCCCTATTCCTTTGAAAATACATTTTCCCCCATTATACTGATCCATGACATATTCATGAGTTTTTTTATATGTAACAACCAATTCAAGATCTCAGTATCTTTTAAAACAAACATATTTTATTGTTCAAGAATCTGCATGACCCCTGATGCTCTGCTGGGCTTGGCTCTTGGTTGTGTGTTGGGCTCAGATCTGTTCTACCTGCTTGCTCATTCACCTTGGATTTGCAGCCACCTGAGATATGTTGTCCTCAGGACAGATGGCAAGTGTGAGAGGTCAAGCCAAGCACACAACTCATTTAAAACCTCTGCTCCTGTCATGTCTCCTAATAGTCTTTTCCACAATGCAGGTCAAGTGACCAAGACTAACATCAATGGGAAACATGTTTTGCCTACTCAATTCTACTATGCAGAGATACAGATGTTTAAATTACTTGCTTAATAATATAATCCACACTGAACACTACACCATGCTGCCTTTATTTAGCTTAAATTGGTTTCTATTTAAAAAAAATCATGCAGTGGGTGTTGTGGCACAGTGGCACAGTGAGTTAAGCTGCCTGCATCCCATGCTAGAATGCTGGTTCTAGTTTCCTGCTACTGTGCCTGGAAAGGAAGCAAATGAGGGCCCAAATACTTGGATCCTTCCAAGTCACCTGGGAGAACTGGATGGAGTTCCAGGATCCTGGCTTCAGTCTGGTCCAGTCCTGGTTGTTACAGGCATTTGGGGAGTGAACCAGTGAATGGAAGATATGTCTCTGTCTGTTTGTCTCCTCTGCCCCCTCACTCTGCCTTTTAAATAAATGTTTAAGAAATCACATTCTGTCTTGTGCCTACTCAGGTATGTATAGTGTCACTATTAAATAGTAACATTCTCAAGGAAAACATTTTATTCTTAGTGCTTATCTCAAGCATTACATTTATAGAAGAAATCTATTAACCAGGTATTATTGAAACAATAGTTTAGAAATATGTTTAGTAAATTAATTCTCTATTGGAATCTAAATCAAATGACTGAGTACAGATATATACCACATATCTTACCCCCAAAATGTAAAATAAACATTCTTTAAAATTGGAGTATTTAAAATACCATGTGGGGGTGGGTGTTGTGGCACAGTGTGTTAAACTGCTGCTTGAGATGTCCATGTCCCCATATCAGAGTGCTGATTCAACTGCCTACTTTGCTTCTGATACAGTTTCCTACTAATGAGCCTGGGAAGCAAAAGATGATGGCTCAAGCTTGTGTTCCTGCCCCACCAGTGGGAGATCTGGATGGAGATGCAGGCTCCTGGCTTCAGCCAGGCCCTGACCTGGTTCTTGTGGCCATCTGGGTTGTGAACTAGTGTCTTTGTGCCTCACTCACTCTGTCACTTTGCCTTTCAATTAAATAAATCTTAAAAAGCAAAAAATGGGCAAGCGCCGTGGCTCAATAGGCTAATCCTCCACCTGTGGTGCCGGCACACCAGGTTCTAGTCCCAGTCGGGGCGCCAGATTCTGTACCAGTTGCCCCTCTCCCAGGCCAGCTCTCTGCTATGGCCTGGGAGTGCAGTGGAGGATGGCCCAAGTGCTTGGGCCCTGCACCCCATGGGAGACCAGGAGAAGCACCTGGCTCCTGCCTTTGGATCAGCGCAGTGCACCGGCTGTGGCAGCCATTGGAGGGTGAACCAACAGCAAAGGAAGACCTTTCTCTCTCTCTCACTGTCCACTCTGCCTGTCAAAAAAAAAATTTAAAAAAGCAAAAAATTCCCATGTTTATGACTGTAACTATGGTTATAGTCATTTCATTGTGTCAATTTGAAGTTATTGTCAATATGATTAATGATAATAAAAGCACTCGGCATGGGGGTGGTGGGGGGCAAGATGGCAGAATAGTGGCAGGACAATTGGAATCACACTGGAAAAAATTAATAATTAAGGAAGAGAGAAGATATATGCCTGAGATAGGGCTGTGGGAAATTCACAAAGGAAAACCAAGGAGAACAGTGGAGGCCAGCTGGGAATATACAGAGAAAGTGAGTGTGAAGGGGAAACAGTGGAGGTTCAGACTGGGGAGGTTGGTGCTGGCTCACGGTGGACCAGGTGGACAGGAACCTGTGGTTCCACAGAGCTTTGCATAGCAGCAAGAGGGAGAGCTTGAGGAACTGCTTTTGAAATTCCATTTTGGAAAAAGAAGGAGGGGGTAAATATCGAGGAACAGGTGGAGAGATCAGACATTACCCTGCCCACCTCCCCCCCCCCCCATCTCGACTTGCAGCTGGTGGGGGAAGCCATCTTGCCCCATTGTTTGTTTACATTGTTGGACACAATTAGGGGTCTGCCACTCCTGCCTTCCATGTGCCCACCCATCAGTTGCAGGGGTCATCTCACCCCTGACTCAAGAATGAGGGCTACAGCAATCCAGAAGAATTTCTTCTCCCACCATGCAGGCTGTGCAACCCAGGGAAGCCCTGCCTATTGGAAACTCCTAACTGCTCCCACTACCACTGAAGAGTGAGCCAGGTGCCAGTGGGTGGGGCTCTGTGCACCCCCTCACAAGGCACAGCTCATAACAGGGAAAGCTGGACCCACAGGAGAGTCGCCACAGAATAGCAACCGACAAAAAAAAAAAAATACACAAATGCCAAAAGGCAAAGGAAAAACACTATACAAGGAAGACACAATGAATCCCCCAAAGGAACACTGAATTTCAATAGTGAAAGGGGAAGATGAAGAGATTGAGGATATGCCAGAAATCGAATTCAGAAAATTAATCATCAGACTACTTAGAAGCAATCAGAAGCAAATTCACAAACTAAATGAAAAGTTTTCCCATGAAATTGAGAAGTTCAGATGAGCCAGAATGAAATACTGTAAGTGAAGAATACAATAGATCAAATCAAAAATGCAGTGGAAAGGCTTAACAACAGAATAGGTGCGACAGAAGAAAAAAAATCAGAAGTAGAAGACAAACTTCTGAAAATTTTATAGTCAGACCAAAGGAAAGAAGAAGAAATTAGAAAATTAAAAAAATACTGTTGGAGATCTACAAAATACTATCAAACGACCCAACATATGGGTCCTTGAAGTTGCTGAAGGTGTAGAAAGAGATCAGAAGGCCTTCTTAATGAAATAATAACAGAAAACTTTCACAATCTGGAGAAAGAAAAAGACATCCAAGTACAGGAAGTATGCAGAACTCCCATTAGACATGACTAGAAAAGATATTCACCACCACAAATTGTAGTAAAACTCCACAGTAGAACATAAAGAAAAGATTCTAAAATGTGCATGAAAGAAAAGCCAAATCATATTCAGAGGAACCCCAATTAGACTCACTGTGGACTTCTCATCAGAAACCCTACAAGTGAGGAGAGAATGGTGAGATATATTCCAAGTCCTAAGAGAAAAAAAGCTGTCAACCCAGAATACTGTACCCTGCAAAACTCTCATTTTTGAATGAGTGAAATAAAGATCTTCTACAACAAACAGAAATGGAAAGAATTTGTAACTACCTGCCCAGCCCTACAAAAGATGCTTAAGGATGTGCTACACACAGAAACAGGAACATCACTATGAAAGAAGGTGAAAACAGAAAATCACCCAGAAAAGTACAAAGGAAACCAAAAGTAACAAATTAAGACTCTTAATGGAAATAGGGTGTGGTGGAATGAGGTGAAAAGGTGATGCCAAGATGGCCACTGACAACAGAAACTGCCTGGCAACAGGCCGTGATTGGATGGCTTCGGAAACCACATGACAACAGAGGAACCCACATGACAACAGAGCCTGACTGACGGCAGGCCGTGATTGGATGGTTTCAGAAACTGCCTGGCAACAAGAGCCTGACTGGCAACAGGCTGTGATTGGATGGCTTTGGAAACTGCCTGGCAACAGGCTGTGATTGGTTGGGGCATAGACTGCCCCTTGACTGGATTGGCTGGTCTTGGCTATATAAGCTGTTGTACTAACTCAAATAAACGAGTCTGCGGGCTGCTTGCCTCAGGCCTGCTTTCACCCAACTCCCTCCCGGAGTCTGTACCACGCTCCTTCTCTCAGAAACGAATCCACTGCAACATTGTCGAGAAATCAACTGCAACAATAGGGCAGGGCAAAGTTGTTACTTAACAATAGTCAACTTGAATGTAAATAGTTTCAACTCTCCAGTTAAAAGACACAGGCTGGCTGAATGGATTAAAAAAGAAAACCCATCTATTTGCTGCCTAAAAGAAACACATCTCATCAACAAAAATGCATGCAAACTGAAAGTGAAAGGATGAGGAAAGATAATCCATACTAACAGAAACCAAAAAAGAGCTGGTGTAGCCATCCTAATATCAGAAAAAATAGACTTTAACACAAAAACTTTTAAAAGAGACAAAGAAGGGCACTATATAATGATTAAGGGTAAAAGAAATGTTAATGGATTTAAAGGGACATATAGACTCAAATGAAATAGTAATGGGGATTTCAATACCCCTCTTTAAGCGATGGACAGATCAACTGGACAGAAAATTAGCAAGGAAATAACAGTGTTAATTGACACTATAGACCAAATGGACCTAACAGATATCTACAGAGCATTCCACCCTACAGCCACAGATAACACATTCTTTTCATCAGCGCATGGAATTTTCTGTAGGATTCGTCACGTGCTAAGCCACAAAGCAAGTCTTAGCAAATTGAAACAAATCAAAATCATACCATGCATATTCTCTGATCACAATGGAGTAAAGTTGGTAATCTACAACTCAGGAATCCCCAGAATGTATGCAAACACATGGAGACTGAAACAATATGCTCCTGAATGAACAGTGGGACATTGAAGAAATAAAAAGAGAAGTAAAAAAAATTTGGAAAAAATGAAAATAATAATGCAACATATTGGAACTTATGTGATACAGCAAAAGCATTGTTAAGAGGAAAGTTTATAGGGGCTGGCACTGTGGTGTAGTGGGTAACAAATGGGAAAGCTGGATTGCCACATGCAGAAGCATGAAGCAAGCTCTTTACCTGACACTTTTCACCAAAATCCACTCAAAATGGACTAAAGACCTAAATCTAGGACCTGACATCATCAAATTATTAGAGAACATTGGGGAAACCTTACAAGACATTGGTGTAGAGAACGAGTTCCTGGAAAAGACCCCAAAGGCACAGGCATTCGAAGCCAAAATAGATAAATGGGATTACATCAAATTGAGAAGCTTCTGCACTGCAAAAGAAACAATCAGCAAGGTGAAGAGACAACTGACAGAATGAGAGAAAATATTTGCAAACTATACAACTGATCAAGGGTTAATAACCAGAATATATAAAGAGATGAAGGAACTCAACAACAACATAATCTGGTTAAGAAGTGAGCAATGGACTTAAACAGACATTTTTCAAAAGAAGAAATCCAAATGGCCAACAGACATGTGAAAAACTGCTCAGGATCACTAGCCATCAGAGAAATCTAGATAAAAACTGCAATGAGTTATTAGCTCACCCCGGTTAGAATGGCTTTCATAAAGAAATCAACAAACAACAAATGCTGGTGAGGATGTGGGGAAAAAGGTGCCCTAATCCACTGTTGGTGGGAATGTAAGCTGGTAAAGCCCCTAGGAAGACAGTGTGGATATACATCAGAGGTCTGAACATAGACCTACTATATGACCCAGCCATCGGCTCCTGGGAATCTACCCAAGGGGAATTAAATCAGCATATGAAAGAGCTATCTGTTTCTCCATGCTTATCACAGCTCAATCTGCAATAGTAAAGACATGGAATCAACCCAAATACCCGTCAACTGAAGACTGAATTAAAAACAAAAACAAAAACAAAACAAAACAAAAAACTGTGGGATATGAATACTACACAGCAGTAAAAACAATGAAATCTGGTCATTTGCAACAAAATGGATGAAACTGGAAAACATCATACTTAGTGAAATAAGCCAGTCTCCAACTGACAAATTCTTTATATTCTCTCTGACATCTGATAAGTAATAGAGCACCTACAAGGCAACATGTAGAAATGAAGTTGACACCATGAGAAGCAATGATTCTGAATGGCCCTTATCTTACCTATCAAGGAATAGCTTTTTATTGTATATTTTTGATTATTATTTTCCTTTCTTTTCCTCTAGAGTATTTTCCTTATCTTTTTTTTTTCTTTCATATGAATCATGGAACACTATACTTAACATAGAGTTAATCATATAAAGTTAATTGAAAATAGATCTTAGTAAAAAATGAGAGTGAGAATGAGAAAGGGAAGAGGAAGGGGGTTGGGAGAGTGGATGGAAAGACTGGCCTGGTGGGAAAAATTGCCAAAACCCTAAAACTATAATTTTGAAAGGCATAAAGAGCATAACTGCAAAGCAGTGTAGTCCTACCATACTCTCCTACGGACTCACTTCTAAGGGTACAGCTAAACAAAATGCCATGGGACCCCAAAATCCCTACAGCTGGCTGATAAAAATGGCTTAAGTGTTATAAAGACCAAATAGATAGGATTAAGTACCAAAGTGACCATATAGATAGGATCAAGTGAACAAGTATTCATATAAATAGTACCAAGTATATGGAAACAATAATAAACAGACTTAAAAAGGAGAGACGGCTCCAACATGGGAAGCAGTCCATAAAGCAGACTCAAAGGACAGTTGCTTTATGTAGCACTCCAACCTTAGAATCAGCCCTTAAGGCACTCGGGTCAGGTTGGAAAGCCCAGGAGGTGCAAATTGGCATGGAAAGCCAAGATACTCAGCAAAAGACTCCTACACAAAGGACCCTGTGGGCAAGACCCTCCGAGGAAAGAAAGGGCCACCAGAAAAGAATGTACTTTTCTCTGAAGGGAGGAGAGAACCTCCACTTTGCTTATGGCTCTGTCGAGCTAGTGGATCCAAACTCTTTCCATAGCTGGGACAGATCATGTCAAGAGCCTTGAGAATTACTGATGTCATACATAAGAATGTTATTTGTTAAATAGACAACAAGAGTCACTGTGCACTAACTTTCCATGCAGGACCTCTGTCCCCAAAGTATTGTACCCTAAAACTTAATAGTAAAACTTGTTCTCAAGAATCACTTCCTTTTAGTATATTAAAAGGAGGATATTACTGTGTCTCATAGTTATGTCCAAGAGCTCACAAAAGTAGTAACATCCTTGGGCTCTTCTTTAAAGATAATTAAGTCTCTAAAAGGAAAGAAGGGGGAAGAAGGAAGGGAAAAGAGAAAGGGGGAAGAAAAAGCAAAATCACCTCCGAGAAGCAATAGCATAGATCAGCCCTTGTATAGACAGCTGAAGAACACTTCTCTTAGTTTTTTTTTTTTTTTTTTTTTACTTCATTTGTTCTGTCTTTTTCTTTCTTGGATAAAAACAAGAGAGAGAGGGAAGACAGGGAGAATGGGTGGGAGGGCACCATGGTGGGAAGAATTACTCTGAACATTATTATTATTATATTTATGAGACACATACAAATTAAAAATAAATAAAAAATAAATAAAAGCACTCAGAAGTCATTTTATAACCAGAGTCCCCTAAATTGTTGTAACACACTTTATTCTGAGTCTCACCTCTAAGGTTTGTATACAATCACTTTACGAGAGAACCCACTGGAAAAAGAAGTGGGGGGCTATTACATGAAATGAGTCCTTGACTACTCTAAGAATCATCACTATAGCTTTTTCTTAAGACATGAGTGGTAACCTTGTGACACATAATTCTTTATGGTTTTCAATTTGTTGTTTACAAGAATGACCATCTGTCCAACACACAGTTCTAAATGCAAGAGGAAAATGGAAAAACTTTCCTTCTGCTTGTTTAAATGTTTCATTACCAATATTTGGAATGGAAAGATCTATCTTCTTGTTACAATTTGAGATTTAAATATGTACTTCAACACCACACAACTTTATACACATACGCATAACTACCTGCTCTTATCTATAGGCACTGACACAAATAGAAGTTTTCTAAGATGCTAAAAGGGAAATGGATAGTAAATCTTTCACTGCTTCCTAAGATGTATTTGTCCTCGTACTTGTCAAACTTTGGAGGAGGCTGTAGGTAATACTCTCTGCTATGTCAAACTTAAATCACCAGATGCCATCAAAACCATTCACCCTGTGAGGATCAGAGATAGTTGCAGGGGTCCACAGACAGTCTATTTTTATGTTTTATGAAAATTATGGCTTCCAGAGAAAGATTTGGATTGGAATCCCAGCTCCATCGTACTGTGTAGATCCTTAAGATCCCAAAGTTAAATTATTTGACCCTTACCTTCTTCATCTTTAAAGTTATCACAAAGGGCTACTGTAAGGATTTAAAAAGATATATAAAGTACAGTTTGATGTGTGGACAGAAGCCAAGTGCCAAATAAGTTGTGTTACCCAAAATGGCCACATAGAATAAAATGAAATTTAAAGATCAATCAAATTGTATATGTTAAACCAATATCAAAGTAGGACACAAACCACCTCTGTGTGTGCATATTTATTGCTAATACAAATCATACTAGTGATCAAGGACTCATCATTTAACACACCCTAAGAAAATGGTCATGAAAATAATTTTGGGTATTTTAATCCATGTTGTGTAGCAGAAAAATCCTGGGCTTTAGTGTCAGAAATTCGTCGTTTGCTAGGTGTGCACCTCAGACAAATTATTTAACATTCCTAGGCCTTGATTTCCTGATGGTAATGGCAATACATTTATTGAAAATAATACTGTGCTCCAAGCACTGTATTAAACCCGTCAACATGTTTCTCCATCAAGTCACTTATTTATAAAGCTTCTACAAGGTGCTGGCCACTGTGGGAAGCCCTGAGTGCAGAGGAGTGAATGATATTGTTGCTGTTAACTTTGAGCCAAAGAGTTTATCCTTCATCCCTGCCTTTCTCACTTTAAAATTATATATTAATAATAACTAGGTAAATAAGGATTCTGGGGGAGGTAAAAAATAAAGTAGGGAAGGCAAATAAAATTCTGGACGTAAAGGGAAACATATTTGAAGGCTACTGGAAAGCACTAATACTCCTTAAAATTTATCTTAAAATGTAGGCACTATGTAAACATTAAAATGTCTTTCTAATGCCTATGATTTCATAGGATGCTGTTGATTCCTACAGGCATTCATAGAATCTAAGCTCTATGTCTTTTTCTTTTTTTAAATTTATTTATTTGGAAGAGAGAGAGAGAGAGAGAGAGAGAGAGAGAAGAGAGAGAAAGATCTTTCATCCCCCTGGTTCATTCCCCAAATGGCCAAAACAACTGGGTGGGACTCGGCCAGGCTGAAGCCAGGAGCCAGGAACTGCATCTGGGTCTCCTGTGTAAGTGACAGAAACTCAAATATTTGAGCCATTATTCACATCATTCACTGCTTCCCAGGTGAATTAGCAGGAAGCAGTGTAGCTGGGACTTGAACTGGAACTCCAGGATGGGATGCAGGCATCACAGTCAGCAGCTTGGCCCACTGAGCCATAATGCCTGCTCTCAAATTCTATTTCTTAACAGCTTTGGATATTTTATTAACCTTCCTGAAATTTTGTTTCCTCACTTTGATTCTCAGTAAACATTAATTTTTTCTTAAAAGCCACAATTTGGGGCCAGCACTATGCCGCAGCAGGTTAACACCCTGGCCTGAAGCGCTGGCATCCTCTATGGGCACCGGTTCAAGACCCGGCTGCTCCACTTCCTGTCCAGCTCTCTGTTATGGCCTGGGAAAGCAGTAGAAATTGGCCCAAGTCCTTGGGCCCCTGCAGCGCCTGGGAGACCCAGAGGAGGCTCCTGGCTTCAGAGCAGCACAGCTCCGGCCATTGCGGCCAATTGTGGAGTGAACCATTGGATGAAAGATCTCTCTCTTTCTCTCTCTGCCTCTCCTCTATCTGTGTAACTCTGACTTTCAAGTAAAATAAAAAAATCTTAAAAAAAAGTTTATAAAAAAAAAGCCATAATTCCTCATTGTTCAATCTGGGCATGTTGAAGTAGATAAAAAGTGACAAGTTGTAAACAAGTGATGAAAATTAAGTTACTGAAAATCACTTATTCAATGTAGTACATGTGACCACTAAGAAATATTAGATATTTGTGTAACTTTAAATTTTGTTCATGTTTGCTGTAAAGGAAAAAAAAAAGTAGTCTTGGAGTCAACTTGAGATTAAAGGTATGCCAGTTTTATTTATTTTCTGGGAGATGCAGAATGGCTGTATTTACAGGCCTCTCTTGCAGTATTATTGAAATTGTATGGTTAGGTTCTGACTGAAACAAGGGGGTTGGTGGTATATTCCACTTAAAGTTTGGCTCATCTTTATGATTCTTCATGCTGTGTCTTTCCACTGCATGACAGCCGTGGAGGTCAAGTATAATGAACGGTATAAGGCGGTAAGAAGTAAGTATAATGCAGTAAGAAGCTTTTCTACAACCTACATGCAAATATTTCCTAAGTGTATGTCTCCAATTTGGCTTCTCAAATTCCAGACCCAATCATCTACTTCATATCCATACCTGGATATCCAATAGACATCTCCAGTTTGACAGGTTGAAACTTCAATGTCTGTCTTTTTCTCTGAAAGATTGTTGTCTTTCAGCTGGTGTCACGGCTCACTAGGCTAATCCTCCACCTGCGGTGCCTGGACTCCAGGCTCTAGTCTTCACTGGGGTGCTGGTTCTGTCCTGGTTGCTCCTCTTCCAGTCCAGCTCTCTGCTGTGGCCCCGGGAGGCAGTGGAGGATGGCCCAAGTCCTTGGGCCCTGCCACCCACATGGGAGACCAGGAGAAAGCACCTGACTCCTGGATTTGGATCAGCGCAGCGTGCCGGCCGTAGTGGCCATTTGGGAGGTGAACCAACAGAAGGAACACCTTTCTCTCTGTCTCTCTCTCTCACTGTCTAACTCTGTCTCTCAAAAAAAAAAAAAAAAAAAAGAAAAGAAAAGAAAAGATTGTTGTCTTTCACATCATGACTTTGACACTTTTCAGTTTTGTGCTTTATTTAAAGTTTCCTAAAATTCCTAAATCTAAGTTTCTGCACCTATAAAATGAGAATATGCTAGTCAACAGAAATAAAAGGATATAACACTGACAAGAAGAGCTACTATTTATTGCATATTAGCTATGTTCTATGAATTAAGCAAAGTAAGTGGTTACTGCTATTGAAACTAGGATCTTGGGATTTGAAGTTAACTTCCTTTATAATTCTATTCTCACTGAAGCATAGAATTTCAGAGTTATGCCAGACATTGATTTCTTGTGAGGGAGAAAAATTATTTTTCCAAGTATATATTCTTGGAATCTTGGTCAGTTTTGGTTGCTCCCTACCATCAAATAAATCCTGAAACCTATGGGAATATCTCTCTTGCCTATTTGCAATTATCAGTTGAGACATATCAATTCTTAATTTTCATGATTAACATTTAATTATCCAAAATTCAGAGATATGAAAAATAACCACCATTGAATTCTCTAACCATTACCAGTCACATGATTGATCAATGAGAAATGTGTGACTCTACCTTGGAATTACGATGCTAAATACATTTGACTGAGGTTGCAATTAGAATAGGGAACTTTTATGCAATTAGGAAAGAATTATTTATAAATAAAAGTTAATATGGTTAGTTTGCCTTTCAATATGAATTCTCCTACCAGTGTTGTGAAATTGGTCCCATATGATTTATTAAGTGAATTGGATTTCTTAATATGATGTGGAACCTTGTTGATTATATGTGGTGTACTCAGGAGGATCACAAATCAGTGATATGTAAACTCTTTATTGTTTTTTGGTCATTTCTTTAGTTTTGTATGGCATACCAGATTTAATTGCTGACAGAACTTCCTAGAAAAAAGTTATGGATGCAACCACACAAACACATGTAAAGTGCTAAATGTTATTTGAAGGAATAACAGGACATCTGAAGCTCATTGATCAACTCTCTATTGCATCTACAGACCTCAGTTTAAAGTTCCTCTTTATTCGAGAATGTTTGAGGGTCTAGGGATCCATGCTTCTCAAAATATAGGAAACAATCAAATTCATCAATTGTATATGTTTGGTGAAAAGTCACTTATTCCAGTTTCTTAGTATAACTGGCTTCCTCAAACATTCTTAAAATTTATCAGTTATTTAAAAGGATTTCTGCTTATAATTAAAGGGTTTTGTCCTGGATCAGTGAAGGTAGCATTGGGGGAAATTGTATCTTTACATTAATTATGTAACTGGGCCTGAAGGGTTAATACCAACCATGAATAAACAACATGATAATAGAAAAACAGACACAGTTTTGTAATTTTCTACACATTTTATCAAAATCAGTGCTTGTTTATTTATTTCACAGCCTAGTGGTTTCTAATGCATGTTTTTTCCTTATCTAAAGATATCACAGGTACATTATATCTACATATAGATGACTTTCCAGCTGTAAGTTAGTTTTAAAGTTTTTTTTTCCAATTCAGTCACTAAAGTATTTATCATTTATACAGAAACAATTTAACTTTTCACAAACTCCTGGTGGTAGTATAAAATGTATCTAATGATTAATTTTAAAGTGTTTCAAAATGTTACATATAATACCTATTCTTCTTTATTGAATATTCTCTTTTTCTGCTCTGTATTTAACAATTTTTAATTTAATATCTAATTATATTGAGCCAAACTTAAGAAAGATGATGTTTTTTGGGGACTTGAAGTTTATAAAGTAAAAAGAAAACATTCTGGGCATGTGGGAATGGCAGGCAATGCAAAATACTATCACATTTTATAACACATTCCCTTAATCAAACTCAATTACTTCAGTTCTAAAATGTAGGATTGCAACATTGTAGGTATATTTCTTGGTATTTTATGCACTGTGTTGATTATTGCTTTTGGTCATGGATTTATTATATCCAAAAAATAGTGAAGTCCAAACATTGTATCAACCATCTTTTAATTTTTACTTTCAATACACAACCACTAACAAGCCCATGTACCTAATGTAACACTGCTTCTATCCAACATTTAATAAGTTCTTAGTATGTCCATGTGTGCTGTTTGATTTGCATTGTGTCAATAAACTTTCTCAGTGCTTCTATGTAGTAGACATTATGTTTTATTCAAGAGAGGAAATTAAAGCTCAGAAAGGTGATACTACCAAATGGCTAGTGCAGAGCTAGGATTTGAATCCAGCCATTACGGCTTTAGAACAAATATTTATTCACTGTTCCGTTGCTTGTCATAGACAGTCTTGAATATGAAATTTGGAAAATCTATAGCTTTTTTCCCATGTTGAACTTTAATAATTTTCTTTTTCCTTTAATTTATCATGCCTTGATTCTTCTGGCCCCTCATCTTTAATTCCCACCCCCTTTACAGAGACCTGTCTTTTGGGATTAGAGTTAGATATTCCAAAATATAATAAGATAATTTTTTCCCTCATGGAATCACTGACCTATTATTTTCCTTTGCCATAAGACTGTTTCTAGAATTATATACAAAAATTATATCCTGTTGTGTTTATGAATAACTGTTCCTCTCATTTTCTCTGATTAGGTTTTTTGAATGATCATAAATAAGGAAGCCCTCTTCCCCTTTGCAATTTGGTAGCTGTTCAGTTACAAAATAAAGGGATAAAATATAACAAAAATACCATCTTCACTAGTAATATAAGCTGATACTAGAGAATATAACTAATAGCACTAGGAAGACTAACTTTCAAATAAGGAATGTTGAAATTGAACAATCATTGCCCAGGTCCATGTAACACTTGTCTGGGACATACCCTAACCCCACAAAGGCAGAGTTCAATATAGGATTTCTGCAGGTAGCTTGTAGATAGATGGAAGAAAGAGAAGAGCAAGGGGATTTTTTATGCCCATGTAGTTATCTGTTCAAACTGCCAAATACAATTGTCTCTCTTACCTATAATGGAAGGACTCACTGGAAGGCAAGAGCAAGGACAGCAGAGGAGCTATTGGCACATGGAAAAAAACATCGTGAGTGGAGAGAAGAGCCATGCTTCCAGGAGTCACATATTGTAAAAATAGGGTAAAGATTAAATTGTGAGATAAGAGCCAAAAATAGGAGATGTGTGCATCACTGATAGGACAACATAAGACTAGAGTGAAGACAAGTGCCATATAAAACAGGTATTTTAAAAGTAGAAAATAGGGGCCAGCACCGTGGCTCACTTGGTTAATCCTCCACCTGCGGTGCCGGCATCCCATATGGGCGCCGGGTTCTATTCCCAGTCACTCCTCTTCCAGTCCAGCTCTCTGCTATGGCCTGGGAGGGCAGTGGAGGATGGCCCAGGTGCTTGGGCCCCTGCACCTGAATAGGAAACCAGGAAGAAGCACCTGACTCCTGGCTTCGGATCGGCGCAGCACCGGCCCGTGGCAGTTGTTTGGCGAGTGAACCAACGGAAGGAAGACCTTTCTCTCTGTCTCTCTCTCTCACTATCTATAACTCTACCAGTCAAATAAAAAAAATAAGTGAAATAAAACTTTTTTTTAAAAAAAGTAGAAAATAGAAGAATTTTCTTTAATCCAGGATTTCTCTTTAGACAGATATAAGTGGCCAATAAGTTTATGATATTTCTATAGTTTTATAACTGTTTTCCAAAATTGTATAATCTGGCCCAAACATTTCAGGTCAGGAAGGCATTAAAAATGATTTCTTGGTGCTCTGGGTAAATATTTGAAAGATGGTAGTATTATGATGTCTTCTAAACGGCTCAACAGAACACACATTTTAAGAGCAAAGCACAATATAAAATGTATGTTAGTTTCTTTTGCCAATTTCTTGTGATCCCAAAAAGAGTTGCTGAAAATTGAAGACTAAGAGAACAAGCCTCTTCTTTTGTTGTAGTACGAAGTTGAAAAAAAGAGCTAAGAGGAGAATAATAGCTGAAAGTTGAGATTTGGCAGATAGTATGATATGATCTGATTTTCAATCAATCTTGAAACTGAGAATTTAAACACCTCCACCTGACATCAAATAGAAATGACCCATCGGTCAGGCAGTACGTATTTCTGAGCTCTGGATGCCTTGTAATAAAAGATTTTCTGCTTTATTTTACTCTTTTCTTCTCCTTTACCACACCACCAAATTCTCTAACCTGCTTTTAGTCCAACCTAAGAGCTTGATGAGATAGGGCCATCTATTAGAAAGAGGGTTAGGATGAGATAGGATGTTTTTGGAAATTAATATCAAATTTTTCCCTCATCTTATAAATAAGATAAAATGATCTCTGAGTATCCAACTCCTTTAATTTTATGAAATACTATCTTGCAGCTTTGTTGTGACGTGTTTTTGATATTTCATCTGAATACTCCATGAAGACAGGCATGTACGTTTGCTACCAAGTCTTAGACAAATAACACCCCAAGTGGCACATAATTAAAGCTTAATTATTCATAATTAAATTATATTTAATTGAAAACTGAGGATTAAATATGAAAATGTATGTAGAGGTTGAGTTGCAGACCATGCACTTGTTTCATTTTATATTCTGATATCTTTGTTCCAGTAGCCTAAGTAGAAGGTATTTATTGTAGAAAATGGTATGAAATGTTTAAAGGAATAGAGAAGTGTGTCATACTTTTTCTATATTTTTTCATTTATAATACTGGAAAATGAGAATTCAGAAAAGGTTATCCTTTTCCTGAGTTTTAAGAAGTTTCAGGTTGGTCTGACACTTGCTTAGGGAATGTAGAAGTTTTACATCACTCACCAAATATTATCATTTTTTGGCCCAGTATGTGTGTGATGAAAGTTCTTTTTAATAAATATGTTTTTCTGCATGAAACTTTGCATATAGAATTTATTTTTGTCTTTCATTCCGTAAGCTAAGAAAGAACAGTTTGGAAGATAAAAATCTCATAATTTCGAGTTCCTAGAGTTGAAGATTAATTTAATCATCCATGTGACCATGAGAAAATTACTTAATTTCTCTGAGCCTCATTGTCTCTATTTTATAGAAAGGAAACAGAACATTTGTATCCTATATTGTTCTTATCAGATGAGATAAGACAACATAGTAAAGTACCTCTTACAGTAATAAATAGAAAAAGTCAATTTTGGCTTTTGTTTTCTTATGAGAATGCCTGTTGTGTCTTAGATATTATAATAGGCAGATATTGTTACTTATTAACACAATTGGAAATGGAAGCTGAGACAACATGACTTGTTCAAGGTCTTACAACTGATTGGTGCACAACAAGGTTTTAGAGGCTTTTGGCTCCAATTTCTGCTAGCACACCCTGCTATATGAACAAAATGCAAGTGTCTTAGCCAATAATGTAGCAGTTTGCTATTACAATTATGGATTCTACTAATAGAGAGCAATGGAAGATAGGACTCTTCCTTCGCACCTGACCTCCTCTCTCCATAAGTGAACTTTGAAGAGTTTAAAATTGTATGTCTGACTGCAAGTATGAATGATAATATTGGCCTTGTGGAGGCAGATCGTGTGGAAGAATGTCTCAAGGCTTCCCTTCCTTCTGGAGGCCACAGGAATGCATGCCTGATAGCAACCTGACTGTTCAGAGTATAGATTTACTCACAGTATCGAGTCTATAAGGTAGAATTAACATCACTGTTTTATAGATGGATAAAGTAAGGCACAGTGTGACTAGCAAACTCGCTTAGGACCACAAAGCTAATGTAAAAGGGGTTATTAATGGGAGATAGGGTCAATCTATTATAATTATTCATAACCAATATATATTATATATAGAGACAAAATATACTTTTATGTAGATTTGTAGAATTTCAAGATGACTTTAAGTATGTGTCAGAACAATGAGATCTGGTAGTTTCTCAAATCAGAGCTTTAAATGTTTCTGGGTGTTAGACTTCTCAGCTGTGAAATGGAATGGTAGAGTAGAAATTTTAAGTCTAGATAAATTTTGGGTGATTTTCTAGTTCAATATTTCTGTTCTTAGTCAAGTATTAGAATGCCTTGTCTTAAATGAGTGACTAAGTACTAATAGTCAATCTGTGACTATTATTTTATACCATTGTTGAATCTGTGTAGTGTTTAAGCCTCAATTACATTGACTATAATATGAAAGCATTCAAAAAGGTCATGGAAAAGTAGAATTAAAATATGTTTATTTTGGTGCAAATAATTTCCAATTCATGTATGTAGTTTTTTTATAATATGGATTTTTCATGAACTTTCTGAGGACTTCACATATTTATGATACCTGATAACATCTATTATACTGCTTCTTTTATCGAAATGTTATTTTTTTTTGCTAATAATTATTGTATTTTTACTGCAATTGTTTTAGAAATTATTTTTGGTCAATATCCAGAATGTGAAGTATTAACAAAACTGTGTATTATGGTCTTCAGTAACCTCACAATATACTTGTGCTTGATCACTAATAACTAGGGGAAAAAAACCCTCAAACCTGTAACTAAGTAGAAAGCTTGGGCTTTATCCCTCCGATGGTCAGGCTGGAAACCAAGCTTGATATAACCTTCTTACCTTTCTGTACTTTGTTTGCTCAATCATATAAATGAAGAGAATGTCAGATCTGTGTCAGAGGGTTCCCCTCTTAAATGCCTCTGAATGCCTGTTACAGAGGCTCCTTATATTTCAGTTCAATCCTTTCTCTAGATCACACAGGGAAAAAATGTAAAGAAGTCAAACACAGGATGAGAATAGTAAATCGACAGGAAAAGTGCTCAGAAACCATGAGGCCAAATCTACCAAAGAAATCCTTTGGTCTTTTAGGCAGGACACCGTTTTGAAGTTCAAGGGCAGAGTCCTTGTGTTAAAAGGTGAATATTTTCAGAGTTAAAAGCAGCATTCTTTCATGCTTTAACAAAAATGTCTGTGCAAAGCTCCAAAGGCCCAGAAAGGAAAATAAAGGAGACACTTTTCTCTTTCTCATTTTGTTTTTCTTTATTAATGAAGAGGTGGAGCTACAGCTGTGGTTAGGATGTGACCTCTTTGTAGTGCCATTTGGTGGACAAGTCTCATTTCAGAGGACAAGTACACATTCTGAGATTCAGTGTGAACTGGCCAGCTCAGGACTGAGGACATCTGTGTCACTCGTATCCTTAGAACAGAGAAGGTAGAAATATGGCCAGGGCAAAGGTGGGAGTCAGAGAGGGATAACAATTTGCCCTTCTGACAAATCCTACTGCTCTGAAAGTCATCATGAGGTACTTAGGAGAGATGACATTATGATTTCTAGCCCCAAGAGTACAGTTGAAGCAAAACAATGTAGGAACAGAAGTTGAACTTCAGACACAGTTTTTAAAAAGAAAAATCTAAGGACATAGCAAAGATGACTATTTGATAGTCTCTCTTTCTGGCAAAATTACCCCTAAGGTAATGATTACTTGATTCTTTGGCCAAAGGGGAAATACAGAAGCTAATGCAGAGGAAAAATGATTATAGATGAAAATGTCAGGTTGAGTGGGAGGGTTTTTGGGGATGGAGATGAGAATTAAAATCCAGCCCAAAAGGTCGCTATACAAATAAACTGTATAATACTAGCACAAAATAAAATTTGTGACATATTCTTGAGTATAAAAGTATATAGATTCATATTTTTGCACATGTCTGTATACATATGTGCAGATTTTTAGGGATACACACATACAAAAAATCCCTTCTGTGATTGTGACTGGGGAATGATGGTAGAAGGTAACTCAGGAGGAAGACATTCCCTCTTTTGTTTTCACTTTATTTGAATGGCTCTGCTCCCCCCATATGCCTGCAACAGCCAGGGCTGGACCAGGCTGAGATTGGGTCTCCTTGGTGGGTGGCAAGGACTCAAGTACTTGATCCATCACCTCCTGGAATGTGCATTAATAGAAATCTGAATCGGAAGTGGAGTTGGGACTCCTCCAGGCACTCTGATATGGGATTCAGATGTCTTCACTGTTGCACCAAACTCCGTCATCCCCCACTTTATATCATTTTGTGTTTTAGTTATTTCAAAGTTTAAATGTCAAATTTGCAATAAAACAAAAAGTTTCTAAAAATAACATGCGCCAAGATGTGGGGACACATTTAGAAAGGAACTTTGTTTCTTTAGGTCAACGTAGGGAAAAGCAACATTGCCATCTTCTCCAGAGTGTGAGCTCAGAAGGAAATGGGATTGTTTCAGTTTCCACCATCCACTACAGCCTGGTATGAATAAAGGCTCAAATATATATATATATTTTTTGTCTGTAGTGATGAGGACAAGAAAGGAGTCTCTTGTATGGAGAGGAGGAGAACAGAGAGCATAGACTAGAATTTCCACTACTTCTTAGAGTCTAAATTGGGGTAGAACTTTTGTGACTTTTCAAACTATTCCTCAGTTCCTTATAGTATTTGTGATGTGAGAACCTGAGTTTTCATTTTGCCATTCCTGTCTACTGGGGTGTGTGTGTGTCTAATATCTATAGGTTAGATTATTTGGGAAACAAAACAAGATAGAGGAAATAGTGCAAAAAATATATGGGGGAATAACACCTGTGGAGCTTGAGAGAAGAGATCAAAATGGCAAGGCCATTGTTCCACTGGCTTGCTCAGGTTTTGACCAAGAGATGCTCAAAGAAGAATGGGACCTTGACTGTTAAGTTCATATGACTCTGATGAGGCTATGAGCTGGATGCTAATTCCACTGTTTGCACCAGGCAGTGGATTCTTGAAGGGAGATTTGAAGTTCTCATTTCAGTCAAGTATGAGGACAAAACGCTTATTGTAGTAAAACTACGTATACATGGATTTAAATTTTTTTGGTACCAAAATAGACTTTCTTTGCAATTTTCCACAAACTTTCTGAAGTATCGTGGTATATTAAACTTCCTTATACTATTAATTATTTTTTGAAAATACCTAGAAATATATGATTTTTTTTCATCTTTACATCTTAGATGATAAATGAATGTTTCCAGGTTCTGAGAGTAATTGTAAAATAAACATTAATATTTCATCTGGAAAAGAAAATATTTTGTTTTTTTCTGTGGAACTTTACACTTACGAATTTCAGACTGAAAGCACTATTTTTCTTTTTTTAAGATTTATTTATTTATTTGAAAAGCAGAATTACAGTGAGGAAGAGAGAGAGAGAGAATGAGGGAGAGAGGGAGGGAGGGAGAGAGAGAGAGAGAGGTCTTCCATCCTCTTATTCACTTCCCAAATGGCCATAATGGCTGGAGCTGGGCTGATCTGAAACCAGGAGCCTGAGCTTCTTCCAGGTCTCCCATGCAGGTGCAGGGGCCCAAGGACTTGGGCCATCTTCTACTGCTTTTCCAGGCCATAGCAGAGAGCCAGACTGGAAGTGGAGCAGCTGGGACTGGAACCAGCGCCCATATGGGATGCTGGCACTGTAGGTGGCAGCTTTACCTGCTACACCACAGTCCTGGTCCCAAGTACTAACTAACTCTTTTTTTTTTTTTTTTGACAGGCAGAGTGTACAGTGAGAGAGAGAGAGAGAGAAAGGTCTTCCTTTTGCCGTTGGTTTACCCCCCAAACGGCTGTCATGGCTGGGGCACTGTGCCGATCCAAAGCCAGGAGACAGGTGCATCCTCCTGGTCTCCAATGCGGGTGCAGGCCCCAAGCACCTGGGCCATCCTCCACTGCCCTCCCTGGCCACAGCAGAGAGCTGGACTGGAAGAGGAGCAACTGGGACAGAATCCGGCACCCTAACCGGGACTAGAACCCCGGGGGTGCTGGCGCCGCAGGCGGAGGATTAGCCAAGTGAGCTGCGGCACTGGTGACCAAGTACTATCTTGCAACACATTTCTCTTCTGTAAACTCTTCATAACAATTTCATTTAAGTAATATGGCTGAATATATACTAGAATGTTTATTATGTTAATCAACATAAAAACTTGATTTTGAAAGCACTGTGTATACATATATATATATATATATATATGTGCCAGCCATGACTTGACTTCTCATGCCTTGAGAAGTGTAGGAGGGGGTCATTTGGTAAGTTAGTTTATTTAGTTATTTTTTGGTAGGAATTGTGGTTTCATGACAAAAAAAGATCTGAACTGACTGTTGAAGGGTAGAAAGGATCCCAGGTGAAGAAGGAGGAAGGGAGTTACAGGAAAAATTTATTAGCTAAAAGTAGTATTGAATAGAGTGAGAGACCTCCTTGAGAGAAGGGGAGGAGTTTGCATAAGGAGATGTTTGGAAGCTCAGTGGGTCCAGAGTATGAAGGCCCCATATGAAAGGGCAGTATGAGACTGTCTTACATGAGAGGGAACAAGGTCTCACGGGATAGGGCTGTAAGAAAGGTGGGTCCCATGTGATGGGGTGGTGTGCGAGGACAGTCCCATAGGACAGGACAGCGGGAGAGGCTGATCTTTCATGACAGGATAGTAGACAGCAGCAGTTAAGAGGATTGCTTCTAGTGGCAAAAAGATCTGAAGTCAAATCCATGTTCCATCATTTTCCAACTAATTGTGGTGACATTGGTCAGTTCCTGTACCTTCTTTTTCCTCATCTGCATAGTAGGAATGAAGTACCTATTTTAAATATTAAATGATGTGAGTAAAAGGTACTAATCATGGTACTTGGAATATAGGAAACACCCAGTGAGTAAAGGCCTCGCTACATAGAGTAGTGTTGAGAAAATGGCCTTGACTTGATGAGACTGGCCTGCCTCTGACCCACCTGAGGGGCTTGTTTTGGAGTCACAGATTTTTGTTCTGAAGCCAGTCTTCCTCAGCTTCCCATGGTGGTTTGCAGTATGTGACTGTTTCAATAATTTTGTTCCTTCAAATGCTGCCATTGTTCGTTTTATTCCTTCATATCCTGCCACAATTAATAAGACCTTACAACTAAGCACACTCACTGGCCTGTTTTCATAGTCTTTCTTCCTGGGCAGACCTGGGCAAGGCAGATGTGGGAGGAAGGCCCCTTGGGTTATATTTCCATTGCCCTGGAATGTATTTGGTGTACTGTAATGCCAGGGATACATAAACCTGATTTTGACTTAGGGCTTCACTAGTGAAACTGATAAGACTTACCTGAGTAATTTTAAGAAAAAAAATTGGTTCACAGAGAATAAACTTAAGGCTTACAAATCTCCTTGTATGTTCCAGTGACATTAGTAGGTATCTTTCCTTGAAGATGTGTTTAAAATGAGTAGTAGAAAATAAACCGGCCACGTTTTCTAGGAAAAAATAAAAGAAAAAATAAATACATATTATTCATACTATAATTAATATACTTTATATTTCAATAACATTTTGTCACTTACTAATAATTAAGCACTCATATCTCCCCTTTACACAAGACCCTCTCCCATATGGCAATGTCCTCCAGGCAGCTTGTGAATGGGAAGAGGTTCAAAGATTTGCCTTTGGAACTGAAAGCAGATTGCATTGTTCTAATTAAGTATGTGAAGAGGTACATTTCACATGTCTCCACAGAACTGCTTGCTTGAGATTACTTTCACAGCATCCCCTAGGGGAATAGTCTTCACCTGTCTATTTATTGTATTTTTTTCCTATAGGTTATTGAATAGCCTGTGGCTATAATCTTTAAGTAGGTAAAAAAAATATATGATTCAAAGGAGATCCTTGGGTTATGTATGTTTCTCTCTCTCCCTCTCTCTCTCTCTCTCTCTCTCTGATAATTAGGGATGAATCATTCCTTAGATTTATTCTCAAGTGGGAAATGTTCATAAAACTAGCAAGACCTGAGCAACCAATTAGTTGGGCAGTAGACGGCAAGATTTTTCTGATCGCACTTTACTCCTGAACCCTCCTCTACCATCACACCCACATTCAAACTTAAAGAAGAATGTGTGGTTATATGTCATTTTGTGAGTCTGAATTGACTCAAAACTTGCAGGACGTTGGTGAATGGAGCCATGTTATATGTGAGTAAAAGAACAACAAAGAAAAGAGTTCTGTAGGTTAATGGCAGTGATGGTTGCACAACAGTGTGATAAGTTTCATACCACTGGTATGTGTAGTGAAAAATAGTTACAGTGGCTGGCGCCGCGGCTCACTAGGCTAATCCTCCACCTTGCAGCACCGGCACACGGTTCTAGTCCCGGTCGGGGTGCCGGATTCTGTCCTGGTTGCCCCTCTTCCAGGCAAGCTCTCTGCTGTGGCCCGGGAGTGCAGTGGAGGATGGCCCAAGTGCTTGGGCCCTGCACCCCATGGGAGACCAGGATAAGTACCTGGCTCCTGCCATCGGATCAGCGCGGTGCGCCGGCCGCAGTGCGCCAGCCGCCGTGGCCATTGGAGGGTGAACCAACGGCAAAGGAAGACCTTTCTCTCTGTCTCTCTCTCTCACTGTCCACTTTGCCTGTCAAAAAAATAAAAAAAAAATAAAATAGTTACAGTGGTAAAGTGTATGTTACATCTATTTTATCACAATAAAGTTGTTGAAAAGAGTAGTTGGTCTGCCTAGTCAGTGGTTAATGCTTTAAGACAAATCTGATCATGCATGTCCCCTGTGTGAAACCCATCAGGGGATCACTCTTATTTTCTGGATGAAGTTTAAATTTCTTAGCATAGTTTTAAAGTTATTGTTCCACTTCTGTCAGTCCTACCCCATATCCTCTTGTGTTTTTCACTGTGGGTAGATGAGCTGCCCAAGGCAGCAGGAGCTTTTGTGTCCCAGTGCCTTTGCATGACTCTGGGCCTCCCTCTGTTTACTCTCTCATGTCCATTGAGATTTCAAATTTAGCTCAAGGATAGATGCTTCTTCCTAAAAGCCTTCCTTGACAGCTCACCTGAAGTGGCTAAATTTGCATCTTCTTTTCTCTGTTTCCATAGATACCTTAGAAAACCTTCTTAAAACTAATTATAATTGTTTGTAAGAAGAGAGTGCATTTATGATTTGAAAGAGAGGAGAGTTATAAGCATGATTGATACCTAGGAAACACCCGTCCTTGATAAGAAAGGTAAAAATTAAGGATCACAGCATAATGGTTCACAAATATGTTGCCGACCCAGCGAGAATTACTTTTTTTTTTTTAAATTTTTTTGACAGGCAGAGTGGACAGTGAGAGAGAGAGACAGAGAGAAAGGTCTTCCTTTTGCCATTGGTTCACCCTCCAATGGCCGCCGCCGCCGGCGTGCTGCAGCCGGCGTGCTGCAGCCGACGCACCGCGCTGATCCTAAGCCAGGAGCCAGGTGCTTATCCTGGTCTCCCATGGGGTGCAGGGCCCAAGCACTTGGGCCATCCTCCACTGCATTCCCGGGCCACAGCAGAGAGCTGGCCTGGAAGAGGGGCAACTGGGACAGAATCCAGCGCCCCGACCGAGACTAGAACCCGGTGTGCAGGCGCAGCAAGGCGGAGGATTAGCCTATTGAGCCACGGCGCTGGCCGATAATTACTTTTGTTCATAGGAATATTATGGGCTAGATAAAAAACATGCAGAAGATTTACACTTTGCAATTGTATATAATACTAAAATCAGCAGATGATCCCACTTATTGAGTGCCTACCATACTGGCCTCTTTCAGACATTGCCTCTGAGGTTTACGGCGAGTAGTAAAATATGCTCCCCTTATATACATGAGAAAAAGCTGTCATGCTTGAAAACTGTGTCACATCTCAGTTAGTGAGAGAAAGAACAGGAAGTAAAAGCTCCATCAGTTGATCTCAATGTCTTTAGTGGTAACAGGGATAACATTGAAAGTTCTATAGTGAATCCATAAAGATGAGGTCATGAGGCTGGCACTGTGACACAGCGGGTTAAAGTCCTGGCCTGGAGCACCAGCATCCATGTGGGCACTGGTTCTAGTTCTGGCTGCTCCACTACTGATCCAGCTCTCTGCTATGACCTGGGAAAACAGTAGAAAAAGGCCCAAGTCCTTGGGCTCTTGCACCCACGTGGGAGACCTGGAAGAAGCTCCTGGCTCCTGGCTTCAGATCGGCACAGCTCCGGCCATTGCAGCCATTTGGGGAGTGAACTAACGTATGAAAGACTTCTCTTTCTCTCTCTGTCTCCACCTCTTTATCTATAACTCAGTCTTTCAAATAAATAAAATAAATCTTTTTTTAAAAAAAAATGAGGTCAGCAGAAACACAAACCTCCAGCGTGGTTTGACCTGCATAACATAACATAACCTGTTCCATTGACAAGGCCACACCTAAAGGCTGACTTGATGTATCTTTAAATGTCCTGACTGTTGCACAATTCCAGCAATTTGGGAGAGTAACCCATTTGATGGACTGGAGAAGTGGTATTTGTAATAACAAATTTATGTTTTGGCTTTCATTGCAATTGTGATTTTCCAACCCAAGTGCAAGCAAGTTAATGCAATAATCCTTTGTCTTTAATTCTTGTATTCCCAGTGTCAAATTTAGTGGGTGCAACATGCAAGAAAGTCATTGTTTCTTATGTAGTTTTGAATTAATGTAATTTTTAAAAAGATTTATTTATGAGGGCTGGCTCTGTGGCGTAGTAGGCCAAGCCTCCACCTGCGGCACTGGCATATTGTATGGGCGCCAGTTTGTGCCCCAGCTGTTCCTTTTCTATCCGGCTCTGGTTATGTCTTGGGAAAGTTGTGAAAGATGGCTCGAGTGCTTGGGCCCCTGCAATCATGAGGGAGACTTGGAAGAAGATCCTGGCTCCTGGTTTTGGATTGGGCCAGCTCCAGCCGTTGTGACCTTTGGGGTATATACCAGCAGCTAAATGACCACCTTTCTCTCTGTTTCTCTCTGTTTGTAATTCTGCTTCCGATAAAAAAAAAAAAACAATCTCTTTTATTTATTTGAAAGAAAGAGTCACATAGAGGGACAGAGAGAGAGAAAGAGAGAGAGAGAAAGAGAGAGATCTTCCATCCACTGGTTACCCCAAATGGCCAGAATGGCCAGGGTTGGACCAAGCCAAACCCAGGAGCCAAGAGGTTCATTTGGGTCTCTCACTTGAGTACAGGGGCCCAAGCCCTTGGGCCATCTTTCCCTGCCTTCCCAGGTGCATTAACAGGCAGCTGGGTTGGAAGTTGATCAGCCAGGACTCGAACTGGCACCCATATGGGATGCCATTGCAGATAGCTGCCTTTTTTTTTTTTTTTTTTTTTTTTTTTTTTTTACAGGCAGAGTGGACAGTGAGAGAGAGACAGAGAGAAAGGTCTTCCTTTGCTGTTGGTTCACCCTCCAATGGCCGCCGTGGCCTGTACATTGCGGCTGGCACACCACGCTGATCCGATGGCAGGAGCCAGGTACTTCTCCTGGTCTCCCATGGGGTGCAGGGCCCAAGCACTTGGGCCATCCTCCACTGCACTCCCGGGCCATAGCAGAGAGCTTGCCTGGAAGAGGGGCAACCGCGACAGAATCCGGCACCCCGACCGGGACTAGAACCCGGTGTGCCGGTGCTGCAAGGTGGAGGTTTAGTCTAGTGAGCCGCAGTGCCGGCCGCAGATAGCTACTTAACCCACTATGCCACAATGCTAGCCCTGTGAATATAGTTTTTAGGTATTTTAGATTGGACTTGGTACCAAAATAAAATTTAGAACCCTCTTGACAGCAGATTTTAGATTTGGAAGGAAATATAAGAGTTAGATAATCTAACATGATCATTTTCTAGGTGAGGGGACTGGATTGATAAGAGGAGCTATTTAAGCCAAGATCACACACTAAGTTGATGACCAATTCATATCTTCATATCTTGGTGCTGTGCTTTCCTGTTTACATGCTGCTGTGGTTTCCAAATGATTGGACTCCTGAACTCACGCAGAACTTCAAGCCCCAAAGTTGGATGGTACAAAGAGGGTGGGGACTTAATTATAGTGTTTGGGAGGTGTGCCTGGTTGGGGATCCTAAGGCCATTGAAGGCATACCTTGGAAGACAGTTCTTGAGGTAGGATTGGATGTAAAACTTGAGTTGGGCCCTTTGTCTCTCTGCACTCCTGGGCTCCCATGTGCTGCTTGCTCTGCATATGTTCTCTACTCCAACACTGCCATCCTCCTCAGCAGCTATACCAATGGGGATTCCTCGATTTTGGACTGTGAATCTTCAGGAGAAAATAAACCTTTTTAATTGTAAGCTAGCTGTATCTGGCATTTTGTTATAATGATGAAATGCTAATACACCAACCAACATATCTTTTTCCTTTGTAGTTTAGTTTACTTAGAGCTGCACAGCTCTTAGAAGAGTAGCATTAGAAAATGATAGGGAATCTTGGTGTTCAAATACCACAC
Organism: Oryctolagus cuniculus; assembly: GCF_964237555.1. Taxonomy (NCBI): domain Eukaryota; kingdom Metazoa; phylum Chordata; class Mammalia; order Lagomorpha; family Leporidae; genus Oryctolagus; species Oryctolagus cuniculus. Next base: position 42,583,769 of record NC_091449.1, read on the forward strand.
TCTTAGCCGTGAAAGAAACACTTCTATGTATCTCTGAGCTTACCCTCTGGGCTGGACACGAAGCAATGGAAGTGGAGAAGTGTCTTTTCTGCTTGTGCTCAGGATGATAGCAGCAGGACAGTATATCTCGCCTGTTTTTAAGGATTCCAGCTGAGGGCCAGAACAATGATACTGCCTGAAAAGGTTTCCTGAGCTTTTTGGCTACAACATTTTAAACCAAAATATTGAAATGTGACATAGGCCAATATTTATAGCCCATTTAGCCAAGGAGCCTTCACAGAGCTTATTAGCAGGAGGATTTTCATGATTATTACCATCACAATAAAAAAAGGAATTCATTTGAGAAATAAATCCTTGGACCCAGTAAACAAAAACAAGCCCATCCAGAAGCCTAGGTTACCTTTGCCAAATTCTCTCCCATCATCAGGCAAATGCCCAAAGAAACCCTGACTTCCATCCAACTTAGGTTTCAAAAACAAATACTCCAACTTCTTCTGTCTTAACTTCATTCTGCCTTTCATGATTGCATTTTAGGAGATCTTTATAGAAGGAGTATTGTAGATTAGTGCCTAGATTTTAGAAAATGGGGCCCTGTGATCAAATTTCTAATGAAATACTCTGATTCAGTAAAGATGCCAATATCTCTTCATTTTGCTAAGACCCAGAGCTGTTTAGAAAATGATTTTCCTGGGTGAAATCATGACTCTTTGAGCTGTGATCAGCTAAAAGCACTTCAAAATCCATTAAGTTCTCTTCCCTAAACCACTTTTCCTTCTTTGCAACAAATTCTTCACATGGTGAGTAATTACAACATGGAAATGGTCAAAAACAACAACAAAAACAAATGGTCAAAAACAACAACAATGGGCAAAAACAACAATGCCACTGAAAAGTGTTCAAATATTAATTCATCCCTCAAGGTTGTGTTAAAGCCTTTGGTGCTTTCTAGTCTTAACCTTTACTTTATTTTGAAAATCTTTTGGAAATAACTGTTTCCAACCATGAAGCATGGACATTTATTCACACATATATGTTTTCTTTCTGAAATCAAATTTCATTGGGTGTTGGATTCTTATCCAATTAAAAAGACCCTTGAAAGTACTTATTGTGAAGCTTACTGTTTTGAAATTCAGAAAGCATTTTGAAAATTAAGCCAATAAAACATTAGCCCAGTAGTGATCCAAGATTTTACTTATGCCTAGTAACACCATTGCTGCCATTAAAACCTTGGTTGACATTCTCCTAACAGGAACACTGTTAGTATTACGGTATTTCAGTCACTGACATTTTATCCAAGAAAGGTGGGAGTGGGTTTGGAGTAGACAATGAAAGTCCCTGTACTTCAGCTTTTGCTGAAATAACACTGTCTTTTAGAGGCTGGTAACTTGTTCTATTTCTTTGGTTATAAAATTGCTTTCACTGTGGAAGAATGTGGGAGGGAATATGCCATCTTGTGCTTTTCAAACTAACAAACTTTCACAGTGTTAAACACTGCAAGAATATTAAGCTTTTTAAAAACAAGGTAGGGCGGCTGTAAGCAAATTTAAAGAAAGGAGGATGATTCAGAGAAGAATCAATGATTACAATTTTGCTCAGTCATTCCTTCACTTGTTCATTCAACAAGAATGTTATTGGGTAAGTAGTGCATTCCAGACTTTATTTTAGACACTGGCTATAAAAAGATAAATAAGAACCTATGCATCCGTACGGGAATCCGAATCTAATAGAAGAAGTTAAAAGTGAAGGGAAAGTCAGTGCTTAAGAGGAGATTTCCCAAAGATTCTGGGAAATTTAAGAACCAAATAAAATGACAAATTAAAGACCCAACAGAAAACACTTTTAGAAATTGAAATGTATTATGCTTAATAGATATACACAAAAGACTTAGTATAATTGGAGTTGAGTTGAGAGAGAGAGGGAAAGACAGAATGTGTTTGAGTAGATCCCTTGTTCCTCCTGCCCAGATTTAGATTTCACTGGAGCTATTGGTGCTGAAGAGCTTAGCTCCATGGCTAGTAATTAGGAAGAGGCAACCAGGAAAGCTGTTTCCCTGAGGTCTCACCTTACTTCTCTCCCACAACTTCAGTCTGCCCACTTGTGTAAGGCAGACAGCTACAGCAATTCTGTTCTGACAGTGGCACAAAATAAATCACTGAAAGCCGTTTTTGCACTTGTCCAGAGACTTTCAAGAGAGAATCTCAAAGTGATTCTGGGCTGCTGTGTGCCACAAAGAGAACCAACATTTCTCTTTGGCTTTAAAGGAAGTCCCTTTGTGAGAATGAACTTTGGATTTTATCTCTCCCTTTGAAATAGAATACATCAAAGTGAGACATCTAAAAGCAAAGACACAATGATCCCCAATCCAAAGCCAAGTTCAAAAACACAGAGATGAGTTGTGTTATTATGAAATTGTATTTGCTGGCAGAGATGGGGGACAAAGAAAGATTAAGTTGCAAACATAAAACAGGCCTTGAAATTCCTATTAGTCTCAGGCCCCAGGGCACATACTTTTTCAGCAGGACATGGGGTTTTAGAAGTATTGGAGCAATAGCACATGTAGCACATGAGGCTTCCCTTTTCTCTCAGTCCGAAATGAATAGAGCTATTAAAGTGGAATTTATTAATGATTAGAAGATGGATGAGGAAAGCTAGTTTTGGAAAGCTGTTATTGAGAAACGTTTCCTTTGGGAGGCCCAAGTTCATGCTATGAGGCCTGTCTCAAGTGTTGGAATTGGTTATAGCATTGCCTTTCTACACACCAACTTTCTAAAAACTGACTTCCAAGTAAGGTACATCTACCTAATTGTAAATGTATTTTAAACCTTAAATTTCAATCAGATTATGTATGTATCAGACACATCAAGGGATAAATGCTTTCTAGCCCAGCTGGGTTTTAGCTTTGAGGGAAACATTTCAAATCTATCCATGAATGTTTTTATTCCTTGTCATCTATTATAAAGTCTAGTTTTTGCTCTGGTAATGTGGAGCAGTTTATTTATTCATTTAACAGCAACACATATTTATTATCTACCATGTGACAGGTAAATGTTTGGTTCTCAGATCATATGCTTTTCTGCTGGCTTAGTTTAGATCCCTCAGAACTAGACACTGAGACAAGGATTTAAGTGAAAGAAGCCGAGATGGAAAGTACAGGGAATATGCATGGGGAAGCTGTGGTGATAGAGAAAGGGAATGTGGTCAACAAAAGGCATCCTCTTGTGTCATCTGTTGCTCTGGCTGACTGCAGTCATTATTACTATTTGCACTGGACACTATCTGGGGTTCATCTTCCTTATTTGTAATCAAATTCATATGTTGCAGCCTTGTTTTGAAGATTAAAGTGTACAAAACAAATTACTGGGAACCTAGCACAAAACTACCCTCTGTTGAATGTTTACTGTCATTATTGCAGCTACATAATTACTGAATAAGTAACATTTTCATGGAAATAGATGTAATTCTTTTTATAAAGATTTTTATTTATTTGTTTGAAAGGCAGAGTGTCAGAGAGAGATCTGAGATCTTCCATCTGCTGGTTCACTCCCCAAATGACTACAATAGTCAATTCTAGGCCATGCCAAGGCCAGGAACCAGGAACTCCGTCTTGGTCTCCCAGATGAGTGGCAGGAGTCCAAACATTTGGATCACCGTCCACTGCTTTTCCAGGCATATTAGCAGGAAGGTGGATCAGAAGCTAAGTAACTTGGGACTTGCACCGGCACTCAGATATGGGATGCTGGCATTGTAGGCGATGATTTAACGTGTGTGTGCCACAACAAGAGCCTCATTAGACATCGTCTTAAAAGAAAAATTATCATGGCATATGATGGAAGTAGGGAAAAGTCCACATTTTATGTCTTTTCCCCTAAATCTGTAGCCCAAAGATCTGAGGATCTTCCATTTTGTTCTTTAATTGCTTTCCTTTGAACACATTACACATTTCACTGGAGCTGTTTGAGATTTTACAACCCTTTCTCACGTCACATTGAGAGTTGAAAGAGCCTGATTTCAGAGATGAATCCACCAAAGCATGAATGAAGGGAGCTGAGGAAGTTCCCTTCTAGCATCATTTCAGAGATTAGTAATTTCTGAAACTGTGATGATGCAAGGCACTGCAGAGAAAGCTATTTCTTCCCCTTGCCTTCAGTCTAAATGCAAATTTGAACTTTCCTGGCAGTTTGTTTGCATGTTAATGCCTGTGCGCTGTCACCCTGGAGATCGGTTAAGATTTCCTAAATTAGGTTGGGTAGGTGACTTAAGGGAGAGGTCATTTCATTACATAGGCTCCCTTTCAGAGGCACAATGTACAGAACCAGAAATCTGCAGGAGCTTCATTTTATTCTGGGCATAATGGCCTGGCAGAGGGCAGGTGGGAAGGAGTGTCAAGGGCCAGCAGCTGGTCAGAAGTAGCTTCATGCATGTCTCCCTAAAGATGGGAAAATACAAGGAAAAAAGAAAGGGTAAGAGTACACCATGGTCTAATTAGCATTTGCTTCTTGTAGCCCTAGAAATGTCAGTCACCAGTTGGTAGCAAAATAAAGATGTAATGTTAGTGATAATGAATTAAATTGTGGCCATTTGCATTGGAATGCCATGATAATGATCTGAAATTACCATTGTATATATTCCCCTTGACAGTTCAAAATTGGACTCTAAGCTAATAGTATTTTGGATGAACTTTAAACCAATGAAAATGCTTTGAGTGAGTGTACTCCTTTTGGCAAGCCATGTGGATTTCAGAAAGTTAATTTACCTCTGCTTTGTTCAAGCTGTTTGGTAATTGATGAACATACTATAAAAGTTTTAATGAATAACCACAGGGACCATTTAACTTATTTACTAGGTAAAAGTGAAATGCACTTGATTACCCTCCCTAATCTGACTCTCCAAATGAAGCCGACCTAGAATAAATACTATCTTTTTTTGGGTGCAATCCATGTTGCACAAAACATTGCAGGCAAATATTTTCAGAGTGTGAATGAAGGAGTTGCGTTTTCTCCCATTAGCTTCGATTTATAGTTCTACTACAAGCATTAGACATCGCTTAGGGAGAACTTATGTCTATGTGCATGAGGACTGGAGGCTCTGTTGCAGTGAGGTTATGTAGCAACCCACAGAATCAGCACATATCTTCACAGCATCTGTTGTGCGAATAACTCTCCAGCAACACCATTATTGTGAAGTAGTTAAGTAAGAGCTACTTTTTTTAAAAAAAAACTTTCTGGCCTCCTGGAGTCTAATTACACTGTAGTGTCCTTCCATAAGTAGAGTCTTATTATGAGATAAGTGCCCACATGCATCTTAGTTTCCCATTCAATTGTATTTCTTGGCATGCCTTTGTAGAGTATTTTTTAACAGCTCAGCCACGTGCAAGCAGGGAATGTTGAAACTGGTGGCAGAGTCAAAAGATGTGTTCTGTCCCATTTACACTACCCCAGCAGGGGCTCTTAGAGATGTTGGGTTCAATTTCCACCTTTAGCACTTCTTAGCTGTGCTTTTTGAGAACATTCAGTTCCCCATGCCTCATTTTCCTTAGCTGGGATTATGAAATAGTCTGCCGTGAGGACTAATTAAATACATGATCCGGCATCTGGAGTGGTGGTTTCTACCTTGAAAGCCTCGTTGGACACAGTCTGAGCTCTGTTCTCAGAGGTTGTGATTCAGTAGGTCAAGAATATCACTTAAGAACCAGTAATTCTGATAATGCCTCAGATGATGCTAGTGCAGGGATCACACTTTGAAAAGTACTCGCCTAGAAGGCCAAAGCTGTGAAAATTTTGGTTTTCTTCCATAGCTGTAATAAATTGCTATTTCAGTATAAGCCCCTAGAGGGCCCCAACAATCGTGTTTTATTCACCTGTAATCTCTACCCCAGAAACTAACAGATTCAGTGTTAAGGACTGAATCAAACTGAGCTTTGATTATGTATGTATGTGTGTGTGTGTGTGTGTGTGTGTGTGTGTGTGTATGTATGTATATGTGTATTTAAGAGACAGAGAGCTCTCATCTGCTGGTTCACTTCTCAAATACTCACCTTGGCCCTGAGCAGGGACTGAAATTAGAAGCACAGAACGCGACCCAAATCTCCCAGGTGGGTGGCAGGAACCCAATTAATTGAACCATTGCAGCAGCTTCCCAGTTTTGGCATTAGCAGGAAGCCGCAGTCAGGAGTTGAAGTCAGGTACTTAATCCAGGACCCATGATGTGGGACACAAGCATTTTAATAGAGAAAATATCGATTGTGAGCTGTGATTTTTAGAAGTTTTAGGAACTACATATACTGTACAACATTGTTTTGTAGTCAAGCAAAAAGCAGAAACTGAGGCCAGCATACCAGGATGGAATCCTACCTCTGCTACCAGTTGTTTGTGTCATCAGATAACTTTTAAACTCATTAACCATTTGTTTTCTCATCTTGGGAATTGGGCATAGTAACACAGGATGAATAGCACTACTCTGAAAATCTAAAACCTGAAATGCTCCAAAATCCAAACAGTGGAAAACTTCATACTGTGTAATTTATTTCATGTACAAAATTATTTAAAATATATTGTATAAAATTACCTTCAGGCTGTATATACAAGATGTATATGAAACATAAATGAATTTAGGCTTAGATTTAGATCCTATTCCCAATATTTACATAGATAAAAGTATTCCCAAAGCTGAAACTGTTCTTGTTTCATGCATCTCAGGTAAGGGATACTCAAATTGTAGTACATATATAATAATGTGATTTGTAATAGTTTAGTCCTTTAATCTTCCAGAGTGCATACTGCTATGTCTGGCACAAAGAAAGCACCAAACATTTATTATCATTATATATACACCATTTATTTCTCCCCCTATCAATGTCCCTTCCCCTATTAGAGAGAATTAAGATCCTTATCATGGTCCCATTTTTGAAAGCTGTCATATCATGTTGGAGGCATTTCTATGTTTTGAGACATCCCTCAAAATGCATCTATTCCTGAGAGTGAACACAGATTAGGAATTGCATGAATTTGCAATAAGAAATAGTATTATAACCTATGAATGCAGACGTTCTGAAGAAATAGGTTCTATGGATATAGGCTTATGTACTGGGTCAAATGAAGAAGCTAATTTCTAGTGGGGATTTTGAAGCATGTACATTGACTCTGTCCTGCTCCTAGTCTTTAGCTGTAGCTAAACAACAACAACAAACACACATATCACACTATCATATGGCTTTCATGTGGTTGGGTTGTTTAGTGTATCACTGAAAGTCTAAGGGTCAAATCCACAGCCAGCTGGTCACACTGTCTTGAAAGACTGACATTCTAATTTTTACAATGTGCCTTAAATACTTACTTTACTAAAAACAAAATATGTGTTAACACTGCATTTTTAGAAGAGCAAATGGCTTGGACAAGAAACGGGATTTCTATGAATTCCAACAACAATAAACTGCTCAAACTTTCTTCTGGCATTCCATGGCCAGCAAGTGGGGTCCTATCCATCCATGTAGTGCAGTACACGCAGCCTCCCTGGTGTGTGGATGAGTGTAACGCTCCACATGTGCTCTACAGTAATTCAATTTGTTTTCCTTGGATGAAGACATTAGGTTTTGAAAAAAGAGTAAAACATGCTTGCCTTGGGCAGTGTTTGAGAAAAATATGAATTTCCTTGTTACTGTCTATTAAGCTTCTCAAGAAGCTTAAAAAAATGCTTCTGCTTTAAGAGGTTTGACTGAGTTTATTCCATTGCAAACACATGTGATTTCCAGTAAAGTAATCAGCACCAACAATGAAAGTTGCATCTCAATGTTTTTGCCTATATCTAAATAAACCTTGCTGCTATTTTTCAGGTAAAGCTTATTAAGGAAAGACTTTTTTTTTTAAATGAAAAGGAATTTGGATAAAACAAAATAGGGGAAACTGGGTGTACTTCATTAATGATGACAAATATAATAATATGAGATGTTAATAGAGGAGATGGGGTGAGGAGATATATGTGAACTCTTTGTTCTACTGCACAATCTTCATTTTGTAAATTTAAAACTATTATGAAATAAAATGTTTCAATTAAAAAAAATATGACATATAACTCTCCCTTATTTATAATGAAGCTGTCTGAATAATTGATTTTTATGTGCTAGGCTCTGTGCCCAGTGCTTTAATGTGTTGTATATCTTTTAATCTTAATTCTGGAATTTGTGTATAGAGCAATGTTTGTGAATGGCAGCCAGTTGAACTCATGACTCCAAGGCACATCTTATGCAGTAGAGCAGAAGAAAAGAGAGAGCATGTTCTTAACCTTAAGATTATGTGGCAGAGGAAACTCTGATAGTTTACAAAAACTAAGTTTACTTTATAGAAGAGTGGAGTAATTGCTGTCTTTTAAAATGTGATACTATTTGGAAACCTGACAAAGATTCCTGGGTCTGTCCTATCCCATCTTCTTTAAGTGTCTTCACTGATGTCATATGAGACGTTCAATCTTGCATTTTTGCATTGCTCAAACCACCACATACAGTCCACTCAACTGGTTTTCACTCTCAACATTTCTGGCTTTTGTTTCCATATGTGATTATATGTGTTAGATCCAGGGCTCTACAGGAGAGTGCTTCAAAAATTTCATGGAAAAATGGAACTAAAAGATGCCATAAGTTTTGAATCTTTTGAATTTTTTGAATCTCTTTCTTGTGTAACATTTTATACATGCCAGTATTCTGCTAATCCCTGTGGTTACATTAGTAAAAAACAAATACTTTTGAATGCAGTGTTGACACGGTGTAGTAATTGCTACATTAAAAATGTTCTACATTAAAAATTAATAGAATAGTGCTTCAATAAACATGGGTATACAGATTCTATCCCAGTGGGGAACACCAACTGAATTTGCTTCTCTACTAAATCCCCATCCAAGAGGGGATCAAAATATGATGAACTTTTACTTCCATATCACTCTTGCTTCAATTCAAAAAATTATTAAATGCCTTCTATGAATATAGTTTTGGAAACCTTAAATTAACTTTTCTGTGGTTGCCTTCAGGTTCAGTATCTGTATAGCATACTAGTTCAATAAATAAAGAAGTGACCATGTTGACCATCGAAGTGAAAGAATGATTCATTTATAGCTGTAATACTGGGGCCTGGTAGAGGTAACATTTAGAGAAAGAGCCAAGCACAATTTTTCTTTTGTGACTTTCTTACTCTCCGGTAAGAACCTTCAGTCTTTCCTTGCCACTTGATGTCTTTCTGCCTACTATTCCCTCTAGTCTTTGCTTCGGATTTAGTAAAAGTTCTTACCTTACAATTTAGAGTTCTGTACTTGCTCTGAAACACATCTTGCCTCTCACTACACACATTTATCTTCTAGAGAATTACTTCTACTAATATCATTTAGAAAATGTCACAAGAGTAAGTAAACATGAGGTACTGCATAAAAGTGAATAGGTTGAATTGGGATAACTTATTTTGCTACCATATCACTAAGATAGAGCCTGAGATGGAATATTCTGGCAGAATCTAACAACTCCTACATGGTCTCAAAATTTTATTTTTCTTATGGGATGGGAGGGACTAGATAGGCAATAGCAGCCGCAGAGCCTAGGATTAAAGATTATTGCTTTGATTGAAAAAAATGAGTGACTTCTGTGATTTCAGGGTTGTGGGCTAGGGAGAATTCCAGCAATGATCCCAACAAGAAAGGAAACTCCTTGTTTTGCACTTGATCTTAGTCAAAAATAATCCTTTTTTGAATTAAGTAGAATGGATGGAATGAGGATCAGTGGTGGTAGTGTTATTAAATTTGATGCGTTTGGATGGTGGTTTGAAAACATTGATGCTAAAAAGTGTGAGAAAATTTGTGACATTACATTTTGCATTTTAGTAAATACTGAAAACATGAAGAGGAAGCAAGTGCATTGAATTGTTAATAACCTTCTCCAGGAGTGCCTAGTTTGTGGAAGTGTGTTTCACATGTTAGATATGCTTTAAAAAAAATCACATTTGACACTTGTTAAAAACAGCAAGGAAAACTTTATTCAAGACTATTGCAATAGTAGAAAGCTGTGGAATGCAGTTTCTTTGAAATAAAAGGCAGGAGGATTCTTACTCTGGGATGAGCTGGTAGAAAAGTACTGGAGAATGTTAGGAGTAAGGTTGGCCAGTGTGAGTATGCTACAAGTGTTTGCTAATTGTCCCTGATTAAGTTGGGCTCCCACTCTTCTATAGGGACTAGGAAAAAATGCTTAACTATACAGCTTTACAGTTACAAACTTCATACACTTCATAATTACAACTTTAGGTATGTGGTGATTCTTCCCACTGTGTCCACCCTCCCAGCCATACTCCCAACCTGTCTTTCTCCTCCCTCTCTTATTCCCACTTTTATTTTTTACTAAGATCTATTTTCAATTAACTTTATACACATATGATTAACTCTATGTTAAGTAAATAGTTCAACAAATAGTTGAACCATATTTTTTGATTACATTTAAGGTCCATAAGAATGACTTTCAGTCTTATAAAACTAGCAAGAGGCTGGAAGATTTATATCTTAAAGGGGCAGAGAAAGAATATTCAGTTGCTAATTTTCTAAGGTAAAATTTTTAAGAAAATGGAGGTTTATAGGTTACTCTACAAATCAAGTCTCAGCAAATTTAAAAAGATTGAAATCTTACTATGTAGTTTTTCAGACCATAAAGGAATAAAACTGGAAATCAACAATAAGAATAGAACACTCATAAATACTTGGAAATTAATCAACATGCTACTAAATGATCAGTGGACCATTGAAGAAATTGAAAAGGAAATAAAAAATTCCTTGAAATAAATGAAAATGAAAACACAACATATCAAAACCTGCAGGATACAGCAAAAGAAATATTAAGAGGAAAGTTTATAACATTAAGTGCTTACATTAAAAAAAAAAAGAAAAATGTCTTAAAGTTCTAATGATGTATCTTGAAGACTCTGAAAAACAAGAACAAGCCAAACCCCAGATCAGGAGGAGTCAAGGAATAATAAGGATCAGAGAGGGAATAAATTGAAACTAAAAAAAATGCAAAATATTGGTTTTCTGAGAAGATAAAACAGATAAACTTCTAGCCAGATTAACAAAGAAAAAAGAGAAAAAACTCAAATAAAATGAGAGATGAAAAAGGAAGAAGGAAGAAGGGTGTGAGAGAAAGAGAAAGTAGGAGGGAGAGGAGGGCAGGAGGAAGGGAATATCATTTTGTTAGAATTGTATCTACAAGGGGGCCGGTGCTGTGGCCTAGCGGGTAAAGCTGTCAGCTACAGTGCTGGCATCCTATATGGGTGTCGGTTCAAGTCCCGGCTGTTCCACTTCCAATCCAGCTCTCTGCTATGGCCTGGGAAAGCAGAAGATGGCCTAAGTCCTTGGACCCCTGCACCTGCATGGGAGATCTGGAAGAAACTCCTGGCTCCTGGCTTCAGATTGGCGCACTCTGGCCATTGTGGCCATTGCGGCCAACTGGGGAATGAACCAGCAGATGGAAGATCTCTCTCTCTCTCTCTCTCTCTCTCTCTCTCTGCCTCATCTTCTCTCTGTTTAACTCTGACTTTCAAGTAAATAAATAAATCTTTAAAAATAAAGAATTGTATCTACAAATCACAATACCAAAAATGTAATGTATTTTGAGATTAGATGATTGTTTACAGCCCTTGTCTCTACTGTTGAGGAACAGTGTTTTCTTTCTTCATAGTATTTGTTGAACTCTTTACTTAGTGAAGGCTTAATATTATGAGTTTATAAAATAAACTGAAAGTACATTATTGTGAAAATTAAGGGTAAGAATAAGAGAGGAAGGATGGGAGTGTGGGTGGGAGGGGGAGAGCATGGTGGGAAGTATCACTGTGTTTCTAAAATTGTATATATGAAATACATGAAATTTGTATATATTAAATAAAATTTAAAAAGAAAAAACCTGATTAAAATTTAAAGAATTAAAAAATTAAAAATAGCACCTACTTCAAAGGGAAAAAAATAAAATTTTAACTTAAAAAAAGAAAATGGAAGTCTGGGGCCTATAGTCAGGAAAAAGCCTGTCCATGTTCTAGTCAGACTGAGGGGAACCACAGGGGTTTTGTGGTCAACACCTCAGAAAGTTTCTACCCTTTCCATCCTTTCTCACAGTCTGCTGTATATGGAAAACTTTTTTTTTTAAATTAAAAATATTATTTTACTTTTATTTCTGATTGACATAATAGTACATATTTATGGGGTACAAGGTGATGTTTAGATTTATGTATGCATTATATAATGATTGAATCAGGATAATTAGCAGATTCATCACCTTAAACATTTATCATTTGTGGTAAGAACATTGACAAATCATTTCTCCTAAGTATTTTGAACAATACATTATTATTAATTATATTCACCCTACTGTACAATAGAACATCAAAACTCATTCCTCCTATCTAATATATCCATTTACCCACTGACTAATCTTTCCCTATATCTCCTCCTGGCTGCTCTCCCTAGTCCCTGGTAATTACTATAATTACTAGTCGACTTCCAACTCCATCAGCTTGTTAGATGTCACATGAGTAAAATCACATATTCTTTGTCTTTCTGTGCTTACCTTACTTCACTTAATATAATTTCCTTCCGTTGCATCCATGTTGTTGTAAGTGATAGCACTTTATCCTTTTTATAGCTTTAATGCTCAATTGTGAATATATTCCACATTTTCTTTATCCATTTGTTGATTGATAGACACTCCGGTTAATTTTGCATTAGGGCTATTATGAATAGTGCTATGGTAAATATGAGTGCAGATGTCTTTTTTACAGACTAATTTCACTTCTTTTGTGTATGTAAGTATATATAGTAGTAGGATTCCTGGATCACATAGCATTTCTATTTTTACTTTTTGAGAAAACTCCATGCCATTTCCCATAATTCGTGTACTAATTTACCTTCCTGTCCTCATCAAAAAATGTATAAGAGTTCCCATTCCTCTATCTCTTTGCTAATGTTTATTTATTTATTTATTTATTTTTTGATAATAGCTCTTGTAATTGTGGTATTGTGACATCTCATTATGGTTTTGATTTTATAACCTTGATGATGTTGAACATTTTTTTGTGTATCTCTTGGCCATTTGTATGTATACTTTTTGAGAAATATTTATTCATGTCTTTAGCCTATATTTAATTGGATTATTTTTATTGTTATATATGTTGAGTTGTTTGAATTTCTTATATAGTCTGGTTATTAACCCCTTGTTAGATGTATAATTTGCAAATATTTTCTCCCATTTTATAGGTTAATCTCTTTACTGTGTGGATTGTTTCCTCTACTATTCAGAACCTTTTTAGTTTGCTGTAATTCCATTAGTCTATTTTTGCTTTTATTGCCTATAAAAGTTTTTATCTTTAAAAGTCTTTGCCCAGGCCGGCGCCGCGGCTCACTAGGCTAATCCCCCGCCTTGCGGCACCAACACACCGGGTTCTAGTCCCGGTCGGGGCACCGGATTCTGTCCCGGTTGCCCCTCTTCCAGGCCAGCTCTCTGCTGTGGCCAGGGAGTGCAGTGGAGGATGGCCCAAGTGCTTGGGCCCTGCACCCCATGGGAGACCAGGATAAGTACCTGGCTCCTGCCATCGGATCAGCGCAATGCGCCGGCCACAGCGCGCCAGCCGCGGTGGCCATTGGAGGGTGAACCAATGGCAAAGGAAGACCTTTGTCTCTCTCTCTCTCTCTCTCTCACTGTCTACTCTGCCTGTCAAAAAAAAAAAAAAAAAAAAAGTCTTTGCCCAGACTAGTGTTATATAGCATTTCCCCCTGTGTTTTCTTCTAGTAGTTTCATAGTTTTTAGACTAATATTTAAGTCTTTATCTATTTTTAGTTCATTTGACCTGCTGCTTGGTTCCTGTGGTTCATTTATCAATGGTATAAACTTGACTTGTTATTTGATGTGACTCAACCTTGATTTTTTTTTATCTTTCCAAGGGATATGATAAGATAAAATGTACCTCCTAGGTTTATTGTAGAAGTATTAAAGTACAAGAAGGAGGAAAAATTGAACATTTCACATTGGAGAACAAAAAAAGAGAAATTGTAATATTCTTGTGATGAGATAAATAAAACAACTAAAATCAATGGGCTAAGTTGCCTTGTATTGACATGATTGTATCCATAAAAACTGTCCTATAAAATTTAAAATCCATGTATAGGTATACATTGTGTAATGATGGAGAGTATAAATATAATTCATAGAACACTATATCCTGTTTGTCATGTATACCTGCATATTAATCAAAGTGTGTGAAGCTGGGTGGAAAGGATATACACCAGCTTCCCGATGGTGCTTCCTCTGGGAGTAAAGGAGCAAAGGAGGAAAGTGAATTTGGACAGCTACTAAGTTTCCTCCCTCCCTAGAATGTTTGATTTCTCATGAAAAGCTTCTAACTAACTATGACAAAATGCTAATTTTCAATTTTGGGGATGGATACAAAATTTTTGTCAACCCCGTAATGAAAACACTATCCTCAAAAACAAAATGGAGAGACAAAGAGAGAAAAAAAGAGAGAGAGAGAGAGAGTAAGAAGAAGGAATCAGAGTGGGAGATGCCTCTGCTTTCAGTATGTCTTTTACAGAGAAGTGAGAGGGGAAGAAATTGAAAGTAGATTTAACAAACAGCCCTGTACCAAATCATGCCTAAGGCACCCAGCAAATAGACAGGCATTCAAATAGGTTGTTGGTGAGGCACTGATTGTTTTGGCTGCTTCTGCTCTCATTTGATTGAAGCAGTACAGGTTTTAAGAGCTTCAAACCCCAGCTCTGATCTGAAAATGAAGTTAGGTGTTTGAGAAACAGCTGCTAGAAACAGCTCGGCTCCCTCTGGAGCCTCTGGTTGGCTTCAAAGCAGATGCCGGAAGGGAGGGAGGCAAGTGAACTCTCTTGGGTATGTGTGTGTGTTAATAAAAACAAAATGGCTCTCCCTAAATAAAGCATGGCTGGTTTCCCTGGGATGAAAAATTCAATTTTAATTCCACCTTTCTGCTTCTTTTGAGGTTTTGAGCAAAGAAGTTACAGCACCATATTTCCTTACCCTTAGGGCCTTTGGATTTAAATAGCCCTGGACTCCTACCCTGTCTCAGTTCAGCTGTTTTCAATCTGCAGGAACTGCAGCAATGTACAGTTGACCTTCTGTATCTATAGATTCAACTAACCAGCTGCAGATTGAAAATAGGAGGAAAACATTGCATCTGTACCAAATATGTACAATTTTTTTGTATTGTCATTATTTCCTAAATAACATAGTGTAACTACTATTTACATAGCATTTATACTGCTTTAGGTAGTGTAAGTAATCTAAAAATGATTTCCGATATATTAAAGGAAGTATGTTAGGTTATCCAAAAATACTATACTGTTTAATACAAGGGACTTGAACATCCACAGATTTTGGTATCCAGAAGGGTCTTGGAACCAGCCCCACCTAGATACCGAGGACTGACTTCAATTAGTCTCCAAGTCTCCATTGCCTCTCCTGTCAGTTGGTTTATACCCTTGTTGTGATAATATATACAAATAGTGTGAAACATGGTAGCAATCAATATCAATGAATCTCTTTTACTAACCTTATTCATGTACACATTCATTTTATTAGAATCTCTTTTGATTGCTTTATTCACTAATAGGGTGATTGGCTTGTCCTAGTTTGATTGAGACTTTTCTAATTTTAGCACCGAAAATCCTGTGTCCTGGGAAAGTGAGGATGACTGGTGAAACCTAATTGTATTCTGCAATATGGCAGGTAGAGTCCTTGCCCTTGGAAAGTTTATAATATACCATTCATTCCTAATTCCCTCATCATATTTTTTGTATAGATTGTTACTACTGATTCCTTATTATTATTATTAATATATAATCTCTTAATAGGCTATAAATTTATAGAAAGCATAGAATATATTATTTTTCTTTTGTAGGTATTCAGTAAGTATATACCACACACATTAATACATGAAAGCAATGGAATCAATTTCTTCCCAGATTTTATGGCCTTAATTATATCATGAGCTATTACAGTTTTTAAATTTCTATGAAAATTTTACATATATACACACAGATGCTGAACTTGACTTTTTTAAACTTTAGTATGTTTAAAAATCATGTGGAGATATGAGGGTACTTCAAAAAAATGCAGAAAACAAAATTAAAAGAAATACTAGTTCTGGCATAAAAACCTTGAAATTCATACATAGATTTTTCATAATACACCTTTTCCATGAAATTTTTGAAGACCCTGACTTTGTATGGACTTGACTTCTTTGTCCAAAAACAAAATTATCTCTGGATGCTGTTTCTTCCACAAAATTTTTGAAGTACTCTCTGATTGTTTTGAGGCTCTGTGCCTGAGATTCCAAACCAGTAACATGAGTGTATGACACCAAGCACCTGCAAACATGGTGGGAAAAGTAGAAATCTCTCTTCCTGCCCTATGAATAGGACACATTCTAGTTTTCTAAGGGTGATCCTGATTTTTATTTGTTTATCCAATGGCATAGTAATAGTGCCCTCTTTAACCCTTCAGTGTCCCTGATGCAATAAGATGTGATGTCTACTAAGATAGAGCTCTTTTGTTAGCTACGTCCCTGGGGAATTAGTATTATTTTTCATATATCACAGTCTCCCCCACTCACCCATCTAGTAAAGTATACTCTCTTACTTGTAAAACTTGTGCATCATCTAAAAACTTACAAGACAAAGAGACTATTAATCTATGTGCCATTCCTAATGGAAAAGGAAAACCAGCACTTTCATTCTCTTAATAAAATGCTTAGATTTTCATAATGGTGATATTTAAGCCTGTATTCTAAACGGAAACATGATTATTATCATAACATCTTACCTTTGTGGCTGGGAATGTCTTCTCCATACAAATAGCCATAGGAGGCCAAACCTGATAGATAATTTTGTAGAAAATTTCATTGGAAATGGTATAGCTCAATTGTTCAGTAACAGCTTCAGCAATATCTTCTAAATGTATGAACATACAGGCTTCTTAAATATGGAAGTCTATTTAACTATATGTTTTATACTTGGAAAATATTTCTCGCATTCTTAGAAAAGTAAAAATGTGTATACTAGATAAGAGGTTGTAGATTATGTAACTGGTGGCAGATGATACAGTAGTTGATTATACTCTATACTGCTTTGGTTTGAAGTCCTGTTCCACCATGTAATGAAGTTGGACAAATTATATTGGTTCTCTCAACCTTAATATCCCCTTCAGTAAATGGGACTAATATGTTGTTATAATAACATCAGATGAGGATTAAATAAAATAAGCCATGTCACTGATTCTTCTGTTGCTTTCGCAACATTTCCTAGACAGCCTTTGATGTTAGCCACAGCTTTGGTGGACAATTTTGACACATACTGACCACATTACAACTCAAACACTACTTATATTCCTCTTTTTAGCACCTCGATTTTCTCTAAGCTGTGGGAATCCCCCAGGTCACATGCCAGGGCAACCCAGAGGTTCAGAGGAGACAACCATTAAGCATTGGGAGTTTGGAGTCAGTGGGTAAATGCCCTGGTGTCTCAGAATTCTTGACACAGTCAAGAGGTTTTCCTTAGTCCCAAGGAAAGTTAGCTACTACTATTACTACTAATAAAGACAATAATATTTTTCTTTTGTGCTGTAGGGTGAGCTAGAGATTTATATAATTTTAAAAGCTAATGGAAGTTTTCTAATTCTTTTTGAAAAAGATTTGAGGTAAAGTCTCCTTTTTTTCACTCACATCCTCATAGTTCACACACTCTGTACAGTATTCATTTTACCAAAATAAGTGTCTATTGTTTTCTACTTTCAACATCACAGAAATGTTCTAGGAATCATAAGTGAGTGATTTTAGTTGATTCTTTCATCCTCCATGCAGAGAAAAAGGAAACCATGCAAATTTAGATGGAAGAGTGTTTTTTTTTTTTAATCAAACACCTGTTAATCATTGTTCTGCAGCATTAGAATGTGGTTTTATTACTATCACTGGAAATGTTATTATTTGCTTAACATCCTCTTGACCTTGTATTTTAGAGAGGTAGGCCAACATTGACTTCTTATTTGTCTATTCATTTCACATTAATTCTTCTATAGCTCATTCTCCACAGAAAAATTTCATCTTCAGTGACAAGAGATTTCCATGGGGAGTTTAGACATACCTTCTCATGAGTTCTTCAGATAACAAATATTCTGGAAGTTTATGGAGCTCAAAGGGGTGCATTATCCTTGTGGGAAGGGTATTTCTAACTTTCTTTTTCTTTCCAAATTGTCAATTCCTAAACAATTTCCTAGTTGACTATGACAAGTTTTACTTGGTCCTTGATGCAGTTAAAGACAGAGTACTTCAATGTGTTTATCAAACCATTTCTTTTTAAAAATGTTTCTTTTATTCAAAATAGTATGAGAGAGAGAGAGAGAGAGAGAGAGAGAGAGAAAGAGAGATTGATTGAGATTCTTTTCTTGGTTTTTATTACCAAAGGGACATTTATATGAATCTTTATCAGTCAAGACTACTTAGAACCAAGTTAGATGCTTCTTTGTATGATCTTAGAATAACTTGTACTTACCCAATCACTATCAAGTTAAAATACCATCCTTGTCTTTCTTTTGTGCTGTAAGTTTTGATGAAAAATCACTTGTAATTATGTTTCTGACACATAAAGAAGCTTAATAAATCTTTGGTCTCATACAATTATTATGTTTCCTTTAATTCCACAAATTCCATTATATGGCTTTCTATTGTGACCAAAATACAAAATTAAATAGAAATTCCTAAAGTCTGGTCACTTATGCCTCTTGTGGGAATCATTTCATTTGGGAAAGACCCAATCTTCTACTTGGTGTAAGTGACAGGAATACATATTGTGAAAAAAATCAAATTTATAATGAGCTAGTAATAGCTGATGCTTAGGTAATACTTTCAAAAGCACAGATAATTTAAAAAGATAATGATAGATTTAATAGCAGCTTTGTTCCAGGCATTGTGCTAAACATGTGCATATATTCCCTTGTTTGTCATCCTCAGTGATTCTATGGACTAAGTGTTAATGTCGAGGTTAAATATTGTCTTGAAGAGTTAAAATGGCCTATTAGAGATGGACCTGAATTCCAACCAAGGTTTGCCTGATTCTACAATCTATGCATTAACCATGACACAATCTATCTTATTTCTCACCATTGCATTCTTCTCAGAGGCTATTGATTTCCCTCTTTAGGATCACAGAAACTGAGACTCAAGAAGATTCAATGTTTAGCCATAAGCCTAAGGCTGGAAGGAGCAAGAATGGTAGTGAGTTTGTCTCTTCTTTTTCCCTGGCCCATTATTCCCCTTTTGGCCATCCCCCTCTCACTTTTTATTTGCTATTTAGAGACTCATGTGATACACATCTGGACTACTCATGTTTTTTCTACTTAAATAAAATGTTGCTACAGATTGTATTAAAGTAAGTGTGTAGATAACCAGGACTTGGGGCATAAACTATGTGCTAACACATTATTGAAGAGAGCAATTTTTGGTAAGCTTGGGGTGAAATGGAAATTAAGTGGAAAAGGAAAGAGGGGATATATCAGGAGATCCATTACCTAGCTGCTTGCAGCTTTGTAAGTGTGAAGCTGGTTGCTCATTTTTTGGAATATTTTCTAAAATGTCTGTATGAACTTAAAAAATATCAATCTTGGGAAAGTCATGGAAAAGAATGTTTCCACAGATGCTTATTTCCCATAGTCTAAAGTTTCCTCTTTTATCTGTTAACTAACCCTACGCTTCTGAGTTATCCCACTCAGGTCTTCTGTAACAGATCTTCAGCGTAGCTACCAGAAAACGCTAAACCCCAGACAGTGGAAGTATCCACAGGGTAAGTCAGAATATATGAGGTAATCCATGACAATCTCCATCTGGGTGGCTAACATTAAGAAGTACTTTGACTTCCAGGGATGACCTGGAGTCCCCACACAGCATTGAGTTAGTCTATATGAACAAAAAGGAAACCTCCAAGGTGTGTGTTAAAATGTGTGAGGCATGGTGTTGTCACATTCTGCTTGAATAGGACATTATCATAATTCCAGAAAGCTCTGCAATGTGTGCTTTATTTGACAGAAAATAAAACACTAACAGATTTAAAAGAACCAGAAATTCTCAAAGTACTAGGAATTTCTTTTAAGGTTAATGGCTTCTCTTATCCTCCTAGGAATAAGGTTGAACCTTCCAGAATGTGTCAAAGGAGAGAATAGAGGTTACCCTTAAAAGATTTGATCTCTGGCTGATTTTGATCATAATGAGTACACATTCATGTTTACAAATCATGTCAGATGTTTTGAACTTTTATTTAAATATAACAGCTGAATTAGGGAACTGGTTGGGATTGTCATCATATTATATTATCTCTGTGTACCTATCTTTCACACATGTCCAGTAGGAGCCAAGTTTTTCCATCTCTAGTGGTTTCACTATATCTAACTACACATACTGATGTGCTCTTGAAGGCACAGTCCCTTCCAGAAAGATGGTGACAAAATTTACACTTGATCTTAGCCAAAAGGCCGAGAAGCGATTGGTGACAAAATTTAACAGCTCTTCTTGTTAGAAGGTAAAAACCTTCCCCCTTCAACCATTAGAGCCTAATTGGCACTGGGTTACGAAAAGCATCAAGCATAAAATCATCAAGGGAGATGTGTTAATTCCATGGTGTAAATACAAGTTTCAAGCTTGTCATGTCTCCTTGCTAGCATAGAGTTAAACCCAGATAAATCTAGATGGTTTTGGATCATGAAGTGGAAGGACCTCCTGCGTTTATTTACATGACTCTCTCAGTCATGTCTTTGTGAGAGAGAATTCACGAATAGACAATAAAATGGAAACTTGGTTCAATGACAGAGTGACAGAGCATCATTCAGCAGAAGGAAGAAGAGACTGGTCTGTCAGATTTGTACCACCCTGTCTTCCTGAAGTCTTGTAAGTCCTACCTTAGCAGGCTGTTAAAAATAAAGCCAACACAGCCATCCACTATATTTTCTGTCAGGTACTGTCAAAACTTGTACTGGTCACAAGGGCCAGGAAATTGTGCATGTGGCTTCCCATTGGCAGTATTCATTGTGTGAAGGGCAAAGAACAGTTCTGGCTGCAGTAGCAGAAGCATCATCAGTGGAGTTATCTACCATGTTCCTGACATCAGGTATTGGCACTGCTGACACAGACATTAGTGTCCTTGGCCTCGAGCACCAGACGCGTTGGCTCACTCACCAGTAGTCTTAGTAGCATCACCGGCTAGTGAAGTCTCCAGCAGACATGAATAGCTGGGATCATACCTTTGTTAAGGAAACAATGAGTCTCAGAGGGAGATAGCCTTGGTACAAATGCCAATTTCAACTCACGGTGATCCAGTAATTAACTCCCTAGGCCTCATTTTCCCTCTGTAAATGAGAAAGAATGTAAAATCTGCCTCCAAAGGTTGTTATGAGGATCAAATGCAATAATATATACAAAATTTTATATTGAAAAACATCTACAATATAGTATGTGCTTAATAAATGTTGACAGAGGTTGTTAAGGAGTACTTGCTGAGTGAATTGGTATTGACATTTTTATTGCTGACACAAGGGTGCCTCAAAAAGTTGCTGGAGGCCAGGTCTTGTGGTTCAACAGTTAAACAGCGTCTGGGGATCCCCGCACCTTATATCAGAGTCCTGGCGTTCGACAACTGCCTCGGCTCCTGATCCAGCTTCTTGCTAACGTGCACTCTGGGAGGCAGCAGATGATGGCTTAAGTACTTGGGTTCCTGCCACCCATGTGGGAGACCTGGATGGAGTTTCAGGCTCCAGAATTGGCCCTGGCCCAGTCCTGGTTCATGTGGGCATTTGGGAAGTGAACCAGCGGTTGGAAGATCTCTTTCTTTCTCTCACTCTGCCTTTCAAATACATAAAAACAATTTTTAACAAAGTTTTATTTATTTATTTGAAAGTCAAGAATTACAGAGAGAGAGCCAGAGAGTGAGCTGTTAGCAGTGAGATGGACCAGAAGTGGAGCAGCCAGGAGATGAACCAGTTCCCATATGGGATGCCAGCATTGCAGGTGGCAGCTTTACCTGCTGTGCCCCATACCAGCCCCCATAAAAACATAATTTAGAAAATTAGCAAAAATCTTTGTGGAAAATGGAGTTCAAAGATATTGTTGGGGCATACATTGTGGCATGTGGGTTGGGACCTGCATCCCATATAGGAGTGTCATTTGGAGTCCTAGCTCCTCCTCTTCTGATCTGGCATCCTGCTGATGTATCCTGGGAGATGGTAGATGAAGACTTGAAAGCTTGGGCCCCTGCCACCAATGCAGGAGACTGGTGGCGTTCCAGCCTCTGTTGCAGGTGTTTAGGGGAGTGGACTAGTGAATGGAAGAGCTCATCTTCTTTCTTTCTCTCTTTCAGTCTCCCTCCCTCCTTCCCTGTCTCCCTCTCTCCCTCTCTTTCTCTCTTCCTTTCAAGTAGAAGAAAATAAAGTTTTAAAAGGATAAGGTGAATTTTTAATAAAGTTTTCCACAAAGAATTATTTATTTATTTGAAAGACAGAAAGAAGAGATCTTCTATCTGCTGATTGATCCCTGAAATGCCCACAATAGCCAGGACCGGGCGAGCTCACAACAAGTAACTGATAAACTCCATTTGGATCTCCCACATGGGTGACAGGAAATCATGTATTTGGGCTATCATATTCTTTTTTTTTCTTTTTTTTAATATCATCCATCTTTGAATTGGTTCATGGTCTCAGGGTTAAAGACAAGATATTAAATCAATTTAGTAATTGTTTTTTTTGCTAATGTAATATTAATTAAAATAGTGAAAGAAAACAATATATGATTATATTTTAAGGTTATTTATATATCTGTTTTTTCTTTTTTTTTCTTTTTTTTGACAGGCAGAGTTAGACAGTGAGAGAGAGAGAGACAGAGAGAAAGGTCTTCTTTTCCCGTTGGTTCACCCCCCAAGTGACTGCTACAACCCGTGTGTTGTGGCCGGTGTGCTGCGCCCATCTGAAGCCAGGAGCCAGGTGCTTCCTCCTGGTCTCTCATGCAAGTACAGGGGCCCAAGCACCTGGGCCATCCTCCACTGCCCTCCCAGGCCACAGCAGAGAGCTAGACTGAAAGAGGAGCAACTGGGACAAAATCCGGCGCCCCAACCGGGACTAGAACCTGGGGTGCCGGCGTCACAGGCAGAGGATTAGCCTAGTGAGCCATGGTGCCAGCTGTTTTTTCTTTTTTAAAAATTTTTTATTAATATAAAGAAAAAAGATTTCATGTATTTCATAGGTACAGTTTTGTTTTTTTTTTAAAGTTTTATTTAATATAAATTTTGAAAGTACAACTTTTGGATTATAGTGGTTTTGGGCTATCGTATTCTGCTTTCCTAGGTGCATTAGCAAGAAACTGGGCCAGAAGTGGAGCAACTGGGACTCAGACTGACACTCTGATATTGGATGTGGTGGTCCCAAGTGGTGACATAATCTGCTATGCTACAATGCCCACCCATTCCATGAACTTCTTGGAGCCCCCATTGTTGTCTCAGCTAAAGCTCTAGGCCCTATTCATACAATAAAAAAGCAGATGATTCTGGAGGCTGAGACCCTGGCAGAGTTGAGAGTGTGCTTTTCTGTATTCTTGAGTGGAAAGTAAGCTGGATATGGGGGAATGCTACCCGTGCTTCCACACTGTTTAATGGTGGCAATACTGGACATTTCAGGACCACTCAGTTGGCCAAGGGTACTTGCTATACACCTTTTAGGAGGTACAGGATGGAACTGTTCAGGGATCAGTGAACTTTACATGAAGTGCCAGAGAAGTAAGCACTTTAGGCTTCATAGGTCTTCATGTCTGCTAGGACTACTCACTTCTGCTACAGTAGCACAAAAGCACCCATAGAAAATATGTCAAAGGATGATTGTGACTGTATTCCAATAAAACTTTTTTTATGAAGTCAGAATTGGCCCATGTACAGTAGTTCACTAACCCATAGACCAGCTAAAGCAGTAGCACATTAGACCAAAATAGAAGAATCTTTTTCTTCTTTATAACAGATCAGAAAACAAACCCTTCTGCTTCTGACAACTATGCTATTTCTTTCTCTGTCATTAACATTTTATTTTGACTTTATAACACTTTAACTGCATGGAACATTTACATAAGATAGTAAAGTACAGTGATGTAGTCATTATTTTTTTATTACCTGGAGGATGAATGAAAATGAAATGTACTCACTAGCTGCCATAATAAAACTGATAAAATTATATGTTCTCTATTCATCGATCAGTATATAAAATGATATAGGAAATACATATTCCATTGTTTCATAAACATAATGTGTGGAACTCATAATTGCTAATAACATTAAATTCCAAACTCATTCTGCAAGAGACACAGAGAAAGTGAGTAACTGAAAAATCATGTTGTAGGCATAACATAATCTTCAGGATTGTGTTCAGTGTTCACATTAAGTGAAGTGAAAACAAGCCATGAAATTTGGCATCAAGGGAGCACTCTCATACAAGTTGACTTGAATACTTAAATGTGTGCTTTTTCCAACATAATGATCAGTGTGGAAGTTCACCTATATAGGGATATAGGATGCTTTAAGCACCATTAAAAGGGCTTTGTAAGATAAATGGTTGTAATGTGTGTTTATATATGTATATATTTATATATATGCATATATGCCACATGTACTTACTATATGCATATGTACATTTATAAGAACACTTCAAAAAGTTCCTGAAAAATAGAATTACAAGTTAAGTTTATGTTGGTACAAAATGATTTTGAAAGCCATGCTTATGAGAGGTCTTGAGAAAGTCCATGAAAGTGTGTATTATGAAAAAACTGCATGGGCTTTCAAAAATTTTTGTGCCAAAATAAACATTTTTCCCCAAAACTTATTTATTTGAAAGGCAGACACAGCCCCCATCCCCCACACAAACACATATGCACACAACTCTTATATGCTTTTTACCCTCTATGGACCTGTAACAGCATAGTTCAGAACTCAAAGCTAGGAGCTGGAACCCAGTCCAGATCTCTAAAATGGGTGGTTGGAACCCAAGTACTTGAGTTATCACTGCTGCTTCCCAGGATCTGCATTAGCAGGAAGCTTGAATCAGAATGAGAGCTAAAAAACAAAAGCTTCTAAGGAGAGTTTTTCTGAAACAATGGAGACTGAACATTTCCACAGAAACTCATTTATGTGTCTCTGGCACATAGAATTGCAGAAACCAAATATGCCCTACTAGAGCTAGGCATCAGACATTGGATGAATCTGAGTTGTCTCCATTTCATCCAGTCATCCAACACATTTCTAATGTGTGCCAGGAACTCTTCTAGGCACTGGGTTATAGAAAACAGACAAGCTTCTTACCCTCATGGACCTTACATTCCAATGGGAGAAAACAGACAAGATGGAAATGAATGCAGTTTAGTTAAAATGGTAACATTGACAGCGTAATCTTATTACAAAATGGAAATTATGGTGAGAATCAACTTTTCTGAAATTCTAGGCTGGGAAAGGGTATTTATATAAGCTTTTATTTATTCATTTTTTTGAAAGGGAGGGAGGGAGAGGGGGTAATGGAGAGCGAGAAAGGGAGGAAGAGATTTATCTTTCATCCCCTGGTTCATTCCCCCAAAAGCCCATAACAGCCAGGGGTGGGTCAGGTCTGATCAAAGCTGGGAATGAGGAACTCAATCCAGGTCTCCCAAGTGTTTGGCAGAGACCCAATTACTTGAGCTATCACCTGTTGTCTTCCAGTGTGCACCTTAGCAGGAAGTTGGAATCCAAAGCAAAACTGGAACTCAAACCCAGGTCCTCCAGTAAGAGTTGTTGGTGTCCTCATAGTGTCTTAATCATTATGCCAAATGTCCTCCCTAGGAAAGATTATTTAAACATTATTTTTGGTGAGTTTCATTGAGAAGGTGACATTTCATCCTAGTCTTGAAGCTGATGAGAGAATGCAACATGTGGATTTCTGGGGTCAGAAAGATTGGCTGGTTCCCAGGAGCTGAGAGAGCAGGAAGAATAGTGTGGAGGCCAGTATGCTATGGTGGAAAGGTCAAGGGCAGAAATTATAGACTGTAGTTGCTCATCTCTTCCCACTGTCAGAGACCCTGTAATCATTTCTAGATCCATGTTTTCAAAGCAGTGTTACAGTCTTTTCTATCAGCCAACAGATGAAGACACTGAGTCTCAGAGCTTAGGCTACTGGCTCTGGGTCACATAAACGTTATTTTGTAGATATACTTTACATCTTTAATTTTTGCCAATAGAAATTTCAAAAGAATTTAATTCTTTCACAGTTACACAACTAATAAATGTTAGAGTGGGATTAAAATTCAGTTCTCTCTATTTTTAGGATTGATGTTGCTTTACTTTCTGTCTCAGGGCACCCGTCCACGAGGAGAAGGAATCTTGTGAAAATTCCTAATAATAACTAACAAATGCAGCTGCAAATGAACAATGTAAAGTTCTGTAAATTTTCTGAGAGAGTAGAATAGTGTTGTGAAAGCACACTATCATATTGAAGAGTGTGCCTTTTCATGGTTTACAACTGGAAGAAACTCCTCAAAGTTGGTGGAATGGTTCAGCAATGAGAAGAGGATATAAATTTTTGTCTGAAGTTTTAAGTGCTGGCTGTATTCCTTATACTAGTGGTTCCCAACTGGAGGCTACTTTATTCTCCAGGGAACACTGGCCAGGTCTAGAGACATTTTTGATAGTCATGAATTGGCTGGGGGATGGTACTGGTGTCTAGTAGGTAGGGGGCCATAGGTGCTGCTAAACATTCCAGAATGCACAGAGCAGCTCCACCTGAATCCCCAAAGAAATCATTTGGCTCAAAATAACAGTAGCATTACGATTGATAAATCCTATCTTGGTAGTTAGATAAGAAAAATGTAATTTGATTAATATGGTATCTGAATTCAGAAAGTCTACTATTATAAATAAGAGAGACTAATCTAGTTGATTTTCAAAAACAAAGAATACTAGTGATACTTTTTGTCTAAAAGAAGGTGATGGAACCAAGGAAGATGGCAAATTTCAGAGCATATAGACTGGAAATAAAATTGTGGTGCTGCTAACTATTTTAGCTGTATCTTTTTTGATCATAAAATGGGAAATTAAAAAGATTTATATTTTAGGTTTTAAAGTAATTTTTAAAGATTTTTTTTTTCATTTGAAAAGCAGTTACAGAGAGAGGGAGGGAGAGAGAGAGAGAGAGCAAGAAAGATGGATCTTCCATCTCTGGCTCATTCCCCAAATGGCTGCCATGTCTAAAACTGGCCAAATCAAAGCCAGGAGCCTGGAATTCCATCTGGGTCTCCCAGGGGGGTGGCATGGCCTCAAGCACTTGAGCCATCTTCTGCTGCTTTCCCAGGCATATTAGCAGGGAGCTGTATCAGAAGTGGAGTAGCCAGGACTTGAACTGTTGCCCATATGGAGTACTGGCATTGAAGGCGACAACTTAACCCAGTGTGCTACAATGTTGGCCCCACAGATTTTGCTTTTAAAAGAACACATTTTTCATACAGATTGGGCACTATCAGTGAATGCTACTTGCTTTTATTGGACATTTGCTCAAATTGTGTAAATAGCATTAAATGATGGGAATTGGTGCATAAATCACAGTCTCCCAGTGTCTGTGAGAAGCTGAGAATTTTTTCTGAATCATATATATGGAAGTTAGCAACCAGATGCAATTTTGATCTACAGGTGTCACTTGTTTGATGCATGTTCTACTAAATTTCTTTTCCTCCCAAATATGAGAATGAAGCATATATCATGGAGAGAATGTAGATGATATCTCAAGTATAAAAATAATTTAAAATATTTTAAAGGCTGCCATTTAAAAACATTACCTTTGTTTTCATTTTTACTTATGCAATAATCAGTTCTAGAAAATGAATGGTAAATTGTAGGGCTTTTGCTAAATATGATAGTGCACAAAGAAGTAAAAAAGACTCCAAGATCAACAGGTCGCTGAAAATCTGTGTTCACATTTTGGTTTATAGCTTTGTTTAAGAAGGTGGCTGTTTGAGAATTTACTTTCAGATTTATCCCTTTATTTTAGGTAGCTTGATTTCTCCCTGTTTTCCATAGCTGAAAGCAAAAATAACAATTCTGATTCCCTGTCACTTAAAGAGGAGGAGATTTATTACATTTAACCAAAAGGGCACTGTTGGAACAGGGACAACGTAAGTTAACTGTAATCAGGGTACTCCAGGCAGGCTGTCATAGACTTCCAGGTCATCCCTTATCTGTCTCTAATGCATGGGCATCAGCGGTTGGGATTTTCTATTCACAGAAATGCTGCTGAAGAAAAATACCCAAAGGGATTAGCTTGTAGCTGGCTGTATGTCACAGGCTAGGTGACTGTGATATTTCTTGTATAAGTTCTGTTTTATACCATCAGCTGTAGTTCTTTATTGGCAGAATAGAGCATGTCAAGTAATTATTCCTTCAGTAACTTGTATGACGGAAGCATGGAGAAGGTAGCTATTGGTTGGAATTTGAACACAACCAAGAGGTGAAATTCTGTTTCATCCAAGGAATAGGAGGACATTACTCTGAACTTTATTTTTTTTTTTTTTTATTTTGCTGTTGTTTAAAAAATTCAATTACTTAGGGGCAGAGAGATAGGTAAATAGAGCTAGAGCTAGAGTACTTCCATCCATTCAGTTCACTCCCCAAATGCCTGCAACAGTCAAGACTGATCCTGGCTGAAGCCGGGAGCTGGGAACTCAATCCAGGTCATGTGGCAAGGATCTACATACCTGAGCCATCACCTGCTGCCTCCCAGGATGCCCATTAGCAGGAACTGGAACGTAGGGTGGATATGGAACTTGAACCCAGGCACTATGACATGGTTTGAGGTCGTGTAAACTGGCATCTTAAGCATATACCAAAAACCCATTCCTGTTGTTCATGTTTTGACCATAAAGAAATATTTCGTGTTCAGACTGGGAAAAAAGGACCCTTTTCTGGTTACAGGACTCCAATTCTGTGAGCCAGGGCCTCTATATAGACTTCAGGTTTACTCCCGCATAGGGTCTGCCCTTATCTAACAGCACAGTGGTTGTGTGATTTAAGAGGACTTTTCAATTTTTTGTTTGCTTATTTTGTTTTCAAGATGATCTCATGGATAGATGCTTACACATATGCATTTTTTTTAAAGATTGATTTATTTTATTTGAAAGTCAGAGCAACACAGAGAGAGGAGAGGCAGAGAGAGAGAGAGAGATAGAGAGAGAAAAGAGAGAGAGAGAGAGAGAGAGAGAGAGAGAGAGAGAGAGAGAGAGAGAGGTGTCTTCCATCCACTGGTTCACTCCCCAGATGGCTGCAATGGCCAGAGCTGTGCCAATCCGAAGCTAGGAGCCAGGAGCTTCTTCCAGGTTTTCCACCTGAGTGCAGGGGCCCAAGGACTTGGGCCATCTTCTGCTTTCCTAGGCCATAGCAGAGAGCTGGATTGGAAGTGGAGCAGCCGGGTCTTGAACTGGTGCCCATATTGGATGCTGGTGCTTCAGGCCAAGGTGTTAACCTGCTGCACCACAGAGCCGGCCCAATATACCTATGTTTTAAACATAACCAGGATCATATGTATTGTTAGTAGTAACTTTTATTCCACTTTTAGGCTACAATACATTTTATATTTATGTAAGAAATCCTCCAACATTTTTAACCAAGAACTAACTTCAAAGTAATAATGGAAAACTTTTCTATTTAATTAAAACACATACTTTCTAGCTAAAGAATAAAGGGTTCTTTTTCTTTTTTTAAATTAGGTTCCAAGATAATATAGATACCACATAATTTCCCCTGTATTCAGTTCATTGTAATTTAACAAAGAGAAACTTTGCCTTTGAGTTTGAGGAATATATTTCCTCCAGAGATAAACTTGTAACGTTTGCTTCAGAACCCAGGAGTTTAATTTATAATTCCCCATTATGTTCAGCAGTTGCCAGCATGGAAAGCAATAGCAGAGATGGAGGAGTAAGGGGAGGAGTGTGGAAAACTGACATTAATGGCATTCAATATGTAAAACTTTTTTTACAGATATTTTTTATGATCTATATTGGAATATGATACTGGTGACATTTCAGGTTTCCTTGCTGGTGCTACTCCTTGGGCAATGGGATATGCTACAGGGGAATCAGCTTAAACTTTGCTTTACTGAGCATGTTAGTGGAGCTTGCACATGTTATTGATCAGGGCAGTGATAATAGGTGCAGGTTTTACTATGAGGAGAATTTTTACTCTGTTGATTCTCTAGGTGATTTAAGTTATTGGATTATAATAGAAATATAAAAGTGCACAAATCATAATTTCAGAGCTTGACTACTAACCAAGATCAGAAAAGATAAAGTTACCTAGAAATATTCTTTGTGGTTCCCTTGCTCAACCTTTCTCCTTAATGACAAGTTCCATCATGATTTCTAAAACCAGAAATTAATGTCTGATTTTGAACTTCTTATAAATGAAATTGTGTATTATGTACTCGCTTGTGTCTGTAATTATTTGGACTCAGTTCTGTTTATGAGATTTATTCATGTTACTGTGTGTAGAATTAACTTATTTTAATTGATGTATGTTATATGTAAGAAAATACCATGATTTAGTTAATTTAATCTTTCATTGAGGGTATTTGAATTACTTGCAATTTTTTTATTAATGAATGATTTTCCTTCAATGTTTTTTAAAAAACTAGTATTCTGCAGATAGTTATTAGTCTTTTTCCTTACAAAAAGATTTTTATGACTTACCATTATATTTTGTTTCTATCAGTTTTACTAATATATACTAGATATGTTTTTCTCTGTGTTTATGCTGCTTGAGATTATGGTACTTGTTGCTCTTATTATAGAAATAAAAATATGTATTTCATATATACAGATTTAGGAGCATAGTGATACTTCTTTTCTCACCATATGCTCTCCCTTCTGCCCACACTCCTACCCTCCCTCCTTCTTGCTTTATTAATCTTTCTTTTAATTTTTACAATGATATTCTTTCAGTTTATTTTATAATCATAACATTAACCCTCCACAAAGTTTTAATTTAACAAATAGTAAGAAGAAAAAAACACTGTTTCTCAACAGTAGAGAAAGGGCTGTAAACAATAATCAATTCTTAAAATGTCAATTTTGCTCATACACATTACATATTTTTGTGCTCTATTAGTTACCACAGATCAGGGAAAACACACGGCATTTGTCTTTTTGGAACTGGCTTATTTCACCAAACATAATGGTTTCCAGTTACATCCATTTTGTTGTGAAAGATAAGATTTCATTCTTTTTTATGGTTGGATAGAATTCTTCAGTGTCTATATGTCACATTTTCTTTTTTAAAAAAAAATTTTAAATGGATAATATACAATTTTATTATTTGCATGCATTTCATAAATACAACTTAAGGAATATAGTAATTCTTCCCACCATCCCTACCTTCCCACCTGCTCTCCCACCCCTCTTCATCTTCCATTTCCTGTTCCCAGTCTTGTTAGAATTCAACCCTTTGTATGAGAAAGAAAAAGAAAAAACAAGCAAATAAACAAAACTATTCCTTGATAGTCTAGACAACAGCTGTTCAAAGTCATTGCATCTCAAAGGTAATTTTGCTTTTTTTATTTTTGAAACTTAATTATTTTTAAGGCAAACCTAGTCTTCAGTTGATGAGCACTTGGGTTGATTCCCTGGCTTTGCTATTGTGAATTGAGCTGCAGTAGACACAGAAGTACAGATAGTTCTTTCATATGCTGATTTCATTTCCCTTGGGAAGATTCCCAGGAGTGGAATGGCTAGGTCATATGGGAGATCTGTTTTTAGATTTCTGAGTAATCTCCATACTGTCTTCCACAATGGCCATACTAATTTACATTCCCATAAACAGTGTATTGAGGTACCTTCTTCCCTGCATCCACACCAGTATGTATTGTTTTTTGATTTCTCTAAGGGAGCCATTCTATCTGGGATGATGTAAAACATCATTTTGGTTTTGATTTGCATTTTCCTGATGGCTAGTGATCCTGAGGATTTTTTTGTGTGTCTGTTGGCCATTTAATTTCATCTTTTGAAAAAATGCCTTTAAAATCTTTGATCATTTTTAACTGGGTTATTTGCTTTGTTGTTGTTGAGTTTCTTGAGCTCTCTATAGATTCTGGATATTAATCCTTTATCAGTTACATAGTTTGCAAATATTTTCTCCCATTCTGTCGGTTGCCTCTTCACTTTGTTGAGTGTTTTCTTTGCAGTGTAGAAGCTTTTTAGCTTGCTGCAATCTGTTTTGTCTATTTTTGCTTTTATTGTCTATGTTTCTGGGGTCTATTCCAAGTCTTTGCCTATGCCAATATCATAAAAAGTTTCCCCAATGTTTTCTAGTAATTTGATGGTATCAGGTCATAGATTTAGATCCTTTATCCATTTTAAGTTGATTTTTGTATAAAGTGTAAGGTAGGGATATTGCTTAGTACTTCTGTATGCAGAGATCCAATTTTCCCAGCACCATTAAAGACTATCTTTTCTCCATGGATTGATTTTTAGCTCCTTTATCATAGATTAGTTTATTGTATATGAATTTATTGATTCCTGGAGTTTCTATTCTATTCCATTGGTCTACATGTCTATTTTTGTGCCAATACGAGGCTATTTTGAATATAACCACTTTGTAGTGTATCTTGAAATCAGGATGTCTCCAGCTTTCTTTTTGTTAAGATTACTTTACCCTTTTGAGGTCTCTTGTGTTTCCATATGTATTCTTGCATCTTTTTTTTCTAGATTGAGAAGAATGTTCTTGGTATTTTGATTGGGATTGCATTGATCCTGTAAATTGCTTTAGGTAGTATGGATATTTTGATGATATTAGTTCTTCCAGTACATGAACATGGAAGATTTTTCCATCTTTTTTGTGTTTTTCTATTTCTTTCATTGATGTTTGTAATTTTCATTGTAGAGATCTTTCACATCCTTGGTGAAATTTGTTCCAAGATAAATATTTTGTAGCTATTGTGAATGGTACTGATCCCATAAGTATTTTTTCCACTCAGAGATAGCATTGTCTATTTATACCAAGGCTATTGATTTATGTATTTTAATTTTATATACTGCAACTTTTCCAAACTCTCTTTTGAGTTCCAATAGCCTCTTAGTGGAGCCTTTTGGTTTCACAATATATAGAATCATGTCATCTGCAAACAGGGATAATTTGACTTCTTCCTTTCCAATTTATATCCCTTTGATTTTATTTTCTTGCCTGCTGGCTCTATCTAAAACTTTCAGAACTACACTGAATAGCAGTGGTCAAAATGGGCATTCTTATTTGATTTCACATCTTAGTAGAAATGCTTCCAACTTTTCCTCATTCGATATAATGCTGGGTGTGTGGTTTTTTTTATTGCATTGGTTGTGTTGAGGAATGTTCCTTCTATACCCAATTTGCTTAAGGTTTTCATCATAAAAGGATATTGTATTTTATCAAATGCTTTATCTGCATCCATTGAGATAATTACGTGGTTTTTATCCTTCAATTTGTTAATGTGATCTTTCACATTATTGAATATGTTGAACTATCACTCACCACTTTTTGAAAATTCTTGGCCATTATTTATTTAAAACTGCTTCTGTATGACCTCTTTTTCCCTGTTATGTCTAATTACACACATGTTAATCCTTTTCATGCCACTTTACTCTATTTTGTCTGTTTCATACCCTTCTTTGTGGTTCAGTTTCGATACTTTTATGACTCTATCTTCCAAATTTTTCATCCTCTCCTCGTCTCTACCTAATCTGCTGTTAAAACCGTTCTATTGAGTTCTGAAGTTCAATAGTTATATGCCTACATCTAGAATTTCCTTCTTATTCTTTTATTGATTCCAGTCCTCTGATGGTATTTACCTTGCCATCTCTTTTTGAAAATATGATTAGTTATTTTAAATTTTAAATAACTAATACCTAGATCACCAGTGAGTTTCTTGCTATGGTCATTGTCTTCTTGAGATTTTTATTAATATTTTACTGAATGATGATTACTGTCTATGAAAAGTTGAAGAGGATCTATGCACCCTTGGCTTTTGGAAGAATAGAGAGGTGGATCACCACAGTTGAGTCAAGGTTAAAATATTTCCAGGCAGTATTTCAGTGTCTGCAAGAGATGGCATTTTTATAATTCTCCACTGTTTGTAGTATGTAGTCTTTTAAGGCTCCAGTTGAACACCTGAGGTATTTATTAGAGCTGTTATTCCTTGTTAGAATCAATACATCCATTTTTTTGTATCCTTGTTACCAAGGGGCTGCTCTCATCCTCTTCAACTTCTTGGTTTATGATTCCTGCTAAGCTTTTCATGACCTATGCCCACAACAAGTTAGTGAAAACCTCAATGAAGAAAAATGAGTAGAATTTGGGCTTACCTTAGTGAACTTTGCTTCTCTCCACACTCTTGGCCCTTCAAATCTTAGTGCCTTGATAGCTCTGTTGGCTTCTAGTAGAATTCAGAGTGCTTCATCTGCTAAAGGTTAGTCTACCATTACTGGAAATAGAAATTCCAGTTACACTTTTTAAAGCTCTTGTTTTATCATAAATTTCTCTCTTGTGGTACTAAACAGAAATTCAATTTTACTTTAGTTTTTATGGTTTGATAATATATGTCTCTTTCATTAGACTGAAAGTTCCAAGTGGGTACTGCTCATGTGTGCTTTTGTAGAGCATTGTGTTCCAATTAGCTGGCTCAGTGCCTGATGCAGAGGGTGAGTAAAATATTAAGGGAATGAATGGATGAATAAATAATAAAGGAGTTTTTGAGTGTACGAAGTAAATAGAATGAAAAAGTAAGCTCAACCAGCAAGGCAAGAGTGAAACATTTATCCAGAACAAAAGAACTAAGAAGATCATCCAGAAAGATACTAAGTTATCTCATGAGTTGGAAGTTGGAAAGATGACCTCAGATAGTGCTATGAAACGAGAAAAATGTTTTATTCAAGATTTTAATAGAACATGTAGGCAGAAAGAATATTATTAAATGTTCTCATTTAAAAATATGGACCCAAGAATATTTATGAAGACAAACGAAGATTCTTTATTGAAAGTACATTGAAGGCCGGCGCCTTGGCTCAGTAGGCTAATCCTCCGCCTTGCGGCGCCGGCACACCGGGTTCTAATCCCGGTCGGGGCACCAGATTCTGTCCTGGTTGCCCCTCTTCCAGGCCAGCTCTCTGCTGTGGCCAGGGAGTGCAGTGGAGGATGGCCCAAGTGCTTGGGCCCTGCACCCCATGGGAGACCAGGATAAGTACCTGGCTCCTGCCTTTGGATAGGCGCGGTGCGCCGGCCGCAGTGCACTGGCTGTGGCGGCCATTGGAGGGTGAACCAATGGCAAAGGAAGACCTTTCTCTCTGTCTCTCTCTCTCTGTGTCCACTCTGCCCGTAAAAAAAAAAAAAAAAAAAAAAAAAAAAAAGTGTATATTGCAGCACTTACAGAATAGTATAGCCATTGAGTTCCATTGTTTGCCACTGGCTTATTCCCAAATAGTGAAAAATAAATTTTGAAATTCTGGGTGCCAGTATTTTGGTGTACTGGGTTAGCTACCGTCTGCAATGCTAGCAGCCCATAAGGGCACCAATTGGAGTCCTTGTTGCTCCCCTTCTAGCTCCCTGCTAACTCACCTGGGAAAGCAGTGGAAGATGGTCCATGCAATCATATGGGAGACCGGATGAAACTCTTGGCTTCTGGTTTTGGCCTGGCCCAGCTGCAGCCATTGCAGCCATTTAGGGTGTGAACCAGTGGATGGCAGTTCTCTCTCTTTCTCTCCCTTTCTCCCTTTAACTCTGCCTTTCAAATAGATAAAATAAATCTTATTTAAATTAAGAAAAAGAAAATCCTGTGTGCTTAGATTCCATACTCTACATTTTTTCCCTTGCTACAGCAAGGCCTCAACAAATTGGGTTAAGACTCAGAATTGTTTCTCTCCACGGAAATATTTAGCAAAAAGCAAAAGATTTATATGATCTGAAGAGAACCCAGAGTATATACTCTATGTTTTTATAGGAAAATTTTTAGTGCTGTTAATTATAGAATCTCTTGGAATCTCATGTTTAAATGGGGCTTTGGATATCATTGATATCAGATGAAAATCGCTGGAAGCATGTTGACTCCCTGAGGGGTCTATCTAAAAATAAATAAGTGGAAGGCCTACTTTACAGCTCAAGTATTATAACTGCTTTAGGGATAGAGAAAATATAGATTTAGTGACTTTTAAAAAATAATCAGGAGTGAGCAGAATATTTTATTCAAGATAATTTCAGGTAACATTTAAGAGCACTATTTTTCAAATTCTAATTGCCATGTATTCTTTGCAAATTAAATCAGAGACTTGAAAATTATCTCAAAATATAAAGAAGCATAATATTTTATATAGTTGGGCATCAGCATCTTCCTTCTATAGTCATGGAAGGAGAAGATTTGTTTGTTCATTCAGTACATTACATTGAATGGAAACTGTGTGCTTCGTGGGATATAGCTAGGTTTGTGAGGGACTGTTTTTCACCTGAAGCATCACCAGGCACACAGCAATGGTAGACTGAGTGTGTAAAGTTGCATTTTAAAGGACCTCAGACAATTACAAAGGAATGTCTGAATGCATTATCTGAATGGAGGGTCCCAGAAGAGACATTCAATGACAGGAACAGCAAGTGTGGCAGAAGTAGATTCTGGCCCTGGACTGCTGTGGGGCCTAAGATGTTCATTGCTTTTGAAAGTGTATCTTCTAATGGACATCTTCATAGAATAGTACAAAGCTAGATTGATGGATTTAAGAGCAAGAACTCATGTCGCAATGAGCATATTCAATAGATGCCTCTTCCATAGGGCAGTACAACGCAGGCAGGCATCCTGCCATCATATCCTACCTCTATGACTTGTTAACTTGAGGACCTCAGACTTCTTCAGTTTTACTATCATTTCATAGATTAAAATAATGATCACATCTATTTCAGAGGATTATTGTTAAGGGTTGAAGGAGATAATACATGGAAATATTTTAATAAATTGAAATTGTTTCTTCTTAGATATCATTTTAGACCTTTTCATTGGAAATGGGAAGCAAAATAAAAGAAGATACATTAATGACCACCTGGCTCTCCTGTATCCTTCAGAAAAGCAGACTGGCAAAGCAGAAGCATTCCAGTTCCTACAACTGTCATTCTTTTCTGTGTTTCTATTCAAAAGAGATGTTACTGTTAGAATACAAGTGACATTAGTGCAAACCCCAGCAAGTACAATGTGCTCAGCAAGAGTCTTTGCTAATTCCTCAGCTTGCATTTTTTTTTAGTAGATGCCCCTGAACCAGTCAACCTGTGCAGTGGATTATCTCTACTCACAAATTGGCCATAGATGTTGCTGAAAAGTATATAATAATGACTTGGGAAATTATGAACACAAATATATTTTGTGTAGTTGCTCTTATTTTCAACCAAAAGTTTTGTGTAAGATTATTGGAGAGGACCTTATAAAAAGTAAATACTAAAATAATAATTTTTGTCTTCCTTATAAAATATTCTCCTTTTATTACCCATTATCATATCAATTCCTCTGTTAGCAAAAAGAAGAATTTATCTTCTATTTTACAAAGACAAAAGACACTAATGGTGAACTTATTTTCCTCTGAGTTTAAGTTGCTATATATATGCTATAGATCATTGAGGAACTCTTATTAGATGT
The DNA here is from genome assembly GCF_964237555.1 of Oryctolagus cuniculus. Classification (NCBI taxonomy): domain Eukaryota; kingdom Metazoa; phylum Chordata; class Mammalia; order Lagomorpha; family Leporidae; genus Oryctolagus; species Oryctolagus cuniculus. The sequence continues at coordinate 42,621,504 of NC_091449.1, forward strand.
CTGGTTACTTGGTCTGTCTGTTGTATTTATAAATGAGAGAAGATTCCAACATACTTTATTATGAGTGTCTACAACATGTTGGGAATGCTACCTAGGTTTGGAGATACAGAAACATGGTGACATCCTTTTCTTCAAAAAGATAAAAGTGAAGTTGCAGATACAAAGATGCATAGACACAGATAAGTGTGAAAGAACAGTGGAAGACTTTCCAATAACAGAATCTTTCAAAGTAAAAAAAAAAAAGACAATGGAAGTGCACATGTTGGAGGACTGAGTCCAAGAGGAGAAGGGGAAGAAAAAGATCTTTGCATATTAAGAGTAGATTTGTGATAGATCTTACTCATGGATATTGAAATCCCATAGGAGTATAATATGGAGTAGCTTGTGGGAGTTCATTGACATTGTGTTTACATGGCCTTATGTATATTTTAGGGAATGAGCAGTGATTTCTAAGAGATGATAGGATGAGCATTAATTAAAAAAGAGAGGAATGATGGTCTAGTTGTTAGAAGAAAGAAATTGATTCTCTATTTCAACTAAGGTGTTTTAGGTGCATGGTTGGTCTTAATTAGAGATGGCTTACTTGAGAACCTCATTTCTGTTAAGATAGGAGAGAGAAATCAATTTGTTAAATTTTAAGGATGAGAATTTAGAATTTAAGAACAAGAGTACAGAAGAAGACCAGAGTTACTGAAGAATGGAATTCACTGTGAAGATTACCCTGTTTGATGACTATAGATTGTGGTGATGTAAGGGATCATTGGAAATGACTAATTAGAATGTTCTAAAGCATCTTCTTATGTATTAGCTCAGGAGCCTAGTTTCAGTTCTGGGGAGGTATTTGGCTTGATGTCAGAGAGCACAGTTTGCAGCATGCTGTTGGGCTTCTTGTTCTTGGTGGTGATTATATTTTTGCATAAATAGCAACATCAGTGACCCCGGTTAGGAAATTTTGAACAAATCTTTTGTTGTTTACAGCAGTTCCCTGGAGTCTGTTGAGCTCCCTGAGGCATTTGAAACAGTGCAGTGACTTTTTTTCCCCCCACAAAGGACAGCCTAAAAAAGATGCAAGAAAATAAAAGATTCAGTGAGACTCACTGACATCATTGGACTCTTGGGGACATATAAATACATCTTTGCAAACTGAAATATAGATTGACATAATTAAAATATTATCAAATAGGCTGGCGCTGCAGCTCAATAGGCTAATCCTCTGCCTTGCAGCGCCGGCACACCGGGTTCTAGTCCCGGTTGGGGTGCCAGATTCTGTCCCGGTTGCCCCTCTTCCAGGCCAGCTCTCTGCTATGGCCCGGGAGTGCAGTGGAGGATGGCCCAAGTGCTTGGGCCCTGCACCCGCATGGGAGACCAGGAGAAGCACCTGGCTCCTGCCTTCGGATCGGCTCGGTGTGCAGGCCACAGCGTGCCGGCCGCAGCGGCCATTGGAGGGTGAACCAACAGCAAAGGAAGACCTTTCTCTCTGTCTCTCTCTCTCACTGTCCACTCTGCCTGTCAAAAAAAAAAAAGATATTATCAAATAGATTTGTCAATATTTTACGATCACATGAAGCTAGATGAAAGAACAGTGCTTTTTTGCTCTCAGATTCATTGTTCTCCCTTCTCTTTTTTTTAACCACAAGTGAGTGCATATAGTTTGCCTTTTGGTCTCCAGGTGGGGTTGAGTGAGGAGAGCCACTGGCTGGAGGGCAGGAGAACAGGACAGATGACTGGAGACTGAGATGTTTCTCCTTCTTTCTCCCTTTCTAGTGTCATCTCCAGCAGTAACCAAGTCTCCTCCTTCTATCTCCTTTTGGAAAACTGTTCCTTCCTTGTTACTGGTACCTTTGTTGTAGTTCTCACTCCCAGGGCAAGCTTGGCCTCTAGACTCTAACTAACCAATTCCTCTGTCCCTTGCACAACTCTGGTGTGATATAAGCCTTCTTCTCTTGCTAAACTCTGGGTCATGTCACCATCACCTTTAGCTCTTTATTTCTTTCAGCATGTAAATAACCAACGTCTTTGAATGCAGTCCCTATGTTGAAAGACATAGCAAAGTTTTGCACCTGCTTTCTTTCCCTTCCACCCTTCCTCCATCATATCTTCATTACTAGAAATGGCAAAGATTCAAGGAAAGTTTGATTAAAAAAGAAATAAAGGACAATATTGAATAAATACACAATAAAATAAAGCAAGATTATTGGAATCAAATTCCTTGATTGCAAGTGTCTATAATAGGGCATATTGTCTGCTGAGTGGAAGATATAGGTTAAGATTATTTCTTGAAATGACCTTTGTGAACAGTGTGCTTCCAGATGCTTAAGCTTTTTAAATTATCTCACCTTCCTTTAATTAAAAAGAAATTAGACCTTTAAGTCCTCATGTAATTGTAATTAAATTTAGTTCATGTGGACAAAATTTTTTTACCATGGTTTCACCTATTTGTTTCTGTTAAACATTTTTCTTGTTGCTGTTGGTTGGTTTGTTGGTTTAGCAGAGTATAGTGTAGGCCGTATGGAAACTGGAGGCAATCCTTGTCTGTTTCTGGAAGTATTTCTTTATTTGAAGTTTTTAATCTTTGCATATGTTTATAACCTTTAGAAGTGAGCCTTTTGAGATGAGTGTTGTGAAAAAACAAAGACAATTTACAATGCAGTTGAAAATAATGACTTGAATTCACAGAATGCAGAGAATGACAATTGCCTTGGACACTTAAAACAGCTCTTTACCACTCTCTACTGTGTGTGTTCTGTATTTCCTGAGTAATTGTTTTCCATTCTGTGCTGTTAGCTTTCTGCCCTAAATGGTGGCAGTGGATGTTACAGGAAGAAAGACTCTCCGACAGGAACAAGCAGCCCCTGCATTTTCACGTAGGGCTAGAATATGAAAGTAGTGATACTTTATGATACCACTGGACATCATGTGTGGCTGCCACAGCTTAGACTAGTTCAACAGTCCCTGCATCTAATATCAGAAAGTGACACAAACTCTGTGAGGTGTGACCCTGAACACAGGCAGTGCAGGTTATTCAACACACATTTAATTTGTACCTTGTGTTATAGTTCATGTGTTTTAGGGTCAAAATTGCTGGAACTTTCTGTCAGCCTCTGAAAACCTAATGTCTACGTACTTTGCTCATGATTAATACCTTAGACAAAAAAAATATTCAGAAAAGTGGCTAACCAATATAATCCCTTGTTAGCCTGAATTAATTAGCTTTCACTACATTAGGAACTTCTAACACAAAAGTCATTTTATAAGCTGCTAAGTTCTAATCTACTTGAAAAAAAAAATCCCGTCCTGTCCTGCACTCCAGCCTCTTCTCATCATATTACACTTCTAACAAATCTCCAACCTGCAGCCTTCTCCCACTCCAGTGTGGTTGGTGCCCTCCTGTCATAGTCATTTTAATTTTCATCTAATAGTTTCCTAAATGTCTTCTCATGATTTAGCTGGATTCTTTACTGGTGCTTCGGTTGGCTATATTTTCCTACATATTAATACTGTGAGTCTCCAGTTTTAAAAAGCAGTCCTCAAATGGCTGGTTATCAAGTCATTTGCACATTCCTCATATATCATCAATTTCAAGTATTTTCAGCATATTTTTGCATGTCAACCCATACTAGTTTTTGATTAAATGGAGATTCATATTCATTTCTGTCTCTCCACAGTGCCCTGTACAGTACAAGTGGAAAAGATTAAATAGATATATTTTAGAAAATATATTTTTAAGCAAATATTTGTTGAGTGAATAGATAGATGAGCAGAGGAAAGACTTGACTTCCAAAGAGGATGAGTGGGAAACTGAATGATTCAGGAAACAGCATCCATCTTTTATAATGTCACTAGTTATTTTTCTAATGCAGATTCACAATCTCTCATCCAAACGTCCTTGAAGCAATTGTATTTTATGTTTCAAAATTTAGGGGAAAGGGGAAGATTTAGAAAGGCATATGAACCATATATACTATGTAGTATGGATTGGTAAGAGTAGAGCAGCATTCCATACATTACTAATTCTGTAGTAAAAAGGATAAACATTCACATTGAATGAAGACTTTTTCTTTTATTTTCAAATTTTGATATAACAATTTTAAATATTTTTTCTGTATTCACTTCATAAAGATATTATATGTAAATATATATACTATTTTTCTTGCAAATATATTATTATAAAATGTGGAATTCATAACAATGAATATTGCCATGTACATAGTATATTGTCATATGCATGGTGTAATTCAGTAAAACAACATTTATAGCTATAAATCACATAATATGACATCCACCAAATTTTTATACTCTATATTAACTTGTACAAATAAGAGAAAATGTGATATTTGTCTTTCTAGGTATTATTTGTTTGACTTAGCATAATGATTTTCAGTTCCATCCATTTGGTTACAAATATCAGGATTCCATTGTTTTTGATGTCTGAGTAATATTCTATAATGTGAATATACCACATATTCTTTACCTAGTTGTGATGGACATCTAGGTTGATTCTGTATCTTTGCTATTGTGAATCGGTCTACTATAAATATCAGAGTGAAGATATTCCTTTCATATATTTACTTCAGTTCATTTGGGTATATTCCCACAAGTGGGATAGCTGGGTCATATGATAGATCCATTTTTGATTTTTTGAGGAATCTCTGAACTGTTTTCCATAATGACTGTATTAACTTGTATTCCCATCAGCAGTGTATTAGGATACTCTTTTCTCTATAACCTTGCCAGTTTTATTTTTTGATTTTTGGATAATAGCCATTCTGACTAGAGTGAGATGATACCTCATTGTATGTTTTTAATTGCATTTTCCTGATGACTGGTGATCCTGAGCATTTTTCCATTATCTATTGGCCATTTACATTTCTTCCTCTGAAAACTGTCTAGGCATATCATTTGCCCATTTCTTTTTTTTTTTTAACTTTTATTTAATGAATATAAATTTCCAAAGTACAGCTTATGGATTACAATGGCTTCCTCCCCATAACGTCCCTCCCACCCGCAACCCTCCCCTTTCCCACTCCCTCTCCCCTTCCATTCACATCAAGATTCATTTTCGTTTCTCTTTATATACAGAAGATCAGTTTAGCATACATTAAGTAAAGATTTCAACAGTTTTCTCCCACACAGAAACATAAAGTGAAAAATACTGTTTGAGTTCTAGTTATAGCATTAAATCTCAATGTACAGCACACTAAGGACAAAGATCCTACATGAGGAGTAAGTGCACAGTGACTCCTGTTGTTGACTTAACAAATTGACACTCTTGTTTATGGCCTCAGTAATGACCCTAGGCTCTTGTCATGAGCTGCCAAGGCTATGGAAGCCCCCTGAGTTCACTGACTCTGATAATTTTTAGATAAGGCCATGGTCAAAGTGGAAGTTCTTTCCTCCCTTCAGAAAACGGTATCTCCTTCTTTGATGACCCGTTCTTTCCACTGGGATCTCACTCGCAGAGATCTTTCATTTAGGTTTTTTTTTTTTCCCTAGAGTGTCTTGGCTTTCCATGCCTGAAATACTCTCATGGGCTTTTCAGCCGGATCCGCATGCCTTAAGGGCTGATTCTGAGGCCAGAGTGTTGTTTAGGACATCTGCCATTCTATGGGTCTGCTGTGTATCTCACTTCCCATGTTGGATCATTCTCTCCCTTTTTTATTCTATCAGCTAGTATTTGCAGACACTATTCTTGTTTCTGTGATCCCTTTGGTTCTTAGTCCTATCATTATGATCAATTGTGAACAGAAATTGACCACTGGGACTAGTGAGATGGCATTGGTACATGCCACCTTGATGGGATTGAATTGGAATCCCCTGGTATGTTTCTAACTCTACTGTTTGAGGTAAGTCAGCTTGAGCATGTCCTGAATTGCACATCTCTTCCCTCTCTTATTCCCACTCTTATATTTAACAGTGATCACTTTTCAGTTAAGTTTCAGCACTTAAGAAGAATTGTGTATTGATTACAGTATTCAACCAAAAGTATTAAGTAGAACAAACAAAAAAAATACTAAGAGGGATAACATATCAAGTTGCTCATCAACAGTCAGGGTGAGGGCTGATCAAGTCACTGTTTCTCATAGTGTTCATTTCACTTTAACAGGTTTCCTTTTTGGTGCTCAGTTAGTTGTCACCTATCAAGGAGAACAAGTGGTATTTGTCCCTTTGGGATTGGCTTATTTCACTCAGCATAATGTTTTCCAAATTCCTAACAGGGATCACTTTTCAGTTAAAATATAAACACCTAAGAATAATTGTGTGTTAATTACAGAGTTCAACCAACGGTACTAGAACAAAAAAAAGATACTAAAATGGATAAAGTATTACATTGTACATCAACCGTCAGGACAAGAGCTGATCAAGTCACTGTTTCTCATAGTGTCCATTTCACTTCAACAAGTTTCCCCTTTGGTGCTCAGTTAGTTGTCGCCAATCAGGGAGAATATATGATATTTGTCCCTTTGGGACTGGCTTAATTCACTCAGCATGATGTTTTCCAAATTCCTCCATCTTGTTGCAAATGACCGGGTTTCACTGTTTTTGACTGCTGTATAGTATTCTATAGAGTACATGTCCCATAATTTCTTTATCCAGTCTACTGTTGATGGGCATTTGGATTGGTTCCAGGTCTTAGCTATTGTGAATTGAGCTGAAATAAACATTAATGTGCACACAGCTTGTTTGTTTGCCAATTTAATTCCCTTTGGGTAAATTCCAAGGAGTGGGATGGCTGGGTTGAATGGTAGGGTTATCTTCAGGTTTCTGAGGAATCTCCAGACTGACTTCCATAGTGGCTTAACCAATTTGCATTCCCACCAACAGTGGGTTAGTGTTCCTTTTTCCCCACATCCTCTCCAGCATCTATTGTTGGTAGATTTCTGAATGTGAGCCATTCTAACTGGGGTGAGGTGGAACCTCATTGTGGTTTTGATTTGCATTTCCCTGATTGCTAGTGATCTTGAACATTTTTTCATGTGCCTGTTGGCCATTTGGATTTCCTCTTTTGTAAAATGTCTATTGAGGTCCTTGGCCCATCTCTTAAGTGGGTTGTTTGTTTTGATGTTGTGGAGTTTCTTGATTTCTTTGTAGATTCTGGTTATCAACCCTTTATCAGTTGCATAGTTTGCCCATTTCTTATCTGAATTATTTCATTGTTGTTGAGTTTCTTGAGCTCTTACATATTCTAGATATTAATCCCTTTTCAGAGGCATAGTTAGCAAATATTTTCTCCCATTCTGATATTCATTCTGTTAATTTTTTCCTTTGCTGTGCATAAGCTTCCTAGCTGGATATAATCCCATTTGTTTATTTTTGCTTTTATTGCCTGTGGTTTTGGGATCTTACCCAAGAAGTCTTTGCTTAGGCCAATGTCTTGTTGTGGTTCACCCATGTTTTCCTCTCATAGTTTGATAATTTTATATTTATTTTAAAGATTTTATTTATTTGATTGGAGCCTTAATTCATTTTATCTGAATTTTTGTATGGGGTATATGGTAAATTGTTATATAAGTGAAACCGTGTCATATGTAACCTTCAGAATGGCTTTTTTACTGAACACAATTGGAGATTCAGCATGGTTGTTTCATGTGTCAGTAGATTGTTTCTATTTTCTTCTCATTATTACTCTATGGTATGGATAGACTACAGATTATTTAACCACTGTCACACTGAAGGAGAGAGTATCATTTCTTGATTTTGGCTATAATGACTACAACTCCTGTAAACATTTTTTTTTGTATGAACATAGGTCTTCATTTCTCTGGGATAAATGCCATATGGTAGTTGCATGTTTAGTTATTTATTTTATTTGCATTTTTATTTGAAAGTATATAGAAACAAAGAGAGATTGTCCATCTCCTAGTTCATTTTCCAGATGCCCCTGGCAAACAGATCTAGGACAGGTGGAAGCCAGGAGGTCAGAATTCAGTCTGGATCTCCTATGCAGGAGGCAAAGACTGAAGTACTTGAGGTGTCACCTGCTACCTCCTAGGGTATGCACAGGAAACTGGGTGGAAAGCAGAGTAGCCAGACTCAAACCAGGCACTCTGATGTGGGATGCAGGTGTCTCAAGTGTTGACTTTGCTGTACTAAATGCCTGCCCCGCTTGGTTAGATTCTAAATAAACTGCTGAACTGTTTTTCAAAGTAGTTGTGCCATTTTACATTCTCTCTTTTTTTAAAAGATTTTTTTATTTATTTGAAAGTCAGAGTTACACAGAGAGAGGCAGAGAGAGAGAGAGAGAGGTCTTCCATCTGCTAGTTCACTCCCCAATTGGCCTCAATGGCTGGAGTTGCGCTGATCCGAAGCCAGGAGCCAGGAGATTCTTCCAGGTCTCCCACGGAGGTGCAGGGACCCAAGGACTTGGGCATCCTCCACTGCTTTCCCAGGCTATAGCAGAGCTGTATTGAAAGTGGAGCAGCTGGGTCTTAAACTGGCACCCATATGGGATTCTGGCGCTTCAGGCCAGGGCACTAACCCACTGCACCACAGCACCGACCCTGCCATTTTATGTTCTTACCAACAGTGTATGACAATCTAGCATTTGATATTGTCACCATTTTTTTCCATTCAGATAAATGCGTAGTAGTATTTTATTGTTGTTGTTTTGCTTTACATTTCTCTAGTAGCTTATGATATTGAACATGTACATATTTGCTATCAGCTTCTATGATCATCATCATAATAGACGTCATATTTATCAGTTCATTATGGCATTGTTTCATTAGTGAATAATCTTTTTTAACCCATTTTCTCATTGGATTTGTATATTTTTTGACTGTTAAGATTGGTTAAATATTTGTTTATTTATTTGAAAGGCAGAGTTAGAGAGAGGGAAAGACAGAGATCTTCCATCCACTGGTTCACTTCCCAAATGGCTGCAATGGCTATTTCTGGGCCAGGTGAAGAAGGAACTAGGAGCTTCATCTGGGTCTCCTATATGCAGGGACCAAAGCACTTTGGCCATCTTCCTCTGCTTTCCCAGGTGCATTAAAAAGGAACTAGATTGAAAGTGGAGCAGTTGGGACTCAACCTGGTACCCATGTGGGATGCTGACATTGCATGTGGCAGCTTAACCCTCTGGACCACAATGCTGGCCCCTGTTTGATTTTGAGAATTCTTTATATATTGTAGATATTAGTAGTTGATGGATTATGTGATTTGCAAATATTTCTCTCACTTTTTTAGCTTGTTTATGATCTTAATAGGGTCTCTTGAAGAGTCAAAATGTTAAGTTTTGATGAAAAATAATTTATTGATTTTTATCTTTATGGATTGTGCTTTCTAGTGTCAAGTCTAAGAACTTGTTGCTTATACCTAGATCTGAAGATTTTTCTTCTATTTTTTTTTAAAGTTTTGTTTATTTTTTTGAAAGTCAAAGTTACAAAGAAAGAGAAGGAGAGGTGGTGTGGGGGGAGGGTCTTTTGTCCTCTGGTCCACTCCCCAATTGGTCACAATGGCTGGAGCTGTGCTGATCTGAAGCCAGGAGCCAGGAGCTTCTTTTTGGTCTCCCTCGTGGGTGCAGGGGCCCAAGGACTTGGGACATCGTCTACTACTTTCCCAGGCCATAGCAGAGAGCTGGATTGGAAGTAGAGCAGCTGGGAATCAAACCACACTGCAGGCGGTGGCTTTATCCACTATGCCACTGTGCTGGCCCTATTCTAGTTTTTTTTTTTTTTTTTTTTTTTTTTTTTTTAAGATTTATTTATTTATTTGAAAGGGTTAGAGAGAGAGAGAGAGAGAGGGAGAGACAGAGATCTTCCATCCTCTAGTTTCCACTCCACAAATGGTTTCGACAGCCAGTATGGGGCCAAGCCAAAGGCAGGAGCCAGGAGTTTCTTCCAGGTCTTCTACAAAGGTAGAAAGGGCCCAACCACTTGGGTCATCTTATGTTGCTTTTCCTAGGTCATTAGCAGGGAACTGGATCAAAATTGGAGCAGCAGGACACAAACCTGTTGCCTGTACGGGATTCCAGCATTGAGAGTGGTAGTTTTATTCTGCTATGCCACAATGCCAGCTCCTCAGTTTTTTTCAACAGATTTTGTAGTTTTCTATTTAAATCCATGATTTGTTTTGACTTTTTATATGAGATGTGGATTTAGGTTGATTCCTCTTTATCTATTAATTTGTTTTTGGGGACCCATGGTTGGCCCAATTGCTCTAATGCCCATTTGGTGAAAAGGCTATCATTCCTCCTTTAAATTGCTTTTTGTGCTTTTGTAAAAGAAAATCACTGAAACATTTCTGTAGGACTCAGGTTTTGGTTCTGTTCTATTATGTCTCTATCACTTGCATCTCAGTCTTGATTTCTATAGTTACACAGTAAGTCTTAAAATTGAGTAGATTCATTCTCCACTGTTTTCTTCTTCAAAGTTGTTTCTACTATTTTACTTCCTTTGCCTTTCCATGTATATTTTAGAATAATTTTTGTATATCTGCAAGAATAAAATTATATCAAACCTGTATATCTGTTTAGCGAGACATGATACATTATTATGTTGAGTTATCCTTTCTGTTTATGTAGATCTTTGATTTCTTTCATTAGTATTATGTTTTAGCATACAAGTTCTATATATGTTTTGTTAGAGTTCCACCTAAGCATTTTATATTTGAGTGCTTTAAATGATACTAGATCTTAAAATTTATGCCAATATATTCATTGCTATTATGTAAAGTATTTATGTTATGTTGTTGAACTCAGTTGTTAACTTTTAGGAATTTTTGTTTGTAGATTCGTTGTGATTCTCTACATAGATCATTATGTCATCTGCAGACGGGTACAGTTTTATTCCTTCCTTTCTAATCTATATGTCTTTATTTCTTCTTGATTTGTCTTACTAATGAGAACTTCTAGACTATGTTGAACAGGAGAGGTGAGGGTGTCCATCTTGCACTGTCACTATTAGAAATACTCAGTCTTTTACCATTAAGAATCATGATAGCTCAGTTCTTTTTCTTGTCTTTTTATCGGTGTTCTTTATCAAGCTGAGGAGGTTCTCTTCTACTCATACTCGTTGAGAACTTTTATCAAGAATGCGTGTTTAATTTTGTCGAACTTTTTTCTTCATTAAGTGATGTGATCATGTGTTTTTTTCCCAAGTAGCCTATTAATAGAACACATTTTATTGATAGCTTTTTAAACCAGTCCTACTTCCCTGGAATTTACCCCATTTGATCATGATGTATAATCCCTTTTTATATTTTACTTGATTCTATTTTGTTAGTTTTTTAAGTTTATATCCACAAGGGAGATTAGTCTGGAGGCTTTTGGGGAGGTATTGTTTTACTAGTTTTGGTATCAGGATTATACTAGATTTATAAAAATGAATTGGGAGGTATCTCCTGGTATTCCATTCCAGATGATTTTCTATAGAAAAGTTATTTCTCCTTGTGTTGTTTGGTAGAATTGTACATTGAAACTATCTGGACCTGGAAATTTCCATTTGGGAGTTTTAACATTACAAATTTGAGAACGTCATCTATTTCATCAAGTTATTAAATTCATGTGTACAGTTGTTTGCATTATTCTCTTATTGTCCTTTTGATGTCTTCAAAGTCTTTAGTAATATTCCTTGTTTTATTTCTGATCTTGGTGATTCATGTGTTCTCTACTTTTATTCTTTTCCAGTGTTGCTAGAGTTAAGTGAATATTATTGATCTTAAGGAACCAGCTCTTTGTTTCATTGATTTTTGTCTATTTTTAAAATTTTCAATTAAATCAATGAGAGTTTTTTTTTTTTTAATCTTTTTGGTATTTTTTTCTTCTGTTTCCTTTAGGGTTATTTTGTTTTTGTTTGCTAGGCTCTTGATATGGGACCTTGTATTGTTGACTTAAGGCATTTCTTCTTTTCTATTTTCAGACTTTAATGTATATATTTTCCTTACAATATTGTTTTAGCTCTATCTTAAGAGTATTATTTTATATTTTCATTTTCATTCACTTCTGTATGTTTTTTATTTGTAATGAGACTTCCTCATTGTTTGATGGATTATTAGAAATCTGTTGCTGAGTTGCCATATTTTTTGGAGATTTTTCTCTTATCTTTCTAGTATTACCTATAATCTGATTTCATCATGATTGGAGAACATACTATGAATTCAATTCTTTTAAGTTTCTTGAGGTTCAGGATATAGTCAGCCTTGGTATAGGGATATTTCAAAAGTTTCATGGAAAATTAATTCAAAATATTTATTTTGATGCAAAAACTGTTGAAATATATTCATACAAGGGGTGTTCAAAGACCCCTGAAAATCCATATTATGAACTAACATTGAATGGATTTCAAGATTTTTTGGGCAACAAAATAATCTAAGCTTTTAATTCCATTTTTACCATGACCTTTCTGAAGTACCCTCATATATGTTCCACAGACACTTGAAATGCAAGTGTATTCTGCTGTTTGTGATTGGAGCATTCAATCTGTTGTTTATGCTGTTGTTGAGTTTTCCTATATGCTTGGTGATTTTCTGTCTGCTGTATCAATTGTTTACAGAAGCCTCCAACTATAATTGTAGATATGTTTATTTCCTCTTTTAGTTCTATGAGGAATTGTGCCTCTTTGTTTTGGCCAAGTGAAGGTATTTGTTGTTTATTGAAACCCAAGGTGGAGACACAGTTCATTGCTACTGCTAGGCAGCAATTAGAGTTCCAGATCCTTTATGGTTTTCACTAGTACCAGAGTAATGGAGACCTTATTACCATTAGTGATTGTGAAAGTCTTGACTCTCCTCTAGGCTCCTCTGCTATTACTCAAGTGGAGCAGGAAAGAAGTGCCTTGTGACTTCTGACTGGGGATGAATATCATGTTTCCTTCTTTGGCACCGTTTGGGTGGGAGTTCTGCAGAAATTTTATCCTACCTTGCAAGGGTGCAAGATTTGGTTTCCCAACTGATGTTTGCTTGCATGCGTGGGAGTGTGGCCAGGGCACAGTATTTCTGTGGTGTGACAAGACAATCTTAATTATTGTGTGTCAGTTTGACTGAGCTATAGTCAGGCTTTTTTCTGCCACTGGGCTCTCGACCTCCTCTGCTAGGACATTTACTTTAGAGAACTTGTAATAACCTTCCCTGCCTCTTTGGGATGTATAACGTTTTAAAACGTCTGGTTAGTTTTGTATCAGGAATGTATTTCTCAAGAACTTGTGAACCATGTCTTTGGAATATAAAATCGGAGGAAATAGTATACTCATTTGTCAGTCTTGTGGGAAAGCAGAAGAACGTCCATGACCTAATTCCTGAGAATATTTGCAAACTCAGGAACGGTTCAACTCTCCCTCAACCTATCAACTCTCCTTCAAAATCCATCAGTGCTTTGCCACTAGCTTACCCCAGTGCTCAAAGAACCTCCCGATTTTCGTTGAAGTGGAATTGAATTTAGTTTCTCTCCCTTTTGCAATAATTCTTACTTCACTGTTTATGTTTAGTACAATTTTTACTTTGAGTAAAGTGGAGTGATTATTGTCAAAAGTTTTTGCATTGTTTGGATGCTCCTTTCTTGATCCATTGCTTGGAGAGAGTAGGATTTTGTTTAGAATTTTCTGTGTCTGAAATCTTTGGGGAAATTTATAGATTTCCAGCTTTTTGAACTCTAAATCTGGGGTATATGGGCCAAAAAGAAAAGCCCAGGAACTCACTACTGTGGTGTTCCTAAGTGCCAGGGTCTTTAGTAAGTCTGCCTACTTCTTTTCACTTTTCAAAGTCTTTTGTTTGTTTTATACATATTGTCCAGAGTATGTAGTTGTTGTTTTCATCCAGGCTGCTATATCATGGAGTGGATGGCTTAAAAAATAGAGAATTATTTCTTGTGGTTCTGGAGGCTTAGAAGCTTGTGGCTTGTGATCAAGGTGCTAGCAGAACAAGGTGTCTGGTGAGAGTCTTGTTTGCAGATGGTGTCTTAGTGTTATGTGATGCAACACCAGAGAGCAGAGAAGAACTAAGCTCTCTCATGCTTCTTATATCATAGGAGCTCCCCTCTCATGGCCTCATCTAATTACCTCCCAAATGCCCTGCCTCCTCACCCACTCCAGGGTTTCAACAAGTGAATTTAAGGAGGACTCTTCTACTCACACAATCTGGAAGAGTTGTACTTAGTGGCAAGAGAAGGAGAAAAAAAATCCATATCTCTGTTTCATCTTCCAGAAGTGAAATTCCTATTTATTTTTTAACTGCATGTTTGTCCTTCAGATGTCTACTTAACCTCTTCAAACTTTCGGAAATTGTCATTTTGAGAAACTTTGTTCACAAAAGTGATAACACATTAAAGTTTGTCTTTTAACAATCATTCAAAAATTTACAGTAGTTGACATTATGTTTAAGGAATTGAGCTATTTTCTCCTTATCTTCATAACTAAATGCAATGTTTAAAAAAAGTTATCTGTGAAACACATGAAATTGGTTCCATTTATTTTAATAAATTAAAAAAAAAAACAAGTTATCATGGAATGGATTTAGAATTTAATCAAACTGTTCCATGCCAAATATTTCAAAACAATGATGAGGCTATGATTTTTAGAGTACCTGTGTGTTAATATAGTCATCTTTAAGTTAGCTTGTATCCTGTAAAACAAAATAAAACAAAAACAAAACACACAGGCTGAAAATGGGTAGATGTAGCAGAAGTGTGAGAAGACAGTTTTTTGCCTGCTTTTTGGAGCTACCCCTTACAAATGTCCCTGCCTGACTTTTTTCACCTTTTCCTCACTGTTCAGAGACCACACCTTGGACTACCCATCACGTAACCTGGGTACTTTGAGCCAACTCTCCTTAAAAGTTCCTCATCTACAGTCTCCAGATGCTCAATAATAATAAGTTTGCATCTGATTGCTGACATAGTTGCCCAGGTGGTGGAGGAACTCCTTGGCCACATGGCATGCAATGGTGGGCAGTGCCATGCAATGCTCACTGTGTCTACTGACTTAGTGGGCTGGAGAAGAAACAAAAGTCAGACACTGCTCAGCTGAGGCCAGTCTTCCAAGAGCCTTAGAAAAGTCTCTTTATGGGGCAAGGTAATATGCTAAGGAACCTTGCAACCTGAGATCATTCCTGCCTTTGTGAAGGTTGAGGTGATAAATATCTCATGGCCCACCTATATTCCATTTGCTGCCCACCTGGTCAGAAGCTCTGCCTGATGGGCGGGGATCAGAGCTTTTCTGTCTGACTGTCTGTACAGCTCCTTCCATATGCCAGGAACCTGGTAGTAGTTAATGCTTAATAAATGGCCACAGAATAAATTTACAAAAAGAATAAATATCATCATCTCCAGATTTTTTGCTGCCCTGGGTTTTATTGTTTATAAAAGACTTTCAATAAATAGTTGTTAGGAGAGGTATAGAGTTTTAAAAGGCAAATAAATAGCTTCCTATTTGTCAAGTTGTAGAACATCCATATCCAAGGAAGAATGGAAACTATGCCACAAATAAATTGCCAGACCAATATATTTCAACTTTACTAAAACAGCACAGATTCCATCTTAGTACCTAAAGTGAGAGGCTCTTTGAAATTTCTCTGCTGTGCACAGATGTATTCTGCAGTCGGAAACATCAAACGCTGGGCCGACAGTTAACATCACAGATGTTTCAAAACAAACAAAAGGCGAATGTGATTTGATTATTTGTTTATTTCCAAAAGTTCTAAGAACAATGCATTGCCACTTCATTTGGCTAACCGACAAAATAAAAGACATGGCATATATACCATTTCCCACCTCAAATGGGCATGCTTTCTGCAGTGCTTGTTTTCTTTTGCGATTGCTCTACATTTCCTTGAAATATATACCAAGTCTTTTCTTCTAAAACTGGTATTTCTTAAAAAGCTCAGCTTCAAAAATGTCAGACATAATGAAAAATGAAAATCACAAAAGAGAAAGTTGTTCACAGTCACTCCCCTGGGGTTCCCCAGTGTTTCTGGGTCACCATGCTGACTCTCCATGCGTTAGAAATAACATCCATGGTATACTTAGCAGGTAACCTCTTGTGATCAGGGTCAGAGTGGTCTCCAAATAAACAAAGCCATCCCCTTCCTTGAAGACAATGCACCATCTGTTCAGAAACACTCCACATCATCCACCAAAGCAGCTCCAAAAGTTCTCTTTTCAAAGTCTAAGAAAAAGAAAGCTCCTTTGGAAAAAATTATAAAAGGGCACTTTATTTTCATCATTTGGTGCTAGAGCAGATGAAAGATATGGGAGCAGAAGCCTGCCCATAAGTGAATGGGGCTTGGGTGAACTGGATGAAGACCATCTGAAGGAAGCAATGAATAAGTACCAAGGTTCTGATGAATTGAAGACCTCCAAACTCCAATCAGTATAGAGGAGAAACAAATGGCATAGAAGTGCAGAAGATTAAAGCCAGAAATGAGTTTTAGAGATGATAAAATCCACTCCTAACTGTAAAAATGGGGCATGTGAGGTCATGAGAGAAGTAACCTACTCAAGTTTTATCCTGTATAGATTTCCAATCTTGAATGATTAATGTTAGTGTCATTGATTATCTCAGCTATAGTTTACTGAGTAGGTACTATTGTGTCAAGCCCTGCAAAGAAGTGCCTAAAATCTTGGGTTCTAGAATTCAGTGGAACTGAATTTGAATTCCAGCTATGCTGCCTACTACTTATGTTAACTCTGATCAGAGTATATAATTGATGTCTGTCAGATGCAGTCTTTATTTGCAAACTATTTGACATGAAAGTAGCTTTCTCATTGGTTGTGGCTACAATTGAGAAGAGGAGGATAAAATATTAGCATAAAGCTGGGTGTATCATAAATGATACATAGATATTAATTGTTATTAGTTATATCATCAAAATGAATATTCATTTCACTTGCAACATGCTTCACAAGCTGAAAAAGAATATGATCATATGTTTAACTTCTGAAATACCTCAATTAGCAATGATAGTTTTTGTGCAGAGGTGTAAGTATCTATAATAATATTAATAGTAGTTGCTATAATGCTCTAAACATTGGTTACAGTCAGTATTAATTTAGTGTAATATATATTCCATATATTATGCATTGGCTGAAACTTCCTAGCTTTAGTGAGTATGGTGGTTTCCACTGAAGACTCTTCTATCTTGATATTTGTAACATATCATATAATCTCTGTGTCCCTTCTAATTCTCAAAATCACACTGTGCCATGATTTTATAATGGAAACTCACACAGAGAAGAAATACCGGGCAATCAAGTTAAACCCAAACTCATATTGCTTCCAATAAGTAGCCTAAATGGCCAAATGCCCTTCACAGTTTTTGAGAGGGCCATTCTGCCTGCCAACTTTGTCCCAAACTGTTTCATTTGGAAACATCCAGGGCACATCACTGAGGTGTTGGCATGCCTGAATGTGATTCTGACTGCCAAAGGCCTGGGTCCCTTTCTGGGTTTGTCTGCTGCCAGCCTGGTTTGGAACATCCTCATGGAAAAATGAGTACCACTTCCTAACTGAATTGTGTGGTGAAATCCTGAAAATGCACCATTAGGCAATGTTGACTGACGAGTTCTATTTCAGGATAAGCTGTAAGAACAGAGGTGGGTATGTCAGGAACTGTGATGGGTCTGGGATTTCACCTTCTAAGTAAGCTAACAAGTTATCTTGCCACAGTTTCGTAGATGCTGGCAAAAGACACAGACTCCTGGGGCAGAGATAATGAACTTTGTTACTCACAGCAGAGGAGGCAGCATGAGTTTTGTGTTCACATGGGTTTCCCTTGTGCCCTAGGTGATATGGGACAATGCAGAGGTGAACCTGGGCAGGTGTGACACACACAGTGAACTGGTGTCTCAGTTGAGGGGGCTGAGCTTAGGAAAACATCCAATCTTAGAAGGGAAGAAGTGAAGGTGTTCTGGCAAACCTGCCTACATTTTGCTGAAGAGCCCTTTCGCTCATAAAACATCCACTCTGCCTCAGAGGGAGACATTCTGGTTAATCTTCCTAAGCTGTTTTCTATACAAGCACCTTTGAAAAGATGGCCCAGGATAAAAGCTGTCAGTGCGTTTGCTCAGAAAATGGGAGGAACACAGAAATTCATGGAGAATTGTCTTTCAGCAGGGTATAATACAGTGTGGTTTTACAGTAATATCTTGGTTATGCCATCATGGTCAGGAAGAGATGGAGATCCAAGAGGGATCGCCTCCATTTTATGTTTTGCATTTTTACCAGCTTTCATTTAAAGAAAAATTCTATGGTGAAAGCTAGTCTAGCAAATAATAATAACTGGAAATAAACAAAAACAAGCATGTAACATGGGATTACTGTGGAAAAAGGCAATGAGCTATGGGTTAAAAAGATTGTGCAATAGACTCTCAAGCTACCTAATATGTAATGGTGAATAAAATGCTCAAACACTAAGAGCCTTGAATTTATTTGTGAAATGATGGTAATAATGTCTATCATACAAAGTAGGTGGTGAGTCTGAATAATGTACTGGATTCTAACACATAGTTGCAAAACTAGTGCTTCCTTTTGGTAGCAGACACTGTGGATGTGTGGTTTGGATATTCTGGGGTCCCTGTTATGTATTTGGAGCATCTGTCTCCACCAGCTGCTGTAGGTGCTATGAGTAACAGCTCATCCCTACAACTCTGAGGAAACTGCTCTTCCAAGATTGGACAACTTTTCCTGAAATATCTTGAAATTATGTCCCCCTCTCTTAGTTGACCGTGACAGGGATTCAAATCCCAGGTCCCTTGCATCAAGATGGGACAGAGACCTCACTACAGTTTACACTCCAGAGTTCCCAGTGGGTCAGGCTGAATTTGGACTTCACTTCAGATCCCATCTTTGCTCAGCTTCTGCCCTTCCACCCCCCTGCATCCTTTCTTTCCTTACAAGTCTGTCCTCAGGGATACCCTCCTTATAAATCACTAATGTATTAAAGAAGAGTTAACATGAATCCCTGTTTCAATGTCTGCTTTCAGAGAATGTGCCCTGAGATGCTATTCATTGTCTCCATGCTGACACAGATTGAACAGTGTTCACCTCACCAGAGATGCTAATATCCAGATTTCCTCTAATATAGCTCTCTAATTTCTCTTCTTAATTCAAAGTGTTCGGGATGAGAGGCAGATCCTTCGGTCTGTACTCATTTAAAATGAGAACTATTTTTGCAATGGAAGCATGTTAAAAGAAGCCAGAATATTTTAGCAGAGAAATTTGAGGACATACTGTTTTCTTATTTTGTTGACCCTGCAGTTAGTTCTTTAATATGTAATTAGTGGTTTATTTTCAGTTGTACACACACACACACACACACACACTATACCAGTTATGCTATAATGCCTGTTTTTGAAAGTGTGGATTTGTTCCAACATCCTTGATATGTTAGAGAAAAATTTGAGCATGACAGACATTGCATTTAGTGATGTACGATTTCATCCATGAGAGATACGTGGTGAATTCAGAAATCTACACTGAGCTGACCTGAGCCATGCAAAAATATAAAAAATGTGCCTGTGTGTCCTCCCAGTACACCTCAAATATCTGCCAGCTATCTTGATTAGCTGTACTTATTTTCTTACTATGTTCTATTTTGCTTTTCTTTTGTATTTTTGAATTTTTCTGTATGAACAACAAAAATTCATTCAATACCCCAAACGTGTGTCAAAATCACCAGCCTTGCATGCAAAATGAAGCTTTAAATATTGAAGGGAATAAGAGGACATGTGATATCTCCTTAGCAACTGGCATAAAGGAAACCACATTGAGGATCATCAGAGACAATGCCATGGAAATAAAAAAATGATCTGTGACTTCAAGTGCTGTGAAGTCAATAAGAACATGGCCTAAAAAGATAAAAGAAAAGGAAAGATTGTTAAGCATAGGGATTGAACACCAAAGAGAAAGAAAAAAACCTGAGAACAACTTTTCTTTTTCCAGAATCAAAGAGAAGTGCTATCTGTATATGAGGACCTTAAATGAAATGATCTAATCCTGCAGAAGTGACTTCTAGTGCC
This sequence comes from Oryctolagus cuniculus, assembly GCF_964237555.1. Lineage (NCBI taxonomy): Eukaryota > Metazoa > Chordata > Mammalia > Lagomorpha > Leporidae > Oryctolagus > Oryctolagus cuniculus. Next base: position 42,641,449 of record NC_091449.1, read on the forward strand.
AATAGTGGCTGGCTTGGTGGTTTCAAACATTGCTATTATTTCTGAAACCTTCAGCTGTTGGGTGAAGCTGTGATTGCAGATGAGAAAGCCACTGAGTGAATTTCCAGTGGTGATACCATAGTTAATTGAAGAAGGTATTCACTGGATTGAATTTTCAATTTTGATGAAACAGAAATCTATTCTAAATGCATGCCTCAAAAAAGATCTCAAAGATGGAAAAACATGCCCTAGGTTTGAAGCCTGCAGAAAATCTGAAATTTTAGTAACTTCTTTCAACTGCCCCCAGTGAGTCACAAATAAGAATCACTTTACTTATTGCTTTACATTTTGTCCTATTTATTTTTAACTGAAATATAAAAATGTACATATGAGGTACTTCAAAAATTTCATAGAAATGTAGAATTAAAAGGTAGTTTATTTTCTTGCAAAAAGCTTGGCATCTATGCATAGTTTTTATAGTTTGCATTTCTCATTAACCTTTTGAAAATCCCTAATGTTTATTATATACAATGTTGTTTCAGAATATGTGTACATTATCATTGCTAGAAGCTGGTGGGTTGGGTCAAACGGCACATAACTTTAGTGAGATAGGAGGAATAAGTTCAAGAAGTGTATTGTACTAGCAGTAGCATAGTAAATAACAATAGATTGTATAGAGTATGACATAGTGACTACAGCTAATAACAATATATTGCATAGTAGTGTCCCCTTATGCTTGTGATATGCATTCCCTGACCCCCAGAGTGGATGCCTGAAGCCTTGGAGAATACTGAACCTTTATATACCAAGTTTTTTCACTTATATACCTATAATAAAATTTAATTTATAAGTTAGGCACTGTAATATATGAACAATAACTAACAAAAACAACAATTATAGCAACAATATAATAAAAGTTGTTTAAAACTTATGAATTGCTTATTTTTAGAAGTTTCCACCTAATGCTTTTGGACCATGGTTGACCATGCGTATCTGAAACTATGGGAAATGAAGCTACAGATACAGGAAGCACTACTTATTCTTTAAAAGATTTATTTATTTATTTATTTGAAAGTCAGAGAGAGAGAGAAAATCTTCCATCTGCTGGTTCACTCCCCAGATGGCCACAATGGCCAGGACTGTACCAGACCAAACCCAGCAGCCAGGAGCTTCTTCCAGGTCTCCCATGGGGAAGGAAGGGGCCCAATCACGGGGCCATCTTTCACTGTTTTTCCCAGGTCATTAGCAGGAAGCTGGGTTGGGAGGGAGCAGCCAGGACTTGAACTAGCAGCCGCAGGGGTTGCCAGTGTAACAGGTGGTAGCTTTTCCCACTGTGCTACAATGCCAGCCCCACTAGTTATTATTGAAAATTGCAGAGAGTATAGTTTAAGTGCTCTCATTGCAATAAAATGACAGGTGTGTGAGCTGCAATCCCACAATCTTTTTATGGCCACTTTCACAAATGGCTTATGCATTTTAATCATTTAACATGTATAAAACTACGTTATATCATTTTACTGGGTTCCAATCAGTTTGTGTGCCACTCTTAAGAGTTCTGAGCATTCTGTCCTGAACTCCATAAGCCCAGTGATTTTATGATTTTTGCACAACCTAGTGATTCTTAGGAATGGGTATGCTGTGCTATAATGGCACGTGTGCATGTGGATTCATTTCATGTGCTTCCCTCTGTTGAGAATATCCTTCCTTCCTTATCTTACTTGTCTGACTCCTACTCTTCAGATTTATCTCCATTTCTCTAGAAAATATTGTTGTATTTGGCTTATTGTTCCTGGAGAAAAGGATCTGGAGTGCATTTGGTTTATTTGGGAGGTGATTCTAGGAAACATAGCGGGGGTACAAGGCATACCATACCCAGAAGAAAGCCTGAATCCAAAAGCATTAATGAGCAGGATATGTCTGTGGGCACCTGAGGCTCAAGGCTGCCAAGATCTTCTGAAGAATGGATGGAACACATTTCAGAGTTGTTCCACTCAGGGGTGATGAAATGAGAATGTTTGTCTTCCTACTCCCATCTGTCATTGTCTGAGGGCTGTTCCCGAGGGCATTAATTCCCTGGCACTTCTTGTCTGTGCCATGTGTGGTCTGAGAGAAAGCCTTCAGATGGAAAGTCTCAGGTGTTTGCAACAGAATACCATCAGCATATAATGAAATGGTGAATGCCCGTGGGATTAGGGGTATGTGTGTTTGTGTGCCCATGCACGTGCATATGTAGGCGGGTGGTGGCAACATCTGCTCTCCTCTGTTGACTTCTCTGTCAAGTAAAAATACTCCAGTCACACACTTCTTTGAGCTAACATTTTTTTCTTTGTAGAACAATATTGGCCATTTTTTGTTTATTAATGGTAGTATTTGATATAAATTCAGTAAATTCAGTAGTGCGCTAGAGTCAGCTCTGGCTCACAAAATCCGATTGTTCTGCGAACCTGTTAAGGTCATGTTGGCAGCTTGAAATAGGTGGTGGTGGGAGTGTTTACAGCATAGAGATTGACAAACACAACAAAATGTTTCCTCTCTCCAATCCTCCAGTTTCCTCCTGGAAAGCTACATGTTATTAAAAATTTGCAAGCACTAGTTTGTGTCACTGGTTCTCAGATGCCTTCCTTCTCATCTAAGCCACACAGTGGCCCGGTTCTCCCCTTAGACTGAATTGGAAGAAGCTAGATGAAGTCGTAGAGAATGCCTTCTTGAATTGTGACGTCTCTCTGCATGAACCACAGTATTAATCTCAGCAGAGTGGATGATGACCTCTTCTTGGCAATAATTAGGCCACAGGAACTGTTGCAACTTGAGGCCACCTTGCCTTCAGTAGTCAGCAGAGGGGAAGGTATTTGTCATCCTAATTGCTCTGGGGAGGGGACATTCACCCAGTACATCTTAATGCTGTACATTACTTATCTCCAAGATTTCAAAGAAGTTGAGGGAGAGCTATAACTGCTTGAGACAGAACTTTCACCTCCAACGAACATGCTTCCTATTGCTTTTAAAGTGTTATGCGGACTTAACAATAGTGAATAAAAGCACAGAGTGGCTGAACTCTATAACCAATGAAACTCCTTATGATTCTAAATATTTGTGCTAACCTGCCAATAACTTCTACTGTGTTTTAAAAATTGTAATGTTAAAATGCATCACTTGGGATGAAACGTCAGCCGCAATAACAACTACCACCAAAATAATGTCCTGCATTTGTGTCAATGATTGAGTGGCAAGAAATTCTTTGGGAAAACAGCCTCTGGAGGGAGGGATCTGAGGTGTGTGCATTCAGGCTGCTTTGCTCTTGTTTTATATAGTTGCACAATTCCAGAAGCAAAGCTTTTGGTCAAATTCATTCGCAAGTGCCTGATTCTTGCAGTCACACTTTAAAGATAAATGCAACTTGCTGTAAAACAGGTAGGTTTCTAAATCCAGTGACCAGCCAAAGAGCAATTATTTTTGACACCGAAGATATTGTTCTCAGTGTGCAGTCTTTTTGCAATATCTGGAAAGACCTGAAGTAATCAGACTCATAGAAGAAGAGTACAACTTTTTACATTTTAGGCTGTGTGAGTGTGTCCATGTGTGTGTGAGGGTGAAACCAAATAGAAAACCTTAAATTTGGTTTCCTGTAATTTTAAAGTATAATCTTTGCTTTGTATCTAAACACAAATAGCAACTTTGTATCAATCTTTGAAATCAATTCACAACACCTCTACTTGGAATATTGAAGACGTGTGATCTCATGTGTTTGCTTACAAGCAAGAAAGTCACATCTGGTTAATACAAAATATTTTCTGAATCAGGTAACTGCCAGTGGTTCAAGGAACTGAAAAAAAAATCCTAATTGTTGCATGTAATTATCAAAGTTCCACCAATATAGTTAGTGTTGGTTGAAGAGAATAAGATGTTTCTATTTCTATCTCAAAATCTAGATCAGAATAGAAAACAATCCATGCATATTTACTTTTAATTTCTTTTTAATTAGCTTTATTTTAATCAGAAAATTATATCTAGAAAAACTCATTGAATGATATCTAGAAGAAATGACATGAACACTATCGTGTTGACATTTTTTAATGTAATATTTCAGCATGGATTTATGCTAGACCAGTGACATATTTTTAAGGAGATGATAGATTTAAAGTATAAAAAATAAAAAACTTTTTAACATGCACAATGCAAAGAATTAGCCTGAGTACTTTTACTTATGTAACCTTCTTCTAACACTTTGCCATTTCATTTTCCTATAAAAAGAATGAACAACAACTATGAAATACAAAGAACTTTGAATTTTTGATAACAACACATTTTTAGTCATGCTTCCTATCATTCTTTTTCAGCATAGACAACTTTTACCAGTTTCACTTTATCTTTGAATCCTTTTATCTGATAAGCGATGATTGGCCATCTAGTGTGTATCAGTATTTGCTAACTGAACATCATTCAAAACTCTTAGAGTATTTACAAGAGATTTCCTCCACAAGTCAGCTTATATTTGCACCATGCACACCAGCTTTTATAGTTTCAAACTGGCTATCACATGATATACTCAAAAGTGTGCATTGAGACATTGTGTTATAGTGACAAAATCATGAACAGTAGGACTGTGGGGAGCAACTCGGACTAGACTAAGTTACTGGAATTAAGACTTATTCTATGCATCTGCTCTCCCACAATATGGCGCTGGGAGAGGAGGAAACAGCTTCTACACAGCTGCCTCCAGTTCAACCAATAAACAGCAGGACCTGCTCCTGATTGGAGGAGAGCAGCGTACTCGGCGTGTGGGTAGCAGAGTTGGGATTGGTGGAAGAGGACTATAAAGGAGGAGAGAGACAACATGCACCAGGAACATCTGAGGGAACACCTGTGCAGCCCCCGAGAGAGCCGGCCGGCGGTGTGCCGCTCCCCCGCGGAAGTGGGGAAAGTGGCAGGGGGAACCGCCCTTCCACGGAGGTGGAAGGGACAGTAGCCAACCCGGGAAGAACCAGCAGCAAACCCAGGGAGGGCCGAGCAGACAAAAGAACAGCGCAGGGTCCTGTGTCGTTCCTCCACGAAAAGGGGGAGCGACATAGGACCAGATCATTTGGACTTAAATCTCAGCGCTGCTTCTCATTGGCTCTATAAACTGCATTTCTGTCTTATTGCCTATAAAATAATGCTGTTCATCAAAAATTAAATGCAATGGTTGTTTCAATTTGTATTATTCAGAGTAGTTTGTTAGCATATGGTGATCATCACATAATTATTAACAGCTGACAAATGTACAGCGTTTACTGTGAGTCACACACTAGCTTGTGTTACTAACTGGAGAGGGAAACCTATAAAGCAAATATCTCACCTTGTAATATGGAGATATAGCCACTCATAAAGAGCTATTATACAAGAACATAAATAATAGACTAGATGAACATGTTACCCATGGCATCAGTCAGGGAAAGGACCAAAATTTGAGCTGATGTATACATAAAAAAATGAACTCAGATCTTCAAGAAGATAAGGAAATATGTTGGAATCATAGTAAACCTGCTATAATTCCAGGAGACATCTAAATACATGACAGAACTGAGCTTTATGGAAAATTAAAACACATTCACTAGGTATGCTTTGTGTATAGATGGCATGTTTGTATTTAAACATGACTGGGGCCAGCACTGTGGCGTAGCATGTAAGGCTGCCGCCTGCGGTGCCAGCATCCCATATGGGTGCCGGTTCGAGACCTGGCTGCTCTACTTCTGATCCAGCTCTCTGCTATGGCCTAGGAAAGCAGTAGAAGATGGCTCAACTCCTTGGGCCCCTGCACCCACATGGGAGACCTGGAAGAAGCCCCTGGCTCCTGGCTTTGAATCAGCGCAGCTCCAGCCATTGTGGCCATCTGGGGAGTAAACCAGCGGATGGAAGAAATCTCTCCTCTCTCCTCTCTCTGCCTCTTCTTTCTCTGTGTAACTGTGACTTTCAAGTAAAATAAAGAAATATTTTTAAAAAACTAATAAAGATGGGCTGGCTCCGCGGCTCACTTGGCTAAATCCTCCGCCTTGCAGTGCCGGCACACCGGGTTCTAGTCCCGGTTGGGGCGCCGGATTCTGTCCCGGTTGCCCCTCTTCCAGGCCAGCTCTCTGCTATGGCCCGGGAGTGCAGTGGAGGATGGCCCAAGTGCTTGGGCCCTGCACCCCATGGGAGACCAGGATAAGTACCTGGCTCCTGCCTTCGGATCAGCGCGGTGCGCCGGCTGCAGCGCGCCAGCTACGACGGCCATTGGAGGATGAACCAATGGCAAAAGGAAGACCTTTCTCTCTGTCTCTCTCTCTCACTGTCCACTCTGCCTGGCAAAAAAAAAATAAAGATGATTGCTTCAGTGAAAGAATAGCATATTTTGTAATGCTATAGAAAGAACACTCTGTTGAGGATGTAAAGACTAGAATTTTTCATCAATTAACTTGAGACTTTTGAAAATATCCCATGGGGACAGATGACTTTTAATGTCCTCTTACAATCCCAGTCTTCATTTTTTTTTTCCAGTTTTGTGTTAAATCTGCAGTTCAACACAAACCCTTGACAACTTCTATGTAAAATGAATTTTCAAATCTATTAATATAATCTAGTATAGATGCTGTGGAGAAGGACAAAAATGTGTTTTGATACTTGCTTTTGTTTAGTCACTAGGGTTTTATATGACAGGCAATGGTGAAGAAGAGATTGTCTGTTTAATTTGAATACAGATTGAACATCCCTTCTCCAAAATTCTTCGGACCAGAATTATTTTGGAGTTCTATATTTTTCAGAATTTGTAATATTTGCATTTACACAATACTCTATCTTGGGGGATGAGACCTAAATCTTAACACAAGATTCATTTGTTTCATGTACACCTTATACATATAGCCTGGATGTGAATTTATGCAATATGTTAAAATAATTTTATATATGAAACAAAGTTTTATGTTGTAGAGTTTTTCCTTTTTTTGTTTTTTAAAAAGAAAGATTTATATATTTATTTGAAAGGCAGAGTTACAAAGAGGCAGAGGCAGAGGCGGCGGTGCGGGAGGGTCTTCCATCTGCTGGTTCACATCTCAAATAGCCACAATGGCCAGAGCTGGGCTGACCCAAAGCCAAGAGGCAAGAGCTTCTTCCAGGTCTTCCATGTGGGTGTGGGAACCCAAGGACTTGGACCATCTTCTACTGCTTTCCAGGACATAGCAGAGAGGTGGATCAGAAGCAGAGCAGTGGGGTCTTGAACCGGCACCCGTATGGGATGCTGGCACTGCAGATGGCAGCTTTACCTTCTATGCCACAGCGCCAGCCCCTGGAATTTTTCACAGGATGTGTAGCATCGTGTTAGCACTCAGAAGCTTTGGGGTTTTGGAAACTTTCAGTTTTTGGATTGGTGTGCTCGACTTGTATTTGTTTAGTAACTTGGTTACAATAATTTGTGTTGACTAAAAGATAGTTTTCCTTTCATATTATAACTTCATTACTTCTCATAGTTGTTGAACTGGATTATTATTATTCTTTTAAAGATTTATTTATTTTAGAGGTAGAGGTACAGAAAGAAGGAGAGACAGGAAACTCTTCCATTTGCTGGTTCACTACCCAAATAGCCATGAGGCCAGAGCTGGGCTGATCTGAAGCTAGAAGCCAGGAGCTCCTTCCAGGTCTCCCACGGGAGTGCAGGGACCAAAGCATGTGGGCCACCTGCTGCTGCTTTCCCAAGCCACAGCAGAAAATTGAATTGGAAGAGGATCAGCTAGGACTTGAACCAACACCCATATGGGATACTGGCATGGTAGGTGGCAGCTTTACTCTCTATGCCACAGCACCAGCCCCTGAACTGATTATTAAGTGAAAAGATATTCCTTTAACTGTCACCAAGGTTTCTCCTGTTGGGCATGTCAGAAATGCAGAGACAGTGATTTCCTTTAGGCAAGGACTACAGCAGATCCAAATTTACTTTCCTACACACTTGGAAGCTATGAGGAGGAACACCTTCTCTTCCCTATATGTTCCAACAGAAGCCCCAGAATAGAGTCTTCTTGGCTTCAAGTGTCCTGCCATGTGTCTAGTTTCTATCTTGAATTATCTATGGCAAGAAGATGTGAACTTCCAATGATGTTGGGTTTTATCATGGGACTGGGGAAGAGTTAGCTTCCCAGAACCATGTGCGTTAAGATCTCAGAAGGTTGTTTCCAAAGTCAAATCTGCATAAGGTCACCTGAAGAATTGGAAAAAGATGCTCCCAGGTAGAAAGCAACAAACACCCCTTGCATACAAGGTCAAGCTATATACATGACTCTTTAAGGAGACCACCTTCCATCTATGAGTCATAAAGTAGTGGTGGAAGCCATAAATAACTTGACATTTTCTTTTCACTCAGTTGTCTCATTTTAGAGCTCTCTTTCATGGGGAAGTTGAAGAATTATTATGCCCATTAGTATCTGAAGTGATGTAATGGCACTCTATCTGTCAAATTGCTTAAAATTATTTGTATTAAGGGCACAAAATGTGTCCCTCGTCTTTGCTCAAATAACATTTGCCTTCTTATTTAAAGATAATATATCCTCTAAACAGAGGGTAAAGGGAAAGTAAAATAAAATCTAGAGGCACATTCTGTGTAGGTCAGGAATTAGAAACAGTACAAAATTAGGTTAGAAATTAATCATTGCAGATAGTTTGTTATATTGTTGTAGCTAAAACAATTAATATTGAGAGGTAAAGCAATTTGAGCATTATTTTTCTCAAATAGTATGTTTACTGAAAGAAGTCATTGCTTGTAGGACTCAAATACATCCTACTAAAATACAGGCAGTCTCAGTGACAACAGATATTGCTGTTATTGTAAAGGATGAAAAATATTCAGCTGACTTCATATTCATATTTTAAAGGCAGTTTTTAAATACTGTAGAGCAGATTAATTTTGGCTCAGGAATCCATAAGACCTTCGTAAGTATCCTCCTCTTGCAACTTATGAGCTGTGAAGCTTTGGGCAATTCACTTTAATCTCTTTAAGCCATATTTTCTAATGAATAAAATGAGGATGGAAAACTGTGCCCACCTAAGGATTTATTGTGAAAATGAGATAGACTGTTTAAGACATGGAGCAAATCATCTTGCTGAACTATTATTACTTTTATTTTGGTGGTAACTGTTATTTAAGTACACTATTATTCATGTAGTCATTCTGTAATGGCTACAAATTTAGTTTGTTTAAAGATTTGTATATAACCTTAAAAAATTTTTTTTGGTATAGGAATCTCTTTTCTAGTAACTTGGCTTATTTCCTTAGAGTATAATATTCAACAGGTACTCCCAGGTCAAGCATTTCTAGAGTTACGGCAATATTTTGAAATTCCATTCTGGTGCCCCTGACCCAGAGTGACTGGGTTTACTCCTGGACTGGAGCTTCTTATTGCATTGTAAATAGCCATTGGAACGTGCCTTGTTTTCTGTGGAGTGACCCACACCCAGTGGTCTGTTTTCCTGGTTGCTGGCCTTTAAAAAGGCTAACTAACAAGCTGTTAGACCGTTGCCCTTTGAAAGGGCAAATCCCAGACTGCATTCCCAGACCAGAATTGCTTATTTGTTCTTGCCTGATGTTTTTGTTCTACACATGCTAGAAAGTTTTCAGGTTGGTCCTGGTGTTTGTCCCTGAAGCTGTGAGGGTTGCAGCTAATAGGAAACCAATAAAAAGGGGTGAAAGCATGGCACAAATGTGACCTATCTCATGTCATTTTCACCCAGTTAGCTCATTTGTTTTGTCTCTGGATGTGTGGCCATGTTTGTTTTCCATAATGAAATAATTGTGGAGGGGAGAGGGAGAGGGAACTCATTCTGCCATCTATCTCTTATTTATCTACCTATCTATCTAATCTTTTATTCATGATGTATAGATGGATTAGAGCTAATGTCATAAAAATACAAGATTTCAAAGACTTAAGAGCAATGCTTCTCTTTTGCTAAATCAGAATAGAGCAATATAAAAAACTGAGCAATGGGGCTAGCACTGCGCTTCGGTAGGTTAAGTCATTGCTTGTAACTCTGGCATCCCTTATCAGCGCCAGTTTGAGTCCTGCTTGCTCCATTTCCAATCCAGCTCACTAAAAATGCGCCTTGGAAAGCTTTAGCTTTTATTAATGTATTTGAAAGGGAGTGAGACAAAGGGAGAGGAGAGAGAGAGACAGACAGAGGCCTCCATCCAGTGATTCACTCCCCAAATGGCTGCAACTGATAGAACTGGAACAAGCCGAAGCCAGGAGCCATGCCCCTTGACTTCTTGAGTTCTAATTCTTGGGGTGGAATTATTCAGCCAGGGGCAAGTCAGGTACCAGAGTGCTGCTCAATTTTTTTGGCTTCTGTGTTTTTCTTTCCTTTTTTTTTAAGATTTATTTATTTGAAAGGCAGAGTTTACAGAGGCAGAGGGAGAGGTAGAGGGAAGGAGAGAGAGAGAGAGAGAGAGAGAATGAATGAATGAATAACTCCCATTCGCTGGTCCACTCCCTAAATGGCTGCAATGGCTGGGGCTATGCCAGGCTGAATACAGGTGCCCAGAGCTTGTTCTGGGTCTTCCACATGGGTGCAGGGGTCCAAGCACTTAAGGCATCTTCTGCTGCTTTTCCAGGCACACTAGCATGGAGCTGTGTCAGAAGTGAGGCAGCTGGGACTCCAACTGGTGCCCCATGGGATGCTGGCCTTGGGGCTGGTGGGGGCTGAACCTGCTGTGCCACAGTGCTGGTCCCCCCCCCTTTTTCTTTTTTAAAAACTCAAATAAGTTCTATATACACATTTATCTACAACTGAAAATCAAAATGGCATATCAAAATTGCTTTAGATTGCCATTCAAATATTTGGAAACCAGAATATTTAATTATCTGCCCTAAATATTGTGCTCTAGATGAAACATCAATGTTTTCTTCACATTCCTTTCCCACCAGTTACTTTGCACATCATTTCTTGGTGCTGGGTTTGATCTCATTGACCTTAGTCTTCTAAAACACATGGGAATACTTGAAAATTATTGGTGCTTCTCTGGGTCAAATCAAAATGACAAAAAGAACTAAAGTATATTTGAAGTCATTCAAATACATTCAAACTACAGAATATATATATATATATATATATATATCACTGTTATCAAAGTAGGAAGAGAAAGACATCACAACTAATATCATAGGTTATCAAAACTATTGTTAAACATCTACCTTAGCACAAAATAGTTTACTACATAAAATTACTAGCAAGAACAGTAGAGTAAAGATTATGCTTAAATTGACTCTTTGACGTAATCCATTCCTATCCTAGCATTTTCCAAAGGATTTCATCCATTATATAGACAGAAACTGCAACAACATCTAAATGGTTCACTCCTTGATTCATTTTGAACTCCAATTAAGATCAGTGTCTGCTTTCTCTTTTAAGCCAAGAATATCTGTATTTTAAGAGATATATTAGCTTTGCAAGTCTTTTCTGTCAACTCAGATAACAATGTCTTTACCTCTGTTCTCCTTTTGGGTCTCTGGAATATCACCTTCACACCTGTGTCAGACTATTGAGGTAGATCTTCTGGTACGGAGGAAGGGAATTTGGCAATAAAATTGAGCATCAACTTACTAAGATCCTTTGTTAACATTTCTGAATACTCAGAATTTTCTTCCATGGACATCATAAAAGACTCTTGGGTCAAGGTTGGGTTACACTTTTGTGATGGGTCTACAGCAGGCTAGTTACAATTTTTTTTTTTTTTGACAGGCAGAGTGGACAGTGAGAGAGAGAGACAGAGAGAAAGGTCTTCCTTTACCGTTGGTTCACCCCACAATGGCCGCCAAAGCCGGCACACCGTGCTGATCCGAAACCAGGAGCCAGGTGCTTCTCCTGGTCTCCCATGGGGTGCAGGGCCCAAGCACTTGGGCCATCCTCCACTGCACTCCCAGGCCATAGCAGAGAGCTGGCCTGGAAGAGGAGCAACCAGGTCAGAATCCGGCGCCCTGACTGGGACTAGAACCCGGTGTGCTGGTGCCACTGGCAGAGGATTAGCCTATTGAGCTGCGGCGCTGGCCTAGTTATGCCTCTTAAGTGTTTGGCTCTCAGGTAAAGAGTGCTGTACTCTCTAGTTATTCCACATAGCCTGAAAAGAACTAAACAGCCCAGAAAGACACAGAAAATGCAACCTGTCAACAGAGAGAGTTAATATCAGCCAACCTCTTATGCATTTCATTGATTAGTGATTGATTAACCAGTCCTGTATCATGTAGCACACTATCTGGGACATTATATCCTCACAACCCTAACGGTCTATAGGACTCTAAATTCCTTAAAATAGGTCATAAAACAAAAGGAGTCTGTTTCAAGTATATTTTAGAAGCTGCATAGCATATTCCATTTCTGGAGAATCACAGTACATTTTGTGCAAAATTCTCTGAGAAACGTTACAGTAATGAATCAATGCCTTCTTGAATAATCTGGCCAAGTTTTAGGAACCACATGATCCTAGAGTTTGAATTATATGGAGTTACACCACCTTTCCTCTACCAGAAGACAGTACACATTAGTGCTGACAGCACCAGTTGTTACCAACTATACCCAATAATGTTTTCCAGTAGAGCCCAAAACGACAAATAAGATCAGCAACTGTTCAGCCACTTGATCTTGCTTCCTGCCTTTTCCCATGTACTCTACTTTATAAGGTCTGTTTTTGATGCTAAGAAAGCCAAAATTTAGGCTGCCTGGGAAAAGAGTACAATTAATGGACATGAATTAGGCATTTTAATTTGAACTAAGCCTGTTTCTGAGAATATGCCCAGTTTTCCATTTTTGGATGTATAGGAGTCAGTGTGCGTTTGACTTTTATTGCTTGGGGGGAAAATCCCATGTTGTCTCTTTGTAGGAGAAATAGCATCTTACTTTTAAAATATCTCTTTAAATGAAGTGATGTATGCATTCATATTAGTACTATGTCTAACATTAGAAATTATTACTTTACTATTATAGTTAATATTATTCTAAGGTAGAGGTAAGCATCCAATTTTTTCAAAAACTAATTATCATTTAAAGCATATTAACAATATTAGCAGCTAGTAGAATGAGTTTCTCGATATTAGCCATTCAGTTATCTCTTCCTTGTTTACCTTAATTAACATCAGTTCTGCATCCATCAGTTTTGTGACCATCCTTTTACAACTGTTACACTATTTCAAGGAAAGCTAACATTCTCAGGAATAAATCCCATGAAATTCCTTCAGTATAAGAAAAGTCATATTAAAGGGATCATATTGCAAAGTAAGACTTATAAAAGTAATGATGTTTTTCTTGGGTGGAAAGAAGACTGGGCTGGGAATAAAGAAAGTTGGGTTCTAAATCTGGCTGTGTTCCTTCAAATGAATATGCCTTTGGAAAATCACTTTCCAAATTTCCCACCTTGGTATCTAAAATGGGGGAAGCTGGACTTCTTTGAGAAATGAAAGGAACACCACTAGAGAGCTCAGTCCTTGATCCAATGGTTGCCATGTTGGTATTTAAATTAAATCAGGTTTTGGCCGGCGCCGTAGCTAAACAGGCTAATCCTCCGCCTAGGGGCGCCAGCACACCTGGTTTTAGTCCCGGTCGGGGTGCCGGATTCTGTCCCGGTTGCCCTTCTTCCAGGCCAGCTCTCTGCTGTGGCCTGGGAGTGCAGTGGAGGATGGCCCAAGTGCTTGGGCCCTGCACCTGCATGGGAGACCAGGAGAAGCACCTGGCTCCTGCCTTCGGATCAGCACAGTGCGCCGGCCGCAGCGGCCATTGGAGGATGAACCAACGGCAAAGGAAGACCTTTCTCTCTGTCTCTCTCTCTCACTGTCCACTCTGCCTGTCAAAAAAAATTAAATCAGGTTTTTTCCCTTCTCTAAATCCCAGGCTAGCCATTTGTAAGAAAATTGCATTGAAATTGACTGGATTATTTTATTGACTTTTCAGTTATTTGAGACTCAATAATCATTAGCCTTTAGATCCTATAACTTTATAACTTTGTCCCTGTATTAGAATTCAGAGCCAATAGTATATTTATATATCTATATCTGTATGATATATATAGATATGTAGGTAGATGAAGAATAGAAGACTTAAAACAGCTCATATGATTATATAAGTTGTGAAGTCCTGTAGTAGGTCATATTTTGAGTCAGTGGAAAAACCAGTAGCATGATTCAGTCCAAGTCTGAAAGCCTCAGTGTAAAGCAAACTGATGGTAAAATTCAATCTAAGGCCAAATACCTGGTAACTTGGGGATTACTGTGATAATTCTCAGAGTCTAAAAGTCAGGAAACCTGCAGTTCTCATGTCCAAGGTCAGAGTGTCTCAGCCTTAGGAGAGAGTGAGTATGAGAGTGAATTTGTCTTTCCTTTGTCTTTTTGTTCTGTCTGAACCTGAGAAGTGACTGGTGTGTACTGCCACTGAAGGTGGATCTTCCCATTTTGTCCACTCACTCACAGGCCAATCTCTTCTGGAATTAGGCTCACAGTCACATGCAAGAATACCTTACCAGATATTTAGGTATCCCCTAATCTAGTCAAGTTGATCCATAAAATTAATCATCACAGAACTTTAGTTTGGAATGGCAGGAAATATAATCTTGGAAAACAACTTTATTTTTAAGAGAAGGAAAGAGGGATGGTCAGATAAGTTTCAGGAGGTGGTTATTTAATCTATTATTACATTTTTATGTGGAAATATAATTCCTACCAAACTAGTGTGTAATGCCGTGAAGACATGGGGGTTTTATTTTGTTCAGTCTCAAATTTCAGGACCTAGGACAGCACCTCCAAAAGTTGTTGAATGTGTGCATTGACTATATTGAGAACACTTGAAGTAGTGGAGAAATAAATTTCTTGTGTGGCCTTGACCTTATATGTTAGCAGTTTGTGGTTGTATTAATTTTCAGTGATAAAGGCTGCTCAAAGGAGTTAGTGTTAATGTCTGGAGGCGTGACAACAGCCAACACCATAGCTTCCCAGAGGGGCTAAGATCTGCATGACGATTCTAAATTGGGGATTATTTTCCTCTGTTTAAGACTGTCAATGTTGAGAGCACCAGAAATCATGGGGTATGACAGTGTCTTTTTCACTTTGGTAAGAGTGGTTAAATCACCATGGTGATTACTAAAATTATGACACAGCCTCATGAGGCATGTGAGCAGAGATTTCAAAATTGTCACTCATGAGTGTTCACATACATACAGAGTCCACAGTGAAACCAAAGGTTATCCATCCATTAGAATTACCAGAAAGATTAATGTGAAAGATAGATCACTAGATTTAAGTGAACTCTTGATTGTTTTGGTCAATTGTTGTGTTTCACAACTGTACCTTCTGAATATGCTTCCATTGACTCCAATGATTTCCCGCTGCTCTCAAAGTGATATTTGAACTTACCAGAATTATATTTGAGTTTCTTTCTCTGTTATAAAGTTTCTGTCTATCCATCCCATCTTATGCCACACCCACCTTGCTCTCCTTGCTTAGATAATCTGACCACTTCTTGAGCATAGAAAATTTACCTCAGAAATTTCTCTTGCTAGTCCTTATTTTGGAATTAGGTCCATGCGTCATTTTCTTTCCTGACTCCTTATCAAACCTCAGGGCAGTATCTAAATGCTGGCTCCCCAGTGAAGTCTTCATAAACCATTCTGTCCAAGGAGGCTTTCGGGCTGTAGTCATCCAGAACTGACCTTTATGATTCCCTCTACATCAAAAGTTACTGCTACTGTATATTCAGACTGACTTTTTTGGTTTTGTTTTTGCTTCGATATACTAGAGACTGGGAGATGTTGGGGGAAGAGATGTGTTAGAAATATTTTCATCAGATTAACAAATATTGAAAGAAACTACTTATGAAAGAAGAAGGTTTATTTCAGCTTACGATTTTAGAGGTTCAGTTAAGATTGGGTGACCCCATAGGTTCAGGCATTTGGTGAGGCCAGAGAATAGTAGCAGGATGATTACATGATAAGCCAGGAAACAGGGAGGCAGGAAACATGTTCAAATCTTTGTTTATGGTCATGAGAGCTCCATCCTAGCAAAGGTAATACAATTCTAATTACTTCTCAAAGGTTGTATGTCCAGAACCATAAGGGAATCAAACCTCAGTCCTTAATCCATCATCCTATGAGTTTGGGGTTCAAATGTCTGCATGATCTATCTAGCCAAATGCTGTTCTTATTATAGTGGTGGTGGAAAGGTTGGATAATGGGTACCAAGATATTGTTAAATAGGAGAAGTAAGTTCTGGTGTTCAACATCACAAAGAGGGAACCAGTAATATAGTTTATAAATGGCTGGAAGTGAGGAACTTGAAGGATCCAAACATGGAGTGTGGAGATGGAGATGTTGATTGTGTTGATTTGAACGGTACACTTGGTATTCTCATATGTGTATTACAGTGTCCGATTGTGCCCCATAGATATGTGACATTATTGTATGTTTACTAAAATATTTTAATTTTATTTTTTAAAGATTTATTTATTTGAATGAGTTACAGAGAGGAAGAGACATCTTCCATTCTCTAATTCACTTCCCAGATGACCACACTGGCCAGGGCTGTGCTGGATAAAAACTAGTAGCCAGGAGCTTCATCTGATTCTCCCATGTAGGTGACATAGGCCCAAGCATTTGAACCACCTCCTCAGCTTTTCCCAGGCCTTCAGCAGGGAGCTAGGTTGGAAGCAGAACAGCTAGGTTGTGAACCAGTGCCCACATGGGATGCCAGTGTTGCAGGTGACTATTTTATCCACTATGCCGCAATTCTGATCCCACCAAAATATTTATTTAAATAAAGAAGTTGGAAATACTAGTGACCCTGATTGATTAATACACCTATATACATGTAATGAATTATCACACTATACCCCATAAAATGTATAACTTTTAAAACTTTACAAAAGTTATCTTGTGATTTTTGGATTATTTACTCTTGTTACTTGCTTATCACCTCATGTACATGCTACTAAATTGTAACTCCCATGAAGGAAAGGACCAAAAAAAAATGCTTATTTGAATTTTCCATGTGCTAGGCACTATGCTAACAGGCCCTATTTAGAGAATACTGAATAAAATATTTTTTCAATAGCCAATAAATCTTAATGGACTAAGAAAGAGGAAACCAAGTCCAGCAATTCCTGATTTCTTTAGGCAATGGAAATAAATCATGCAGGATATGGTACATAAAGTTCTAAAGGCTTTTGTTCTGGAGCCTTGGTCCCTGTCTCTCCACATGAAATATTTCCTCAACTCAGTTTTTTAGAACTCTTTAGGCTTTGGGACTATGAAAAGGCAGGCACATAGATTACATGTCTTTTCATGAAAAAGTCAGCTAACTGCCTTTCAGGTATCAGTATTAATAATACATTTATGATTTTCTTAAAATAAAGCTTTCATTGTGAGAGTAAAAGACACAAGAATAAAAGCAAGTCTGTTTTGTTTTATTTGAACTAGTGGTTCTCAAACTGATTTTTTATTTTTTTGCTTTTTAAAAGCACTTTATTTCAGAATAGTTTTAAATTTATAACAACAGATTTTGAGGTGGTGATGTAAAGAGTCCTCATATACGCTCACTCTATTTCCCCAGTAACATCTCATATTAGTATATTTGTCACAATCAAACAATTTTTAAGGTATTGCTATTATATTTAGTAGTATTTATGGGTATTCATGGAATCAAAATGATAGAAATCATGTTTTTTCTTATTAAATTTATGTAGAGTTGTTTATAATCAAGAGTTGAAACAGGCACACACATACACAGGTGTATGTTTGAGTGAGTATAGATGGTATGTGGTTTCCCTAAGATTAAAAAATAAGACACCTTAGTGATTCTTTATCCTAGAGTTTGGAAAACTACTTCCTGTGTGAAATGCAACCTGTGTGAAATACAAAAATGTGTATTTTTGTATGGCTCCATATATTAAGACTGGTTTTACATTTTTAAATATAAAGTATAAAATATGAAAGAGACCGTTAGCACTTCAGCAAGAATGGTTGCTCACCGAAATGAGGACATTGTCTTTTGTTCTGTAATATTTGCTTTCTGGCCCTTTGCAGGGGAAGTATTCTAACTCATAATCTAACACATGAACTTACAGCAGCACGGTGTGCCTGTTGGAAGCCACATAATAAGAGCAAGTGTCTTGACTATATAATTTGAGGAAATAGTATTTATAATATTCTTTTGCTAAAAATCTCTAAAACCTAGCTTCAATTCTTTGCCTGCTAAGTAGTGAAATCATCAATGATAATAATAACAACAAAAATACATATCAATGATAATTCAAATAATATTCACTGAGCACTTACTATAATGTAGGAACTATTCTAAGAGTTTTTAAATAAATCAGCTTTTACCGTGATATTTTCTTTAATGGCTGTTTTAGAAAGTGAATGCCACTATTAAGGTTTCCTAAATAACTCCCTTGATCAATTTTCTTTTTCTTTTTTTTTTAACTCTTATTTAATGAATATAAATTTCCAAAGTACAGCTTATGGATTACAATGGCTTTTCCCCCCCATAACTTCCCTCCCACCTGCAACCCTCCCCTCTCGTGCTCCCTCTCTCATTCCATTCACATCAAGATTCATTTTCAATTATCTTTATATACAGAAGATCAATTTAGCATATATTAAGTAAATCTTTCAACAGTTTGCACCCACACAGAAACACAAAGTGTAAAATACTGTTTCAGTACTAGTTATAGCATTACTTCACATTGGACAGCACACTAAGGACAGATCCCACATGAGAAGTAAGTACACAGTGGCTCCTGTTGTTGACTTAACAAATTGACACTCTTGTTTATGGCCTCAGTAATCACTCTAGGCTCTTGTTATGAGTGGCCAAGGCTATGAAGGCCTTTTGAGTTCGCCTACTCTGATAATATTTAGACAAGGTCATAGTCAAAGTGGAAGTTCTCTCCTCCCTTAAGAAAAAGGTACCTCCTTCTTTGATGACCTGTTCTTTCCACTGGGATCTCACTCACAGAGATCTTTCATTTAGGTGATTTATTTTTTTTTATTTTTTTATTTTTTTTGCCAGAGTGTCTTGGCTTTCCACATCAGAAATACTCTCATGGGCTTTTCGGCCAGATCTGAATGCCTTAAGGGCTGATTCTGAGGCCAGAGTGCTGTTTAGGACATCTGCCATTCTATGAGTCTGCTGTGTATCCTGCTTCCCATGTTGGATCGTTCTCTCCCTTTTTTATTCTATCAGTTAGTATTTGCAGACACTAGTCTTGTTTATGTGATCCCTTTGACTCTTAGTCCTATCATTATGATCAATTGTGAACAGAAATTGATCACTGGAACTAGTGAGATGGCATTGGTACATGCCACCTTGATGGGATTGAATTGGAATCCCCTGGCACTGCACTCCCTGGCCACAGCAGAGAGCTGGCCTGGAAGAGGGGCAACCAGGACAGAATCTGGCGCCTCGATAGGGACTAGAACCCGGTGTGCCGGCGCTGCTAGGTGGAGGATTAGCCTGTTGAGCCGCTGTGCCGGCCCTCGCCTGGCACATTTCTAACTCTACCATTTGGGGCAAGTCCGATTGAGCATGTCCCAAACTCTACATCTCTTCCCTCTCTTATTCCCACTCTTATATTTAACAGGGACCTTGATCAATTTTCAAATGAGGGCTGTGCTGGGCACAAGCATTCCAATTTTACTGGATGTTCTTTTCAGATGATGAAGAAATAGCCTCAAAGTTCTAGATGCCAGGGATGGAAAGCAGCAAAAGAAATATTTCCACTGACAGACAACTTGTGCCATCTCTCAGTGTACATATTTAGCTTCTTCATCAGGGTTTCTTTTCTAAAAAATTTTATGTGTATTTGTTTTTATTTATTTTGAAGTCAGAGAGACATACACAGATCTTTCATCTATTAGTTCACTCTCTCACATGCTCTCAGCAGCTGGGGTTGGGCCAGGCTGACACCAAGTCCTGGGAACTCAATCCAGGTTTTCCATGTGAGTGGTAAAGATTCAAATACTTGAGCCATTACCTGCCAACTGCACATTGTGCATTAGCAGAAAGGTGGAATTGTAAGCAGAGCCGGTACTTGAACCCAGACACTCCAGGATGAGATGTGGGCATCCCAAGGGCAACTTAAACACTTGGCTAAAGGCCCTCCCCTCTTCCTCAAGGTTTCTGAGAACGAATACAGCCTTTTCAATAAAGTATAAGACTGTGTGAATTGTATTTTCTTAACCCTGAACAGCTATCTGCTATTGAGAGAAACTATGGACTTATAGGACTTTGGTACTATCTATCTTCCCAGATTGTGTGCTAAGAAGGCTTACTCTATGATCATCTTTAATGTTGGGTGCTGCGGCATCTTCTTCAACTGATCCTTTTGGGTCCAAGGATGTCCACTCACTAGCTGCTTCAAAAAATTAAACAATTGCGCACAAGTGTTGTGTGTACTTAATATGTAACCCTCAAATTTTAGAGTTGAACACATAGCAGATATTTTTAAAAGTTTTTTTTTTTAATTTATTTTATTTGAGAGTTAGAGTTACAGACAGTGAGAGGGAGAGACAGAGAGAAAGGTCTTCCTTCCTTTGGTTCACTCCCCAAATGGCCAGAATGGCCGGAGCTGCACCGATCAGAAGCCAGGAGCCATGTGGATCTCTTGGTCTCCCACGTGGGTGCAGAGGCCAAGGACTTGGGCTATCTTCTACTGCTTTCCCAGGCTATAGCAGAGAGCTGGACTGGAAGTGGAGTAGCCAGGACTAGAACTGGTGCCCATATGGGATACTGGTGCCACAGGTGGTGGATTAACCCACTGTGCCATGGCACAGGCCCCAGCAGATGTTTTATAAACAGGCATGGATAAAATTAGAATAGACTCATGTTGATGAGCTCAGCATATCTCTATTCTTTGATCTTTCCTTAATAGCATCCTAAGATAGTTTCCTCCATCCTGTTTGTCACCTGTCAAGAAAAATTGTAATTAATTGCTTTTTTATAACTGAAGAAAGAGGTAGCCCTGTTATTCCTTTCATTTATTTATTTGTATAATGAGTGGTGAATAAAACTTTTGTTTAATAATTAAACCTTATTTTTTAAAGGTTTATTTACTTCACAGCCAGAGTGACTGAGGTGGGGTGGGAAGACACATACAGAGAGGTCTTGCTTCTGCTGATTCACTCCTCAAATGTCTGCACCAGCCAGGGTTGGGCCAGGCCGAATGTGGAAGTGAGGAACTCATCTGGGTCTCCCACAAGCACCTGGGCCATCTTCTGCTGCTTTCCCAGGCACATTATCAAGGAGCTGGATTAGAATTGGAGCAGCCAGGGCTCTAACCAGTGCTCTAATCTGAGATGCTGCCATTGCATCTCAAGTAGTGGCTTAACATGCTGCGTCACAACACCTGCCCTGAACTTGGGCCTTCTTTCTCAGTCATCAATTCCATGTCTCATCCTAAAGAATCTTACAAAACTGGAAGCATTTTGATATCACTAATGATCCACCAGCAGAACTTGAAAAGAAATATCTTTGTAACTCCTATCACGCCTGATAATGATTCTATATTAGAAGCTTTGGAATGATTTTCTATAATCTATGCTTTATTTCACTCTTGATGTGCATGTGCTAGTGAGTGTGTAATGGGGGGGGGTGAAATAACATTTTAGAGTCTCTTGGTAACCCAACAGTAGACATGGGAAGGTTCCCCGGGTGAATTGTGGCATGCACAGCTTACAGATATGAGAGGACTGGGATCTCAAACATCGTGGCCCTTTCCTATCATTGTTTGGCATTAAGAAGTCTAATAATATAAAGTAAAATTCATTATTGTAAAATTCTGCTCTGTTTTTGCCACACAAAGCTTGGTCTATTCTGTCTTCATGTTTCTTTTTATTACCTTCAAAAGACAGTTGGTAATTATACAAGTTGAAATGATTATTTAATGTTGGAGAACATCTAGAAAATTCCTACTCTACTCCTCATCCTCATTTTCCTGGGGGACTCCTTTGGACCAGCAAAAGCTGGATCCTCCGTCAAAGCCTAGACCAAATGGTTCTTTTAAGTGTAGCATTACCTGAGACTGAGTTTGTTTTCTCTACCTGTGTACCTTTCAGATTTTGATGTCTTCCCTACAAGCACAACACATTAGACATTTGGACCATGACTATTTATTTGTGCCTCTTGCTTGCCTATCATATTAGTAATGAACCATCTTCATCATTTTGTCTTTAAGGCTTGACTCAGTGCCTGGGAGAGGAGCCACTATATAATTTGATTTTAGATAAATAATCGAAAATGAATGAGAAAAAATTTGATTCTGGGCTTATCTCCTGCAACCACCTTGTGTGTAAACTGATTGGACTTTGTGAGCCCCAACTTAACAGACACTTTCCAAGCAGGTCAAAGCCTTTCAAACCTTCTTGGTATTCCACTTATATGGCTGAATCTTACACCTTTGCTTTCCTAGAAACTTTCTATTCCAAACAACATGCTTGCACATCATGACCTTTTCTCTGAAGACATGTTCAACATCCAAAGACAGAAATGATCACTGCTGTACGTCCTTCTCTAACACCTTGTTCCTTTCTGTCCTAGAAGAAAATCCTTTTAGGGAGAGTGGGAGTTGTTAGCTTATTCTTCTGCCTCCTCAAGGGAACATGGAAACTCTTTTATGGAAATTCCCATTCTCACTTGGGGAATGCAAAATTGGTACAACCTAGTAGTCTAGGAAAGCTTAAACTTTGTTGAAATGTCATTCCAAAGATACATATTATTATTTTAAATTTCATTTTAAATTTGTCTTTGATTTCTGTCAAGGTTTGGGTAATAGGAGTTAGAGTGAATAAAGTTGCAGAATTTTAAGGATCTCACAAATTTTTCATACCACCTCCTTTTTTTGGGGTCAACCTTTCCCCAGAGAAATTTAACATTTGCAAAACAGTACAAGTGCTCACTTCCCTTGACAAGCTTCTCCTTTTTTGACACTTCTTTACAAATTCAAAATAGTCACATTCATATTATTAATTAAAACTATTATATCCTATAAATGAAACATGGAGTTCAACTAAAGAAAGGATGCTTTCCATCAGGTGCAAAAATATTTGAAATGAGAGTGTTGTAATATGTTCTTAGTCATGCAGTCAACTATTATTGTGGATAGTATGCATGAAATGAAGAATTTCAAAAATACTTGTAGTGGACATTAATTTTTAAAAATTTCTTTAATCTTGGCCTTCTGGAAAATGCCCCTAACCTTTTTCTCCATCTTGTTTACTATGGGTACTAAAATATTAGTAGAATTTTGTTTACTAGGATTTCATTTTAAAGAAAGGGTATTATACTATAAAATAAGAATTAGGTAGGTGTTTTTGTGTTGCCCTGTAAGTTAATTTGAGAAGAAAAAATTTCAGGTAAGAGTGAAATAAGTGCAGAACAGAGGAAGAATAACACAAAGAGACTTCCTAGTTTCCTCAAAGCCATTGGGTCCATCTTGAAAGGTTTTAATTTTTTAAAAAATTTTTTGTTTAGCTCAAGCAATTTAAAGTTTAGCTTCTTATTGAAAGTAAGACTCCCAACTGAGAAAAAATTTCAAAGTCACATTCTGGTATTTGAAGAAAATGAAAAATGTGTATGAGTATGTGAGGACATAATTTAATGAGAACATTATCGTTCTTCTATTCTGTCTCTTTCAGGTGGCTGTGATAAGAAGACTAGTCCTATATTAAATGGAGACTTTGCTCTGGCCAAAAAAATGTGTAAGTCCATTATTTACAGGCTAATAAGCTCCTACCAATGAATACTTCAAGTTACTGATACCCACCTCTAGGGTTGTACCTTGAAATTAATAAATCTGTAGAATAAGACATAGCTACAATGTCCTCCATATCATATGGAGCTGAATAATTTTAGGTAGAACGGATGGAGTTGTATTATCAAGGTGTGAATACAGATTGAATTCACTGATGATTCTTCCTAGAAAAACTGGCATAACAGTATTATGAATGTTAACAAGGTTTTTGTTTCACGCATTTCTTTAAAACTTGTCAGTGAAATTTCCTACATATGAAGAGACACATATCCATAGTTTTACATTCTTCAATTTATTCTTTGCTATCTTGAATGCGTATCACCATTTTAACAGAATAGAGGTTTTAAAAATACTTGGGTACTATAGGCAGTTTCCTGTTTTGTTGCATTCTCCATTATTTCTGAACTCTTGATTTTTGGATTATGCAATATTCTGCTTCAATATTCATGTAATCGTGTTTGACTATGTTTAATTGCACAGAAGCAATGCTGCTTAATAATAATATCTGACATTTATTCAAGGATTATTATGTTCCAGGTAGTCTTCCAAGAACTACTGTTATATTATTTTATTTAATTCTTTTTTTTTTTAAACCAGAATTGCATGAGGTAGGTACTTCTATGATCTCTATTTTAAAATTAGAAAAAAGACAACCAAATGAATTAAGGAACTTGCCTGAGGTCACATAGCTAGTGTCAGTCCAGATATAAAATTGTTTGGAATCCTATACTCAGAAATTTTCATGGTTAAAAGGTTACTGAATTCGAAAGCCTGGGTCCAAATCCTGATTCTACCATATCACACCATGGTACCTTTTAGCCTGGTTTCCCATCTGGTAGATGCAGTTGTGACCTCTTTCATTGGGGTGTGGAGATTTATTAGACAGCATTGCTCATCTAGCTGCATGAGCATTGCACAGGGATTGATTCACGAATTTTTATGGGATCACACATCTACATCGGAGATTCTCAATTTAAGGTTGCTGATAAACAAGGTACAAGTGTTTTATGCATATTCATCTGTGCGTTTATATGGATAGGTGGTCAGAATTTATAATGTTTTTTAAGGTATCCACAAAAACGAAAGAGGAATAGGCTAGATGAATACCTCACTTATCGTTTAAAACCAGATCTTTCAGAATTAAAAGAGGTGCCATCATTAATTACAGTGAGACAACAGGTTCAAACCAGGATATCTGATCACTCTGTAAATGATGGATGAAAGCACACACCTCTGAATTTCAGTTTTCTCTTACATACAAATGAGGAGGTCAAGTTAAATTATCCCTCAGGGCTCTTCCAGTTCTAGGATTATAAGACTCTTCAGTGAATTTTAAATCCAACTGATTCAATATTCCAGTCAGATCACTTACGATTGCATCTTGTAAACCTTGCTCATTTTAGAGGATATACCACATTTACCATTGCATTTAGCTAAAATATGATTCAGGAAGCAAATATGAAAGATAATGGAGAAAAAATAAAAATGCAGATCCAAATGTAAATGGATTTTGGATTATTCTACTGAGTGTTGTCCAGGATGTGACATTCATCATTTGAATGGAGAATGATGAGATGATATTCTGTTTTCTTCAAAGTCCCAAACAACAGAATCCTTATATCAGTGTAGGAGTGTTCAAATATTCACTGGGGTTCAGATTGGCAAGACCTGCTTTCTAAATCTGAGTGTTGTATGATGATTTTACGCCTGTTGAAAATAACACATGAGCATGAGCATCCTTATGGTCTTCTAGTAGTCAGTTGTCTTTTATGACAGAATGGAACAAGGGTCCCAACTTTTGTGCTGTCTTATAAGACAACTTGACCATGTGGTTATTTATTAAATTCTGTTGATCCTTATCTAGACTCAGGACCTGGATTCTTTATTGGGACTCTTCCAGGGCTTCGAATTTATAGTTCAATGGCATTAAGTACATTCACAGTGTTATGCAACAAATATCTTGTTCCAGAATTTTTTCATCACCCCAAGTGGAAATCCTGTAAATATTAAACAGTCATCCCCCATGCTCCCTTCCCTCTACTTACTGGCAATCATAAATCTACTCTTCATCTCTATGACTTGCCCTATTTAAAAATTCAGTGTAGATGGAATCATAGAATATGTGGCCTTTTATGTCTTGCTTAAGTTGATGTTTTCATCCAGGTTGTTTTTATCTATGTTGTCACATATATCAGTGTTTTATTTCTTTTTATGACTGAATATTTCATTGTTTGTTTATGCTGCATTTGGTTATTTCTTCCTTTTAACTATTGTAAACAGTACTGCAAAGAAGATTTGTGTACAATTATTTTTAATGCAGGTTTTTGATTCTTTTGGATATTTATGCTGGGTCATATGGTAATCCAGTTTGTTAAGGAAGGAGCTGCTACATGTTGTCCTTTTAACTAGTTAAAATATGAACCATGTGACAGATATTGCCGCTGTTTATCCATAGTCATGCTCTTTATCTCATGGTTTAGAGTTCCTACTAGGCATCAGTTGTCTAGTCAGGGGTTAAATTCCTGGCTGGATGGAATGTAGGTGAGATCACATGACTAATGCTTGCCAGTGATAGATGAGTAGAAGTGATATGTGTAGGGCCAGGATTATGTGAAGGTTAATTCCCTTCTCCAGTCTGCGATTCTCTTTATCCAAATTGAGATAGAAGAGCACAGCTACCTTGGAAGTCACATGTAGTAATGGTGGAAGACCCTGTCCTTATCAAAAATGCCATTTTAAAATTTTACATGAGTAATAGATAAACTTCTATCAATTATGAGCCATGACATATCCTGGGGCTTGTTTAATTTAATAGCTCACCTTATCTAAGTAACAGAAACTGTAGGCGGAAACAGATAAGGAGAACAAAGATGATGAAAGAGTCCCCTACACCTGTTTTTCTGCCCTCAGCTTATCCTGTTTTTGCCTTTAATTGTTGAAGCTTTCTGGAGAACCCAGAAGAAGATCAGGAAAGTCATCTAAACAGAGTACTAAGAGGTTTATGCTTATTTCCAGACAAAACTTGTGGGGAAATAAATCCCCAGCATGTTATTATAGTGTGTGCATCAGTGTAAGATGTCTTGATCTTTTTTCAGAAACTAGAAGCAGTAGAATATTTTTGGAGCTTGGATGGAGAGTGATACAAGATAGGAGGATTGGGTTGGGGGAGGCAAAGTGAGCCAAAGAATGCACAAAGGCTGGAATATAGAGAATTCTGGATACCACAATGCAAAATTGGTACTTTTTCCCATAAGTGATGGGCAAAACAATTGTTCTAATTTGATTTATAGCTTTAAATTTTTATAAATGTTTTCTGCTTTGGTGACCAAGAAAGATCTTCCCTGTGATAATAGCCCTTTCGAGGGTTGGTCCTGAATATTATAAAGAAAGGCAGAGTCTATAGGCTTGTAGATCTGAAAAACCCATTCAAGGCACATGACAATGTTTAAATCTAACCTCGGTTTTGCTGGAAAGTCTTTCACAAAGAATACATGGGTTTGGTTTTCACCACCAGTTCTCCTCCAGTAAGCACTGGAAGCACATGCAGGAGTGGATGGAGTACACATTTTCTGGGACACTGGCGATATTAAGCCAGAACCTTTCTTTTGTCCTAAAATGTTTGCTCCTATTCCTATATTGGACTAGGAAGACTGTGGATACCCTATTTTTCGTCACACCAAATAGGTCTTGATGGGTGAGACTTCTTGAAATAACAGGTGAAATATGAAAACAAAATACCTGATTGCACTCTTGATTCTAAGTCAGTTCAATAATTGCTAGGAAAAAAATTGCCGATGTGAAGATCCCTGCTCATCAAAGCTATTTTGATCTCAGTGTCATTTCTTAGGGATGGCATCAGGCATGTCTAAGATTTTGATCCTCTCCCTAATTAATAGCAGAACTCAACATTGTTTATATTTTTAAAAATATTTTAGTGTGATAACATATACTCACTATGTTTCCTTTTGGGTTAGGGATGTGATATAATATTCTTTTTTAATAAGTCTATTAAACTTTTCTCAACATTAACTTTTGTCATGATGATTTAACTTCTTATTTCTCAATTATCATACTTCTAGTTGGATTTTACTAAGACATTAGTTGCTTTCCTTAATAAGTTTGTTTGTTTTTTTCTCCTTTTTAATGCATCCTTGCAAACACTATTTATTTTGCCTTGGAAACCATTTGTTTTTTATTTTTCCAACAAAAATATTTGAGGTTTAATTAAAACCATCAAAAATGCTGTTAGAAGATCATTAGTACAAAGCACCTGCTGCCATTATTGGATGACTATTTTCCCTGGAGTTCAGGAGAAGCTTCAGTTTTTAGAAACATGTGTATCACATTCTTTATGGAATTGCATTCCTGGATTTTTGCCAGCGTTTGGAAATTTTTATCCATGCATCTCAGAAACTATCCTACTTTGGATAGTCTGAGAAGTGCTCTACCCAAATAAAACAAGTTCTTTATGATTTCTGAATAAATGTGCACTCCAGATTAGATCTGTTAGAGCGTTACCTTCAATTCTAAATCAGGAGCGAGAAACACTGGGTAAAGTACAGGGATAAGCTTTACTTACTGTTGTTCTCTTGCCTTATCAAAATAACTCCAGATCTCTGCTCTCGGTGGCACGTTTGTGATTTACCACTGGAAGGAGCTAGAGTAAAAACATTGAAAGGTCACTCCTGTAATGGGATAGCAGTGTGGTTAAAAATGACATAGAGGAAGACGATGATGATGAGGGGATGGGGGTGGGGGGCAGGGAAAAAGCAACCTTATCTTCTGAAAGCCAGAGACTCAGGTTTGACATTCCATGGCACCAAGATATAAAGATCATTTAAAAATTTTGAAATATGGAAGTTGTGCATGAAAGTCATATGACAATAGCTTGAAAGCCTGTCATTTCCTTTTATTTGCCTGCATCAAAGATTTGGAAAGGAAACAGCAAAGGAGGTGGATGAGGAATTGATGATCATCTCTTTAACCTAGGGAACCCTCAAATCTTTACAAAAGAAAGACTTCCCAAGAAGAGATCTGCCACATATGTTTAACTCCTAATTGGCCCAATTGCAAAAATCTTCCTATGTCAAATAAGGAAAATAGTTAGCTTCACTGCAGAACTTTTTTTCTCATTGAAGATACTTGAGATAACTAATAATGAAGCATATGACATAATAAAATCAAAATTGAGGTTGGACTGATTCTAAACATATTACCATGTTCTTTTTTTTTTTTTTTGAAAAGGAAACAAAAGAGTAAAATAATCAGTAAACACTACTGATAATAATTCCTGAGTCCATATCCTTAGAAATTTCTCCCCAGCTTCTAAATTAACCCAACTATTCTGATTTTTCCCCATTGATAAGAGGTAAATTAATAAGTCTAAATACAAAGGAATTACTCATGACGACCTATACTTATCATCTCTGGAGAAAGGTTTCATTCATAAACCTTTAATAGAAGTAGAAAATTTATAATTTTTGAGTTACATTAATAAGGTTTATGCATATAGCTCATGTCACTAGTAATGTCCAAAACATTCATCAGCATTCTTTGTTTCAGTTACTGGTGTAACAGGAACATTTTAAACTCCTCAGATATTACTCAGGGTTGAGGGTGTTTTCATGTTTAACTTGTCAGAGAGAGAGAGAGAGAGAGAGAGAGAGAGAGAGAGAGAGATGAAGTAGTAATTACAATATTCTTTCTGGGTCCCTTATTCCTTTTAATAATAACTTAAAAAATCAAGTTGTTTCTTATATATTCAGATTTTGTAGTTTTATCTTCTGGTAAATCGTTGGTTTTTTGGTGAAGCAGCTATTCCCAAAGCTAACCTTGATCTACAAGGGACAAAAGGAGAGACTGTGAGAAAAAGGGAGATTGATTCTCTTTAAAAGGAATTGATTGAAGTTACCTTCTTAAGAGTCATGATGTTTCATTTGTATGTGAACAATTGTAGAACATTTATAGTTATTTTTGTTGATTTTGTCAAATTCATCCAAATTGTTTGCTTTCATAAACTTATAGTTAAGTAGGAAATTAAGAAGGTGAACCTTAATTTTGCTTCTTTTTGCATAATAATTTTGGGCGTAGTTAACTACCTTACAAAAACCAAAATTGTTAAACCTCATCAGGCTTTATTAACACATTGATAGACCATTTGGATGAAACACTGATAATCCTGCATCCGCCCTCATGTTGATACCATGTTTTATTTAACAATTTTCTGGCTTGTTGAATGAAGGTCTCTATCAGGATCTTTAAACATTACCCTTCCACATAAGAATTGAATCAAAGATAAAGACTTTCCCATATAAATGATAACGATTTCTTAGTAGAGAGTTTGTGGGCAGCCCCACTTCTCTTTTAGAACCCTAATATATAACTGGGTATATGAAAATGACTATTAGGAAAACTAATGTGGATTTTGTAAAAAGGGCAAAGACGTATTACTTATTTTTCAGTCATTGGAAATAGTAACTGTAAGGCCATATATCAAAATTGGGTTCTGATTTTCCTATCAGGAAAAAGATAATTTAAAAAAAATATTTACGGGCCGGTACCACGGCTTACTTAGCTAATCCTCCGCCTGTGGGGCCGGCACCCTGGGTTCTAGTCCCGGTTCTGGCACCGGATTCTGTCCCGGTTGCTCCTCTTCCAGTCCAGCTCACTGCTGTGGCCAGGGAAGGCAGTGGAGGATGGCCCAAGTACTTGGGCCCTGCACCTGCGTGGGAGACCAGGAGGAGGCACCTGGCTCCTGACTTCAGATCAATGCAGCGTGCCGGCCGTAGCAGCCATTTGGAGTGTGAACCAACGGAAAAAGGAAGATCTTTCTCTCTGTCTCTCTCTCTTACTAACTCTGCCTGTCAAAAAAAATTTTACTTATTTGAAAAGCACAGAGTTATGGAGAGAGAGGGAGAGACAGAGAGAGATTTTCCTTCTACTTGTTCACTCCCCAAATGGCTGCATAGACTGGGGCTGAGCCAGGCTGAAGCCAGGAGCCAAGAGCTCCATCTGGGTCTCCCGTGTGGGTGTAGGGGCCCAAGGATTTGCATGATCTTCTGTAGGCACATCAGCAGGGAGATGGATTGGAAGTGGACTAGCCAGGACTTGGACCTGTGCCCATATGGGATGCTGTGGTTTAAGGTGTTTCTCCACAGTGCCAGTCCTGAAACATCCTTTTGAGTATTACTTTTTCACTATGCTTTTTATTGGTTGTAGTTCCGTGTTATATCCAAGGTCATAAAACTTATTTCTGTTTCAAAGCACATTCCTACTTTTGAAAAATAACTCCTTTTGCATTTGTTTAAATGTTTGACTTGTTTCCTCAACTAGCATCAAAATGGATACAGTATGATTTGTCATATAAATATCAAAATAGCCCCTTGGAAATGCCAAATTGTAACAAAATTTTAAAATACAAATTTAGAAAATGGAATGTTTCCATTAAATCATTGAGACCTATGCTTTACATTCAACAAAGTGGAAATACACCTTCTGAGTAAGTCATCATTCCAGTAGTACATTATCTTTTCAGCAGAATTTGGATTTATTTATTTAGGAGGTCAGAATCCAGGATTTACAAAAGATCTAAAGACACAAATAAATTTATAGTGACACAAGGAGTCCTTAGAAAAATAAATACCAATGTGATGTATGAAGTAATACATGAATAATATCAAGAGCACTGGTTTAGGCTTTAGCTCCACCACTAAGTATCTTTGGAAACATTTGTCTGTCCCTTCACATTTCCAGGTTTGGGGTTTCAGCTTTCTAATCACTAAGAAGGGGTCAGATGGTCTGTAGGTATAAAGTTATTACAGATCTTCCGTGAAATCAATAGGCCTTTATTTTGTGACATAGCGGTGGGAATAGAAGAATGCATTCCTGATGGCATAATCAGTCCCCAAATCTCTTAGAATTTCACATGAATGTCCACTCATTTTGGGAGTTTAGAAGGTCGGTCACCATTTATTTAGGAAATAGCCTAAAACTGGGGATAGCCTTGTGGCTGGTTCGAGTCCTCATTGTTTCACTTCGAATCCAGCTCCCTGCTAATGAACCTACCATCCACATGGGAGACTCCTGGCTTTTCTGTGGCCCAGCTCTGGCTGCTGTGGCCATTTGGGGGGTAGGGGAGACTAGTTTGCTCTCTGTCTCTCTGTCACTTTGCCTTTCAAATAAATTAAATCTTAATAAAATAAAATAAACTAGAAAAAAACCTCTTCAGACTCTGAATAATTCCCATGATCTCTCTTTCTCATATATATATATGTCTATATATTTGTCATATATATGACAAATGTATATATATATGTATATTTATATACAAGTGTATATATATGTCTATATTTAGATCATTGATATAAATATATGTCTATATTTATATCATTTGTCAATATATCTCCCCAGGTGCCTTAATTCTTTCTCAGATAGTAGTCTTAGAATCAAGGCATTCATGCAAAATGATTTCATAGGGATCAGTCTGCAGGAAGCTGTTAAGTTGCATATATTGTACCTTCTCTAGGAGTCGCATATTTTGTATGTTTTCAAAAGTAACACTAAAGATATAAAGAATTTAGAGTACTTGCCTTTGAGTTGTCTTGAGTAACTTTGGAAGGATAAATAAACAGTGGATTTTGGTGGCTGAACTGACTTGATAAGTCAGTGTGGCTAAGACTACTCCTAAAAAATACAGAACTAGGTGAGCTTTTTTCACAGTGGTTAAAACGCCACTTAGGATGCCTGCATACAAGCTCCATGCGATTCCAGTTTCCTGCTTGTGTGTACCCTGGGGATGCAGCAGGTGATTGTTGAAGTGCTTGAATCCCTGCCGCCCATGTAGGAGAACCGATTGGTTGAGATTTGGCCTCCTGACTTCAGCCTGGTCAAGTCCTAACTGTTGCAGGAGTCAACAGTTGTGTAGGATATCTCTCTCCTGTGTTTCAACTAAATGGAATTTTTGAAAGTGCTTAACTAATGGGTGGCATGATTTTTACTCAGGGTGGTATGGCAACATATTTCACACCTTAATGTCCATTCTCTCTCTCCATTTGCCCCAGCCTAATCACATGTGACCTAGAACTTTGAAACTTCCTTCTAACTTCTCCTTCCTTGAATCTGCACAGCAAAACACCACTTTAAGTATGTTACTTCCTGCTTTAAAAAGTTTTAACTTTATTTTTTTTTTTAATTTATTTTTTTGACAGGCAGAGTGGACAGTGAGAGAGAGAGAGACAGAGAGAAAGGTCTTCCTTTGCTGTTGGTTCACCCTCCAATGGCCACCGCAGCCAGCGCGCTGCGGCCGGCGCACCGCGCTGATCCGATGGCAGGAGCCAGGTACTTATCCTGGTCTCCCATGGGGTGCAGGGCCCAAGCACCTGGGCCATCCTCCACTGCACTCCCGGGCCATAGCAGAGAGCTGGCCTGGAAGAGGGGCAACTGGGACAGAATCCGGCACCCCAACCGGGACTAGAACCCAGTGTGCCGGCGCCGCAAGGCGGAGGATTAGCCTAGTGAGCCGCGGCTCCGGCTAAAAGTTTTAACTTTAAATAATGACTATTTCTAAATAATTTTCTAAAATATATTTCTAAATAATGACTAAAATCCATTGCTTGAAATTTAAGGTCCTGCATTTTATGTACCTATCCACAACTGTGTCTTCTGCTCCAATATCTGGCACAGTTGTCTTATTCAGAGAGGGAGAATAGATCTCTCTGCAGTATTGGCCATCACGTATTTGCTCACTTTGAGAAAATTTCTTTTACCTCCATATCTTCCATCTCCCTGCTACCAGAAATACTGTTTATCCTTAGAAACATAGCATAAATGCCAGTTCCCCCCATGAGTGAAACTATGGAGCTTACTCTATGCCTTTTTGTCCTAAAGAATTATGTTTGTAGCCTGTGTACATATCTTCCATCAAAGATTACATTTTTCCTTAAGGGGAAATTCTATTCCATATCCTGCTCATCTTTTGATTCTCAAAGGCACTGAGCAGAGTTCCTGGCAAATGTTTTTCTGAAATTCAATAAATTAATTGAATTGCTACATCATTTTTACCATTCAAAACTGTTACAAATGAGCTTTTGGCTTCCATTAAATTTCTTTCTTTCTTTTTCTTTTTTTCTTTCTTTATTTTTTTGACTGGGTAGAGCAGCTTTTTTAGAGAAAGCCAGAATCACAGAAGACTTAAAGGTTAGCTTGGGGCCCTTCTTCTTGCCAAAGGTGGGTGCCGTGTTGACGAAGCACCCGTTGTACTGCATCAGCTGCTTGGCCTGGCCTGTCTTCTTTGTCTTCTCCTGTTTGGCCACCTTAGGAGTCTGACCTCTCACTTTGCAGGCTGCTTCCAGAGTGGCCAGGGTCTCCACTGGTCCAGGGTGGCCTCATCCTCCAGTGGGGTGCCTGCTGAGAGCACGACTTCATCTTCCAGGGCATAGCCCTCCAAGGAGGCAGCATGAGCCTTGATCTGGGCCACCCTCTCCCAGCTGGTCACCTCGAGGGTGTGGAGCTCCTGCACTTGAACGCGGAGCTGCATGTCAGTGACTGAACTGCCACTTGCCACTACCATCTAAATTTCTAATATGGTCTATATTTGCTTTTCCTTTTAAGTATAATCTGAGAGAGCATTTATTTGAAAATTATGTCATTAAGCAATGGACTTGCTCTTAAATGACCGAGTACAGTTGGACGTGATGTTTGCTTTAGAATTTCTTCCTTTCTCACTTTCTCTCTCTCTCTTCCTCCCTCCCTCCCTTCCTCTTTCACACACACAGTTTCTTCAAATATTCATGTACATATTAAATGAAAAGCAACATAAATCAAAGCATCAAACTGGAATTTTGGCACTGGTGACATTATTTAATCATTTGTATTCATAGAGATTTCAAAAAAATGTTACCGAGCTACATTAATTTAATGTATATTAAATATACATCACACCATATTCTTTATTTCACAGCCTGAGTAATTGCAAGTAGTGTGTAATCAGATTTTGTAACTCATATTTAATACAGAAAAGCAATCTATAAGTGGAAAGATGTATATGCATCTGAATGAGAGGGTAAAAGGAATTCCAACACATGAAATGAGGGAAAAGATGGTTAAAGGGAATATGTCATTTACCAGCTTGGCAGAAGGTAATGAATAAATGACTGACAATCCAATTAGAGAGTTCTTTTTAGGCAAAAAAGTGTGAGTAGAGTAGAAAGCTACGAACTATGTAACACACCATGACAAAAATTCCCAGGGCAACCAGGACCATTCCATTTTCAAATATATGTATGAGAAAAGCCATGAATAATGGATTTCATATAACATCTTTGCTATGCATTATTTAAAATATTTGTGCTGACTAAAAGTGATCATATTCTTTTTTCATTGTAGTCTTTTGTTGTAGTTCATTTTGTCTTATATTAGTGTAAGGATATGATAGTAGACAGGCTGTTTTAAAGCCTACAGCATTTCTAAAATTTAGATGGAATTATAAATATTTGGAAAAAATCATTGTCGCTCCCCCTCTTCGTGGAGGAGCAACACAGGACCCTGCGTTGTTCTTTCGTCTGCTCGGCCCTCCCCGGGTTTGCTGCTGGTTCTTCCCGGGTTGGCTACTATCCCTTCCACCTCCGTGGAAGGGCAGTTCCCCCTGGCCACATTCCCCACTTCCGCAGGGGAGCGGCACTCCGCCGGCCGGCTTTCTCGGGGGGCTGCACAGGTGTTCCTTCAGCTAGATGTTCCCCTTAGATGTTCCTGGTGCATGTTGTCTCTCTCCTCCTTTATAGTCCTCCTCCGCCAATCCCAACTCGGCTGCCCACACGCCGAGTACGCTGCTCTCCAATCAGGAGCAAGTCCTACAGTTTATTGGTTGAACTGGAGGCAGCTGTGCGGAAGCTGTTTACTTCTCTCCCAGCGCCGTATTGTGGGAGAGCAGATGCATAGAATAAGTCTTAATTCCAGTAACTCAGTCCAGTCCGGATTGCTCCCCACAATCATTACAAAACTTTTTTTCCCAAAGTAATTCAATATTTGTATATTTTTTCCCTAGAAAGGATGATGTAAAAATAAAAAGGCACAATTGTGCTAAATTATGTTTTGTTTAATTTACTGATTGAATGCTCATGGTTTATTCTTCCTTTCATATTTCAGCAAAATTTTAGGAAAAGTGTCTTCCTCTCTCTTCCCTATCATGGTTATGTACAGATAATCAGATTTAAAACTTTTATATGTGAACAGGATTATATCTGTTTGATTCATGGCTATGTCTGTAGAACCCAGAACAGTGCTCAAACAGATGTTCACTAAATTTGTTGAACAAATAAAGGAGTGGACACATCATGTGTGTGTGTGTGTGTATGTGTGTGTGAGAGAGAAAGAGGGAGAGAGTGTGGGAGAGTGAGAGATTGTTATTTTCCCTATTGGGAAACATAGTTAAATTTAGATTCAAGATGGATTAGAATAATATGTAATAGTTTTAATGAAATGTACATAATAAATACATAATTGTAGTGACAAAACCATCATTTTTTGACTGATGTAAAAGTTTTGCCCTGAACTAAGCAATATTTTCCATAATTTATATTATTTAATCTTCACAATCCTTGTGGGTAGATAATTGTTCTCATTTTGGAGGTGGGAATACTACATAAAGCTCAGAGAGACTGATAAATTTCATGCACTATCCTAATGTGAGCTATCTGCAGAGCTAGAATTTAAAATGAGTTTTTTTCTGATGCCAAAGTCTCCCTTCTGTAATGTTTGTGACATTTCCAGTAGCTCAGATGCCAGCATGCCATGTACAGAGGACCTGGGTGTAATAAAAAATGCATAATGAAAATTTTTTCATAAACCAAATTATTGTTGGTATTAGTGTAAGTAGGCCCTGAAAGCTTAGCTACATGATTCAGAATATGGCACACAGATTTGGCTAAGCTTCTTTCCTTGGTTGCAGAATTCTTTGGTGCAAGTTGTAGATTTTGCCTTCAACCAAGTATCTAAGCCATAATTTGATGATTTATCTGTACCATCCAGAAACAGTGATTTTTAAACTTATGACCTTTAAGTATAATATGCATACAAAATGCATACATTATGAACATACAGCTCATTGAAGTTGCTCGTATATAACAATATTACAAAACACACACACACACACACACACACCACAATATTACTAGTACCTCATCAGTTTCTCCCATCATTGCCCTCTACTATGTATGGTCCTTTGAAATCACTGATCCTGCACCTTCCTCATTCATAACCATTATCTTGATTTTCTGACTTCTCTCTGTATAGATTAGAATTGGCTGTCTTTGTACTTTATATAGGTAGTATCATTCTTACTTTTTTGGACTCGATTATACTTTATTTAGTTGCATGGATATACTCCAGTTATTTGTCCCTCTGTTAATGAGTATTTGTATTTTACCAGTTTTTACATAGTGTTTCTATGAACATTTTAGTTCTTGTGGTTTAATGAATTTACCTGTACATTTTAGTTGAGTTTGCACTTAGGGATGGAATTACTAAGTCATATGCTATTCAACATAGCAGTTACTGTATTTTGTTGCAAAATGCAATATTTGAAAGTTCAGATGGTTTGAGATCTTTTCAGTACCTTGTATTTTTTATCTTTTTTTTTCATTCTAGCCATCATGGTGAGTGTGAAGAAATATTTCATTATTATTTTAATTTGTATTTCCTAATAAAATGATACTGAGAATTTTTATTTTTGCATATTTTTATGGGTAATTATTATATATTTTGGATTTTGCTCATTTTTCTTTGGGTCTGTCTTTTTGGTATTACTCAGTAGGCACTTATTACATATTTGGAAAATAAGAACTCTTACTTTGTAGAATGAAAGTTAATATTTTATATAGATAATAGCCATTTAATTTTGTATGTAGTGTCTAAGATTGTGTGTGCATGTAGAAAGAGAGAGACCAATTTTTTTTAACATTATATGACAAATGTTTGTGTCCTTTTGGGACTATTATTCTTTTTAATCTTCATCATATGCCCCTAGCATTGGGCTCTCCACGAGATCTGGGAAAAAAGTTGTTGATTTCCTGGTTCTTTGAGAGTAAGACACACAGTGTTTCTCAGGGCATTCATTTGGCCTAGTGGATAAGATGCACTGAGACACTAGATTACCTCATAGAAGTACCTGGGGTTGGAGTCCTGGCTCCAGCCTGTATTCCAGTTCTCTGCTAATGCGCACTGTGGGAAGCAGCGTAAGATGACTCAAGTGGTTAGGTCCCTACCATGTACACAGGAGACCTGATTGAGTTCCTGGCTCCTGGATTTGGCCTGGCTCAGCCCCAGCAATCATGGACGTTTGGGGAGTGAACAAGCAAATGGGAGCTCTCTTTCTGCCTGTCTCTGTAATGAAACACATTTTAAAATATTTTCAAAAGATGCATTTCTTCTAGACTAAAAATGAAGAAAGACTACATGCAAATTATTTTCCAGGATAACCTAAAAGTTTCTAGTTGGGAAATTCAAGGCTGTAATAAAATGTTGGACCTACACAGGGCTGGTCTAGGTTTATCCGAAACATTTTCTACTCTTAAGCAAAACCAAGAATGAAGTGAGCACAACTTTTACAAGTCTAAGTCAAGTTTCAATGCTGGAATGTCAAAGGATATTAAATCTCAATTTCTGAGGGTTAGGAACAGCAAGACGCCACTTGCTCTTTTCATGGTAACACTCTCAACATTCTTTATAGAGTTTGCCTTGGTGTGTGTCCCAGTTACTGTCAAACAGGTTTCTATATATCTTATTAAATGTAGATTTGAATTAAAAAATCTGCAGGCATTTACAGGGAAGTAGTTTAGATATAACTGAGGGGACTTTAGGGAAGATAAATGACTTCACATTCTTCCCATTAAGAACTGACCAGAAACAAGCACAATGGCTGTTCTAGTTAGAGTAACAAAAGAAGACTGATAGTTTAATTAGTTGAAAGTAAGGTTGTGAGTGACAAGTCCCATGCTCTGCTCAGCCAGTAAGATGTCACTATATATTTGCAAACAAATGTACTCCAGTGGCCCTCCCCCCTCAGGAAAGGAAGTATTTTTTCAAAGTCAGAAAAGTCCTTTTTGGAGCCTGTTTGACACAGCATCTTTAATCACTGTCACATACATTCCATTTCCTAAGTAAACTTGCTGATTCCATGTATTGCACTAGAAAAGAGGAAGGCTCCATTTTCCATTTTCACTGACTGACTCATTTATGTATCTCTGGCAAAGGGTGGAAGGATATTTGTGAAAAAGTGTGCATAGAAGTGTGCTATTTTTCTTCTTGTTGAAATGGGGAATCATGAGCCTTGATGCTATTAAATCTGGAAGCCTGTCCTCCTCCCACATCATGCTGCCTTTATTTGGAAAGTCTTAGCCTTTTTTCATCATTAAAAATACTGGATCTTGGCGTGTGCCGCGGCTCACTTGGCTAATCCTCCACCTGCGGTGCCGGCACACCAGGGCTCTAGTCCTGGTTGGGGTGCCGGATTCTGTCCCGGTTGCCCCTTTTCCAGTCCAGCTCTCTGCTGTGGCCCAGGAAGGCAGTGGAGGATGGCCCAAGCCTTGCACCTGAATGGGAGACCAGGAGGAAACACCTGGCTCCTGGCGCAGCACGCCGGCCGTAGTGGCCATTTGGGGGATGAACCAACGGAAAAAGGAAGACCTTTCTCTCTGTCTCTCTCTCTCTCTCACTGTCTAACTCTGCCTGTCCAAAAAAAAAAAAAAAAAAAAAACAAAAAAAAACACTGGATCCTATCACATTCATATTGGACAGTATTCAGACTCTTGTCCAAATCGCCACTTGTGTAGGAAGCTTTCATGGTTCATGTTCATTTGAAAGAGGAGTCCTTCAGATTCAAAGATAATAGTTAGCTTGTCTGAAATGAAAAAATTTAAGAAAATCTGTGAAGATTAGAAAAGAGGTTCTATCTGATTGCAAATTCTTATTCTGAGCCTTTTCCCATTGCTCCTTAATTATATCACCAAGACGTTTAGCTCCAGTAGAGTCACGCTTTGTGGGAAACAACAGAAATTAAATGAAAATGGAATAAACTTGACAGTTTCAAATGGCCAATGACACTTTGGCCAAAATAAAAGTATCTTTTATTTGATTAGGACTGTGTGGTGTATGCTGCTTTACTGACTCACTCATTAAACTTCTCTCCTTCCCTTTACTATGGGATGAACATGATATTATATCACTGTGCTATCAGGTATATCAAGAATTGATTATATCTTGGCCTCTGGTGTGCAGTTTGGAGTCTGAGAGTACAAGGGTGGATGCTTGGAAGGGAAAGTTACAAGGAGGAAACACAGTTCCCTAAACAC
Source organism: Oryctolagus cuniculus (assembly GCF_964237555.1). Lineage (NCBI taxonomy): Eukaryota > Metazoa > Chordata > Mammalia > Lagomorpha > Leporidae > Oryctolagus > Oryctolagus cuniculus. The sequence continues at coordinate 42,681,546 of NC_091449.1, forward strand.
TCAGAATATTTTTCTTTTTAAAAGAGCAGTAATGTATATAGAGATTTCTGAATGTAAAAAATAAAACAGGGAAGATACACATTCCACTCACATAATTCTTCTTGCCCTTGATTTTTCTCTCTGCTCTTTTTTTTTCCCACATATGTATGTGTGTATGTATAACAGAAGTACACATACACACGCAAAATAACAAAATAAAAAATAAAACCACTCCTAAATTCTTCAAATTACTTCTAGAAATTAAAAAAAAAAAAAGTTTACCCTAGCTGGATTTAAAAAAATGTTTATTGGGGCCAGTATTGTGGGGTAAAGCTGCTCCCTATAGTGCCAGCAACCCATATGGGCACTGGATCCTGTCCTAGGTGTCCTACTTCCCACCCAGCTCCTGCTAATGGCCTAGGAAAAGCAGCAGAGGATGGCCCAAGTGTTTGGACCCTGCCATCCACGTGGGAGACCTGGCAGAAGCTCCTGGATCCTGGCTTTGGCCTGGCACAGCCCTGGCCATTGCAGCCATCTGGGGTGTGAACCAGTGGGCAATCTCTCTCTCTCTCTCTCTCTCTCTGTAACTCTTTCAAATAAATTTAAAAAAAATTAAAAAATGTTACCCCAGGTGGCCTTTCAGGCTTAACTCACCCAAAGGAATCAAATTTGCATATTGTTCTACATCTTGCTTTAGTTCCAGCTGATGAAAGGAGCTGTTCAAGTTATATTCAGTGGAACTGTGTCTAGCTCATTCCTTTTAAAGTTTTCATGGTCTTTAATGTCATTTTGTTGTTTTATAGCTATTATTCCATATTGAGTTTCTAAATTCCCATGAAAGAATGGTACCTCTGGTTTCTGTCTCTAAATTAGGGACAAACGTAGGTGGTTTGGTGAAATTTGTTTGAAATTCCAGGAGAGTGAATGTTACCATATGCTCTATTTGTTTGTTAATTAGTAAGGTGACTGTATAATTTATTGTCCAAACATGGATACTTTTGGAAGAAAAAGTGGTGCAATTAATAATTGCATTGAGACAATAAGCTTATAGTAGGACTGAGTAGGGCAAACTGTGACATACATATGGTCATTCTCCATTATGAATATGAAATGCGTCTCTTTTCCTACTGTGACTTAGAGTCACTCCACTTTCCCATACCCAAACATCCCATACTTCTATCAATGTGACATTCCATAAGCACATCTGTTGGTAACTTTTCTCAAATCAGCACTTTGAATAATAGTTTTTTAAGATTTGTTAGGGCCTCACATGTGTTTTTTTCTGCTTAGAATATTTCTTTTTCTTCTTTCTTTAAAAATTTTTAAAAATAGTTCAACGATTCTCCAGTTCAACAATTACCCCTGTTGTGAAAATTTCCAATCTCCTGTGTTTTTTTCACTAGCTGTGGGAGCTTAAAGGAAAAAAAAAAATTAACCTAAAATTCATTATCTTCACAAGTAAAATGGGAGTAATTTCAGGAAATTGTTTGGTGGATAAAATGACAAAATATTATGTCACAGTACCTAGCAAACCTTAGAAAAAAAGAAAACAAAAATAAACAATACAAAAGACTGAATTATATCCACTTTTCAAGAAACTCAAAAATATCTTATTCATAAACTACTTAAGCTGGAAAATGAGACAGTTAATTGCCTATCTTAAATACCAAGGGACACACAAGAATTTTATAAATGAGGAAACAATAGATTCAAAGGAAGAAACTTAATAAACTTATCACTGATTGGTTACATTAGCCAACATGGTTTTCATACTAGCTTTTTATGCTATTATTTTAAAGTTTTTATTGTTTTTAAGGATTTATTCATTTGTAAGGCAGACTTACAGGGAGAGAGGGGGAGAGAGAAACAGATTTTCTATCCACTGGTTTACTCCCCAAATGGCCTCAATGTCCAGGACTGGGTCAAACTAATGCCAGGAATCAGGAACTCTATCCACAAGGTCTCCCTTGTGGGTGACAGGGACCAAAGCACTTTCCTAGGAACATTGGCAGGGAGCTGGATTAGAAGTGGAGCAGAAGGGACTTGGACAACTGCTCATACTGAACACCTGTGATGCAAGTGATGGCTCATCCCATTGTTACACAAAGCCAAACCTTTTGATTTTATTTTTGATGCAGTTATCAAAACAAACCTTTAAACCAACTCAAATATAAAGGTTCCTAATAGGTATTTCAAAATTTAAAGTTCAGAATAGAATGTTACTTATCTTTCTGTCCCCTCCCCGCCCCCAACTCTCCAGGACTTAGGAATGAGAAAAGACTGCTTTTAGCAAACATTGAATCTGATTTTAAAATATTTTTAAGAATTTCAACTGACAGAGATTTACTGATTAAAACTTTGCTTCTACCTTAATAGGGTGTACCATATTTTTGAGTTCACATTTTCATTTTAAAAGGGTAGTTATTGCCACCTCACCTCCACAGCATATTAGATATTCACTTAAGTGTTGTAACTTGATGGAATAGGTATTTGACCTAGTAGTTAAGATGCTGATTGGGATACCCACATCACATATCACAGTGCCTGTGAAGTAACACCTTGACAGTAGGGACTCCATTTTGGAGAACCTGAGACTGAATTCTGGGAAAGCACCCCCCCAACCCGCCACCATGAGACTCTGGTCTGAAACTATGATCTAAAACAGTCGGACAATAGCTATCCACTACATCACACTTGGCTGAGCATAGAAACCCCCTAGCTCAAGCTTGATCACTCAAGCTTGGAAATGGATAGGCTGCACCTGGGTTGATGATAAAAATGTAATTGTCTATGTCTACATATGATTAAAACCAATAATTTGATTAATGTCAAGATTATAATTGATAATTGTTAAGATTGTAGCTGGTACTGTCAAGATTATAATGGATATTAATTTCGCTTGGGTCTTAGGTCAGCTTGACCCCAGTAACTATGTACTCCCTTTTGATCTTAGCAAGCATGTATTCCCCTTCCTGATTTGGGGTTTTTGGCTTTATAAACCCTGTTGCTTTGGGCTTCAGGGTCGAGAGTTCTTTAGGGCATGAGCCCACTTTCCACTGACGGCATAAAGGACCATCAAATTTCCATCAATGTGTGGTGCTCCTTCGTTTACACTTGCTCAGGTACAACATTTTGGAGGCCCCAGCGAGATGTGGAGACCACCTCCCACCTCCGGGAAGACCTCGCTCAGATCCTTCCAGGTTGGTGCTCTGGTCATAGGGGAGGCGCCCCCTGATGTTCCAGGGTTCCGTGTCCCGATTCATCGACCTGGGAGCTCGGCTTGACCTCTTCACTGACCAATTGGCCGTAGGTCCTCTGGTAAGTCAACTCCTGTTTTCTGGTGTCGCTTTCTGGGTATTGGAGGTCTGACAAGACACCAATACAGTCTCTGTTTCGTTTGAGTACAATGGCGTTAGGACAGGAGACTCTGGTCTGGTTAAAGAAAGGCCTTTCTTGGATGTACTGGCTTCTGTTCCTGTTTGTGGCCACTTTCTGATGTACTGTCTGCATCCATAATCCTGTGAGGTAAATTCTTTTTCCTGTCCTCCCTGTCTGTCTCCTTTATTCTTTTGTCTTTGGAGTCTCTGTTCCTTCTATTGAGCATGGGCTCTGCTCAGTCTAAGGGGACACCTTTCAGTGTATGTTCAAAATTTTCTCTCTTTTAAATCCAAAAAAAAATTGCCTTATAACTTGCCAAAGTTTTGTGGCTTGGTTTTCACAGATCTAGATAAAAAATAACAATGGGTGATCAGCCCTGATGTGGATTTTTTTTCAATTTCTGGCTTTATGTCATTAATTTCTAGCTGGAGTTTTATAAAAAGGGTAAAATTCCATGTATATATAATTTTGACCTTAATTCAGATAAAGGTATGTATGATATAATATCAACATCTTAAGTCACCAAGGTGTAACTGCAAAATATAAATTGGGTAAAGGTAAATGAGATAAAAGTGTCTAACAGGCCGGCGCCACGGCTCACTAGACTAATCCTCCACCTGTGGCGCTGGCACACCGGGTTCTAGTCCTGGTTGGGGTGCCGGATTTCTGTCCCGGTTGCTCCTCTTCCAGTCCAGCTCTGCTGTGGCCGGGAAGGCAGTGGAGGATGGCCCAGGTCCTTGGGCCCTTCACCCGCATGGGAGACCAGGAGGAAGCACCTGGCTCCTGGCTTTGGATCATCACAGTGCGCTGGCCTCGATGCGCCGGCTGTAGGTAGTAGCCACTTGGGGAGTGAACCAATGGAAAAAGGAAGACCTTTCTCTCTCTCTCTTTCTCACTGTCTAACTCTGCCTGTCAAAAAAAAAAAAAAAAGTGTCTAGCAAAAATGTTTTCATTAGAGTTCATATATAAAAAAATAATTCAAGACCGCTTGAAAGTAACTAAAGTTTGATGTTATCGTATTTTAAAAATGTTGTCTTAATTTACAGATTTTTAAAGGATTATTTCAATATAAATCAAGAAATCAGCAGATAAAAAGGTTACAAGTATAAAACTGTTCTTGGTAAGGAAAAAAACAGGTTTCAGTTGTAAAGAGAGGTTTTTAAGTTTAAGTTGTAAAAGGTGTAAAAAGATCACAAAAGGTAATGAAAAATTTTCTGGATACAAAAGCCATTAATTAAAATATGATCCTCTTTTAAAACAATAAAGTTTTTGAAATACTTATATGCTAGTAAATATTTTTAAATAGTCTTTAAAATTTGTTAAACTACAATATATTCTTTTTTTTTTTTTTTTTTTTTTTTTTGACAGGCAGAGTTAGACAGTGAGAGAGACAGAGAGAAAGGTCTTCCTTCCGTTGGTTCACTCCCCAAATGGCCGCTACGGCCGGCACACTGCGCTGATCCAAAGCTAGGAGCCAGGTGCTTCCTCCTGGTCTCCCATGCAGGTGCAGGGCTCAAGCACTTGGGCCATCCTCCACTGCCTTCCCTTGCCACAGCAGAGAGCTGGACTGGAAGAGGAGCAACCAGGACAGAACCGGTGCTCCAACCAGGACTAGAACCCAGAGTGCTGGTGCCACAGGTGGAGGATTAGCCAAGTGAGCCACGGCACCGGCCAGCATATTGTTTTATTAGTTTTTATTTAATTGGTGACTCTGCCATTTTCTAGCCGGATCGAGTAAGCTCTCTTCTCTTTCCTAGTTCTGACTGTTAAAATTGTTCCAAGTTATGGGATGATTCCATGTGCTAACTTGCATTTAAGGATTTTATTTCCCATTTTAGTGACAAAGAAACATCAATTTTGTATCCTATTGGTGTTCTCTCTCTTTTAATTCTGATAGTTTAAAAACCGCTGTGTTTTTATTAAAAAAAAAAATTATGGTTTGGTCAAATATATACTCATTCTAAAACATTTAAATGTTCACTTTGTAACAATAAAATCTAGTCTACTCATACAAATGTCCAAAAGTTACAAATTCTAATAATGTTGCTGTGTTATCAGTCACAATGGCTATCTTAATAAAAGGAGGCCCAGAGGACTAAAAAGGGGTAAATGGTTAATAAAATCTTACAGGGACTTTCTAACATAGTGTGTGGAGTAGACAAGTGCTTCTTCTTGTTGGCTAATAAGTTTTAAAATTTTAACTATGACCACTTTTGTCATTCACAGTTATATTTTCCTCTAAACATTAAAAATCAGATTTACTGCTCATGAAAATTAAAACATTGTTGGTTGTGTGTTTAAATGTGTCCTCTTTTAGGTTTCAAAGGACTTCTTTTTCCTACCTTTATTATATTTGCAAGGTGTCCGACGCGTAACAAATCTTCCCAGGTGGACGAATCAATTCACAGGCTTTTATTGGGGTTCCTCTCCTGGGCGAGGTTCACTGGTCCCAACAACAGAGCAGGGGCCCGGGAAGTAGCACATCAGAGTTTGGGAGGGCTCCTTTTATAGATTCAGGGCATGGGGGTTAAAGGTTGAGGCGGGTCTGATCCTCATTGGTTGACCTTTAGGCACCCGGGGACCCTGACAAGGACTTTTCTTCCCTGGAAGTATAGACCTTCCCTCCTTGAGGCTCCCAATGTTACCAATATTCAGTACTTTTGTATGACTCTACAAATAGATAAAGCCAAAGTTTAACAGGTTCCAACTAAAAAGTATGGTTAATTCAGGTTACTAAAAACAAAAAGCAATTCTAATTAATTGGTAATTTAAAAAAATAACAGTTAAAGATCTTAAAAAGCTGTTACTAAGACTGCTTTATTGTTCTATTGTGTAATGTATGTTACATGTTATATGTGTATGCATATTGTATGTCTACATAAACTATTAATAGCTCTCTTTTAATTGACTTATAGATATAAGATTGCTCATAAATTTAAACTACTAGGTTAACCCAAAATACCATTTTGGTTCATATTACCTAAATAAATCTCTGTCTCAGATGTTTTAAATTTGGTGTTTCAGAGAAACCAAAAATTTTTTAAAGTCATTGACATGTTTATGCTTGGGTTGGCTGGTCAAATAAGTTACACTTGTGTTAGATATTCAAAAAATACTTTCAACTACAGATACTCTTATAATTTAGAAAAGACTAGACTTTTTGGTAAATACTTACATATGTTGTTATTTGACAATTAAAATTACTAATGTTAGGTAGGAAGTTAGATATGAGCTTCTGTGTGTGTGGCAGGCCATGTGTCCAGCATATGCATCTGCATCTCAAAGTCATCCTGACAGTGTTTCAGGGGCAGCCCAGTATTCACATCCTGCCCTGCCCGCTTCTACCTGATAACCTGCCAGGTGGAGGGTCCCTATCCCTTTTGCCTGACAAATCTTCCACAATCTCCCAGATTTAGCCCAGTATCTGCATTTCAAATACCCTGCTCTGGATCCCCACTCTCTAGGGGGTCCTGCTCACCCTTCTTCCTATCTGATACCTTCAAGAGAAAACTCACAGTGGAGCTTCTTAACATTTGCATCCATAAAGTCCTTTGTTTCAGGAGGAAATGTACCTTCAAGGGAAAACTCAGATAGAAGTTTTTCTATTTACATCCAAAAAGCCCTTTGTTCCAAGAGTAGCAGAGGTGGGGAAGCAAGACCCATCTCCTTAAAAACTCCTGGCCTCAACCAGACTGTGAGCTCAGCCCTCTGCCTCTCTGCTGAGCTGCCCACCTGGCCTGGTCAGGTGTAATCTCTCTACTCAACCATGTAACCTCGCTCCTTCCCCCACCCCAGTCCAAGCGACTGGGCACTCTCTCAGGCCCTGTCTGGAGAGGTGCCCATCTGTCCTTACGGATGTCCCTTCTCTAATAAACCTTGCTATTTTACCTCTCACGCCTGAATTCTTTCTTTTCTTTCTTTCTTTCTTTCTTTCTTTTTTTTTTTTTGACAGGCATAGTAACAGTGAGAGAGAGAGACAAAGGTCTTCCTTTACCATTGGTTCACCCTGCAATGGCCGCTGCGGCCAGTGTGCTGCAGCCGGTGCACTGCGCTGATCCGAAGCCAAGAGCCAGGTGCTTCTCCTGGTCTCCCATGGGGTGCAGGGCCCAAGCACTTGGGCCATCCTCCACTGCACTTCCCTGGCCACAGCAGAGAGCTAGCCTGAAAGAGGGGCAACCGGGACAGAATCCGGCACCCAGACTGGGACTAGAACCTGGTGTGCCTGCGCCGCAGGGGGAGGATTAGCCTATTGAGCCATGGCGCCTGCCCTGAATTCTTTCTTGTGCGAAGACAAGAACCCTGCATTTCTCTGGTAACACTAATATTAAATTCTTAACAGTCAGAATTTCTAAAAAGCCTGTATTCTCCTCAAGATGAAAAACTGATTCTATTCTAAATTCTCCATCAGGACATACAGTTTAATCTTCGGACCTTATAAAAGTAATAGCTGACACTTTTCTGTCGTCATGCCTGGCCACATATAACAGCTAGATTTATTTTGTCATGGATACAATAAACAGGCAAAAATTCCCTTTTCAAACCAAACTAATGGAGAGATACCAGTGAGTGGGAACACCCCCATCCCTCTCATTCCAAAGCAACTCACCTTTACAAACAACTTCGCTCTTGAACCTGAGAAGTAGAAACACTCTGTTCCTCTAGTCTTTTCAACCCTTACAAGATAAGCTGTGCCACAATTTTAATCTGCCTTTCCCATTTATGTAAACATTTTCAAAGATAGCAACTGTGCTTTCTTTTTCTCTATTCCTAGCTCTCAGTGTGCACATACTTACTAAATGTTTGAATGAATGGATAAGTAGTTTCTCTTGAACTTTCCTGTGGATACAGGCCACATTGAAGATAACCCAGTCTACCAGTCCTTTATTGCTCATGAGATTAAACCGATAGTGATGTAGGAAGTTTATCTAATTATAGAGAAGTACATTGAAAAACTCTATCTCTCTAAATCCTCTTTTTATATCTAGGAGTCTTTTGGAGACTTTAAGATGCAACAGATTATGGAACCCTTTTAAATACATAATGGGAGGGAATTTCCATTAAAAGCAACAATATGCATAAAATATGCATTTGACTTACTCTCTTTGTAATGGTCAAGTACTCTTTACCATCTCTCTTTAAATCCTCCTTGGAAAATCTCGAGTGTTATGATTACCTCATTTGAGAAAGATACTCCTGGAGAATAAGCTATTTTTTTTTTTTAAAGAAAGGCCACTTAGATAACTTTTGTGAAGTGATAATTGTTTTAAAGTATGTAAATTCCATACCCTTTTAGGAAAATCCAGTCTACCAAAACAGTCAATTTCTAGAAAGTAGTTTGTGGACAAGTCCTCAGGGTTGAACAGCTGTCTGCAGTCCTGGTTTTTCCATCCTGGTATGAGGAACATAGATTTGTATGTTGAGCTTTTACACAAATTCAAAAGAAGCTTTCCATTGTCAACCTGCTGCTCTCAACTGGGTATGATCTCGGAGATGACCCCCTAAATTTTATACAAAAATGTGGCCCTTTAAAGTACCCCAGAAGTGCTATCTGGGATGCCACATATGCTACCGGAATTTGGGGTGCTCTACGATATCACCATATGCTTATTAATAAATCTCCAATCTTAATAAGCCTGAGAGGGTTCTTGCCTAATATTTAGAGAAGAATTCTAAATACAGACACAGATAAATGAGGCAGCATGGTACATCTTAAGCTTTTATTCAGTGAGAGATCATAGGAAAGAGAGCTTTATCTAAGAGAGAGAGGTAAATCTGGGTTCATATCAAGCACCAGGAACCAGCCACGTGGAGGAGCATCTAGGCCAGGAAGCCTAGGGTAGATGGCCTGAAGGCCAAGTGCCCTGGATGCGCAGGGCTACAGCAACCCCCACCTGGCAATAGGCCAGGGAAGAAGAGAAGGGCAGGACTCACCTTGTTCCAGGCTTTTAACCCACTTCCACTTTTAAAGTAATCACAGATAATTAAAACTATAGTAGTATAATATTCTTATCCATTGGATTGATAAAGGTATAAAAAGTTTTACAAAACTATATTTGTAGAAATACTGATACACACAGACCTTTTTTTTTCAGTTTATTTGTTTTTAAAAATTTAGCTCCCACATGTAAGGGAGAACATGTGGTATTTGTTTTCTGGGTCCAGCTTATTTTACTAAAAATGGTGTCCTCCAGCTGTGTCCATTTTGCTGCAAATGATAGAATTTCAAACTTTTTTATAGCTGAATAATATTCCATTGTGTATATATACTATATTTTCTTCATCCATCCATCCAATGATAAACACCATGGATGATTCTAAATTTTGGCTATTGTGAATAGTACTGGTATAAACATGGTGGTACAGGTATCTCTCTGATACATTGTGTTCAAATCTTTTCGGTATATACCTGGTGGTGGGATCGCTGGATCATATGGCAAGTGTATTTCTAGTTTTTTAAGAAATCTCCATGGGCTGGCGCTGCGGCTCAATAGGCCAATCCTCCACCTGCAGTGCCAGCACCCTGGGTTCTAGTCCCAGTCGGGGCGTCGGATTCTCTCCCGGTTGCCCCTCTTCCAGGCCAGCTCTCTGCTATGGCCTGGGAGTGCAGTGGGGGATGGCCCAAGTCTTTGGGCCCTGCACCCGCTTGGGAGACCAGGAGAAGCACCTGGTTCTTAGCTTCCCATCAGCGTGATGTGCTGGCTGTAGCGTGGCGGCCATTGGAGGGTAAACCAACGGTAAAGGAAGACCTTTCTCTCTGTCTCTCTCTCTCTCACTGTCCACTCTGCCTGTTGAAAAAAAAAAAAAAAAAAAAAAGAAATCTCCATGCTGCTTTCCACAGTAGCTGCATTAATTTTTTTATTATTATTTTATTTTTTATTTTTTGACAGGCAGAGTGGAAAGTGAGAGAGAGAGACAGAGAGAAAGGGCTTCCTTTGCCGTTGGTTCACCCTCCAATGGCTGCCGCGGCCAGCACGCTGCAGCCGGTGCACCCCGCTGATCTGATGGTAGGAGCCAGGTACTTCTCCTGGTCTCCCATGGGGTGCAGGGCCCAAGTATTTGGGCCATCCTCCACTGCACTCCCTGGCCACAGCAGAGAGCTGGCCTGGAAGAGGGGCAACTGGGACAGAATCCGGTGCCCCGACCGGTACTAGAACCCCGTGTGCCGGCGCCGCAAGGCGGAGGATTAGCCTAGTGAGCCGCGGCGCCGGCCTTAATTTTTATTCCCAACAACAGTGTTTAACAGTTCCCCTTTGTCCACATCCTTGCCAGAATTTGTTAATCTCTGTGGTTTGGATTTTAGCCGTTTTTTGAAAGATATATATATTTTTTTATTTGAAAGAGTTACAGAGAGAAGTAGAGACATGGGGAAAGAGAGAGGTCTTCTGTCTGCTGGTTCACTCCCCAAAGGGCCACATTGGCCAGAGCTGAGCTGATCTGAATTCAGGAGCCAGGAACTTCTTCTGGGTCTTTCACGTAGGTGTAGGGGGCCAAAGACTTAGACCATCTTCTACTGCTTTCCCAGGCCATAGCAGAGGGCTGGATTGGAAGAGGAGCAGCCAGGATTAGAACTGGGGTCCATATGGGATGCTTCAGGCTGGCACTTTCACTTGCTGCACCACAGAGCCGGCCCCCTGGACTTTAGTCATTTTTAGAATGTTTTTGAACTGAGTTTGGTTGCATCTGCAAATGTGGAACCCACGGATACATACATTTGACTGTTTTTAATACTTATGGTCAAATACTGAAGCTTTATAACATTAATTTTTGTAATCTGTAAAATGAAGTAATCACAACACCTACTTCAAAAAGTGTTGGTGATGATTCCATGCAATGATTTTGAGTCAACAGTGTGGATGATCATATTTATCTATTATTATCATTTGTTGTTGATATCATTTTCTCATTTATCATTTAAGCATGGGCTATGGTCCAAGCTACGCACTGGGAGATTTGGGAAATGGGGAGCTTGCTAAGAAAAATGGTTCAAATTTCCTACTCAGAAAGACTTGAGCAATTATATTAACAAATGAATCTAGTGATTGCCTTAATCATCTCTTTAAGATCTGATATCCAAATATGGTTTTATTCTGAAATACTGATGGTTGGGACTTAAATGAATTTTAGGAGAGACACAATCAGTTCAAAACAGATGGAAAAGTTTGAAGTATAATTTCATGACTGACTATCGTCAGCTTTGAATGACAGCCCAGGCCTATGAAATTCATTTCATAGTCACCTGGAAGACATTTAATGTTTTTGACAGAGAAAGGATCAAAGCAGCACTTTTAAAAGATTAACCTTTTTAATATATAAATTGGATTAGAAAAAAGTGAAACAAAAGGCTGACTCCACTTGAAGACACTTCTTGCTAAACTAGATGGATTTAGACCTGATAGAAATTCTAGAGTCCAAGGGGAATCAAGTGATAAAAGATTATAGATATAAAAAAACTTTCTGTCTTAAAAGAATGATTAGGGGGCTGGCATTGTGGCATAGTGGGTAAAGCCGCAGCCCACAATACCAGCATCCCGTGTGGGTGCCATTTCCTGTCCCAGCTATTCCACTTCTGATCTAGCTTCCTGCTAATGGTCTGAGAAAAGCAGTCTAAGATGGCTTCAGTGTTGGACCCCTGCCACCCACATGTCTTTAGTATTCTTATCATGTAAAATATGGTTCTAAAAAGAATATTTTAAGCTAATTGATCCCATCAGCATAGACTATACTTCATATATTAATAGAAAATATTCCTGAAGACATTCATTAAGTCCTAGCATGCAGCAAGGGTGTCTGCCTTTGAGTTAGGTGACCTGAGGAGGAAATGTGAAAGTAAAGCTGAGCACAGTAACTGAAACATGTGAAGAACTTTTTATATAAATATATAGATATGCGCCATATTGGTGAATGAAATTCAACAGGGGCCGGTGCTGTGGTTCAGTGGGTTAACGCCCTGGCCTGAAGCACTGGCATCCCATATGGCTGCTGGTTCGAAACCTGGCTGCTCCACTTCTGATGCAACTCTCTGCTGTGGCCTGGGAAAGCAGTAGAGGATGGCCCAGGTCCTTGGCCCCTGCACCCATGAGGGAGACCCGGGAAAAGCTCCTGCCTCCTGGCTTTGGATCAACGCAACTCTGGCTGTTACAGCCAGTTGGGCAGTGAACCATCGGATGGAGGACCTCTCTCTCTCTCTCTCTCTTTGCCTCTCCTCTCTGTATAACTCTGACTTTCAAATAAATAAATAAATCTTTAAAAAAAAAAAAAAGAAATTCAACAGACATATAGGAAAGGCAAGGAGTCCTTACACCAATTAAAGAAAATTAACTTTATGTAAATGTATCCTAATCTAAATGCTTTCTCACATATTAGTAATGAACTTCAAAAAGCAAGTGGATTCACTGGCTGTTATGACCTCATTTTCCAGAGGTGACTTCTAGGTGTGAGAGGTTCAGTAATGTGTAAGTTATCCATAGGAACACTGAGTTCTGACTGTGATTGCCTAGGTTGAATCTTTGAAGGTGACAACTTTGTCCATTCTTTTTTAGCATTTATCAATAACAACTAAGTAATGGAGATTCCTTGGCTGCCAAGAAATGTAATTCTCATACAAGCTCGCTCACTTATTAGAAGTAGTAGTTTAGCAGATTTAGATTCCAACCGAACTTCCTCCGAGCTCTGAGTCTGTGGGCAGTTGCCAATGCACAGGGCTGGAAGATGTGATATAATGGTGCCTGCAGGGTAGGAATCTGTTCTGTGGGACGATTGGTATTTACAGAGTTGCCATGAATCTTGGCTGGGGAGCGAGCCCTCTGTGTTGAAGCCAAACTCTTGAGTGTCTTTGGCTAATCAACATGCTTCCAGGGAGTGAAAAATAATTGCTGGTGAGAAAAGGCACTGTTAATCATTAACTGTGTGACATCTGCTTCCACAATTACATCTCTAGAAGACCTGGATTATCACATTCTTTTACAAATTGTCTAATTTTTTTCCATCTTTATATTTTGAGCTTTGACTCTACTAAATTAACCAGTAATGATCGCCAACTTTACAGTATGCAGATACTGTATTAATTGGTACCAGTATTCAGAGAAAATGTTGTCAATCAATCAAGACTGTAATGACTCCAGTTCTTACCAAACTCATGAAAGTAAGCTAATCTTTTTTTTTTTTTTTTTTAAGATTTACTTATTTACTTGAAAGTCAGAGCTACACAGAGAGAAGGAGAGGTAGAGAGGTAGAGAGAGAGAGAGAGAGAGAGAAGTCCTCCATCTGCTGGTTCACTCCCCAATTGGCCGCAACTGCCAGAGCTGTGCCGATCCGAAGCTGGGAGCCAGGAGTCTCCTCCAGGTGTCACAAGTGAGTACAGGGGCCCAAGGACTTGGACTATCCTCTACTGCCTTCCCAGGCCACAGCAGAGATCTGGATCGGAAGTAGAGCAGCCGAGATGCAAACCGGCACCCATATGGGATGCTGGCACCACAGGCCGTGGCTCTACTAGCTACGCCACAGTGCCGTCCCCCTGTGCATCTTCTTATCACACAAATTACTGTGGTCATGGTCAGGGAAATGTTAAAAGCCAGATAAATATCTTTTTATGCACATACACAGATTAAAGAAAAATATGGCCACCATGTAAAATGTGTTTTGAATCTCAGATCCTGACACTGACCATCTGTGTTCCAGTGAACATAAGCATTTTCACCATCAGTTGCCTCTCCTTTACAATATGGGGTATAATTTGTGCCTTAAATTTTTTTTATAAAGATTAAATGAAATGAAACACATAAAATGTGCTGGCACAAGAAATTTTTATACTCAATAATTTACTTAGTATTCAATAAATTCTGATTTCTTTCTCCTTAATATGAGGCTATTGGTATGATGTCTCAATTTTTATGTTTTATGACTTGGCACATAGGAATCTACTCATATGGACAAAACAAAATACAGCAATATGGCCTGTCCAGGCTATGTGGTTCTCAAAACTATTAGACATTTGGTGAGTAAACGAAAAGCATAGCATTGTAGCATCAGTGATAAACTGATACCAGACTTAGCATTAATGAACAAGTCTGACCTTTTCCAGTGGGGGCACGTAATCTACAAGCCACTGGTCCTCTACTACTTTCTCTCCAACTATGAATGAACTTGAGATATAGAGTTGACAAACTGAAAATGAAACCAACTTAGCAGCTTTTTTGTAGACATGAAAGAAAATATGAGAATTCTACATCTAAAACATGTAATTTCGTGCAGAAAAATATTTCTAAAATTAATACTGATGCTAGCAATAACTTTTATTTTTTATTCTCTGACAGAAACTATGTCAGCTTATATTGTTATTTCATCTCAAATGTGTCAAGTTCTTAATATATTTCTACTTTTTATAGATACAGGAACCAAGATATATTAAAAAAAAATTTGTAACAACCCTAGTAAGTAACACAGTTGGGATTTGAATCCAGAACCTGCACTCATTCAAAACAAACAAAGAGTCTGAAGTCTGAAGACGTTTTAGATAGAGTCTCTCCAACAGGCCTTGGAGTTTTTGATCTCAGGAAATATCTCATTTCAGTTGATTTTGTTTGGTTTTAGTACTTGCCTGTGCTATGAGGAGCTATAATACATTTTGGCTCTTTTGTATTACAGAAAACTTACAGTAGGTCAAACACAGGCCAAAAGGACTTCTTTCTCATAAAGAGAGGATGTTGCTTGAGAAGAGTCAGAGTCTATTGGAAATGTTCCCTGCAACCTGTTCCTCCTATAGGAGAATCAGTTGCATTGGAAATATACAGGGAAATTTCTCAGTGCCCCATATCTTGATGCTTTTTTTTTTTTTTAAATAAGATTTCAAGCTCTGTCAGCCATTCAAACAATTTTCCAGGTGACAAGCATTGTTGCAGTTTTACGAGTCACTTGCTATTTATCTTCTTAGGTTTCTCAGCTAATGGACTTAGGCAAATTCATGTAGTCAGGGTCTACTGGGCAAAATAGAGCACGTGGTGTCTTTTCTAAAGAAGAGATTCTTAGTTTATTTTTTGTAATTTTTATTAAGAGAGTAACACATGCACACAGCAATAATTAAAAATGAAAATCTAGCAGCTTCTACACTAGTATCCACTAAGTCAGTAATTATACAGGTTTGGCTATATGGTTCCCAGGGAAATAGATATTCTTAATAAACTACATTCTGTAAAAATGTGTTGTAAACATATTATTTTTGTTTTTATATAGATGCATACACATTTTAGACATGACATATGCCTCAGGGAAATTTCTAGGAAAATGAAAAAGTAAAACCAAATATTCTCATCTCTCCTCTAATGAATAATCAAACAACAATTTGAGAAAAAAGGAAAAAAAGAATCACCACTCTTGGGCACAAAATAATTAGAGTAAAATGTATTTTCATATTCTCAAAATGTGGAAGCAAAACATTCAGATGTGGTACTCAAACCATCTAAGCTATATCTCAGAAACTAAGGATAGCATTTAGGAAGCGAAGTTCTGAGGTTAATAATTAACTTGAAGGACATGTACAATGATAGTCAAATTATTTTGGTGAAGAGTATGATTAAAATTTTTGAAAATTTAGAGATGGTTATATGTAAAGATTCAGAAATTTCTGCATATTTCCAGTGATAGCATTAAAGAAAATCTCATTAAGGAAAATCATAATCAAAATGCTAAAAATGATTGATAGAGTAAAAATCTTTGAAAGCAGCCATATAAAAATGAATGTTTCAGGGCTGGCTCTCTGGCATAGTGGGCTAAGCACACTGGTGTCACATATGTGCACTGGTTCTAGTCCCGGTTGCTCCTCTTGCAATCCAGCTCACTGCTTGTGGCCTGAAAAAGCAGTGGGAGATGACCCAAGTGTTTGGGCCCCTGTACCTGCATGGGAGATCTGGAAGAAGCTCCTACTCCTGGCTTCAGATCGACTCAGCTCCAGTCATTGCTGCCATTTGGGGATTGAACCAGTGGTTTGAAGAGCTTTCTCTGTGTCTCTCCCTCTCTCTGCAACTCTACCTCTCAAATAATTAAAAAAATCTTACCAAAAAAGAGACAACTGTACCAAATGTCTAAAAAAATGGATTTTTCTTGAAGGGGAAGAGCAATTTGAAGAAATCATTGGAAATATGGAGGCTGGAACACTGTGGAACTCCCTATTTTAAAGTGCTGAAAGTAAACAAAAGAAAACAAACAAAAACCTCTAATTTTTTATCCTGTGCAAACCTCCTTAAAGAATAAATGTAAAATAAATACAATTTTGGAGAAAACAAAACTAAGTGAACTTGTCTTCAGTCCATGTGCATTCAAAGAAATGCCAAAGAATGTTTTTTAAGTTGAAAGGAAATTATATTGTATAAACCCCAGACCTTTAGAAATTATTGAAGTCCACCAGACATGGCAATAGCTGAGTGGATAAATATTCTTCTTAAAATTTTCTCTCAGTTTTAAAATATATATATATGTGACTAATTAAAGCAAAATATATAGCACTTTTTTGTAGGCTTTGTAAGTATTTAGAAATAATGCATGTGTGAGTTAGAACATAAAAATGGGAATAAACACATGGCTGCAAATTTTCTACAGTTTACATGAAGTGAAATATTCTAGATCTGTGAAATATACCTGATGCATATTTTTCTATATTTTACACAAATTAGTACAATATCAGTCTGAAGGATTCTATGAAAAAATATTTAAGGTAATCACTGGAAAAACCATTTTAAAATGTAACATTTTTGTAAATCTAGTATGTAAAATGAAATTATTAAAGCAAATGTTAAAGAAGTTAAGAAAGAAAGAGAGAATAATATTAAACAATATAGACCAAAGCAAAATAAAGACAGGGAACAAAGAAACAAACACAAATTAAAAACATTTATAATCCTAAATCCAACTGTATTAATAATTGCAAGTAGATCTTTTCAGAATGGTTTAAAAAGATTTGACTTAACACTGTACATGAAAGATAAAACTATATATATATATATATATACACACACATAGATATGGACAAAACTATTAATAGTAATAAGTAGAAAAAGAAGTTAAGTAAATTTATAAAGAAGGTCTGTAGGACTATAATAATAGCAGATAGAACTTAATTCAAGATATCACTTGTCATAAAGTTAGCGGGATCAGCCAATCATACTTATAATAAAGAATGGATAAAGGAATTGTGATGTATTGATACACAATGGAATATTATTCAGCCATAAAAAGAACAAAATTTTACCATTTGAATCTAAATTGATTCATTTGGAGGAACCATATTAAGTGAAATAAGCTGGACACACAAAGCCAAATATTATAAGTTCTCCATATGGAAGCTAAAATTTAAAAAGAAAAAATCAAAACCAAAACAAAGACAAACAAAAAAAAATGCCTGTGTATCTGTATTACTGTAAATATATTTTTGTCAATCTGTGTTTATATCTTTGTCAAACCAGTGGTTAAGAATGTTATACTACTCTAATTTTTAATGATCTGTGATTATTTAAAAAGTTTACTGTATATAGTTGAAATGGACATCTTCCATTTGATTATTGTTTGTAGCCCATGCCTATATTTATGTTAAACTAGGTTCCTTTTGCTTTTTACTTGTTGAACTCTTTATTAAGTGGAGCATTAAGCCCTGACTGTAATGTAAATTAAAAACGGGTTATCTCAAAAAATGAAAGGAATAAGGGAGGAAGGGGGGGTGGGGAGGAATGGATGTAAAGAGAGGAAGGAGGGAGGAAGGAAAGAAATATCATTATATTATTTGAATTGTATCTGTGAACTATATTGACTCTGTTTAAAACAAAATTAAAATAAAAAACTAAAAACCCAAAACTATCTAGTTTTCTGGAAAAAAATTTAAAAATTACTTCCTTGAAAGGCAGTGGGAAGAGACACAGAGAGAGAGAGAATACCCCCTCTGCTTGTTCACTCCTCAAATGCCTGCAACAGCTCAGCCTGGGAACTCAATATGGTTCTCCCACATGATTGGCAGGGACCCAATCACTTGCAAAATACAATTGGAGAGTTTTTTACCCTCTTAACAAAAGGTTTAAGTGCACAGTTCAGTATTATTAAGTAGCACAGCACATCTCTGAACATTTTCATCTTGCAAGACTGAAACACTATACCCATTGTCTTAGACTGAAATGTTATAACAAAATATTACAAATTGAGCAGCTTCTAAACAACATAAATTTGTATCTCACAGTTTTGTGGGCTGGGAAGTCTAAGAAGGAGACACCAGATTCAGTGTCTTGGTAAGGGCCTGCTCCTCATCAGACATCCCTTCGTTGCTGCATCCTCAGCAGGTGCAAGGAGAGAAAGCATCTTTCTGGGGCCTCTTGAATAACAGAACTCAGACCTGCATGAAGAATCCACCCTCATGACTTGATAACCTCAAAGAGATCCCACCTCTTAATATTACCACATTGGGGATCAGATTTCTGTGTTGAAGCCAGTGTTGAAATGTGAAGGGGACCCAAACATTCAGATCATAATACCTTCCTACTAAATAGGACCTTCCTATTTTCCCACGTCCCCACTGCTGGA
This sequence comes from Oryctolagus cuniculus, assembly GCF_964237555.1. Taxonomy (NCBI): domain Eukaryota; kingdom Metazoa; phylum Chordata; class Mammalia; order Lagomorpha; family Leporidae; genus Oryctolagus; species Oryctolagus cuniculus. The sequence goes on from NC_091449.1 coordinate 42,700,458, forward strand.
AGCCACTATTCTACGTTCTGTTTCTGTGAATTTACTATTTACATTTCTCATAAGAGTGGAATCATTCAGTATGTGTTTGTGACTGGCTTATTTTGATTTGCATAATGTTTTTAAGGTCCATCCACATTGTAGCATATGATAGTATGTTCTTATTTTTAATGCCTAAATACTACACCATTTTAGGTATATACTAAATTATATACACTAATATATACTAAATATTTTCTTTATTCACACATCTATCAACGGACATTTAGATTTTTCCACAATTTATTATTGTAAATAATGCTGAGATGAGTATGGTAGGTGAATATCTCTTAGAGATCGTGACTTAGATTCTTTTGGAGAAATAACAAGATGGGAGGTTGCTGGGTCTTTGTAGTTTTAATTATTTGAGAAAACCTCATTCTTAGCAACATTGTATAAGGGTTCTTTTTTCTCCACACTCTGAGTATTTTGTCATATATCTATTGGCCATATGTATATGTTTATTTTGAGAAATGTGTATTCAGTTCTGTTGTCCATTATAAAATTATATTGTTTGTGATTTTTATTATCAAATTAGTTGAGTTTCTTAGATATTTTGATATTAACCCCTTATGAGAGTTTTAATTTGCAAATATATTCTCCCATCTATTAGGCTGTTGATTGTTTCCTTTGCTATGCAGAAGCTTTTTAGGCCTCCATCCTTTTGGTGTCATATCCAAGAAGTCATTGGTAAGGTCAATGTCAAGAAACTTTTTCCTTAATCTTTCTTCTAAGAGTTTTACAGTTTCAGGTCTTATGTTTAAAAATTGATAACATTTTTGTTAACAATAATTGTACATATTTATGGGCTACATTGTGACATTTAGTACATGTAAACAAATGTGTATTGATCAAAACGGGGTAATCAACATTTCCCTTTGACAGTACTTTATGATGGGAGGTTTGGAGTTTCTGCTATTTTTCCGTAAGATATGTGCCATGTTGTTACGAATAATAGTCTCCCCACAATGCTGTGTGACATTAGGAACTTATTCCTTCTAACTCTAATTTGATACCTGTTATCCAAAATCCTTCTGGCTCTTCCCCACCACTCTCAGCCTCTTATAATCACCATTCTCTGTTCAGATTGAGTTTTGTTTTTAGCTTCCATGGAGAACATGCGATATTTGTCTTTGTGTGTCATGTATTTCATCTGTTTTGAGTTGATATTTTTGGATGGGGTGAGAGAGTGGTCCAATTTCATTCTTTTTTATGTGAATATCCAATTTCCCAGCTTCCTATATTAAAGAAACTATCTTTTTACCTCTGTGTATTCTTAGCATCTTTGTCAATAACCATTTGACTGTAAGTGTGTGGATTTATTTCTGGGCCCTCTATTCTATTTGTCGGTATATCTGTTTTATGCCACTATCATACTGCTTATTTTTTTCATCACTGTGGGTTTGTATTTTGACATCAAGAAGTGTAATGTCTTCTTATTGAAAATTTTCTGGCTCAAAATTACTTTGACTATTTGTAAGGTGTAGTTTGTTTCTGAGTGAATTTTAGTACTCTTTTTTGTTTATTTAAAAATGTTGCTAGGATTTTAATCAAAAATTATATTGAAGATGTAGATTCTCTTGGGTAGTATGAGGTTTTTAAAAATATTAATTCTTCTTGTAAACAGAGGATACCTTTTGATTTAATTGTGTCTTTAATTTCTGTCATCTGGTGTTTTATAGTTTTTACCTGCATTTTTAAAATCCTTGTTTAAATATATCTGTAACTATTTTATAATGTTTGATGCTGTTGTGAATGTGATTGATTTCTTAATTTTCTCTTTAGATAGTTCATTGTTATTGTATGGAAATGAAACTAGCTTTTGTATATTGATTTTGTATCCCTAAGCTCCCCTAAATTAGTCTATGCTTTTCTGTTCTTTTTTTTTTTTTTTTTTTTTTTGACAGGCAGAGTTAGACAGTGAGAGAGAGAGAGAGAGAGAGAGAGAGAGAGAGAAAGGTATTCCTTCCATTGGTTCACCCCTCAAATGGCCGCTACGGCCGGCACTCTGCACCGATCTGAAGCCAGGAGCCAGGTGCTTCTTCCTGGTCTCCCATGGGGTGCAGGGCCCAAGCACTTGGGCCATCCTCCACTGCCTTCCCTGGCCACAGCAGAGAGCTGGACTGGAAGAGGAGCAACTGGGACAGAATCTGGCGCCCCAACCGGAACTAGAACCCGGTGTGCCGGCGCTGCAGGTGGAGGATTAGCCTAGTGAGCCAAGGCACTGGCAGTTTTTTTTTTTTTTTTTTTTTCATTTGTAGTATATTTAGGGCTTCTACAGGTCATTTGAAAACACAGATAATTTTACTTTTGCCCTTCTGTTTTGGCTGCTATTTATTTCTTTTTCTTCCTGATTGTTCTGTCAAAAACTTCCAGTATTATGTTAAACAGAAGTGATGGAAGTTCTTGTCCTTAATTTGTCCCAGATCCTAGAGGAAAGACTTTGCTTTTTACCATTGAGTATGATGTTAGCAGTGGGATTTTCATACATGGCCTTGACTGAATTGAGAAAAATTCCTTCTATAGACTCTATATTAGAAATTCTTTTTAATTTGATGAGAATTTGGGTGATGAAAGTGTTGAATTTTTTCAGATGCCTTTTTGCATGGATGATCATGTGATTTTACCCTTCATTCTCTTATGTTTTACACTGATTGACTGACCTACCAGTAGTAAATCACTTGTATGTTGTACATGACCCTTTTAATATACTCTTCAATTTGGTTTGCTAATATTTTGTTCAGTAGGAATATTGGTTTTCTTTTCTTAGGACATGTTCTATCTGGCTTTGACATCAGAATGATATTGACTTCATGAAATGAGTTTGAAAATATTCCTTTGCTTATTTTTTACATGAGGTTAAGATGATATTTATAATTTTTTGAATGTTAGAATTCATCCATGAAGCCATCTGTTTCTTGGCTTTTCTTTGTTGGGAGGTTTTGATTAGAAATATCTCCTTGTTCGGTGATGTTTCCTATTTCTTCTGAGTCAACCTTTGTTTTTTCTAGTAATTATCTATTTCTTCTGGGTTTTCTCATTTGTTGGCAGTTATTTCCTTCTGTTTGCTAACTTTGAACTTAGTTTGTTCTTTCTGTTATTCTTCGTGCTGTAAGCTTTAATTATTTGAAATCTTTTTCCTTTTTGCAGATCATTATCACTGTAAAATTCCTTCTTAGTACCTCTTCTACTGCCTCACCTATGTTTTGTATGTTTTTATTTTCTTTGTCTCAGATATTCTCTAATTTCTCTTCTTTAATATATATATGTTACTTAACTGTGTGTTTTTAACTTGCAAATACTTGTGAATTTTCCATCTTGTATTTTCTTATTAATTTCTAGGTTCATTTTCTCATGATCAATACATGTACTGGCTATAATTTAAACTGATAAGAACAGATACTACACTTGATCTTAGCCAAAAGGCCGAGAAGCAATACTAGCTATAATTTAAATCTTAAATGTAGTAAGACGTGCTTATAACCTAGTGTGATATATACTAGAAAATGTTCTTTGTATGATTGAGAGTATATGTAGAGTGTACTGTTTGTTCCTTAAAGGTCTTGCTGATCCATTTGGTCTGTAATTCAATTCTTCTATTTGCTTACTGGCTTCCTATCTGGATACTCTGTTATTTAATGTAGATGTTTAAATCTCCTTTTACTGGACTTTGTATAATTTCCTTTAGTTCTATCAATATTGGTATCATATGTATATGTGTTCTGATGCTTGGTGGATATATACTCATAATTTTCCAATTTCATCATTTTATTATTATATATTGACTTTCTATGTTTCTAGATACAGTTTAAGTTTTATTTTTTCTGATATAATATGTTCTCATTTGTTTCTCAGTTTCATGGAATGTTTTTTCTATCCTGTCACTTGCAGTGCATGTATTCTTGAATATAAAGTGAGTTTTATAGACAACAAAAGTTGAATATTGGTTTTTAATTCATTCAGATTTTCTGTATTTTTTGATTTAGGTCATCAATGCATTTACATTTAAAATAATGGTTGACAGTGAAGGAGTTATGGTAATTACTTTGTTAAAATTGCCTTCTTTTGGCTTGTAGTTCTTTTGTCCCTCTTTCCCTCTCCTTCTGTTTTCCCTTATGTTTCAATGATTTTCTCTAATGACATGCCGATTTCATTGTCACTTTATTTTGTATGTCTTCTGTAGGTTTTTTTCTTTGTGATTATCATGGGAGATATACCAAACAATTTATAATTATAGCAGAGAGCATAAGCGCTCCCATTTTATGGCTTACTCTCAAATGCCAGCAATGACAAGGTTGAAGCTGAAGGTGAGGCTGAAGCTGGGAGCCAGATGTCAGGAATTCAACCCAGGTTTCCCACATGGGTGACAGGGACTCATTTTCCATCAACACTGCTTCTCAGGGTCTATGTTAGCAGGCAGTGGGAGTTAAAAATTGGAGCTAGGTATTGAACCCAGGTATTTTGACATGAGATGTAGCAATCTTAATTGGTTAGGCTAAATGCCTGCCCAAATTATTTTAAGATGATAATCATTTAATTTCAGTTATATTCAAATATACTACACTTTTACTGTTTCCTTTCAACTTGATGTCACAAATTACATTTTATAATTATTTTTACACTTTTATGTGTTAACTTTTATACCAGAATTAAAAGTAATTTTCATACTGCTGTCATAGTATTACAATATTCTGATTTGTTTATATGCTTACTTTTACCAAAGAGATTTACACTATTATACTTTTAGGTTTCTGTTTATTGTTCTTTTGTTTCAAGCTGAAGAATTCCCTTTAGTATTTGTTTGTTTATTTATTTAAGAAGGTTTTTATTTAATGAATACAAATTTCATAGGTACAGCTATCAGAATATAAGAGTACCTTTAGTGTTGATTGTAAAGTTGGTCTAGCAGTGATGGTTCATTTGTCTTGTTTATGTAAGAAAGTCTTCATTTCTGATTGATAGTTTTGCTGGAAATAATATTCTTAGTGTTTTTTTGTTGTTGTTATTTTAGCACTTTGAATTTGTTATCCCTTGTAGCCTGTAAGATATCTGTTCAGTAGATCATTGGTAGTCTTTTTGGAGGTTCCCTTATATCTGATGAGTTGCTTTTCTCTTACTAGTTTAAAAACTCTCTTTTAGTTCTACAATTTGATTATAAAGTGTCTCATTGTGAATTTCTTTGGAGTTCAATTTCATTGGAGTTCACTGGGCTTCTTGAATCTGGATGGCCATTTCATTCTCCATATATGGGAAGTTTTCAGCTATTATTTCTCTAAATAAGCTTTCTGTCTCCTTCTCTCCCTTTTCTCCTTGGACTTCCATAAGGTGTATTTCATCTGATTAATGATGCCCCATAAGTACCTTGGAATTTGCTCATTTTTTTTCAGTCATTTTATTTTTGTTCTTCCCACTGAGTAATTTTAAATGACTTTCCTTTGAGCTTGCTGATTACTTCTTCTGCTTGATTGAATCCATTGTTGAACCCCTATAGTGAATTTTTTTCACTTTCTATTGTTTTTTTATTTTTATTTTATTTTTTAATTTTTAAAAAATATTTATTTATTTTTGTTTGAAAGTGTTACACAGAGAGAGAAGCAGAGGCAGAGAGAGAGAGAGAGAGAAAGAGAGAGAGGTCTTCCATCTGCTGGTTCACTCTACAATTGACCTCAATGGCCAGAGCTGTGCCGATCCGAAGCCAGGAACCTCCAGATCTCCCACACAGGTGCAGGGGCCCAAGGACTTGGGCCATCTTCCACTGTTTTTCCAGGCCATAACAGAGAGCTGGATTGGAAGTGGAGCAGCCTGGACTCGAACTGGTGCCTACATGGAATGTTGGCACTATAGGCAGTAGCTTTACCTGCTATACCACAGTGCTGGCCCTGGGTTTTTTATTTGTAACATAACTTTAATTGATCACATTTTTCTCATGCATCATTTTCTTGGGGTCATAGAATACCCTTGGAAGGATTATTTTGAATTCTTTATTGGAATATTGCTGATTGCCATTTCTTTGTGATTGATTTTTTTGGAGTTTTATTTTCTTCCCTTGTTTGGACCTTGTTTTAATTTTTTTTTTTTGGTATGTGTGTTTGTGTGTGTGTGTATGTGTGTATGTGTTTTGTAATTTTGTGTTTGGATTTCCACAGTTGGAAAAAACACACAAAGGAACAATAAAACAATATTGTGGATTGGCCTTCACCAATCAGTCCAGGTAGAGATTCTGGGAGCCTCTGAAACCTTTTAAGGGGAATATGATGTGACTTATCTTGGTTTTTGTGTGTAATTCCTCAATTAGAGAGGCTTGCTGCTTTCTTTTTCAGGAGCTCACAATGTCTACTGTCTCTGGTAACTGTCCACAGTACTGATAATTCTCCAGTTCTATAGTAGCATGTTTCCTGCTCCCCATCAGGCATGGGCCACCAGATATTTGAAATATTCTGGATCTGGGAATTCCTTGAGTTAAGTGATAGAGAGAATGACTCTTTGGTCAGACTTCACAAAAGCTGGAATGTTGAATGGATGACACACTGTTCTCCTCTCCCTTAGGGAGAAGTCACTAGCCAGGACATTCTTCTCTCCTAGCACTCAGCTTTGGAAGAGTTGTTAATATGAGTAAAGTTAAATTGCTTTTCTTGTCTGTTTAAATGAATCTAATTTTTGCTTTTAGTTTGCCCGGAGTATTGCAACTTCTTACCTGTATTCTAGAATTCTCATAAAGGTTTGCAGCCTATATATGATTGATAAATTTTTATTTCCATGGGAGGAACAACAGATGGGACTTTTCTACCATTTTGTTGCCATCTTTTTTTCCCAGAGTTTGATAATAACAAAATCTGTAATTTCACATACAGAATGTATGTAAGGATCGTAGAATTTCTTACAAACTGCAGCTTTCCAAAACTTAAAACAACAGTAACTAGAAGCGTCTTTTAAATTTTGCTTTATTTTCAATTCTCTTTAAGAAAAAATAAGTATACTGTCCATAATTTTTTTCAGATGATAGTATTGAAAATAATGAAGATAAAAGACAAAGGAATGATGTTTTGTAAATATTTTTCTTTTCTTACAGAAAAAGTACCTTAGTTATTATTGCAAGAAGAGTATTTTGTATATTTGCAATGCAATCATATTTATAAGAACAAAAATCATGGCCATTGCCATAAGCTATGACTATATAATTATGCTATGAAACAATTGACTTTTACTAGATACCCTATACTGATTTGTAATAATACCTTTAGAAATGTTACTGATAACATTTATGTGATAAAATCTTGAAAATTTACGAAATTTCTTTACAGTTGTTGAGTATTAAATGTTTTGAAGATTTTGTCAGATACTCAAAATGTCATGGAACCCAACCAAACAGTTAAAATAGAGGCAATTTCCACCCAGCAAAATTGAAAATAAAAGAGACAAGCATTTTCAGGTGACCTATCATCAATCTGTGTTAACTTCCTATCAAATTCAGGGGGGAACAAAAATGGCCTTTTGGTTCTTTCCTTGACAAAGAAGTATCACTCTCTGACTTATGGGAGCAAATAAGTGCTTCTGAGAGCTGCTCCAGCCAAATCTGGCTCTGAAGAGTTATAAGCCCATAAAAAAAATGTTTTCTTTAAGTGGCCTTCACAACCCCAGGCTTCACAACATCTCATTAGCTTTTGCTCTCAAGTGTCCTTAATTGATAGAATAAATTTTGTTTAGAAGTTATATTCGTATTTCATTTTAAATGCATTTGTAAGTTATTGGATTAGTAATAGGGAAATGCAGGTGATTTAAGAAGATGCTTGTTAATTTTTTGTCCCCTACATATTTTATTTTACTAACAATTTTTCTTTATAGACTCATTTTACATTTTGAACAGGGGATAAATTAGAATGCTAAAAATGTAGTACAAATTTATTCAGAAATGGAGTCTTAGTTTTTGATCAACTCTGATCCATTGTGCTTACTTAGAACCGAAAATTATGAAAACAATATATAAATTCTTACTATCAAGGTCTCTTCAATCTGTGGGAGAAGGATAATTACCCAAATAATGTTTATTTCAGAGAGTTATAAGTATTTTACACCATGATATACTTTCAGGATTGCAGGAATTTTTGCCTGTTTTATTCAGTAGTGGGTCCCCTACTGCCCAAACATGGCCTAGCAGGCAGCAAACACAGGGTAAATGCTTGTCCAATGGATGACCATTGTGATGTGGTAGAAAATGACAAGAAAGGGAATGCTATGCTTACATGATGGTCAGGAAAGTTTGCTTTGAAAAAGTTACTTTTTGGCTTGGAGCTGTAGGATCAGAAAGAGATAGTCATTTATTTGATGGTTAAGACAGAAGGATCATCCTAGAGCAAAGCTCTAGTTAAAAGGCCATAAAATAAAGTTGATCTTGATTATGTTTGAAGAGTAGAAGGGTCCTTATGGCAGGAGCATTATTGATTGACTAGAGCAGCATGTGATAAAGACAGAGAGGTAAACATGTCCACAGAATGAGGGATGTGGGTATGTATCAAATATTTAGTTTATTTTGTAAAGTTATTGGGGAGAGAAGCAGCATTGTGGCACTGTGTTAAGGCACTGCCTTAAGTTCCAAGCTGCTCTGATTCAGATTCAGATTCCTGCTAATGCACATGTAAAGGAAGTACAAGATGGCCCAAGTGCTTGGGCCCCTGTCACACACCTGGGAGACCAGGATGGAGATCCTGGCTTCTGCCTTTGTCCTGGCACAGTCCTGACCGTTGTGGCCATTTGGGGAGTGAAATACCAGGTCTAAGATATCTTTCTATCTGTCTGTCTGTCTGTCTCTCTCTTCATTCTGCCTTTCAAAATCAATAAATAACTCTTAAAAAATAAAATTATTGGAGGATTTTATGCAGGGAAGTAAAAGAATCTTACCTACCTTTTAAGAATAGTCCTGCATGGGGCTGGCGCCGTGGCTCACTGGTTAGTCCTCCACCTGCGGCGCTGGCATCCCATATGGGTGCTAGGTTCTAGTCCTGGTTGCTCCTCTTCCAGTCCAGCTCTCTGCTGTGGCCCGGGAGGGCAATGGAGGATGGCCCAAGTGCTTGGGCCCCTGCACCTGCATGGGAGACCAGGAAAAAGCACCTGGCTTCTGGCTTCAGATTGGTGCAGTATCGGTAGTGGTGGCCATTTGGGGAGTGAAGCAATGGAAGAAGACCTTTCTCTCTGTCTCTCTCTCTCTGTCTGTAACTCTACCTGTCAAATAAAAAAAAAGAATAGTCCTCCAATAGAGATAAATATTGGAAGCAGGCACTACTGTGGTAGTCTTTGAGAGAAGGTAGATTGGAGTACACTGGAGATGGAGAGGATTTTATTCAGAAAAACAGTAGAGATAACAGGACTTGGCATGATGTTAGTATTGGTGATAAGAGAAAGGCAAGGGGGCCAGCGCTGTGGCATAGCAGGTAAAGCCACTGCCTGCAGGCTGGCATCCCATATGGGCACTAGTTCGAGTCCTAACTGCTCCACGTCCGATCCAGCTCCCTGCTAGGGCCTAGGAAAGCAGTGGAAGATGGTCCAGGTCCTTGGGCCCTTGCACCCACATGGGAGACTAGGAAGAAGCTCATGGATCCTGGCTTTGGATCAGTGCAGCTCTGGCTGTTGAGACCAATTGGAGAGTGAACCAGTGGATGGAAGACCTCGTTCTGTCTCTCCTCTCTCTGTGCAACTCCAACTTTCAAATAAATAAATAAATGAATCTTTGTTTTTTATTTGACAGGAAGAGAGAGAAACATGAAAGGTCTTCCTTCGCTTGGTTCACCCCCTAAATGGCCGCTATGGCCGGAGCTACGCTGATCCAAAGCCAGGAGCCAGATGCTTCTTCCTGGTCTCCCATGCAGGTGTAAGGGCCCAAGCACCTGGGCCATCCTCCATTGCCTTCCTGGACCACAGCAGAGAGCTGAACTGGAAGAAGGGCAACCAGGACTTGAACCCAGCACCCATATGGGATGCCGGTGCCACAGGCGGAGGATTAACCAAGTGAGCCACGGTGCTGGCCCCTATAAATGAATCTTTAAAAAAAAAAAAAAAAGAGTGAGAGAAATGGAAGTCCAAGATGACTTCTTTTGGTTTTACACTGATAGTATTTTTATACTTTTTTTGAATTTATTTATGAGATGATATATTTTTCAAAAATATTCCAATAGGCCCAGTTTAAATTTTTGAAACAGGCAAATAAAAAACATGATTATATAAGGAAAACTAGTGGCTCTCTATGTTCCCTGTATACTGAGGTCTATATTTTCTAGACTAATTTTTAGGATCCTAATCTCTAGGAGACTAAGATTGCTCATGCATTGAAACAGAAATTCTAGTCATTGTAAGGCTTTGAAACCTGTGAGAAGGGCAGAATCTGGAGGGAGATGGGAAGTGAGAACCATGTAACCAAAACCAGTGCACTTGGAAGTCAAATGTGCATGTGAGCCATGAAACATCATTTGTCCAAAATCTTGAAGGAATGAGTCTTTCTAGATGAAAAAAAATTGTCTGGAGAACCAAAGGTTTGGGACTCAAAGAGATTCTGCTTTGAAAATTTCATTTATTTTACTTGAAAATTATCCTAAAATGTATTCAATACATTTAGTCTAAGTTGAATTACATTTGAACATATCCTGCTTATCCATGGTAGCGTGAATGTAATTATAGCTACCATTATGGTGTGTTTATTACATGCCAGGTACCAAATCAAACCTTTTTTGCTTGATTCTCTTTACAGCCCTGTGAAATAATGACTATTATTATCCCCATACTTTATAATGAAAGATTGTGGCTCAGAGAGTAAGGTAACCAAAGCAATATTACATAGCTAGTAGGTGACAACATAAAACAAACATAACATTTCAGTAATGTTAGAAAATATATTCTCTATTGAAAAAGCCATAAAATGATTAAAAACATCTCTTTTTCTAGCAGTGAGAACTTCAAGACATTATTATTATTATTAATGTTATGTATGATGGGCATAATTTTTCTTCGATTCTTGCACAAAAAGAGGCTTTACCAAGTAAAATTACGGGGCCATTTCCCAGCCCAGAGAAACCCACCTATGCCACTGAAGACACAGACAATGAGCTCTTGAATTGGAAAGAAAGCAATCTCTGGAATCACCTGATCCAATCAGAATTTTTCAAAGCACTTTCTTGTGAGGCAAAATTTGCTCTAGGAAGCACGAATGAAGATTCAGATAACATAATTCAGAAAAAAACAAAATAACAACCTAATTATAATAATCAAAATTGAAATGATAAGTAAAACATGAAGGAAGAGAAAAGGGAGAAGGAGGAAAAGAAGAAAAGAAGGTGGGTAGTGCTTTAGTGCAGCAGCTAAAGCTGCAGCCTGCGCTGCACGTGTCCCATATGGGTGCTGATACAAGTCCTGGCTGCTCCACTTCCAATCCAGCTCTCTGCTAAGGGCCTGGGAAAGCAGCAGAGGATAGCCCTAGTGCTTGGGCCCCTGTACCCATTTGGCAAACCCAGAAGATACTCCTGGCTTTGGATCAGCTCAGCTCCACCCATTTTGGCCATCTGGGGAGTGAAGCAGCAGATGGAAGCACACTCTTTCTTTCTGCCTTAAATAATAAATAAAACTAGAAGAGAGAGAGAGAGAGAGAGAGACGCTAAAAAGAGAAGAAAGAGAAAAACAGGAGGAGGAGGAAAATAAGGGCAGAGGAGGGGCAAGAGAGAGGAGGATATCATTCACTAATGAGGTATATGATCAATGTGCTAAATTCATTACATACATGATCTTTCATTCTCACAGTATGCCGTTTTTAACACAAAGCAACAGTACACAGAAGGATTGCTAAATGGAGAAATCTCACACAATGAGTAAATGTCATGTCTTGAATCCAGGTCTTTCTGATTCTGAAGACTCCTGGTAAGTCTAATAATACATAAAGTCTGCTTATGGACCGGCGCTGCAGCTCAGTAGGCTAATCCTCTGCCGGCACCCCGGGTTCTAGTCCCGGTCGGGGCGCTGGATTCTGTCCCGGTAGCCCCTCTTCCAGTCTAGCTCTCTGCTGTGGTCAGGGAGTGCAGTGGAGGATGGCCCAAGTCCTTGGGCCCTGCACCCGCATGGGAGATGAGTATAAGTACCTGGCTCCTGGCTTCGGATCAGCGTGGTGTGCCGGCCGCAGCAGCCATTGAGGGTTGAACCAACAGAAACGGAAGACCTTTCTCTCTGTCTCTCTCTCTCTCACTGTCCGCTCTGCCTGTCCAAAAAAACAAACAAACAAACAAACAAAAAAACAACAAAAAAAGTCTGCTTATGGAACAACTGTGAAAGCAAAGCACAATACAGAGCAAGAAGTGGACTTATCCTTAAGTAAATTGGAAAGTTGTATTAGAATCCATTGTCTGCATTTTAGCATTCATTTCAGAGAAATACATGTAATGCATGTTATTGGGTTCATTATCTCAGTGGGGTACTACAAAAACACATGCATGTGTGCACATCTGTTGGTCATTTATTTCCTGCCAACCTAAGTCATGATTTTGACTGTCCAGAGTAGACTAAGCCAAAGGAAAACTGCATAGAGATGACAGTTGACATCTTTATGAATGGGCTTCAAATCCTCCATAGAGTTTATGAAGTTTAATAAGTTATAATTCCTATTATGTAATTCTTACCCCAGAAATTTCACTTGGGATTAAAAGATATAAAAGAAACATTTTATAAAGAGTATCTTAAATTAAGTTGCTTAATTATTAGATCTTGAGACAAGGGGATGAATGCAAGTAATTTTTCTTGGAGATGACCCACAGAAGCAAGTTAAAATATAGTTAGGTGTGGTAGGAAAGGGGACAATAAAAAGTGTGTTATGGAGTCAATTACTGCCCGGATCAACCAGGACTCAATTCTGCAGGGGGTTTTGGGAGTCTGCATAAAAAATGTTTCAGAATTAATGCTACTTAGTTACTTAGTTAATACTTAGTGAGTTACTTCTAGGCTGTTTGTCTGGCAATTTTTATTAGTCATTGAGGGCTACTCTTCCAGAACATTAATTGCAGGGCTTCTAGCCTGCTCTGTATCAATGAGATTTTCAAGACACCATGACTGTGGAAAACTCTCTTGAAGGTACTTAAAGATGCACATGGATGTGCATGGAAATGGGAAGTGCGGAGGAGACAAGGGAAGGACACCACTAGTGTCTACAGTGCTGCTGCACCTAAAAGAGGTATAGCCCACCACGACTCATGTTTCAGAAAAAGACCTGTCTCTTGTGCACTCACCTCCTCCCTTTCCTTCATAGCATCACAGTTTGCATTTATGCTTCCTACTTTGCTTTCTCATGTAATATGAGATTTATTGAGTTAATATGAATTATTCTTGCAATGTAATTTATCTATAAATCAAATACTATTATGATTGAGTCACTGTATAAAACATTACAGTTAATATGAAGATATAAATAAGATGGTACTTATCTTCTGAATATCTCTTAATATTGATATAGAGAGGGTATAGATCATGAAAATAGAAGACAAAATATATCTGTGTTCATCATGAGCTTTTCCTGATCAATCCAGCTGAAAGTTATCATCATTTCTTTTCTGTAAATTCTTATAACAAGATTTTACCCAAGTTATCTGGAACTAAGTTGTAAAGGAAGAGATTCAGTTCTGTTGGTGGAAGTGGTGTTCAAATTGAACATTATGGGCTGAGTGTGAAATGAGGGAAGACACAGAAATAGGAATGGTATGTCCCAACGTATTGGAACGCACTCTATTACACTTTAAGTTTATTTTGTTCTCTGTAAGATATTTTGTTCTCAGAGAGAGAGAGAGAGATCTTGCATCTGCTATTTCTCTCCCCAAATGACTGCATCAGCTAGGTCTGGGCCAGGCTGAAGCCAGGAGCCAGGAACTCCATCTGGGTCTCCCATGTGGGTGACAGGGGCCCAAGTACATGGGCCATCTTCTGCTGCCTCTTGAGGTACATTAACAGGAAGCTAGATTAGAAGTGGAGCAACCAGGACATGAAATATTGTTCTGATATGGGATGGCGGTATTTCAAGTAGTGGCATAGTCCACTGTACCACACTACCAGTCCCCCAAGAGGCATCTTTATTGCAGTACCAAATACCTACAGCAATACTATTTAATTTTTTTAAAAATTAAAAATATATTTCAGAGGCAGAGAAACATTGAGTTTCTAACTACTGGTTTGCTCCCCAAATGGCTGTCATGGCTAGAACTGGTTCAGGGCCAAAACCAAGAGAGTAGAAGTCAAAGTTTCCTACCTGGCCGGAAGAAACCCAATCACTTGAGCCATTACTGCTGACTCCCAAGGTCTGCATCAGCAGAAGACAAACTCAGCAACTGGGGCCCAGAATCAAACCCAGGTGCTTCCATGTGGGATGCGGACTTCTCAAGCAGCATCTTAGCCACTCAGCTAAATGTCACCCCAGGATTTTGGCTATATTTAATTTTGAACACAAAAAAATTGATGTATAATTTGGGACATGCTCAAGCTGACTTGCCCCAAATGGTAGAGTTAAAAACATACCAGGGGATTCCAATTCAATCCCATCAAGGTGGCATGTACCAGTGCCATCTCACTATTCCAAGTGATCAATTTCAGTTCACAATTGATCATAATGAAAGGACTAAGAGTCAAAGGGAGCACATAAACAAGTCTAGTACCTGCTAACACTAACCGATGGAATAAATAAAGGGGAGAGTGATCCAACATGGGAAGTGAGATACTCAGCAGACTCATAGAATGGCAGATGTCCTAAATAGCACTCTGGCCTCAGAATCAGCCCTAAAGGCATTCTGATCTGGCTGAAAAGCCCATGAGAGTATTTCAGGCATGGAAAGCCAAGACACTCTGGCAAAAGATCTCTGCGAGTGAGATCCCAGTGGAAAGAACAGGTCTTCAAAGAAGGAGGTACCTTTCTCTGAAGGGAGGAGAGAACCTCCACTTAGACTATGACCTTGTCTAAACAAGATAAGAATCGGAGAACTCAGAGGGCTTCCATAGCCTTGGAAACTCATGACTGGAGCATAGGGAGACTACTGATGCCATAGACAGGAGTGTCAATTTGTAAAGTCAACAACAGGAGTCACTCTGCACTTACTCCTCATGTAGGATCTCTGTCCTTAATGTGCTGTGTATTGAGATTTAATGCTATAACGAGTACTCAAACAATATATTTCACTTTGTGTTTCTATGGGGGTGCAAACTGTTGAAATCTTTACTTAATGCATACTAAACTGATCCTCTGTAAAAAAAAAAAAAAAGAAAAAAAAAAGAAAAAAAAAAAAAGAAATTATCAACTCCCAACTTGACTCTCACTGGGATTAAACATGACAATAGGTCTGATCTGATTTCATCATCATTTAAAAAAATCATCTATTATTTTTCACTTTATGTTTCTGTGTGGGAGCAAACTGTTGAAATCCTTACTTAATGTATACTAAGCTGATCTTCTGTATATTAAGATAATCGAAAAAGAATCTTGATGTGAATGGAAGGGGAGAGGGAGTGGGAAAGGGGAGGGTAGTGGGTGGGAGGGACGGTATGTGGGGGAAGCCATTGTAATCCATAAATCATACTTTGGAAATTTATATTCATTAAATAAAAGTTAAAAAAAATACTAAAAAAAATTAGAAAGAGTTCCAGAAAACCTAGATTGCTCTTTTAAACAGTAAAATAAAAAGCAGTACAGATTCTATTTGGTCAGAAGAGTGCAGACATTCTTTTCAGTGTAAAGGAAAATTAGAGTCAGATTGACTTTATGAAAGATCAGATTGAGTTTTTCATCTATAAATATAATCCTGTTTTTTTTTTAAATCTTTAGGTTAACGTGGTGAATCACATAAATATACCTTCTGATGTTAAACCACACATATTTCTAGGACAAATCTAATGTGGTCTGGATGTGTAATTGTTATAAATTTCACATTGCTTTGTGCATTTGTTAATATTTGTAAAATATTTTTATTAATTTTTATTTTTTTTTATTTTATTTTTTTGACAGGCAGAGTGGACAGTGAGAGAGACAGACAGAGAGAGAAAGGTCTTCCTTTGCCGTTGGTTCACCCTCCAATGGCCGCCGCTGCAGCCGGCGCACCGCGCTGATCCGATGGCAGGAGCCAGGATCCAGGTGCTTTTCCTGGTCTCCCATGGGGTGCAGGGCCCAAGCACCTGGGCCATCCTCCACTGCACTCCCTGGCCATAGCAGAGAGCTGGCCTGGAAGAGGGGCAACCAGGACAGAATCCGGCGCCCCAACCGGGACTAGAACCCGGTGTGCCGGCGCCGCAAGGTGGAGGATTAGCCTATTGAGCCACGGCGCCGGCTCTATTTTTATTAATATTAATGAATGGGATTGGCTTGTAATTTTCTCTTCTCATACTGTCTTTGTCAGGTTTTGGTATCTTGGTTTAAAAAGGACCAATAAATATGCTTTTCTTTATTCTACTTTCAGGGAATGTTTATGTGTAACTGGAATGATCTATTTCCTGAATACATAGAACTTACCTGCACAGATATTTGGGTCTACTAGATTCCTTATGGATGTATATATGCTACTGACTCTATTTCTGCAGTTTTTTTGGGATAATTTTCTGCTTTTCTATTTGGAGCCAAAGTATTTATATACATATGAAGTTAAGTTTTTGAATGTATTGGTATATAGATGTTCATAATATTCTTTAAAATCTCTTGCAGTAGAATGCCACCTCATTATTCATCTGGATGGTCTCAATGTCCTTCCTGTGCACTTTCTCCCACTTTTGTTTGTCAGTCATGTTTACTTAAAAATATACTGAAAAAATACATGACAAAATCAGGAAAGTTTTAAATAACACTTAGAATCATCATTCTGAAACTGTATTTTATTCATTTTTATGCATAAATGTGCTTTCATTTTAGCAATGAGGACATGTTATAGCAAGAATTTCCCATAATACAATTTTAACATCGCTATCAATATACTGATTTAATTAAATTTGAAGTTTTTTCCTTCATATATACTATCTCAATAAACATAGTTATTAATATGTTAAAAAAGCAACAACAGCAGATAAACCCATTTTGAATTATTGTAGCTTAATTATATCTTTTAATATGTAGATATTTCATTGATTTTCATTTTTTATCATTAATTTTCTTGGTGTATAATCTATTATATAGATTTTTTTCCTTTGTGTTTAATCTCTGTTCCTTTTTTTCTAAATCCCAAGTTGAAATCTTAATTTCCATCATTTGTTTTTGTGCAGTACTTTTTTTCCCTATATAATGTGTTTCTTGATTGCTACTTTCAAAATTTTTATTTATTTTTATTATTTTTACTCAACTTGTAATGTAAAAATATGTTTATCAATTGTCAGATCTTTTTAATTTCTTGTGCATACATAAGTGGAGAAAGAAAACAATTTTGTTATGTACCTCTACATAAACAAATGTTAAGTACCTTAATATGCATACTGGTATTACCATTTTTAATGTAATATATTATATTGCTATTGGTTTCTAATTGAATGCTTTTGTTATGCAGAGAGGTTTTTGTGATACAGTTTTTTAAGACATTTTGCAATGAATATTCTAAAAAAATTCATTGCATATGTATTCTGAAATTGTTACCTACAGCAGTCCAAATACATCCACCAGATCTACACTGTTAGATTTTCACTGTTTACATCTCCAGCAAGATTATTAAAATTTTTGTCCAGTTAAGCCACCAGTTATTAAGAGATGTGGAGGGACCAGCACTGTGACGCAGTGGGTTAATGCCCTGGCCTGAAGTGCCGGCATCCCATATGGACGCCGGTTCTAGTCCCAGCTGCTCCCCTTCCAATCCAGCTCTCTGCTATGGCCTGGAACAGCAGTAGGAGATGGCCCAAGTCCTTGGGCCCCTGCACCCATGTGGGAGACATGTAAGAAGCTCCTGGCTTCAGATCTGTGCAGCTCCGGCCCTTGCGACCAACTGGGGAGTGAACCAGCGGATGAAAGACCTCTCTCTCTCTCTGCCTCTCTTCTCTCTGTGTAGCTCTGACTTTCAAATAAAATAAATAAATCTTTAAAAAAATAGAGTGTTTGTTGTAGTGTTTATTTTTCAAAATTTCCTATTTTTCAGATTAAAAAATATTTTGTTGAACTATTTCATTAGGTTTGCATATAAATATGTTATAATACAATGCTACTATATATTTCTAATAATGCTTTTGTCTTTGTTATTTTGTGTATTTAGCAAGTCAAGAATTCTCAAAAATTTTTGCTGTGTTATTTTGCTACTTATTTTAATTTTTTCTCTCTTGTCCTATTTTTCTTTTAATCTTTCTCTATATTTTCTCATAAATTAGATATGATTATCATAAAATACTTTGTTTTTTGTCGTCCATCAATCTGTTACCAGAGATTTTAGCCAATTTATATTTATTATGATGTGATATATATACATATGTAGTTTTATTTTGTGATTTTTTATTTGTCTAGTTACATATATGTTTTAAGAGATTTCTTCTTTTATGTGATCTTTTTTAGGATGGATCCATTTTCTTTTAGCTTCTTTTATCCCCACTCATCTCCAACACAATTTAGAAGTCACACATATTTCTTTTGCATTAGTAGAAAATTTAATATAGGTATTTTAGTTATGTAGTCTTCATTTGATTAATTTATTTAAATTTTCTAAATCAAAGAACTTGATTTGTTAACTTATTTACCTGTTGACTCAGATGTTATTTTGTATTTCAGTTTTGTCGCTCCCCGTCTTCGTGGAGGAACGACACAGGATTCTGCGTTGTTCTTTCGTCTGCTCGGCCCTCCCCGGGTTTGCTGCTGGTTCTTCCCGGGTTGGCTACCGACCCTTCCACCTCCGTGGAAGGGTGGTTCCCCCTACCACCTTCCCCAATTCCGCGGGGGAGTGGCACACCGCCGGCCGGCTCTCTCGGGGGCTGCACAGGTGTTCCTTCAGATAGATGTTCCCCTTAGATGTTCCTGGTGCATGTTGTCTCTCTCCTCCTTTATAGTCCTCTTCCACCAATCCCAACTCTGCCACCCACACGCCGAGTACGCTGCTCTCCTCCAATCAGGATCAGCTCCTACAGTTTATTGGTTGAACTGGAGGCAGCTGTGTAGAAGCTGTTTCTCCCTTCTCAGCGCCATATTGTGGGAGAGCAGATGCATAGAATAAGTCTTAATTCCAGTAACTTATACTAGTCCGAGTTGCTCCCCACAAGTTTTATCTTTAAAAAATAAATAAGCTCAATTATAATTTAATACTTTCATTGATTGTTTAAATTTACTTCTGTGTTTGCCAGTGTATTTACTCATTTGCATTTGAATCTCAGGCCTTTTTAACAACTTTGTTTTTCTTCTCTGAAGTACATTTTAAGAAATATTTCTTGGTAAGAATCTGTGAATGTAAATTCTTTTATTTTTCTCCTATGCATATTTGTAGATCACTCTGATTCTTGGGTGATGGTTTCTCTCTGTATGATACTGAAGCAAGTAACTTTCAGTCAAATGTCTTTTTTTCTTTAAAAAACATCATCTTTTTCTTTTATTTTAAAATTTAGGCTCTTTGTCTTTCATAATTTGGAGGGAATTCTCAACCACTGTTTCTGTTGCTTCTCATATTATCTGTAGTTTCAGTGTCTAGAACTCAAAATAAATGTTTTTGTTGTTGTTAGAATTCCTCATTATATCTTCCCTGTCTCAGATTTTCTTTCACATATTCCATATTTTGTTACTCTTTGCTTTATTCTGGATATTTTCCATTATTCTGTCTTCCAGTTAATGTACTTTCTCTATAGTGTCTTTTCTAACACTTAGAATTTCAATTTCAGTGTGTGTGTATTATATATCATATATATGCATAAATACTTACATATAATATCTTAATTCTTTTTTAGATTTAAATGATAATTTATATTGTCTCTTTTTCTTACTTTGTATTTACAATTTCCAATTTTAGTTTCTTATATACATTCTGCATATATATGTCATTTCTGGACTCTTGCTTCCTTTCATATTATTTTATTTCTATTCCTTAGACTTTATCCATGAGTGTTTCCTGAGTTCCTTCTAGAGTTTTTTTTTTTAATTTTTTAAATTATCATTGTTAGAGAGAGACCTTTCATCCATTTGTTCACACCTCAAATGCCTTCAATGGCAGGGGAGCTGGAGCATGTGTTTCAGGGACCCAATCTCTTGAGCCATAACCTGCTACCTCATACAGTCTACATTAGCAAGAACCTGGAACTGGGAGCTGGAATTGAGTCCCAGGCACTTTGATGTGGGGTATAACTGCAGACATCACAGCTGCTAGGCCAATGGTGCCCTGAAATTATTTGAGTTTCCCTCTGCTAGAAATCTGGGAATGTTATCAAACTAAATCATTTTAAATAATTCTTGGCTTGATTTTTCATCTGAAATCAGGTGATAACCAGCGAATGATTATGCAATACCATGGGATATTCTGTTTTACTCCTATATTCACTGGTGGAATTAAGATGGTTTTTCTCACTAAGGCTCCTTTTGGGTTAATATTTTTTCACCTCATTCACAGTTGCACAGAAGGTTTTGCACCATGGCGGCCTCAGCACTATGTGGGAGATTTATGATTCACTCTCCATGCTGTGTGGATTTGGGGAATGGCTCTTTTGCCTTTCATGTGATTATTAAAATCTTGGCTTACCCTCTGGATTCCTGATCCTGTTTTATTTTTGGACCCTAGGGACTTGCCTTAATTTTAGCCAAAAGAATTTTAGAAATATATTAATTAGTATATTTAGGTATTGTCCAGTGAAGTGGTGTCTGCTGTATTATCTGAAATAAAAGTCCCAAATTAGTTTTCAAGTTTTATTTTCTAAATCTAAAAAGGAATAACTTTCTTCCTTCGGTCAAATATTCTCTACCTTTTTTCTTTATGTACCTTTGATTTATAACTTCTTTCCTGGTCTAAATTTATAAATGAATGCTGATTTATAACTTTTGATAAACTTGTATCTCTAATGGCAAGACAGTGGAGAGGAGGGTGAATGCCTGTAATTCAGAAAGTTTTCAATGCACATGAAGAGCTTAGATGGCATACGTGTTTCTTTTGCTTTCCCTGTCCTTGTCATCTTTGCTGCCCAGTAATAGTACAACCAAGATGTGCAACCAGAAGTATATCAAAAACTGAAGCTAGTAATGTAAATATAATATTGTTTTATTTCTGTGTCTGGCCACACTGACTCTATTTTCTGTTCTCTTACTTTTACAGAGCTAGCTTTGATATTTGTTTTCTGATTCTAGTATAGAAAGTGTAGATTATTCTCCTTTAAGAAATTTCTGTCTCAGGAAAGAAAACAGCCCAGTATTTTGCCTTCAGATTTCCCTCACAATGCAAGCAACATTTGACATGTTACCTTAATCTCTAAACCAATGATCTAAGCTACTTCCTGGCTCTTAGTGTACTCTCCTCCACTGTACCCTTAGTAATTGCACATAATAATCTTCTAACTTAAAGATAAGGAGACTGACGCTATATTTTTTTCCAAGTCTATTGGGCCTGTTATTTTGTTTTGCATTAGTTTTTAGAGCGACTGTGGAAAAGAAAACACCTGTAGTGGGTTTCAGATTGAATCAGTGTGTATATGCTGCTGATACTTGGAAACCCTTTCGCCCGTTTATTAATTTATAGTTAGGGAGTTGGCAATTTTCAGATTTTATTTTGAGATGATGAACTGTAATGGATCTAAGCATGTGAAGATACATATTTAATGCACTTTAATGTCTTTATAACCTCACTGTTAAAATATAGAGCTTTAAATAATTCTGGTAGGAATGTGTTCACTATCACGGCTATATTCCCCATAGAACTATGAATGTTTTCTAGTAAGTGCTGCACTAGTTAAACTTGTTGAATTATTTCCACCTCTGTAAGAATGACCTTCCACCGGTCATTGAGTTTAACATTATATTGTATATTGTGAATCTTAAAGTTGGGATACAATCCTTGATTTTGCTTCTACAAAAGAATTATAGGTTAGTATTTTGTGGAAAATAACTTGTGAAACCCTGATATAATTATTATTGTGGCTACTATGGGTCTATGCTTCTTGTTAGTATTGATGTTGAGTGTCTTTTCTCACTATGGAAATCAGCTTTTGATTTGTGCAAATCTAGGGCCTGGGTACTGCTATTCACATTTTTAATAAAGATTTATTTATTTGAAAGTCGAGAGAGAGAATTTTTTCACCCACTGGCTCACTCCCCAAATAGCTGCAATGGCCAGGGCTGGACCAGGCTGAAGTCAAAATCTAGGAGCTGTCATCTAGGTGGATATGGAGGTCCAAGTACTTGGGTCGTCTTCTGGCATGAGTTAGCAAGGAGCTGGATTAGAAATGGAGCAACCAGGACATGAACTGGTACCAATATGGGATGCTGGCATTGCAGAAAGCATCTTAATACCACAATGCCAGCCTCTACTGTTCATATTTTATATTGAAAGATTGTAAATAGAGAAACAACTTGGAATAATAACTGGCTAATATTTATTGAGAAACCATCTAGGAAAACCTGTATATTTTATTATTGCCTTTTGTACTGTAACAAAACAGTGCTTTGATGAAATATTTTATTAATTCTTTTTATATATGAGAAAACTGGATCTTAGAGAATTCTTCCAACAACCATACTTTCAGGGAATGTTGGAACTTGTGTTGCAAGTCTGATTTTCCTGCACTAGAAATGAGCATTACATTCAAGGAAATGGCTTAGGAGATAAGAAAAAATTCAATATAGACAAGACATCTAGAAACTTGGGATCTAGTTAAGCTTTTAATATTGGCCTTAACTGTAGCCTTAACCAAGTATCCATGAATGGTCCAGGTCCCTGTTACTAGTTTCGTTTTATAGAAATCAAAATCAAAATTAGGACATATTAATAAGGATACTAAATTTAGAAGATCTTTTTAGGAACCTGGCAGATTATTTTAATCATTTTCCCAATAGCAAAATTACAGTTTTGAGAAATTATTTATTCAAAATAAAGGCTAGATTTCTTCACCTTTATTGTTATTTCATCCATAATAGAAGGTAGATTGTTTGAGAGTGGCCATTGTGCCTGCTTTGGCAGGGCACAAAGTAGGGTCTTGACATTGTCTTTCTGTAGTGTATTAAGTGAATGGAAATTACCTTCATAACACTTTGACACATCCCATATATAGTAGTTTAGTGATTTGCCCATTAAGCTGATGTGTAGTAACAATCAGTGAGATAATTTGTGTGCACAAGCTGTAATTACGTACGAAACTTCGAATTTCCTTTGCAGTATAAGCCTTTGGATTGTGTACTTTTTAAAAAATAACTTAAAGGCAATTTATTGAATCAGTTCCACTTTAGCTTGAAAAAATGTTTAGGGCTTTTGGAAGAAACAATAATACAATAATTTTCCAATTATATCCCATATCTTGTTTTTCCAAGTCAATATTTTAGATAAGAAGTTTAATTTATTTGTGTTATGTTTATTTTTGTTTCAAAATTGAACAATTTTTGACATTTTTCCACATTCACTTCAAATGTAGACATTATATACATGCACGTATATACAATTTTTATCTTGAAAACAGATATTATTATCACAAACTAGGTGTTTTATTAAATTTTGAAAAAATTATTTATTTTTGTGAGAGAAAACTCCCAAATGGTAGCTCACTTTCCAAATGATACATAGATCAGGGCTCCAATGGGGATGACAGGAGCCCAATCACTTGAGCCTGCACCACTGCCTCCTAGGGTCTGCATTAGTAAGGAAGTGGAATCAGGAGTTGGAGCCAGGTCTTGGATCCAGATAGTTCAATATGGGATATTGGAATCTTAACTGATAGGCTAAACACCTGCTCCTCAAGTTGTGTTTTTAATGATCAAAGCTGTTACTTTGGCTTCCATCTCCCTGTTGAAAATAGTAATATTAAACATTAGCTAATATAATCATCATTATTATAATGAGTTCTTACAAAGTACTTATTACTTACTGTAGTGCTTTTCGAATTATTTTCTCAAGGTTTTCCACAAGCAAACCCTATGCAGTAAATGATATTATTGTACCATTTTTACAGATGAGTAAATGACAACTTAGAAAATTAGGTAATTTACCAAGCAAGTGAGTAGCAGAGCTAAATTTTTTTTTAAGCTTTATTTGTTTATTTGAAAGAGCTACAGAGAGAGAGGGAGAGACAGAGAGACACAGAGAGAGGAAAACAGAGAGATAGCACTCTTCGATCTGCTGGTTCATTCCTTAGATGGCCACAATGGCCAGGGTTGGGCCAGGTTGAAGCCAGGAGCCAGGAGTTTCATCCAGGTCTCCCATGTAGGTAGCAGGCGCCCAAACCTTGGGCTATCTTCTGTTTCTTTTCTCAGGCCTTTAGCAGGGAGCAGTATTGGAAGTGGAGCAACTGGGAAAGAAACTGGTACTCACATGGAATGTTGGTGTCATTGGCGTCTGCTTTAACCAGCTATGCCATAACACGGGACCCAGAACTGAAATTTTGAATCTTCCTTCTCCCTGGGTCATTTTCTTTCTTTATCTTGACCTGCTGCTTATTTACAATAGCATCTGTCACAGTAAATATTTATCTACTTTTTCTTCCTTTTCTCTTCTACCAAGATGCAAATTTTGTGGCAACAATGTCTGTTTCCTTGTTTTCTGTGTTGTACTCCCAGCATGTAACATAGTGCCTGCCACACAAAAGATACTTACATCAACATTTTTTTCTGAAAGAAGTGAATTTTTTGAATCCAGAGTCACATCTGGGGCCACTATAAATACGAGAGTAAATTTCTACTAAATCGACATTGCATTTTTCTAGATTTTAATGTAGCTAATGATTTATTTTGCCAAAATTAGAAATGAGGTAATTTCATAAGAATTTCATGTTATAATTTAGTAACCTGAATTATTGAGTTTGGAAAACACAGTCAAAATATAACTTAATTATCATCACCATCATATATTTGAGGGAAATTTTAATGAGGGGGGTTTTTAATGGGAAACCAGCTGTTCCCCATCTGTACTGTGTATAAAAAAGGAGGAAATGGCCTTAAATTAAAAGCACAAAAATTAGGCCAATCTCAAAAAAGTCTGGAAGATACTGGGATATGTTTTGATGATTTAAGGTATTTATTTTTCCATTTTTTCTTAGTTCTTCTCTTCATGTTGTCGGATGATATGCCCCACAGGCTGGCTCTACCTTTCACAATAAACTTGGGCTCTCCAGAAATATAAGCCGTTAAGCTACCATGAACAAGGTTCTCACGCCTTCCCTGTGAATGGCTCCATTCACATAATTAATTCTATATGCTGTTAGGCCAGCCAGTGAGATGAAAGATAATTGGTTCTACAAGTGAAGCAATTTTCAGCTTGTGACAAAGTTAGGGACTTGCTTGACAGTCATTTAGATTGCACAACTACAAAGGATTTAATTTTCTTAATGCATTTGTACTTCTCCTGTTTGATATTATCACTGAGAAATTGATGTAATCTTCTAAAATGATGATAAACTCAGAAATGGGCAATTAGTTGAATCAAATATCCAAATCTATAATTGATCACATCAGGACAACACTTAATCTTCTGTGATATTCTGACAGATTTTAAAATGAAGGAACATAGTGAAATTAGTCAGTCCCAGAAAGACAAATACCATATGTCTTCTCTGATCATTGGTAAGTAATAGAGTGTCTAAAATGTAATGTATAGGAGTGAAATTGACTTTTTGAGATTCCATGATAGTTTACAGCTCGTGTCTCTACTATTGAGGAACAGTGTTCTTTTTTTCCCTCATACTATTTGTTGAACTCTTTACTTATTATAGGGTTAATCTTATGATTATAAGGAAACTGAAAATATATCTTTGTAAAAATTAAGGGTGAGGATAGAGAGAGGAGGCAGGGTGAGAGTGCAGGCAGGAGGGAGGGTATGGTGGGAAGGATCACTATCTTCCTAAATCTGCATATATTAAATGTATGGATTTTGTATACCTTAAATGAAATAAAATAAAAAAAATAAGGTGAAGGAACATTGGTGTCTTTACTTCTCTTAGAGGACTATGCCATTTTTCTGGTTTGGTTTTGTGTAAAGCTAAACAAAGGCATGACATAAATTTCTTATTTGTTCTGACTCTCTAAGCATAGTTTCTTGCACATTGTAAGTTTTTAATTCAATAAATATTTCTAGGTGTCCATTGTATATCTAGGCTACTTCAGGGGAAGACAGTGTTGACTAGTAATGAAGGCAAATAACAGACAAGGTATAAAAAAGGAAATTATGTCTTAGCCTTAGTTACTCACAGTTGCCAAGCACCAGGAAACATCAAATTCATGCAAAATATTTCCAAGATACTGCATGGGTGAATAAAATATGGTACTGTCTGCATTGAGGAGCATTTAAGAATATAACTTTTAAGTCAGCTCAAATATTGGCTGTATAACTCATTCATTTGCTGTATGACTCTACTCTTTGTATATTATTTCCTCATTTTCTGAAGGGGAAATAATAGTAGTAACTGCTTTATAGGGTTGTGAGGATTAAATGTTGTGTGTGTTTGTGTGTGTGTGTACACAGTTGTAAAAGAGGTTATCAAACTAGTCTGTGATCCATTCTCCTGTCATGCGTGTTTGTGTGGCTCAAGGACTGAGAATAGTTTAAAGACGTAAAAACTTTTAAGGGTATAATATTTTGTAATCCATGAGAAAAATTATATGAATTTGGTGTCGATTTATTCGGCCTCCATAAAAAACCAGAATGGTGCTCATTTGTTCATACTTTGTCTATGGCTGCTTTCACTCTGCAAAGACAAAGCTGATGGAATATATAGGCTGCAAAAGCTAAAATATTTTGTACAGATAAAAATTCCCAACTCTGGCTCATAACATCGGCTGACATATACTAAATACTGCACTTTTTAGTTATTATGATTATTAACTCCCTTTC
The DNA here is from genome assembly GCF_964237555.1 of Oryctolagus cuniculus. Classification (NCBI taxonomy): domain Eukaryota; kingdom Metazoa; phylum Chordata; class Mammalia; order Lagomorpha; family Leporidae; genus Oryctolagus; species Oryctolagus cuniculus. The sequence goes on from NC_091449.1 coordinate 42,727,430, forward strand.
TCAGGTTAGAAAAATAATTTGGCTTGACCTTCTGCACGAAGACCTCTCATTTTGGAAGCTTAATGTACTGAATAAAAGTGTATTCATGTGGTTGTAAAGTACAAGCATGTATCTGATTCAGATGTCTCTTAGTTGTATCTTAGAATTTCATGAAGAATGAAATATTAAACTTCTTGTCTAGACAGGTGCACCTTTAAAGCTTTGTGGGCCAAAATAAAATTTTGACAACTGATTATCTGGTATGATTGTCATATCATAGACTATGGTTGTAAAATGCTAACCGAAGTTCAGGAGTTTTATCCACTATATTCCTCTTCCCTTATTCTTACTCTACTATGGAACATAAATTTTCCTTGAGAATACTAAAGTACTGTGAATAGAGAGGAGTTAGAATTATATTCCAGAGGCAGACCTAATTATCACCTCAATGAGAATCTAACTCAACCCAGCTGTTGGATTCCAGGTCAGTATTCACTTTGCGTCTGGTGCAAAAGTTCCCCTCCAGTGTCTTATCAGAGCCCCATTCTTTAAAAATATTATTTATTTATTTGAAAGGCAGAGTTATAGGTGGGGTTGGTGTTGGAGAGAGAGAGGGAGAGATTTTCCATCTGCTGGTTCACTCCCCAAATGGCCACAAGGGCCAGGGCTGGGACAGGCTGAAACCAAGAGCCCAAATGGGTGGCAGGGATCCAAGTACTTGGGCCATCTTCTGCTGCTTTTCTCAGGCCAGCAGCAGAGAGCTGGATACGAAGTGGAGCAGCTGGGACATGAACCAGCACCTGTACGGACTGCCGGCATTGCAGGCAGGAGCTTTACCCACTATGCGATAATGCAGGCCCCTGAAGCCTCAATTTGGTTCCATGGTCACTCATCCCTTTGGGGAAGTATATTCATTATGCCATTATTTCTGTCTATGCTATGAAGTATTTCTTTAGTGGAGTGACTCATTCATTCTACTATTATTTATTCATGTGTAGACTTTTTATATAAATTGCTTCACTTACTGCTTTTGGGCTCCCAATTCTGAAGCTCTCTTTTGAAAATCAATAACACCTATCTTCTGAGGAAAAGTCTCAGTAAAGCAAGCTGTGATGGCTTTTGTTGTACTCCTTGGCATTAATTATTCATGGTTATTTATTGAATAATTCAACATGTTGTATGATAATTTTTAAATTCTCTACCTTGTTACTGAAAAGGGAGGACATTTTGGGCCATGATTTGATTCATTCCAAATGAAGCCATTATCAGCGAAAGCATACAATATGTAAGAAGGTGACATTCAGTTTTCAGGTCTTCATTAAATAAAATAAGGATGATTTGAGTATATTTCATGACCTTCAAGGACAGCAGGAAACTTATTCCTATGAAGCTATACTCTAGGTAAAGGGAAATTACCAGTATAATGTTCAAGGAATTTTTGGAGAAAAAGAGAACACTTTCTTGTATGATAAAGAAAGTGCTAATGAAGTAATAAATGAAAATCTCTCTATATATAGTTAATTAAATCATATAAACATTCCTTACAAAATGGTCTCTCCTTCCTCTTGCTCTTTTTTTTATTTGGCCACATTTGCATCTTTATTTTACTCAGAAAATAAAACAAAATAATTTTTGTGTGTGTTTGGATATTGTTATTATTGTTTTTATCACTTAGTTTGGTTTCATTCCTTTTACTTGGCATTTAATTCTACATTAAATCTCTCTCTCTCTGAAAGCTATAGATAGTTCATAAATGCATAGCCCCATCATTCAAAGTTTATAAATCAATAATATTCCACAGTGTCACTGTGTTTGATGAAAAAAAGGGGCAATATTATCTCTGATCTTCCATAGAATTCTCTAAAGATATCCAGTTTTCCTACAGTGAATAATTATCCTTCTAGCCTGGCTTCTGATCAACTGTAATAATAAATTATTTATTAGAAAGAAAGGACATGTTCCCATATCCTAATTCAACTAATATTTTTAAAAAATGTTATTTGTTTGAGTTGGAGAGAAATGAAGAGAGAAAGAGAGAGAGAGAGAGAGAGAAAGAGAGAGAGAAAGGAGAGAGCAAGCAGTCCACTTACTGGTTCACTCCTTAATTTGGGAGCTAGGAACTCAATCAAGGTGTCCCATATGGGTGAAAGGAGTCCAATTAATCCAACCATCATTGATGCCTCCTAGGATCTGTATCAGCAGGAAACTGGAGTCAGGAGCTGGAAGTGGGTATTGATGCCAGGTGCTCTGATGCAGGCCAGATGACCATCCTCTGAACAGTTTTTTATCTATAGTAAAATAATTCTAAATATCCCATAATTTCAAATTCCTATAGCTATATTTGGATCAATATCCTATTCAGTATTTCTTGGCAGGTTGCATATCAGTTCCTACTGGGGCTTGCCAGGATAGCTGAATATGAATTAAAATGTTTTACAAGCATAGTATTACATGAATAAAAGACTCTGAGTATGTAACTAAAATGTTTCTTGATAAGAGTATTTGGGTCAACTAGGGTCTAATATTCTGTTACATACATTGTCAGTTTTCTAGTTGATGTGATCTATGTTAATGGTAAAGGAATACAAGTTATCTGTGATTTGTTTTAAAATGAAATTAGGCGAAGGAGTTTTTACTTTTTACAAAAAGATTTACTTATTTATTTGAAAGGCAGAGCTCTCTCTCTCTCTCTCAACCTGGGCCTTCGTTATGGGATGCTGATGTTAACAAGCAGTGACTTAACCTGTTGTGTCACAACGCTAGTCTCACAAAGGAGTTTTTATCCGCTTCTGGCCCTTCACCCAGAAAGTCAGCCCGTGAAGATAATTAAGTGGTAGAATGTTTATTTTGGTATTATTAATAAAAGATAAACTATGGCACAGAGCTAACCACCTAATAAGAAGGAATTAAATACTTGATAGTACATTCATAAATCAGTATTCAAAACTAACAAAAACAGTGTTGCTGATAAATAACCAATAATTGGAAAATGTTATCAAGTCACTAGATTAAGGGTAGGCACTGTGGTGCAGGAGGCTAAGCTGCTGCTTGGGACACCCGTAAATCCTATTTGGAGCACTGACTTGAGTCTTGGCTCCTCTACTTCAAATCCAGCTTTCTGCTAATCCACCCAAGAAGGCAGCAGCTGATGCCTATTGGTCCCTGCCACATACTTGAGAGGCACAGATGGAGTTCCTGGCTTTAAGCCTGTCCCACCCTTGACTGTTGCAGTCATTTAAGGAGATAACCAGTGGATAGAAGACCTCTTTATTATTCCTTCTCTCTTTTCTTCTGCCATTCAAATAAATAAATAAATCTTTAAAATGTTACTCAGATAAAAATTAATAATACATATTAGTGTGAGCACAATATAAATATGTGTATATATTTATATTTATTAAACATACATTCCTATACATATGTATCATAAACATATTTGTGGATTCTGCATATATAGATAATATATATTTTAAATTATGTCTTAGGAACTTTTTTTGTTTTTTACCCTTATTTTCCAAATTCTTCTTAAAGAACATATAGAAAACATTTAATATTTTCCAATAGGTGGAAAGCAGAGATTACATATTATAAAAATTTATTATTAATTTATAACTTATTATTTGTAAATAATTATGTTTTATAATCATCTCCATCTCTCTTTCCTGCCCTCTACAGTTCAAACTTCCTAGTAACCAAGTTCAGCATCAGTGGAAAGATGGGAAATTTTTGTTATTCTACTTCATGGGTGTGCAGGGAGGCACTTGCTGTCCATCCCAGTCTGGGACCCAATCTGAATGCTGACTCATGGTCAGAAAAGCTATAATAGAAATATAATCAAGTACAAATTTCAAATTTCTCATAGAGGGAATAAACCTTTCTAAACTGGAATTCTAAAGTGGTTATGCCTTTCTCCAAAGATATCTTTATGATTTTAATATTTATTTTATTTGAAAGGCAGAGTGACAGAGAGAGATGGAAAGAGAAAGATATCTTCTATCTGTTGACTCCTCAAATGACCACAATGGCTGGGGCTGGGCTAGGTCAAAGCCAAGAGCCAGGAACTCCATGCAGGTCCCCACATTAGTCACAGGGGTCCAAATACTGGCCCTTCTTCCGCTGCTTTCTCAGGGACATTAGCAGGGAGCTGAATTGTAAACTGAGTATCCATGAATGGAATAGGTGCTCATATGGGAAGCCAGCATCACATGTGGTGGCTTAATGTGCTGTGCCACAGTGCTGGCCCATGATTTGTGTTCTAAGGCCATGACAAAAAAGTTTATATACCTGCAGAAATGGGGAACTACACAATTTCCAATAAATATCCAAATCAATTACTGATAGCTACAAAAATTATGGAGATCACCATGCTAAATGATTTCTACCTTGAAAGAGGAATCATTTTATGTTGACAAGGTATATTAATATTTTGTATTCATTTCAGTGCTTTACAATCTGGAATTTCAGGTCCATTACATGTTTAGATAGCCAATCATTCTCGTACTTGTAGGCATATCAGTGATAAATCATAGCTTTTCTGCAAAAAAAAATTGTATTTAAGTTTATAAAAACTTGTCCAGGGCAATGATTTTCTTAAGGTCTGTAGTTAAAATGAGAAAACTTTTCTACTTCATTCATTTATGCATTACTTCACTCAACAATATTTACTGCTTAATATGATAAATATAATTATGAATTATTTCTGATCTTGATTCAGTTGTAATTGAAATATGAATAATATGATGGACATAAAATTTAATATTCAAAATCTTTGCTTACTGCATTAAGAAAAATACTTTTTCTTTTGTAAATAGGAGGCCTACAAGATGACCATGAAGTGGTAATATTTCACCATTACAGAGAATCATTGTCAAATATATGACTCAGAAAAATCAAAGAGATTTTTAAGTTTGATATGTAGATATTTTAGATAAGCACAGATTTAGAAGGTCTTTCTGGCTTTTATTAGTTTTACGTGATACTCCTTTGAGGTCAGGTCTGAAAAAAAAAAAAAACAAACAAGCAGCAAGAAACTTTCAAAACAACAGCCTGTTTGCCTAAAAAAAAAAAAAAGACATCTGAGATTGATTGTTTTTTATAGTCCTTGTCTGTACTCTTGGAAGACAGTAGTTTTCTACTTACTACTTGTTGAAATCTTTATTTGGTGGAGGGTTAAGCTAGTGATTATAAAATAAACTGAAAGTGTATCATTATAAAAAACGACATTAAAGTATTTGTCTTAGAGTAGAATATTAATAAATGCAACATTTGAATTTATTCTGTCTGTTGATCCAACCAGCTTCTCTTTAAAGGCCACTAAGTTCCGTGTGCTGTGTAGTCATTGTGATTATATTCTATACTAAAGGAGCTTATATTTAATCAAAGAAGACATATTTGTTAAATATAATTACTTATTTTTATATGTTTTTACAAGTACTTAGAAGTGCTTTTTTATAAGAAGATATTACTTGCTAAATGTACAATACAATAAATATTATAAAGATACTTTGTATGAGATTTCAGTTTAGAAAAAGGTTTCAGGCCAGCACCATGGCTCACTTGGCTAATCCTCTGCCTGCAGCACCGGCACCTGGGTTCTAGTCCCGGTTGGGGTGCCAGATTCTGTCCCAGTTGCTCCCCTTCCAGTCCAGCTCTCTTCTGTGGCCCGGGAGGGCAGTGGAGGGTGGCCCAAGTGCTTAGGTCCCTGCACCCACATGGGAGACCAGGAGGAAGCACCTGGCTCCTGGCTTCGGATCAGCACAGTGTGCTGGCTGCAGCGCGCCAGCCATAGCAGCCATTTGGAGGGTGAACCAACAGAAGGAAGACCTCTCTCTCTCTCTCTCACTGTCTAACTCTGCCTGTCAAAAAAAAAAAAAAAAGTTTCTCAACTGGGGTGGCTTCTTTTGTTCTCCCATGCCTACCCCTGTGCCTGCTGTGGACATTTGACAAAGTCTCGAGAGATGTTTAGTTGTCATGATGAGGGAATGGTGTGTGCTGGAATCTAGTAGGTGGAAGCCAAGAATGTTGCTAAATGTCCTGCAGTCCACAGGACAGCCCACACAACAAGAGCTTATCTGTTCTGACCAGTTAATAGTGTCACTGTTGAGAAATCCTAGTCTAGAATGATGGCAGGAACAACAGTGGATGTAGGCTTCAGGGTTTCTTTGGTAGCCACTCGGCTGAGCAACCGCCTCTGTGTGGTGATGCCTTTTAAATATTCCACCATTAGATGTATAATTCAAAGATCCCATCGTGTTTTATACATAAATAAAGCTTTGTTAAAGTTGGTTGAATGAATAAATCATAAAATAGCAAATGTTAATATGAGACAGATACTTCCCAACCTTCAATCAAACTTTCCTACCCCTTTGTTCATTGACAGAATAATCAATGTTCCTCGGCTTTGATCCTGGCTCCATGATCCAAAATTGTTACTACAACTCTAAAGTGGAGATAATGATAGCTTCCCTCACAATTGTTGTGAGAATTAAATGAGAATGTTCAATAAATATAAAGTATCCTGCACAGTCTCTGAATAAATGGCAGCTATTAATCAGAGAAGATCACATTAGGCTCCAAATGATATAAGTCATAGAGCTTCTGTGGCCCCATAAATTACAGAATTATTATATCTTACATGAAGACAGAAATGGAAATGATTACCTCTTTTGATGGAGAGCTATGTTGTGAATTACTTTTTTAAACCTTCAGATAGATGAGTTATATGTGAAAAGCCCTGGAACGCTAAGTGTTTTTACAAGATTTGTTACTGGCAAGAAATGGGCAAGCATAAATGAGATCAGTCCAAAAAGATTACCCTGCAAACTTGCTGATGTGCTGTCTGCTGAAGTAGTGACAGATCATAAAACTACTGAGAGAGAAAGGCAAAGGAATAGGGCACTGGAAATATAAAAGACACTGTCCCTGAATTTACAAATGCAACTTTTTTCAGGATTTATGCTGCTATCCTGTTGTGTGTACCATTATAGTCCCTCTTATGTGTAGTGTAACAAGTTAACCCGAGTTTGGATGAAGGTAAGACTTATTTGCAGTGACTGTGACACTATTACAGACCAATATCATGTAGTTTTTATGAGTCAAGGATTTGAAGGAAGCTACAGTATTCCATCTCTGCTACATTTCAGCAGTGTGACCTTGAGCAGGTACAGCCTGTCAGATAAATGTTCTCTTCTGTATAATGGGTGTATTGATGCTGCTTGCTTCCTTGCTTATGTAGACACAATTGGTTTATTCATGAAAAGCACTTAGTACAGTTTCTGGAACGATAATCATTGTCATTGTCGTCAACATCAGTACCATTTTTATTATCACCTCTTAAAGGATTTCTATTATTAAAATAATTTGTACTACTGAACTTTTTACCTTTGTTAAGAGGAAGAACTCATAAAATAATTCTTTTGTTTTTAACTTTAAATAGGGCTAGATGTCCAGATCAATATGTGACTGATTTTCAGACTGCATGAATTTTCTCATTGAATGGAAAGAACAGAGAATCTACCTGTATATTTGTGGAATTTTCCATTTGTTAATTCTTGTGTCTGATAACTAGCACCCATAGAAACTTTTCATAATAAATAATGTTTTTTTTTTATTTTTCTATATGCCATTATCCACTTCAGAATTTATCTGATCAGTGTTTCAAATAATATTCATGATTGCCTCTGGCTTTGAAGGGCATCTGAATGCTTAAGACTCGGAAATGTAAGAGAGAGGTGTTTCTTGGTTGTGTCTGATTTTTAAGAAAGTAGCAGTTGAAATAGATGACAGCAAGAAACCGCCCACAAAAGGCATAAACTAATCATGTGTGGTTGGCATCCAGAGGAACTTTCATGCTTTCTGTAGTCAGTATCTCAGTTCTTTAGATGGCCTATAGGCAGCCATCTCTGTCTCTCCTACTTATGTTAGGCATTCCTAGTTGGTAATGACATTCATTTTCACTGTCCTCAAAATACTTTTTAGTTCACAGTCAGTGGCATTATTATCTGTTGATTAACACCAACACAATTAATGAAATTTCTTTCTAAGTTTCTACTTTTATAGAAGAATAGAAAAGTGATTGATATGTTACACAGGGAAGCCAAGGTTCCAACATTCTGGCATGGACTCTGTGATAAACAGTAATGTAACATGTTTAAATTGTATCCAAATATTACCTGAAAACATGTAGGTTGGAAGTGAATATATAGCAGGAACATTTTTAAGTAAGGCCTTTATTTATTGTGAGCTTGGTATAAATCAATAAGCATGGCCGGCGCCATGGCTCAATAGGCTAATCCTCTGCCTTGCGGTGCTGGCACACCGGGTTCTAGTCCCAGTCGGGGAGCCGGATTCTGTCCCGGTTGCCCCTCTTCCAGGCCAGCTCTCTGCTGTGGCCAGGGAAGTGCAGTGGAGGATGGCCCAAGTGCTTGGGCCCTGCACCCATGGGAGACCAGGATAAGCATCTGGCTTCTGCCTTTGGATCAGCGCGGCGTGCTGGCCACAGCGTGCTGGCCGTGGTGGCCATTGGAGGGTGAACTAACGGCAAAAGGAAGACCTTTCTCTCTGTCTCTCTGTCTCTCACTGTCCACTCTGCCTGTCAAAAAAATAGAAAATAAAAAAATAAAAAAAAATAAGCATGAACTTCTGTGTAATGGGAGAGGAACTATTGGCTATTGATTAAAGAAAAGACTTTAAGGACACACAATTTTGGAAAACATGACATAAATATGAAAAAATTCCATGGCATAAAATTAGGTAGATTTGAGAACTAATTTTTATAATCTTGGAGGTCTACAGATCTCCACTTTATTATAAAAATATTTCAACTTATTCAATAATATTCAATATTCAATAATATTCAAAAATATTTCAACTTATTCCTCCCTAAGTATCAGATATCTATAGGGAGAGCTGGGTCATAAAAACCAAGCCAAAATTATTTGTTTGAAAAGGGGAAGAGGGACTGGCACTGGCACAGAAGGCTAAGCTTCTGCCTGTGGTGCTGGCCTCCCAAAATGGCACCCATTTGAGTCCCTGATGTTCCTCTTCTGATTTAGCTCCCTGTTAATGGCCTGGGAAAGCAGTGGAAGATGGCCCAAGTGCTTGGGTCTCTGCACCCTTGGCTCCTGGCTTCAGATCTGCTCAGCTCTGGCCATTGTGGCCATTTGGGGAGTGAATCAGTGAGGGGAAGACGTTTCTGTCTTTCCCACTCTCTGTCTTTAACTCTACTTCTCAAATGAATCAATAAAATAAAATCAGAGGAAATCCAGAGTTTTTCAAGTATGTAAAATTGTCTAAAATGAATAAAGAAAATGTTGGATGGGAGTATGTGATATTCTATAGTTTTGTTATAGTTGCTGTTTTTATTTTTGGTATTTTCTTTGTTGGCTAGATTTTTGGGTCCTTACTTTTCAGAGCTAACAATCAAGTAGTAGACTTAGTTTCCAATGATTAATCCAACAAGAGCAGTGATATCTAGGTCTGATTCTCCTGCTTGGCTCGGGAATGTATGAGGAGTAGGACAAAACCTGACATCCTGTGTGAAGCTATTCCACTGCTGTGTCCACAATTCTGCAGCTCTCTAATTCCTTCTCAGGGCATAATCATTAAAGGAAACCTAAATGTCAGGCAATTTGGTGTATTACTTTTTTATATACTTCCTTCATTTAATTCTCAAAACAATCTTGTGAAAAATGAATGCTTTTGAGTATCTTAGGTTCCTAGTTTATAAAGTAGAGACGGAAATGAATGCATTTCTTGTGGACCTACTACTAAATATTAGGACAAGATTTGGTGCTAACAAATTCTTGTGTAGTTCTATTTTTAATATGTGACAAGAAATCCTATAGACTACATTCTGAAAACTTCAATATAAATTCCCTTTAAGATTAAGAGCACATTAGAACTTGTTCTATGCCTTTTCCTTAATCTTAAAATAAAAAAGAATGAACATAGGAAACAGAAAGTACAATGTTCCAAAGAATTTTTTAGATGGAATTGAAGGATATCAGAATTCAGACAACTTCTGTTGTCCCAAGTTTACTCTTAATGAGAAGATTAAAGACTTATAGAAAAGTACTTATAAAGAAAAGGGAATTGATGTCAAAAGTGTTTAATGCCAATCAGTATTCAAAGATATGCTTACATGAGGGGCAAACATTGTATCTCAGTTGGTTATGTCATAACTTGGGATACCATTCTTATGTTGGTGTGCCAGTTCAAGTTATGGTTATTCCACTTCCAATCCGGCTCCCTGCTGAAGTATTTTGGGATGTAACAAGTGATATCGCAGGTGCTTAGTCCCCTCCCATGCACATGGGGGACCTGAATGGAGTTCCTGGCTCCTGGTTTTGGCCTGACCCAGCCTGTTTGTTGCAGGCATTTTGGTGCCAGTAGACTGAAGGTATGTCTCTGTTGATCTTTGTCTCTGTGCCATTCTACTTCTCAGAGAAATGAAAAATAAAAATCCACACAAAAACCTAGTAAGACTAAATTTGATAAATTTAATATCCTTTCAAATAATATGAGATAGTTTGGTAAAGTATTTGTTACCATATATTACACACACAGAGACAGGCACACCAAATATTATCATGTAACTCAATGTTAAATTAGTACTGTGAGTTCAATATTGAGAGAGTAGTTGGCTCCATTTGATGGTTTAGAAACAGTTACGGAGAGGTTATGTGAATTTGGTAAGCCTCTCAGTCATTTTTCCTTTTCATTTATTCATGCATTCTTCCCCACAATAGCATTTGTTCCCTAATATTATCATGAAGAAAAAACAAAGGGGGAAGAAATAACAGAAGAATTCCTAATACGTATAAACCTGTCTCTTTCAGTGGTTGTATCAACCACAACAAACCTCATATAATCCTGATTGGCTTTTGACAAGCTCTGTGATTTTGCTGTGCATCTAGTTACTCTGTTTGAAGTCTCAATTTCTTTATTCGTAAAATAGAGTAAACGGTGTTTTCTCAGCAGCTCTGGAATACTTGTCTTCATATGCCCAGTGTCATCAACAATGATTTTTATATTCTTCAGAGAAAGCATAAAGACACCATAGTGGGCTTCCAGAGTGCAGCGTGATGACAAATAAATGAATGTTGTAAATACATAATTGCAACACAGCATGGTGTTTAAGCCTAGCCCTAAGGCAGCAGAGAGGAGGACATTTTTTTCTGCTTGGAAGTATTTAAAAGACTCTTGACTCACACCAGAAAGGTCCTTAAAATTAGTCCCAAAGGGATAAAGTGGAGTTTTTCAGGAGTTAGAGAGCAGGAACAAGGAATTTCATTCAGCAAAAGAGACCCTCTAAAGATCTGGGGTCAAAAAAGGGGACAATATATTGATTATACATGAAATGTGGCATAACAGATGGGAAATGATTAGAAAGCAAGTTGTGGTAAAGTCAGCAAATGCTGTTTTTGGAATTTAGCTGGTAGGAATTTGGGACCAGCTTATGCTTTCAAAGAAATAAGCATTATGAGAAGTGCAGAATGTTTTTCTACCACAACTAGTCAATTAGTGAGGGCACTCCAAATAACTCATGGAAAATAGAATTAAAATATAAGCTTATTTTGGCACAAAAACTTTTGAAATTAATACATAGAAGTGTTTTCTAAAAGGTGGTGGAAAATGTGCATTATGAAAAACCTAGGGGCCTGTGTTGTGGCACAGCAGGTTAAGCCACTGCCTGTAAAGCAGGCATCCCATATTAGCACCATCAGAGCTGTTCTGCCTCTGATCCAGCTCCCTGCTAGTACACCTGGGAAGGAAGTGGAAGCTAACCCAAGAGCTTGAGCCCTGCCACCAAAGTGGGAGGCCTGGAAGGATTTACAGGCTCCTGGCTTGGGCCTGGCCTAGCCCAGCCATTGTGGCCATTTGAGGAGTGAAGCAGTGAATGAAGATTCTCTCTTTCTCTCTCTCTCTCTCTCTCTCTCTGTGTGTGTGTGTGTGTGTGTGTGTCTGTCTCCCCTGCTTTCTGCAACTCTGCCTTTAAATCAATGAATAACTTTTTTAAAAAATTTAAAAACCTAGAATTATTGCACAAAGTATTTGAACCAAAATAAATTATCTTTTAATTCTGTTCTCCATGTTTTTTATAGTATCTCATATATACTATTTTCTCCATATATATACTTATGTATTATACCAGTTACCTAGTACCTCATCATAAAACCTTTGATTCATAGAAGATACTGAGGAAATTTTCTTCAAAACATATTCATATTAAAAAAAAATGTTAGTTTTGGGCTGGCGCTATGGTGCAGTGGGTTAACGCCCTGGCCTGAAGCGCTGGCTTCCCATATGGATGCCAGTTCAAGACCTGGCTGCTCCATTTCCAATCCAGCTCTCTGCTGTGGCCTGGGAAACTAGTAGAAGATGGCCCAAGTCCTTGGACCCCTGCACCTGCATGGGAGACTCATAAGAAGCTCCTGGCTCCTGGCTTCAGATCGGCGCAGCTCTGGCCATTGCAGCAATTGGGGAGTGAATCAGTGGATGGAAGATCGATCTCTCTCTCTCTCTCTCTCTCTGCCTCTCCTCTCTCTGTAAGTCTGACTTTCAAACAAATAAATAAATCTTAAAAAAATAAAAATGTTAGTTTTAGTGTTAACTTATTTTTAAAATGGCCTTTAATTTATAAACAAATAATCATGTGTGTTAATATGATGTTTATGCATTTTTGAATATGTATTTTTATTGTAGGTTTATTTTCTACCAAATCCTTTACTGTGAAAGTAAGATAAATACACAGAGAGTCACTTTAATATTTACATGTTTATTTTCTCCTAATTGAAAGGCAGAGCAAGAGAAGAGAGAGAAGGAAAGAGAAAGTGAGTGCTGCTCTCTGTGGTTTGACTCCCCAGTTCCCATTAAGAGCCAGTGCTTGGCTATACTGGAACCAAGAACCTAGAACTCCATTTGGGTCTCCCATGTTGGTGGCATGGGCCCAGGCACTTGAGCCATCATTTGCTGCCTTCCAGGATGCATTAGCAGGAAGCAGGTTTGGAAGCAGAAGTACAGGGACTTCAACTAGATCTCTGAGATGGGATACAGGCATTGCAATTGAAGCTTAACCCATTGTACCACAATGTCCTCTGTGGAGAGGCACTTTTTAAAATGAGGTTGTTAGGGCAAACATTTGGATCATTTAGATGACACTTGGATCATGCACATCCCATTTTGGAATGCCTGGGTTTGTGTCCTGGCTCAGCTTCTGATCCAGGTTCCTGCCAATATACCTCCTATGAAGCAGCAATGATGGATCAAGTACTTGGGTTCATACCATTGAAATAGAAGACCCTGACTGAGTTTTGGGCTCCTGGCTTAGGTCTAGCCCAGTCAAGACTGTTGCAGGCACTTGGAGTGAACCAGTAGATGGAAGATCTGTCCATCTATCACTGCCTTCCTCAAATAAATCAAAAGTTTTTTTTTATAAAAAATAAAATCATGCCAGTTTCAGGACAGGAGAAATATGACCAATGAAAACTGAAAGGAATTTGTGTGTGTGTGTGTGTGTAAATTTGTGAGAATACATTAAAAAAGCAACCCATTTCTGATGCCTCATGTAGAGAAGTCACACAGCAAATTTTAGTTCTCTATGGGACATAGATGTTGATATTTCATTTTAATGATAGACATACAAATTGTATACGCAGAAAGGAAATAACAAATGGCAGTGAACACTAATGCATTTTTAAAGATGAGTGCAGAATGTCAAGGGAAGCTATCCAATAGGATACATGTCATGAGAACACACCTGGGAATGCTGGTCAACACTGACCACTCTAAGCCATTTAAAACTGAACCTATAAAACTCCAACATGATAATTACATGATGGAAAACAATCCTTATTAAGAAGCTGCCTTATTAGTTTATAAGTAGCTTTCCTCTTCCTCTATCCTAGCATTTCATTGTGCTTCTCAGCTGAAGAAACTTTTAAATACTGTTGACAAATTGAGAGATGAATTTTATGCAATAGCTGAGTTTTCATTCAGCAACCATTTGTAATATTGATTAAAAGCAAGTGTTATTTCAGTATGTGTCCCTTAGAAACAACAAATAATGATTTCAAGTTCTGTACTAAACTTGACTGCATAAAGATACAAATACAGAAAAGGCAAAAACAACTCTTTCTAGAGAGGAGTTGCAGATTTTTTTCTAAAAAATTAAGTTGTTAGTCTAAAATGTATATAAGTATTAACATATAGTGTTGATATATAACTATTAGATTTGTGTATGTTTGTGTATGTGTATATTTAAGATGAGAATTGCAGGAAGAGTAATTGTTCTTCAGTCATTTTTTGTTAGTAATTTATAGAAAGAAATGCTGTTTTCAGTCTTAAAGGTTTTAGAAGAAAACAAACTTTTCCCCAGTTGTTTTATATGTAGAGAGTAGAAGGGAACACAAATGGTAAGGAATTCCAGACACTGATAATATCAAGAAGCCCTACAGGGTTAAAAGTAGATGGAGAGGAAATGATGTCACCAGAACCCAGTGAGAACTGGGATTGTAGTTGCCAAAAGGCTGTTTCGCAGATGGGTAGCTGAGGAACAAATGCATTATATTCTCTTTCAATTTTGACTATGTAGTGGGTACCTTCTATTGGTTGCCTCAATATGGAAGCCAGAAAGTAAGAAATCCCTAGTGATGTAATCCTTAACAGTAGTTACCCTTCCAAGACAGAGTGTGGGAGAATGGAGAATGGATGGGGGGGGGGGGACAATGCCCTAATGGGGATAATTTTACAATATGCGTCAATTCCAGGACTCTTACAGACAGATAAACAGAGCTGGAGTATGTTAATCAAGGATTGAGGAACACCTTGCTAAGTACAAAGTGGAATGGTTTTTGGTCAGAGAGATGAGTGAATTTCCAAGAGTACTAAACACTAGATGGGATGGTTTGTAGTCAAATATATTAGTGAATTTCCAATTAACAGACTTCTCTTATTCAAGATTTTTTAGAGCCTTTGGACTTTAGAAATATTGGGTTTAATAAAATTAATCTGATAAATATTTCAATTAATGTTTGATAGACTCAGTGTTCCACATAAATGTGGAGTGCTGATATTGTTGGATCAGAGTGGAACCAAAAACATTTTTGGTGGTTGGGATGTAAACTCTATACCATTTAAAAAATTGTACATCCTTTCTTTCTTCATGAAATTTTAACTGTACTACAGTTATGATGAGTCATAAGAAATGGAAAATTAAAAGGAAATTTATCTTATTTTCCTCTCGATTCTTGGGCATTTCTGATAATTGATGCTTCAATATTCTCCGATCTTTCTTTATACTTTCTCTTAAGGAATGTTTTCTCTTCAATCTCAATTTCTTCAATCTCTCTTCTCTGTTTTCAGTTATTACCTCTATTTTCATTATATCCCAATCAGAAACTGCCTTCCTCAGTTCTAGTTCAGAATCTCTAAGTACATATTTTTCAAATGGATATTTGTTTTAGGATATTTAATCATCCCAGATTTATCATCAGGTTATTTGTACTTGGATAAGTTGGTTGGCTTCTTTAACTGGATTTCTGTGTCTGTGATATTAGGGACTTATGCTAAATATTATGTGTTTAAAAATATTGCTTCAGTGTATGGTTATGACCTCTGAATTATTTCAGATTTCAACAAGTCATCTAAAATTTTCCAAAGGTAATATTACACTCATCTAAATCCATGAATTCTGCATAGTTAAGGATAGATATAGGAAGTTATTTGCAATGCAGAAATAAAATGGAGGCTGAGAAGTAGAACCCAGAATTGCCTCTTGGGTTCAAAGTTACCTCTTTGCCAGAACCTGTGTTCAAATCCACTGCTTCTGAGGTATTGATTTTATATCTTGTGACTTTACCAAACTCTTCTATGAGTTCCCATAGTCTCTTAGTGGAGTTCTTTGGATCCTCTATATAAACAATCATGTCATCTGCAAATAGGGACAGTTTGGCTTCTTCCTTCCCAATTTGTATCCTTTGATTTCCCCTTCTTGCCTAATGGCTTTGGCCAAAACCTCCAGGACTATATTGACTAGCAATGATGATAATGGACATCTCTGTCTAGCAATGGATCTCAGTGGGAATGCTTCTAACTTTTCCCCATTCAATAGGATGTTGACTGTGGGTTTGTCATAAATTCCCTTGATTGTATTGAAGAATATTCCTTCTATACACAATTTGCTTAGAGTTTTCATCATGAAAGGGTGTTATATTTTATCAAATGTTTTCTCTGCATCTATTGAGATAATCATATGTTTTTTTTCAGCAGTTTTTTTTTTAAAGATTTATTTATTTATTCGAAAATCAGAGTTACACAGAAAGAGGAGAGCCAGAGAGAGAGAGAGAGAGGTCTTGCATCCGATAGTTCACTCCTCAATTGGTCACAACGGCTGGAGCTGCGCTGATCTGAAGCCAGAAGCCAGGAGCTTCTTACGAGTCTCCCACACAGGTGCAGGGGCCCCAGCATTTGTGCCATCTTCTACTTCTTTCCCAGGCCACAGCAAAGAGCTGGATTGGAAGTGGAACATCTGGGTCTTGAACTGGCGCCCATATGGGATGCCAGCGCTTCAGGCCAGGGCATTAACCCACTGCCGGCCAACCTCAGCAGTTTGTTAATGTGTATCATATTGAATGATTTGTGAATGTTTAACTATCCCTGCATACAAGGGAAAAATCCTACTTGGTCTGAGTGGATAATCTTTTTGATGTGTTGTTGAATTCTACTGGCTAGAATTTTGTTGAGGATTTTTGCATCTATGTGCATCAGAGAAACTGATCTGTAATTCTCCTTCTCTGTTACATCTTTTTCAGGTTTAGGAATTAAGATGATGGTGGCTTCATAGAAGGAATTTGGGAGGATTCCCTCCCTCAATTGTTTTGAATAACTTGAGAAGAATTGGAGTTAGTTCTTTAAATGTCTGGTAGAATTTAGTAGTGAAGCCTCCAGTCCTGGGCTTTTCTTTGCTGGGAGGGCCTTCATTACTTATTCAATTTCTGTCTTGGTTATGGGTCTGTTTAGGTTTTCTATGTCTTCATGGCTTAATTTAGGTAGGTTGTACATGTCCAGGAATATATCCATATCTGCTAGGTTTCCTGGTTTGTTGACATACAACTCTTGTAGTAATTTCTGATAATTCTTTTTATTTCTGTGGTGTCTGTTGTTACGTTTCTTTTTTCATCTTTAATTGTATTGATTTGGATCTTCTTTTGTTGGTTAGTTAGGCCAATGGTGTGTAAATTTTGTTTATTTCTTAAAAAAAACAACTCTCAGGCCACACCCATCTCAAGCCTCTAAGGCTCCATCAAAAACAGACAGTCCACTTAATCTAGAGTCATAGTATAACAAGAAAAAGCACCACAGTGAAGAAACCAAATATCTTCAATATGCCAAATAACAAACGCAAAAACCGAGGTAATGAAAACAAGGAAGTCACCATGATGCCCCCAAATGAAAAAGACACCCCAATTCAAGATTATGAAGATGATGAGATAGAAGAAATGCAAGAAGCAGATCTCAAAAAATTGATAAGAACATTAAGAAGTTCTCAAAAACAAATTCTTGAACTACAGAAATCCTTAATGGACAAGATAGAAAATCTCTCTCGTGAAAATGAAATATTAAGGAGGAATCAAAATGAAACGAAACAACTAGTACAACAGGAAACTGTGATAGTGACGAGAAATCATAATGAAGTGAAAAATTCAATAGATCAAATGAAAAACAAAATAGAGAGCCTTACAAACAGAATGGGTGAAGCAGAAGAGAATATCGGACTTAGAAGACAGAGAACAGGAAAGGATACAGTCAGACCAAAGAAAAGAAGAGGAAATTAGAAATCTAAAACATATTGTCAGGAATCTTCAGGATACTATTAAAAAACCCAGCATTCTAGGAGTTCCTGAAGGCATAGAGAGGGAGAAAGGATTAGAAGGCCTTTTTAGTGAGATATTAGCAGAAAATTTCCCAGGATTGGAGAAGGACAGAGAAATCCTAGTACAGGAAGCTCACAGAACCCCTAATAAACACGACCAAAAGAGATCCTCACCAAGACACGTTGTAATCAAACTCACCACAGTGAAACATAAAGAAAACATTCTAAAATGTGCAAGAGAGAAATGTCAGATTACTCTCAGAGGATCTCCAATCAGACTCACAGCTGACTTCTCATCAGAAACCCTACAAGCTAGGAGGGAATGGCGAGATATAGCCCAGGTACTAAGAGAGAACAACTGCCAGCCCAGAATATTATATCCTGCAAAGCTATCATGTGTGAATGAAGGTGAAATAAAGACTTTTCATAGCAAACAGAAATTGAAAGAATTTGTTGCCACTCGTCCAGCCCTGCAAAAGATGCTTAAAGATGTGTTACACACAGAAACACAGAAACACGGTCATCAATATGAAAGAAGGTAAAGGAAGGAAACCTCACAGCAAAAGATCACAGGGAATTCAAAGCATATATTAGAACTTATCTTTGGCAAATGGCAGGGCAAAGTTACCACTTATCATTAGTCACATTGAACGTTAATGGCCTGAACTGTCCAGTTAAAAGACACCGATTGGCTGATTGGGTTAAGGAACAAAACCCATCTATTTGCTGCTTACAAGAAACACATATTTCCAACAAAGATCCATACAGACTGAAAGTGAAAGGCTGGAAAAAGATATACCATGTCAACAGAAATGAAAAAAGAGCAGGCATAGCCATCTTAATATCGGACAACATAAACTTTACCACAAAAACTGTTAAGAGAGACAAAGAGGGACACTATATAATGATTAAGGGATCAATTCAACAGGAAGATATAACAATTATCAATGTATATGCACCTAACTACAGGGCACCGGTTTATCTAAAAGATTTGTTAAGGGACTTAAAGGGAGACTTAGACCCCAATACAGTAGTACTGGGGGACTTCAATACTCCACTCTCAGAAATAGACAGATCAACAGGACAGAAGATCAACAAGGATACAGTAGATTTAAACGACACTATAGCCCAAATGGATCTAACAGATATATACAGAACTTTCAATCCTACAGCTAAAGATTTTACATTCTTCTCAGCAGTACATGGAACCTTCTCTAGGATTGACCACATACTAGGCCATAAAGCAAGTCTCAGCAAATTCAGAAGAATTAGAATCATACCATGCAGCTTCTCAGACCATAAAGGAATGAAGTTGGAAATTAGCAACTCAGGAATCCCTAGAGCATACACAAACACATGGAGATTGAACAACATGCTCCTGAATGAACAATGGGTCATAGAAGAAATCAAAAGAGAAATCAAAAATTTTCTGGAAGTAAATGAGGATAACAGCACAACATACCAAAACTTATGGGACGCAGCAAAAGCAGTGTTAAGAGGAAAGTTTATATCAATAGGTGCCTACATCAAGAAATTGGTATGGCACCAAATAGATGAGCTTTCAAATCACCTCAAGGATCTAGAAAACCTACAGCAAACCAGACCCAAATCTAGTAGGAGAAGAGAAATAATTAAAATCAGAGAAGAAATCAACAGGATTGAATCCAAAAAAACATTACAAAAAATCAGCCAAACGAGGAGCTGGTTTTTTGAAAAAAATAAACAAAATTGACACCCCATTGGCCCAACTAACTAAAAAAAGAAGAGAAAAGACCCAAATCAATAAAATCAGAGATGAAAAAGGAAATGTAACAACAGACACCACAGAAATAAAAAGAATCATCAGAAATTACTACAAGGACTTGTATGCCAGCAAACAGGGAAACCTATCAGAAATGGATAGATTCCTGGACACATGCAACCTACCTAAATTGAACCAGGAAGACATCGAAAACCTAAACAGACCCATAACTGAGACAGAAATTGAAACAGTAATAAAGGCCCTCCCAACAAAGAAAAGCCCAGGACTAGATGGATTCACTGCTGAATTCTACCAGACATTTAAAGAAGAACTAACTCCAATTCTTCTCAAACTATTCAGATCAATCGAAAAAGAGGGAGTCCTCCCAAATTCTTTCTATGAAGCCAGCATCACCTTAATTCCTAAGCCAGAAAAAGATGCAACATTGAAAGAGAATTACAGACCAATATCGCTGATGAACATAGATGCAAAAATCCTCAATAAAATTCTCTCCAATAGAATGCAACAACACATCAGAAAGATTATCCACCCAGACCAAGTGGGATTTATCCCTGGTATGCAGGGATGGTTTAATGTGCGCAAAACAATCAATGTGATACACCACATTAACAGACTGCAGAAGAAAAACCATATGATTATCTCAATAGACGCCGAGAAAGCATTTGATAAAATACAACACCCATTCATGATGAAAAATCTAAGCAAACTGGGTTTGGAAGGAACATTCCTCAATACAATTAAAGCAATCTATGAAAAACCCACAGCCAACATCCTATTGAATGGGGAAAAGTTGGAAGCATTTCCACTGAGATCTGGTACCAGACAGGGATGCCCACTCTCACCACTGCTACTCAATATAGTTCTGGAAGTTCTAGCCAGAGCTATTAGGCAAGAAAAAGAAATTAAAGGGATACAAATTGGGAAGGAAGAACTCAAACTATCCCTCTTTGCAGATGATATGATTCTTTATTTAAGGGACCCAAAGAACTCTACTGAGAGACTATTGGAACTCATAGAAGAGTTTGGCAAAGTAGCAGGGTATAAAATCAATGCACAATAATCAACAGCCTTTGTATACACAGGCAATGCCATGGCTGAGGAAGAACTTCTAAGATCAATCCCATTCACAATAGCTACAAAAACAATCAAATACCTTCAAATAAACTTAACCAAGGACGTTAAAGATCTCTACGATGAAAATTACAAAACCTTAAAGAAAGAAATAGAAGAGGATACCAAGAAATGGAAAAATCTTCCATGCTCATGGATTGGAAGAATCAATATCATCAAAATGTCCATTCTCCCAAAAGCAATTTATAGATTCAATGCAATACCAATCAGATACTGAAGACCTCCTTCTCAGATCTGGAAAAAATGGTGCTGAAATTTATATGGAGACACAGGAGACCTCGAATAGCTAAAGCAATCTTGTACAACAAAAACAAAGCCGGAGGCATCACAATACCAGATTTCAGGACATACTACAGGGCAGTTGTAATCAAAACAGCATGGTACTGGTACAGAAACAGATGGATAGACCAATGGAACAGAAATGAAACACCAGAAATCAATACAAACATCTACAGCCAACTCATATTTGATCAAGGATCCAAAACCAATCCCTGGAGTAAGGACAGTCTATTCAATAAATGGTGCTGGGAAAATTGGATTTCCACGTGCAGAATCATGAAGCAAGACCCCTACCTTTCACCTTACACAAAAATCCACTCAACATGGATTAAAGACTTAAATCTACGACCTGACACCATCAAATTATTAGAGAGCATTGGAAAAACCCTGCAAGATATAGGTACCGGCAATGACTTCTTGGAAAACACCCCAGAAGCACAGGCAGTCAAAGCCAAAATTAACATTTGGGATTGCATCAAATTGAGAAGTTTCTGTACTGCAAAAGAAACAGCCAGGAAAGTGAAGAGACAACCGACAGAATGGGAAAATATATTTGCAAACTATGCAACAGGTAAAGGGTTGATCACCAGAATCTACAAAGAAATCAAGAAACTCCACAAGATCAAAACAAACAACCCACTTAAGAGATGGGCCAAGGACCTCAATAGACATTTTTCAAAAGAAGAAATCCAAATGGCCAACAGACAAGTGAAAAAATGTTCAAGATCACTAGCAATCTGGGAAATGCAAATCAAAACCACAATGAGGTTCCACCTCACTGCAGTTAGAATGGCTCACATTCAGAAATCTACCAACAATAGACGCTGGCAAGGATGTGGGGAAAAAGGGACACTAACCCACTGTTGGTGGGAATGCAAATTGGTTAAGCCACTATGGAAGTCAGTCTGGAGATTCCTCAGAAACCTGAATATAACCCTACCATTCAACCCAGCCATCCCACTCCTTGGAATTTACCCAAAGGAAATGAAATTGGCAAACAAACAAGCTGTCTGCACATTAATGTTTATTGCAGCCCAATTCACAATAGCCAAGACCTGGAACCAACCCAAATGCCCATCAACAGTAGACTGGATAAAGAAATTATGGGACATGTACTCTGTTGAATACTATACAGCAGTCAAAAACAACGAAACCCAGTCATTTGCTACAAGATGGAGGAATTTGGAAAACATCATGTTGAGTGAATTAAGCCAGTCCCAAAGGGACAAATATCATAGGTTCTCCCTGATTGGCGACAACTAACTGAGCACCAAAGGGGAAACTTGTTGAAGTGAAATGGACACTGTGAGAAACAGCGACTTGATCAGCTCTTGTCCTGACGGTTGATGTACAATGTAATACTTTATCCATTTTAGTATTTTTTTTTTGTTCTAGTACCTTTTGTTGAACTCTGTAATTAACACACAATTGTTCTTAGGTGTTTAAATTTGAACTGAAAAGTGATCCCTGTTAGGAATTTGGAAAGCATTATGTTGAGTGAAATAAGCCAATCCCAAAGGGACAAATACCACTTGTTCTCCTTGATAGGTGACAACTAACTGAGCACCAAAAAGGAAACCTGTTAAATTGAAATGAACACTATGAGAAACGGTGACTTGATCAGCCCTCACCCTGACTGTTGATGAGCAGCTTAATATGTTATCCCTCTTGGTATTTTTTTTTGTTTGTTCTACTTAATACTTTTGGTTGAATACTGTAATCCATACACAATTCTTCTTAAGTGCTGAAACTAAACTGTCGCTCCCCCTCTTCATGGAGGAACGACATTAAACCTTGCCTAGGCTTCATATCCGAGTCACGGCACCATTATGTCGCTCCCCGTCTTCATGGTGGAATGACACAGGACCCTGCGCTGTTCTTTTGTCTGCTCGGCCCTCCCCGGGTTTGCTGCTGGTTCTTCCCGGGTTGGCTACTGTCCCTTCCACCTCCGTGGAAGGGCGGTTCCCCCTAGCCACTTTCCCCACTTCCGCAGGGGAGCGGCACACCGCCGGCCGGCTCTCTCGGGGGCTGCACAGGTGTTCCTTCAGATAGATGTTCCTGGTGCATGTTGTCTCTCTCCTCCTTTATAGTCCTCATCCACCAATCCCAACTCTGCTACCCACACGCTGAGTATGCTGCTCTCCTCCAATCAGGAGTAGGTCCTACAGTTTATTGGTTGAACTGGAGGCAGCTGTGTAGAAGCTGTTTCTCCCTTCTCAGCGCCATATTGTGGGAGAGCAGATGCATAGAATAAGTCTTAATTCCAGTAACTCAGTCCAGTCCGAGTTGCTCCCCACACTAAACTGAAAAGTGTTCACTGTTAAATATAAGAGTGGGAAAAAGAGAGGGAAGAGATGTGCAATTCGGAAGATGCTCAAGCTGACTTACCTCAAATGGTAGAGTTAGAAACATACCAGGGGATTCGAATTCAATCCCATCGAGGTGGCATGTACCAATGCCATCTCACTAGTCCCAGTGATCAATTTCTGTTCACAATTGATCGTAATGATAGGACTAAGAACCAAATGGATCACAGAAACCAGAATAGTGTCTGCAAATACTAGCTGATAGAATAAAAAAAGGAGAGAATGATCCAACATGGGAAGTGAGATACACAGCAGACGCATAGAATGGCAAATGTCCTAACAGCACTCTGGCCTCATAATCAGTCCTTAAGGCATGCGGATCCGGCTGAAATGCCCATGAGAGTATTTCAGGCATGGAAAGCCAAGACACTCTGGGGGAAAAAAAAACCTAAATGAAAGATCTCCACCAGTGAGATCCCAGTGGAAAGAATGGGTCATCAAAGAAGGAGGTACCTTTCTCTGAAGGGAGGAGAGAACTTCCACTTTGACCATGGTCTTGTCTAAATATGATCAGAGTCAGTGAACTCAGGGGGCTTCCATAGCCTTGACAGCTCATGACAAGAGCCTAGGTTGATTACTGATGCCATAAACAAGAGTGTCAATTTGTTAAGTCAACAACAGGAGTCACTGTGCACTTACTCCTCATGTAGGATCTCTGTCCTTAGCGTGCTGTATATTGAGATTTAATGCTATAACTAGTACTCAAACAGTATTTTTCACTGTATGTTTCTGTGTGGGAGCAAACTGTTGAAATCTTTACTTAATGTATGCTAAACTGATCTTTTGTATATAAAGAGAATCGAAAATGAATCTTGATGTGAATGGAAGGGGAGAGGGAGTGGGAAAGGGGAGGGTTGTGGGTGGGAGGGACGTTATGGGGGGGAAGCCATTGTAATCCATATTATGTACTTTGGAAATTTATATTCATTAAATAAAAGTTAAAAAAAAACTTAAAAAAAAACAAAAAAAACAAAAAAAATTCTTTGTTTTGCTGTTCTTTTGTATTTTTTATTCAATTTTGTTGGTTTCATCTCTAATTTCATCTATTTCTTTGCTCCTACTAGTTTTGTTTTGATTTGCTGTTGTTTTTCTAGATCCTTGAGATGCATTGATGTCTCATATATTTGGTGCCTTTCCAAATTCTCGATGTAGGCACCAATTGCTATAAACTTTCCTTTTACCACTGCTTTTGCTGTATCCTGTAAGTTTTGGTATGTTGTGTTGTTATCTTCAATTGTTTCCAGATATTTTTTTGATTTCTCTTTTGATTTCTTCTGTGACCCACTATTCATTCAGGAACATGTTGTTCAGTCTCCATGTGTTTGCATATGCTCTAGAGTTTCCTGAGTTGCTGATTTGCAGCTTCATTCCATTGTGGTCTGAAAAGATGCATGGTATGATTCTAATTCTTTTGAATTTGCTGGGACTTGCTTTATAGCTTACTACATGGTCAATCCTAGTGAAAGTTCCATGCATTGCTGAGAAGAATGTGTATTCTGCGACTGTAGGATGAAAAGTTCTGTAGACATCTGTTAGGTCCATTTGGTGTATAGTGTTGATTAAATCTTCTCTTTCCTTGTTGATTTTCTGTCTTGTTGATCTGTCCACTGCTTAAAATGGAGTATTGAAGTCCCTCAATACCATTGTATAGGAGTCTAAGTCTCCCTTTAAATCCTTTAACATTTCTTTTAAATAGGCAGATGCCCTGTAGTTAGGTGCATATACATTTACAATAGTTACATATTCCTATTGAGTTGATTCATTAATCATTATATAGTGCCCCTATTTGTCTCTTTTAACAGTTTTTGTGTTAAAGTCTATTTTGTCTGATAGTATGATTGCTATGCCAGCTCTATTTTGTTTTCTGTTGGCATGGAATAATATCTTTTTCCATCCTTTCACTTTCAGTCTGTGTCCATCTTTGTTGGTGAGATGTGTTTCTTGTAGGTAGCAAATATATGGGTTTTGGTTTTTAATCCATTCAGCCAGTCTGTGTCTTTTACCTGGGGAGCTGAGGCCATTTACATTCAATGTGACTATTGATAAGTTATGATTTTGCTCTGCCATTTTTCTAAAAATATTTCCAATTTATTCTTTGAATTTCCTTTGATCTTTTACTGAGAGATTTTCTTCGTTTACCTTCTTTCATAGTGATGATCATGTTTCTGTGTTTCTGTGTGTAACACATCCTTAAGCATCCTTTGCAGGACTGGGTGGGTGGTGACAAATTCTTTCAATTTCTGTTTGTTATGAAAAGTCTTTATTTCACCTTCATTCACTAATGAGAGCTTTGTAGGGTATAATATTCTGGGATGACAGTTTTTTTCTCTTAAGACTTGGACCATATCTCAACATTCTCTCCTAGCCTGCAGGGTTTCTCATAAGTCTGCTGTGAGATCCTTTGGAGATCCACTGAAAGTAATCTGACGTTTCTCTCTTGCACATTTTAGAATCTTCTCTTTATGTTTCACTGTGGTGAGTTTGATTACAATGTGTCTTTGTGAGGATCTTTTCTGGTCATGTCTATTGGGAGTTCTCTGTGCTTCCTATACTTGGATGTCCCTTTCTTTCTCCAAACCTGGGAAGTTTTCTGCTATTATTTTGCTAAAAAGGCCTTATAATCCTTTCTCTCCATGTCTTTAGGAATTCCTAGAACCTGTGATTTTTTTTAATAGTATCTTGTAGATTCCCAACAGTATTTTTTAGTTTTCTAAATTCCTCTTTTTGTCTTTGGTTTGACTGTATACTTTCCTGTGCTCTGTCTTCTAAGTCCAATATTCTTTCTTCTGTCTCACTGATTCTGTTTTTAAGGTTCTCTACTGCATCTTTTATTTGTTCTATTGAATTCTTCACTTCATTTTGATTTCTCTTTAAGGTCTCAAGTTCATGTTCTATTGAATTCTTCATTTAATTTTGATTCTTCTTTAGGGTCTCAATTTCATGGGAGAAATTTTCTTTCACATTCTGCACAGTTTTCAGTAGTTTGCACATTTGCTTTTGATTACTTCGATGTAATCTTATGATCAATTTTTTGAGTTCCAGTTCTTGCATTTCTTCTGTCTCCTCATCTTCACAATCTAGTATTGAAGTGTCATGTTCTTTTGGGGTGTCATCTTGTCTTCCTTACTCTCGTTTCTATTGGTGCGTTTGTTGTTCAGCATTTGTGGAGATAACCAATGGTTTCTTCTCCCTCTCCCTCTCCCTCTCCCTCTCCCTCTCCCTCTCCCTCTCCCTCTCCCTCTCCCTCTCCCTCTCCCTCTCCCTCTCCCTCTTCTTCTTCTTTGCTGTGGTGGCTTTTATCATTGTACTATGACTCAGTAGAAAAGTGGACTGTCTGCTTTCAGTGAATCCCTAGAGGCTTGTAGTGGGTATGGCCAGAGAGCTCTGTTCAGATCTCCAGGGTTAAGGGTATGCCTAAAGTGACACACCCAGGTTTGGCATGCAAGTCTCTCTCTCTCTTTTTTTTTTTTTTTTAAATCAGAAGGGAGGGTATATTCTGTTCAGCTGAGCTCTCCTCAATAGAGACCAGAAACTGAGCGCTAGCCCCAGTGGATATAATATTTGCCTGCTCCATCCCAAGGACCACCCAAACGATCTATGCAATCCTCAGTGAAAGTTCAGATTCCTCAGCAGTGTCTCACACCAGGTAACCAGGAACCCCTGAGCTTGTGGAGTCTCCCACTGAGACTGCTCAAAGTTCCAGCTGTACTGTGAGTCCTTCCCCACACCCTCAGTTTTTTTTCACAGTCCTGGTTCAGTAGCTTCACATAGTCACAAGCTCCTGCCCCCTCTTAGTTCTCCCTACCCAAGTCGGGAGCCTTTGCTAGGCTGGTTGCCAGGTGCAGACACAAGCTGGCACAGCTGCTACTTATGAAGCAGGCAGGCATACAGGCTAAAATTGGTTAGATTTGTGAGCTGGAGGACCACGCCTTCGCCACGCCCCTGTGTGGCTTCACGCCCTACCTGATACCTTTGCCATGCCTCTGTGTGACCTTACACCCTACCTGATACCCCACCATGCCCCCATGTGACATCAGGCTCTACCTGACCATACCTGAGCACCCACCTGGCCACAAGCCACTCCCCTGTGGAAAATATATGTAAAGGCAGGGAGTGTTGCAAAGGCTCTGCCTCTGCGGTGCTGCAGGTGATAAGTGGTGGATAGCAGCTCAAGGTGCTTGCTGCACATGGCTTTGGCCTGCTCTCTGAGTGGTATGGACGCTACCCTAGTTTCCACACTTTCCCCTCTCTCCTACCTGAACTAAAGCCTTCATGTTCCTAGATATGTCTTGCACTAAATAAAAGCTTAAAGCGTACCATGCTGCCTCGTTTATCTGTGCCGGTATTTAGAATTCTTCTCTAAATATTAGGCAAGAACCCTCTTGGGCTTATTAATATCAGGGATTTAGTAATAAACCCGTAGTGAAATCGTATGGCATCCTAAATTCCGGTAGCACATGTGGCACCCTGGATAGCATTTCTAGGGAACTTTAAGGGGCCACATTTTAATGCAAATTTTAAGGGGTCTTGTCTGATTTCACTTATGTCCAAAATGTCACCTGCTCTATCAGCTTGTATGCCTTTGTAAGGTGATTGGAGAGAGAGAAACATGTCCATACCATCCTCTTTTTTTTTTTTTTCTCCTCTAGTTTGCTGATACAGTTTCCCCAACAGGGCTCCAAGCCTGCTTCTCTCTAGGCTCTTCCTGACGCTTTTTTGCCAGTGATTTGGGCTGCTGCAGTCTGGTCTCACCTCATTTCCAGGGCTGGTATGTAGGCTCTCAGCTGTTGGGGCCCCAAGCTGTGGGCGCCCACACCCTCCATGTAGGTTCACTGTGTCCCTCTAATTTCAGTAGAGTTTCCTCTGCCATTTTTTCCCTAACTCTTCACTGAGACTACACTATCTCCACTTTTTAAAAACTATCTCCTGGGCTAGAGCAGTAAGATTCCTCCCAATTCCACCATATTGGAAATCCTCACTCAGCATGTGTTTCAATGATCTTGCAAGTGTTCTCCAAACTCCAGTCCTCTTGCATCCCTAAATAAATGAACAAGCTAAATGAATAAATGGATAGATTGCATAATTGTTTGATAGAAGCAGATAAATTTTAGATATTTGTTTTAGCATTACAAAAAATCTGAAAGTCTCTTTCTGAGAATTTTTTATTTTGGGTTCTTTTTCTTCTCTTGAAAAGCATTTACATCAATAATTTATTCAATATTATTGTACCTGTGATGAATTTGCTAGCTTTTGAAAGGCTTGATGTCACCATGGATGGAAAAAACTGGGCTGTTGATTTGTTTCTTCCATTTGATTTTATCAAATCCTCTGCCCCTATCAAAAGAAAGCTGGAAATTAGCAACAGATAATCCATTTAAATTGAGTGTTTTTCTAGAGATATAATAGTTCCAGATGACAGAGCAAAGGAATGCTTGTATCATGTATTGTGTAGTGGAAGAAAGAAAGATGCATAGCTTACCAGACAGCCACTTTAAAAAGTGGCTTTGAATTGGTGCAAAATAAAATTCTTGCTAGATTTAATCACGTGAGGAAAGTATTCTGAGTATAACATTTTCTTTCATAAAATGATTTAATCATCCTATTCAGAGTCTTAGCACATTTATCGTTTCTTTCAAATGCATTTCACAGAAGAAAGGTCCTTGTCTCAAGCTAGAAAGAGCAGGCATGCAGGAATGAGACCCTATTGTTTTAGAATTGGAGCTCCATGGATAGATGCTATGTTTCCTAACATCTCTGTTGCTCATTTACTCATCTATAAAGTGGGGATAATAATCCATATCTTCCAGAGAGGGGAGAGCTGAAACAAACCAGTGTGCTATAGCAGCTCACATGATAGGAACAGCAATGTCCTTTACTATGATCATTGTCAAAAGAGACCTGGAGAAGACTTCACAGCTAATCTGAAGGCTGCCATGGAGCAGCACAATTCATTTGAAGCCAATCTGGAGACTTTTACTCAACAAATTGACCTTTGTGCTCCTGTCAGGAATGCTCTGCATCAAAGATGAAACATGTCCTGCAGGATTACAAAGCTCCAAAACTGTGGGCTTTTGTTTACTTCCCAAGGCGCTGCATTTTTTTTCTCTTAATGACCAGGCAAATGGAGATTTAGGCATAGCATAACTTTGTTTACCAAGTTACCCCATAAAAATATTCATATTGGTATATTTGCTTGCTAATACATGAAATGCTAATAATAGATTTGAAGATGAAATTAAGCTTGCTTTATTAATTTTTCAATATTAAATTTCAGTAACAGATGCATTAAAAATTAATTGTCATTTTTATTGTGCCAACTCTAATGAAAAGACATACATCATTAGTGATACACTTACAACATAAAGTATGTAAGAACATTTATGATGGAAAAATCAATAACCTCATTAAATATGTTTATATTTGTTTCCACAGTGTCAATTATGTTACAGTTATTAGCATATTCACATTATAACATAAAACCAATGAGTAGCACTTTTCCCACAGATACCTGATCTTGTCTACATTTCTTTCAATTCACTTGGATTTCAGAATTTACATTTTAAAAAGGCAAGATGTCAATATTAAAAGTTTGCAATTAAGAGTGAGTCAAGGAACTATTCTACTTTGAATGGAACATTTTTAAGAAGTCAAAATAAGCCTAAAGCAACCATTTATAAATGTATAAATTGTTTAAAATTATAAATTTCACTTGTAGGCAGAATTAGCCTAAATTCTGTAAAATGACCATATCTGGCAAGTCTTTCACTTTAATTTGAATCTGGAAACTAAATTATACCCTATTATGATTTCAAAACCTAAAAGATCACTGTATGTCCTGCTGTGTGATACTTTTAAAATATTTTAAAATGAGATATACTATTCAAATCACTGGTCCCACAATAGAAGAAATGTTGTATCCCAAGAGTAGCAGAATTATGTTCTACTAAAATTTTCAAAGCTTATTAATTGGCTTAGTTTGAGTCTATTAAGTTTTTATACACACACACACATTCATGTATACTCTTGTGTGTATTTAACTAAGTAAGTTATAATTACTACAGTTCTTTATTCAAACTTACTGTCTTTAATAGAAAATACACCCAGTATTTATCCCAGTATTGTAATTGTTGTTTAGATGATAAATGAAATTATACTCAAATTAAATGTTGGTAATATAACAATAAGTAAAATATAAAAATTTTATCTAAGTGAATAATATATAAATTTGATTCTATATCTAGCAAATACAGTAAGAAATGCTCAGTTCCTGAGATTATAGGGCAGAGGATAACCAAATGGTTAAAAAAAAGACAGGAAATTAAAGGAAATGTAACAATAAAGGAAAATGTCAAAAAGAATTGTTGATCTATGACTCACCAAACCTACTAGTCAAGAAATTCCAAAGACCTAATATTTATTATAATCATTGTAAAGCAATTTGAAGTTAGGCCAAAGCCTCTAAACCTTGTGATTTAGCTCCATGATTATAAATAATCCAACAGGAAATTCACCCACAGCAGTAGCCCTTGGAAATTGTAATGGAAGGGAATTATGACCCAGTATTCAGTCTCCTGAGTCACAATAAATGTGCTATAAGAATGTCAAATTCACGTAATACCTTTTGTAAGAGATCATTTTAGTGGTACAGAATGAAACTTAAAAAGACCTATGTGAAAGCAGAGTTCTATAATTCTAATAAGAAGGCAAGAGATGTGAAATCAACAGGCAAGTTTTCATGAGCTCTCTATATTTTCCCCAAGCATAGGACTATCACAAGGATATTGGTTCTGGATTTTGGATCCTAAAAACTTGAGCAAATATTTTGCCTTACCTCTGATTTTCTAAGCCTTTTATTTCCCTCCCAAGGAATGTGAGAATAGGATGCTGAGTTTACTAAAGAAAAAATACAAAATCTTAAGTTGTTCAAATTTCTCCTGAGATATTAAAAAAATGTTTAAGGTAGATTAAACCTAGAACAAAAATTAAATCAAATTATATTCTGTGTGCTCAATTTTCTGTAGGGAACCAAAGCCACTGGAGTGTAAAATTCTAATTAATTATGTGGAATGCTAATGGATTTTAAATTAAAAATATGCACTCTTTAACATCTCACTCCACACAGCTTTTCAAGTGGATATTACAATGAAGCTGTCCCCTAAAATCTGAAATGCATGGCAGGTATGATTGTCAATTCTCCAATTTAACCTGAGAAGAAGACCTATGCTCTTTATCAACAGAGAGATTCTCAGATCTCCTACTTTGACACTTCAACCAGATTTGTTAGTCTAAGCCACATATAGCAATAGATTAACCAGTGATATTATTTTAACAACCACAAAATTTTGTTACAGATTTTATAATTTCATAGTAGTTGAAGACTACCTTCTTTTATCAGTATCAAAATGGAAACTCACCACGTTTTCATGTTCCAAATGACATATCTAATAATTATTAGAGCTGATACTTAAAAAGCAGTTTCCTGGTCCACGTAGGGTATTCAGTTAACCACAGCAAGATCAATGAAAAGGATACAACAATAAATCCAAGGTATTTTAATTTTTTTTAAATTTTAAAGTAATAATAATACATATTTATGTTATACAGTATAATGTTTTTATATATGAAAACAATAAGGGATAGCTAAATCAAGCTATTTAACATGTACTTTCCCTTCAATCTTATAAGAATAGTTGATATCTACTCTCTTAGCAATCTTCAAAAACATCATATATTTCTGTTAACTTAGGGCTGTATGATTTACCAAAGATCTCTTGAATAGTTTTTTCTTGTCTTTTTGTCTTTTGACCAACATCTTCTTAACTCTTGCCAAGCCCCTGGAAGCTTACCATTTTACTCTGTGTTTCTGTGAGTTTGACTTATTTCACTCCACATGTAGGTAGGTGAGATCAAGCTATGATATTTTAAAACATCAACTGGGAGCAAAAGTCAACAGAGACATTGAAGAGGAAAAGGCAGAATATATTTATTTCTGTGGGATTATCATCACTAAAGACAACAGAGTGTGGGCCTCTTAATATCTAGGATGACTCTAATATCTTAGCAGTAAGGTACCTGTGGGCAGAGGAAAAGGGAAGGAAGAAAGGGAAACAATCTAAGGGTGCTCTGAGAAATTTCTTGTTGGGTCACATCTCCAATGCATGCTCTTTTTGAAGAAGCAATCTAAGGACAGATGGCTGTTATCAAAAAGAAAAAGAAAAAGATAACAATTGCTGGTGAGGATGTGGAGAGATTGGAATACTTGAATACTGTAGGTAGGAATGTAAAATGGTGTGACCACTATGGAAAACAGTGTGGAGGTTTCTTAAAAAATTAAAATTGAACTACTGTATGTCTAGCAGTCCTACTTATGAGTATAATCCAAAAGAACTGAAATCAGGATTTCAAAGGATTATCTCCACATCTGTGTTCATTAGACCATTATTCAAAATAATGAAAATATGGAAACATTGCAAAGCTCCTGACTCTGATACTCATGAATGATATGGCAAATACGACTACGTTATAGCACAGCACACAGATGTTCACTTCTTCATCTTTTAAAGGCTTTTGCTTTATTCCTATTCCCCTTCACTGACTTTTTGTTTTTAAGTGGGTTGATGTCTTCCAAGAATTTCTTCTCTTGCCTCCTTCCTGCCACTCTCTCACTTGGAGCAGGTTAGACACATCATTTTTCTCTTTTAAAAATGTATTTATCTGAAAGGCAAATGGAGGGAAAAGTCAGGGCAGGGGAGAGAGAGAGGGATGAATATCCCATCTGGTTCACTCCTCAAATGGCTGCAGAAGCCAGGTCTGGGCAAAGCTGAAGACAGAACTAGAATCCAGTGAAGTCTCCCACATGGTGGATGGTGTTGGGGGCGGGCAGGGACCTAAGTATATGCACTGCCTTCCCAAACGTATTAGCAGGAAGCTGGATTGAAAGCAGAATAGTTGGGACTATAAATGATACTTTGAGATGGAGTACATACATCCCAAGTGGTAGCTTTACTGACTGTGCCCCAATGCCTGCATATTCCTCGTGACTTTCTGTCTGATACTCCTACTAACCCAAAATGAAAGTTCCATTAGAACTGATAACCCTACTCCCCAGAAGAGACCATGAAAACAAGATTCTCAACAAATAGTTAATGAATGATTAAGAAATGAATGAGAAGCATATAAACAACTAGATAGTAAGCCTATAATCTTTCCAACTGTACAGTGTCTCCTTTACATCCTAGTACTGGTAAAGATATATATA
This sequence comes from Oryctolagus cuniculus, assembly GCF_964237555.1. Lineage (NCBI taxonomy): Eukaryota > Metazoa > Chordata > Mammalia > Lagomorpha > Leporidae > Oryctolagus > Oryctolagus cuniculus. The sequence continues at coordinate 42,761,077 of NC_091449.1, forward strand.
TATACACACACACACACACACACACACACACATATATATATATTAAAGATTTGTTTGTTTATTTGAGAGGTACAGTTACAGAGAGAGGAAGATACAGAGAGAACAGTCTTCCATCTGATGGTTCACTTCCCAAATGGCTGCTATGACTAGAGCTGAGCCGATCCGAAGCCAGGAACCAGGAACTTCCTCTGGGTCCCCCACATGACTGCATGGGCCCAAGCACTTGAGGCATCCTCCAATGATTTCCCAGGCCATAAGCAGAGAGCTGGATCAGAAGAGGAGTAGCCAGGACACAAACAAGTGCGGACATGGGATGCTGGCACAGCAGGCAGAGGCTTAGCTTACTGTGCTTCAGGGCCAGCCTCTGGTAAAGATCTTAAAGCATAAGGAGTGTTCAATGACTAATTGTTGGGTGAGTAAATTGCAATAAATTTAGGGTTACTTTGGGTGGTGCCAAGTTTAAATACAAGAAGGTTTATGAAAATAATATAATTAAATGCAGGATGGAAATAAGACACATCTGTAGATGCTAAAAAAGAATGTCAATTCTAGTCTATGTTTATTTTAGGAAAGGACAAATAATGAGATTCTGCTTAGGAAGCTAAAATACATGATGGAATTTGGAATTAAAAAGAAATAAAGTCAACCTTAGCTCAGCCTCAGAGCTAAATGATATTTCTAAGAGTCCTATTTATTAACTGTTTGCTAAGAATTCTGATATTCTCTAAATCCCAAGCACTACTTTAGTTCATCCTTACAACAATGTTGTGATAAGGATACTATGAACGGTCTCTGAATCCTCAGGTTTGACCATCAGTTAAGTGGTGATAAAGGAGTGAGCTATCTAGGATTTTGAGAAGATGTCATTAGCATTGATGGTGAAATCATCAATTTTTTTAATTTCTCAAAATGTCAATGTAAAAACTAATACCAAAATCAAAACTCATGGACTAAATTTCCATTGAAACTAGTGGACACAGTAGTACAGTTTACTCTCAAATGCAAGTACATGAGGACAAACAATTTAGCTCCAAAACCTGCGTGATAGTAGCATTCATATAGGAGACAATAAGGAACTAAACACAGAGATCCCCAAAATATCCATAGCTTTGTAATCTAATTTGAGAAGAGGAACTGATTAGGGAGGGTTTTGTCTATTTGAATAACAGGACTAAAAGAGGTTAGAACACTTTAACCCACACACTCTCAAAGTTGGCCAGCCAAATTCCCTCCTATGAGAGGGCTCAATGCTAAGGAGAACCTTGAAGAAGCAGAAGCAAAACTGAACAGAAAAGGGGTAATAGACATGAAAGGAATAGTGGTCTATATAAAAAAGAACAGAGATCAAGATGTCATATGTGAATATCATATGAGATCAAAAGACAAGAAACCTCTGTGGAATTACAAGTCCATAAAAATCAATTCCAAGCTAAAATGAACTTGATTCAAAAGCAAAGACAAAAAACTAAGGATATAGTATCAAAAACATATTACAAGAAATAACAGAATAAGGAGCATAGTGTCATCCCTACAGATAGTAAAATTATGCCAGAAATTCTAGTTTTCAAACCTATCAAAACAGTAAATTATATTTTAAAAGAACTAAACAACATAATGAAAATAGTGGAGAATATAGAAATGCAACAGATCAGGTAAAAAAAATTCAGAAATGAGTTGATAGAGATCGAGAATCAGAAATGAAAGAAAAAAAGATTTTAAAATGATAAATTAACTAGAATGAACCATAAGAATAAATAAACACAACTTACTATACTTAAAGGAAATAGAAAATGAAAAGAAGGAAGCCAGGGGCTGGCATTGTGGTGTAGTGGGTAAAGCAACCTTCTGCAACATGTCCCAGTTGTTCAGCTTCCATTCCAGTTCCCTGCTCATGGCCTCGGAAAGGCAGTGTAAAATGGCCCAAGTGTTTGGACCTCTCCTACCCACATAGGAGACTGGATGAAGCTCCTGGCTCCTGGCTTCAGCTTGGCTTAGTCTTGGCTGAGGTGGCCATCTAGGGAGTGAACTAGTAGATGGAAATTCTCTCTCTTTCTGTAACTCTGACTTTCAAATAAATATATAAATCTTAAAAAAGAAAGAAAAGAAAATGAGGAAGGTAGTAAAAATAAAAAAAGAAATGGAGAAGCTAAAAGTGAAGGAAAGAGAAAAAGGAAGGTAGGACAGGATGATCTAACAGAGATAATAAGCTACAGGGAGGGAATTGAACTTATATTTTAAAATAATATACTACATACCTGTGCTTGTCAGTCTAGAATGACCAATAATAGGATATATTTTAATGATACTCAGGGATTTAAAAAAAACTATATGGCTATCAAGGCACATAATTTATAAGAAGACAATTACAGTATCATCAGACTATTTAGTAGCAGTACTTGATGCTTCTTTATAGGCTAATATATTTATATACCCAAGCAAAGAAATGTGAACCAGGGATTTTATATTCTGAAAAATTGAATTTCAAATATAATAGCAGTGGAAAACATTATCAACATGGTAGAACTTATTAAACATTGCTCTCATGAGCCCTTACCAAGGAATCTGTTACAAAAATAAAGCTGAAGACAATCAAGATAGCTAAAAAAAAATAAAAAAATAGAGACTGATTGCAAATATTAACAATATAATTTCTTGGAGGGAGGAATGAAAATGATTATATTCTTAGAGTTGTATCTGTGAACTATAGCAAATCTATTAAAACTATCTAAAATTTTTAAAAATTAAATTCAATTAAGTTTAACAAAAATATAATTTCTTGGGGCAGGCATTGACACCTTTGTCTACTATTGGAATGCCTGATACATGTCCTGGCTCCTCCATTTCTGCTTCCAGCTAAGTGCTAACACACAGTGTAGGAGGCAGCAGGTGATGATGGCTCAAGCACTTGGTTCCCTGCCACCATGTGGGAGACCCTGATTGAGTTCTGTGCTCCTGACCTCATCCTGTGGGTGTCCCAAATGTTGACTCAACCACTTCACCAAATACCCACCTGCCTGTCAATTTTCAACAAATGTAAAGAACTAAGAAAAATGCTTGTTTGTAGTATGAGTACCCAATCTACAAAACACCACTAATGACACATTTGCTTAGTCAAATATCTTGGGATCTTCAACAAATAAAATGTAAGGAAAAGAAAAGAATGGTAAGGAGACTTTAGATGAAAAGAAATATAAAAGACAACAAAATGAATAAGACAGCTATCTTAACTTTCAGTATATATTTGGGTGATGAAACCATAAAGAAACATAAATGAGTGATTAATAAAAGTTGGAAATAGCGGTTGCCTTTGGCAAATGGGCCAGTCACAGGAAGTGGTTTCTCTAGAAGTTAATGAAGTTCCTGTCTCTTGTGGATGGGTGTTAAATCACTGCTTGGGACACCCACTTCCCATATGAGTGCCTCATTCAAGTCCTGGCTCTGTTTCCAATCTAACTTCTTGCTAATGTGCACCCTCTGAGGCAACAGGCCATGACTTAAGTACATAAGTCTCTCCCACTCATGTGGGAAAACCAGTAGATGGAATATATTCATTCTCATATTTCTCTCTCTCTAACAAAATGAAAATGAATCAGAATTTGAGGAACAAAATTCTGTTTCTTGATGTTAGAGTTTCAAAGGCATTTGTGTTATAACAACACATTAATACATTCTATATATGTTTTGTGTAGCCTTCACTAGCTGTGTTTTAGTTCATAAAGAAATATTTCCTTAAAAAGGAGATATAAAATAAAAATGTTAAAGCATCCAATTTTACATGGTGGTTGTGAGTATAAAGTTAAGCTATGAAAAAGATATTTTGTTCTTAAGAGGCTCTCAATGAACTATGAATATAATTGTCTCTATTAATGATAATAAAGGTGTGGCAGAACATTGTAATTAACGTATTTCTCATAGTGATTATAATGAGAATGATACAAGTTTAAAAAGTGTGCTTCTGTAGAAACCAACACGTGGATACTTCTTCTAAGATGCTCTTTTCCTAGGTCCCAGATGAATCCTAAATTTATGAGATTTTTCTAGGGGCCTTTTCTAGACAAAATTAACTTTTTAAAATTATTTCAACTACCATGTTTAAAATAAAGGTTTTTTTTTTTTTTTTTTTTTTTTTTTTTTTTATGGCAGGCAGAGTTAGGCAGTGAGAGAGAGAGAGACAGAGAGACAAAAGTCTTCCTTCCGTTGGTTCACCCCTCAAATGGCTGCTACGGCTGGTGCGCTGTGCGGATCCGAAGCCAGGAGCCAGGTGCTTCCTGCTGGTCTCCCATACGGGTGCAGGGCCCAAGCACTTGGGCCATCTTCCACTGCCTTCCCGGGCCACAGCAGAGAGCTGGACTGGAAGAGGAGCAACCGGGACAGAACTGGCGCCCCAACTGGGACTAGAACCCTGGGTGCTGGCGCTGCAGGTGGAGGATTAGCCAAGTGAGCTGCAGTGCTGCGAAAAGTGTTGGTTTAGAAATTAAAGATTATCTTTAAAGTTTGCATTTGTCCTACATACTCATTATGCATGAATTGATTTATCAGAACTACCAATTGATAGATTGATTTATCATCTGTCCTATTGTTTTCAAAATGTACCTAAGGGGCCGGCGCTGTGGCACAGTAGATTAATCTTCTGCCTGTGGCACTGGTATCCCATATGGGCGCTGGTTTGAGTCCCTGCTACTCCTCTTCCATTCTGGTTCTCTGCTATGGCCTGGGAAAGTAGTAGAAGATGTCCCAAGTCCTTAGGCCCCTGCACCAGAGTGGGAGACTGGAGGAAACGCCTGGCTTCAGACTTCGGATTAGCGCAGCTCCGGTCGTTGTGGCTATTTGGGGAGTGAACCAGCGGACCCAAGACCTCTCTGTCTCGCCTTCTCACCGTCTGTAACTTTAACTTTCAAATAAATAAATAAAATCTTTTAAAAAAATGTACCTAAGCAGTTTCTATAGCATATTACTATTTTTTAAAAAACTTTACTTAAGGTATACAAATTTCATGTATTTCTTCCATGCAAATTGAGGAACATAGTGATATTCCCACCCTACCCTCCTTTTGCCCATGCTCCCATCCTTCTTCCTCCTCTATTTTTTATTCCCATTCTTAATTTTTACAAAGATCTACTTTCAGTTAACTTTATACTTATTAGATTAACCCTACACTGAGTTGAGTTCAACAAACAGTATGAAGAAAAAAATACTGTTCCTCAGCAATCAAGACAAGGGCTGTTAAATTCATCAAAACTCAAAATGTCAATTTCACTCCTACAGATTATCTTTTAGGAACTCTGTTAGTTTTCACAGATCAGGGAAAACACATGGTATTTGTCTTTTTTGGCACTGGCTCATTTTACTAAGTACAATGGTTTCAAATTGCGTCCATTTTGTTGCAAACCACAGGATTCCATTTTTTACTGCTCTGTAGTATTCCACAGTGTGTATATATATATATATATATATATCATAATTTCTTAATCCCGTCTTCAGTTGTTGGACATCTGGGTTTATTCCATATCTTAGTTATTGTGAACTGAGCTGCCATAAACATATAAACATGGGGTACAGATCTCTCATTTGTTGATTTCTTTTCCTTTGGGTAAATTCCCAGGTGTGGGATGGCTGGTTCATATGATATATCTATTTTAGCTTTCTGAGGTATCTCCATACTGTCTTTCCAGTGGCAACACATGTTCAGTTTAAGTATCAAAATAAGGCATTAATGTACAACTCTGTTCTTCATGACTCCCACAAAAAGGACCCAGGACTAGTTTTGAATTAAAACATGCACTTTGATAAATAGTTAACCATTGTGAAAAAGTGAGAATTTGGCCGGTGCCGCGGCTCAATAGGCTAATCCTCCACCTAGCGGCGCTGGCATACCCGTTTCTAGTCCCGGTCGGGGCGCCGGATTCTGTCCCGGTCGCCCCTCTTCCAGGCCAGCTCTCTGCTGTGGCCAGGGAGTGCAGTGGAGGATGGCCCAGGTGCTTGGGCCCTGCACCCCATGGGAGACCAGGAAAAGCACCTGGCTCCTGGCTTTGGATCAGCGCGGTGCGCCACCCGTGGCAGCCATTGGAAGGTCAACCAACGGCAAAGGAAGACTTTCTCTCTGTCTCTCTCTCTCACTGTCCACTCTGCCTGTCAAAAAAAAAAAAAAAAAAAAGTGAGAATTTCAGGAAGTCATGCTTTGCCAAGCTTAAAACAAAGCTTCAAATGAAATAAAAAGTTGATAGTTGAATCTGGGTGATGAAGAAGTAGAAATTCATAATACACTATTTACACATTTATGAGCTTAAATTTTTCTGTAATATGTAAGATTTAAAAAGTGTTCATGGATGTACATTATGGAGCAGCAGGTTGAGCCACCACTTGGGATGCTTTCCTTCCCTTCCTTTCACCCCCCCCCCCTCTACTCGCTATGCCTTCATGTCAAAGAAAATTAAAAAAAAATATTAAAAAGTATAAAATATATACAGAATTCTAATTTAATTATTCTTTTTCACTTCTGGGCTCAAGAATATGTGGTTTTGGTCATGTAAGATTTTGCTTGCCAAAAATGTCATTTAGGTATTTTCCTTTGTTGAAAAAAGATTTATTTTTATTTATGTGAAGGGCAGAGTTACAGAGAGGGAGAGTTATCTTCCGTCTTCTGCTTCACTTTCCAAATGGCAACAATGCTTGTGGCTGGTCTAGGCCAAAGCCAGGAGCCTAGAACTCCATCTGGGTCTTCACTGTGGGTGGCAGGGGCCCAGGCACTTGGGCCATCCTCTACTGCTTTCCAAGGTGCATTATCATGGAGTTTGATCAGAACTGGAGCAGCAGGGACTTCAACTGGCACTCATATAGGATGTTGACATCACAGGTAGTGGCTTTACCTGCTGTCCCATAATGCTGGCCTGCTCCTGGTCTAGGTATTTTCTTGGTATTGACATGTCATATTGTGTATCATCTAAACCAGAACCCTGCTGGGGATGAATGAAGATTCTGTTAGTGAGTCAGGACTACTATCATGAAACAGGGCTTTTCACTGAGAGTTATGATCTACCCCTTGGTAGGATTTCTACTGAATTCTTTAAAAATGCATTGTGTGCAAATCTGCAAGTAAATGAGTAGACATAATGTGCAAATAAACCTCAGGAGCAGTGTCAGTTTCCCTACTCTGTGTTTACTGACATACTTAGACCTGTGAGTGAGGCAGTTATTCATGAAGGGAGGGTCTGCTTCCCTCTTCAGGAGAGTAGCTTTCCAAATGCAGGCTCCCTGGCAACCAGTGGCTTGGGCACCGTGTGCTGGGCCAACCCTGTGAGAGTTAAGGAGCTCCAAGGTGCCAGTTGGCTATCGAAGATTACGTGGCCCCCTGCCAACTCACTGCTCCCATGGCAGTGAGGAGGAAACCTTTCCCTGATTCATCCATTGTGCCTAGCCAGCTGGCAGGGGTGTGATCACTGGGCTGTGAGTGGGTTGCTGGCGACAAATGCTATGTATGCCTCAGGAGTCTCAGATGAATGCTTGATATGATGGGCACACTGTTTTGCAAACATAATTATTTAGTTTTGATACCAATGTGAATATAGTAGATGAATTTTGTAAGATAAAACTCAACTAATTTGTTTTTGTGATTGCAAATTGTTTTACATCTTCCAACTAAATTTTATTTAGTAAAATTATTTTCTCATTTTTTGCCATATAATATTAATTACAACTCCAAGCCAGGCTAAGAAACAATGTAATAATGAAAAGTGGTTTTTTGAGTGCTTTCTTGGATTACTATGTCTTACTTTCTCTGAAAATTAATTTTTTGACCCTAAGTTATGATAAATTTTAAACAAAATATTTGACTCTCAGTGAACTTGTATTTTTCAATAACTTAAATCCAAATAAGCTACAATAAGCTTGTAGTTTGACTTCTTAAAGAGCTTTAAAAATGTCAATACCCTTTGATAAAGGACTCTAACATTGAGAAATGTGAACCCTGGGAAAAGAGAAAAATGGTCAAATATGTCATGGCTTTATTTATAACTGCAGTTAAGAGTAATTTAAGTGCATAATAATTGAGAAAGGGGTGAAATATTTTGACACATTCATACTTGAATTATTAGGCAGTCTAAACTATACATAAGAATATTCTATGAGGGGCTGGCGCTGTGGCTCAGCGGGTTAACGCCCTGGCCTAAAGCATTGGCATCCCATATGGGCGCCAGTTCTAGTCCCAGCTGCTCCTTTTCTGATCCAGCTCTCTGCTATGGCCTGGGAAAGCAGTGGAAGATGGCGCAAGTCCTTGGGCCTGTTGCACCCACGTGGGAGATCAGGAAGAAGCTCCTGGCTCCTGGCTTTGGATTGGTGCAGCTCTGGCCGTTGTGGCCATCTGGGGAGTGAACCAGAGGATGGAAGACCTCTCTCTCTCTCTCTCTCTCTCTCTCTCTCTCTCTGTGCCTCTCCTCTCTCTGTAACTCTGCCTGTCAAATAAATAAAATAAATATTAAAAAAAGAATATTGTATGAATTAAAAAATTATATAACTTTGGTTTTGGGTTTCCTCATTTCATCTAGATTTTTTTTTTTAAGATTTATTTACTTATTTGAAATGCAGAGTTACAGAGAGGGAGAGGCAGGGAAAGAGACAGAGGTCTTCCATCCTCTGGTTCACTCCCCAGATGGCCGCAATGGTTGTAGCAGAGCCAATTTGAAGCCAGGAGCCAGAAGCTTCTTCTGGTTCTCCCATGCTGGTGCAGGGACCCAAGGACTTGGGCCATCTTCCGCTGCTTTCCCAGGCCACAGCAGAGAGCTGAATTGGAAGTGGAGCAGCCAGCACTCTAAATGGTGCCCATATGGGATGCTGGCACTGCAGGGGACGGCTTTACCTGCTACACCATAGTGCTGGCCCCATTATCTAGATATTTTCAATACTATAAATATATGAGTAGAATTTTGGAAGAAAGTATTATAAAATACTAATTGTCATGTCAGCACTTGGAACTAATGTATTACAAAGTTTCCTATAAATTTTGTCTCATGAGTTTTCGTTCATTAATGATACCATCATCAATTTAACTTTTTAGTAAGATCTCTATAAAGTATACATGTGAATGTGTGTGTATGTATTGTGGCATTTCAAAATGTTTATGGAAAATAGAATTAAAATGAAGTTTATTTTGATGCAAAAATATTTTTAAAATCCGTGTATATGGGAGGTTTTAAAAAAGTTCATGAAAAATGTATAATATGAAAAAACTGCGTGTGAGTTTCAAAACAAGTTTTACAACAAATACATTTTTAATGTCTTTTACCGTGAACGTTTGGAAGTTCCCTTGTACATATGTGTATACATTTGTATATTATGCATATGTGTATAGGTACATATACATATATGGCCAGATTTATTCTCACTAACCCTAAAGCAGCTCAAGCATATTGACTTTATTTCCTAATTGTTTCACTTGGTGGAAAGGTTGTCATGTTGAGGGAGGACCGAGATCAATCACAATGTCAATCTTCTGATTATAGTAGTTACTGCTTATTTATTTATTTATTTATTTTTGAGGAAGTTGGAAATTGTTTCTTATTTTGCTGTAGAGCTGATTCTTCCCTGTATAAAACAACACCGGCAAATGCAGTATATTGCAAAATTAATATAGTGTTGTTCTTTCTCTGGCACTGCACAACTAACAAAAACTGTTGTGTATTCCCAGTTACTTTTAATGGGAAGATAATTACATATTTTGACCCAATCCAGGGATGGGTATAAGCAAGTTACAATATTTCATATAAAGCTTAAGATAACAATGCTAACCTTGAATTACATTATTTGTATAACTAGGTTTTACCACAGATAACTTCATGTATTCTGAATGCATGTATTGAAATACTACATTGTACCCCATAGATAAGTACAATTATGGTTTGTCAATAAATAAAAACAAAAGGGGCCAGCGCTGTAGTATAGCAGGTAAAGCCACTCTCTGCAGTGCCGGCATCCCATATGTATGGCAGTTCGAGTCCCGGCTGCTCCATTTCTAATCCAGCTCTCTGCTATGGCCTGGGAAAGCAATAGAAGATGGCCCAAGTTCTTGGGCTCCAGCACCCACATGGGAAGCACATGGGAAGACCCAGAGGAAGCTTTTGGCTCCTGGCTTCGATTTGGCACAGCTCCAGCCGTTGCCGCCAACTGGGGAGTGAATGAGTGGATGGAAGAACTCACTCTCTCTCGCTCTCTCTCTCTCTCTGCCTCTCCTTCTCTCTGTGTGTAACTCTGATTTTCAAATAAATAAGTAAATCTTAAAAAAAAGAGTGGCTTAATAGTAGTGAAGCTGAATGACAGTTAAATTCTGGCCAGTTCATTATTACTATGTTAATATAATTTACTTTTTGTATCACCTAATATAAACACTATCAATGTTTACATTAGGAGTTTCAAAACATTTTAAATTTTAATTGGTATACATTTTAATACATGAAGATAACTAAGCTTTATGTTTGGAGCTGATTTAGCAATATTCCTTGTTATAAATAAATGTCAAGCCATTTAGCAAATGATTAATGCGTTATTTCTTAATTTGTTTAGCTTTCTCAGTTTGTTATTCCCTTTAACCTTTTTAATTTGTATTCACATTACATCAGGTAAATAACTGCTTACAGTTACTCCAGTATGCTTTGTCTTAACTGCTTTTTAATAATCTAATATGTACCTGCATGTAACTAAGCAGCATTTAGAGATCTCAGTATTAAATATTTTCAATATTTGTTATTAATACGTTTTAGTAGACTAGGAAAAAAGGCCAATCATTCTTTTTTCTAAAGATTAATTTATTTATTTGAAAGTCAGAGATACACAGAGAGAGAAGAGGCAGAGAGAGAGAAAGAGGAAGGTCTTCCATCCACTGATTCACTCCTCAATTGGCCGAAATGACCGGAGCTGCGCTGATCCGAAGCCAGGAGCCAGGAGCTTTCCCCGGGTCTCCCACGTGGGTGCAGGGGCCCAAGGACTTGGGTCATCTTCTACTGCTTTCCCAGGCCAAAACAGAGAGCTAGATTGGAAGTAGAGCAGCCGGGTCTCGAACTGGCACCCATATGGGATGCTGGTGCTTCAAGCCAGGATGTTAACCCTCTGTGCCACAGTGCCGGCCCCCCAATCATTCTTATAATTTAGAAAACCATAAATCCTCATAGAATTGTTTAAGACGAACATGATTGAATAATGGTTTTTGAGTTTTTTTATATTGCAATCTAATGAAACTATAAAGTTTTACTTTATTTTCCTGATGTCTGTTTTTTTTAAAATTATTTATTCATTTGAAAGTTCGAGTTAGAGAGAGAGAGAGAAAGAGAGAGAGAGAGAGAGAATCTTCCATCTGCTGGCCCACTCCCCATATGGCCACAATGGATAGGGCTGGGCCAAGCCAAAGTCAGGAGTCAAGAGCCTTTTCCATGTCTCCCTTGTGGGTATTAGGGGCCCAAAAATTTGGATTGTCTTCTGCTCTTTTCCCAAGCTTTTAGCAAGGAACTGGATTGGAAGTAAAACAGCTGGAACTTGAAGCTGTGCCTATGTGGGATGCTGGCTTCGCAGGCAGTAGCTTTCTTTACCTGCTATGCCACAGTGTTGGTCCTGGTGTGCGTTCTTAAAATGATGCTTTCTGTTAAATCTTATTCAAGTAGTGTGATGCTGTGTCAAACTTGTAGTGTCTAAGGGAACAAGATACTTCACATCATTTTCATGATGTAACAGGTTCTAGTTAATAAAGTTAAACAAACAAACAAACAAACAAAAAAAAAAACAAAAGAAAGCACATTTTAGAAAATCTAGTGTTTAGGTTTGTTGATACCTGATATCCAGTTGTCTTTCATTCCTTTCTTTCTCTAGTATTCTTTGTCAGGCACTGGACTGAATAAATACCATGGATGTGGCAGGGAGTGATGATGACAGAACTTGTCCTATGTTCTGGGTTTAAACATGAAGAGACAAGAATGGTACATTCTACTCAAAAACTAATTTATGTTTATATCTGACTACATAGCCCATTATTGTCAGACTCGGTTTTTATGAGAACCAGAAGACTCCACACTGATTAATGAGAAAAGCAAGAGATTTAGGATTAAGCTTTTATCAAACTCATTTGAAATTTATAAATCATGAAAATTAACTGTATACAACATTTCCCAACCTTTGAATTTGCTGAAAGATCACATTGTTTATCCTTTAAAATAAATAGGAATCACATAAAGTAACATTGACTTTCATCTCCAGCCATTTATCTGTTACTCAAGAATCAAGCCCTCTGAAGAGTGTGCCCCGTAACAAGCACTTTGTTTAGCATCATGTTCACTAGTCTCTGCTGTGTGGTAAGCGTTAGGTACTGGGAACCAGACCAGGCTGACTTGTGCTTCTGCTCTCCTTCAATATGGATGAAATAGACATATGTCCTGTGGGGAAAAAAAAATGAAAGTATTCTTGTCAAAGTTGACTGAGATAGCCTTTCACTAAAAATATCCTGAATTAATTTTGAACTTCAAAACAGCCTTAATATACTAGTCAATAAGATTAATTTCAGGAACAGTTCCAACACAGTGAGAAACAAATATATTTAAAACAAGTTATTAATTGCTAAAGTTAAGCCACATTTAGCTTAATTTATTAACCAGGTAAACCATCCATGTTTCCTCCACATAGCTATCTGCTACAGTGTAGCATATTGCATCTTAAAATACAGATAGCTCTGCAAAGCTCATTATAGACTAAATACTTGGCCTTTCCTCTGTTCAACTTGACTGACTTTATTCTGATTTTAGCCTCATAAAACACATAATATTTTATGTACTGATTATACCTTTCTATAACCAATTGATTATCCAACAAATATATTCTAGTGTCAGACACTGCAGAAATTTTACAGTAAAAGCCAGGTAATTTAAATGGGTATTAACCTGATGTCTACATTTGAAACAACGAATTTTCCAGCATACTGATTGCGTATTAGTTCAGCTTTAAAATTCTCTTACTTCAATAATCTTTCTACTTAACAGGCAGATTTAGTATCATTTCAGCATTTCCCACACCAGTGATGCATTCTTCAGTTAGGCAATTTCCTCATTGCATTTGCTACAAGGCATCAAGGATGCAAGTTTGCATTCTCTTGTACATGGAATTAGGGAAAACCATGCTGAGATAGTCACCTCCACCACCACACATGCAGTTTAAATCTACAGTAATAGACTTGTACTCCAAGAAGGCTTGCTGTGTTTGTTTGCAAACGAGTATGCTGTACTTACAAGTCTGTGGTTTTATTGACATATTCCTTTCTGTTCCTGTGGTTTTTAATTGAAACCCCCACTGTTTTGCCCCGCTTCAGGAATACAGCATATAGGAGTTTTACATTTACCTTCCAGCTTAGAGCAGAGGCACTCAGAAGCTCCAGTTCATGTAATGAAATTTGTAGATTTTAGGGTTTCTTTTGATCTCTAATAAAATGAATCTTATCATATATGTTGGAAATTAGTGGTTGAATTAAATCTGATTTTGTGAGAAGTTTCTGAATCAAATTTTCAACACAAACAATTGTCACTACCTGTACTGTTGGGAATTTCTTTCCCCTACAGCATATGATACACATTTCCTATTTGTGGTGCTCCATAATACATTTTGAGACTCAAACACAAAATAAAGTACTTTTTTACTCTCAAAATGATCTAATTAGTGACACTGGCAATTATGACCCAGCATGTACCAAAACATCACATAGGACCCCAGAAATACCCAGGATATATATTTTAAAGACTAGGAACATGCATTTGTGAACCTTAAACAATGAACCCTAATATTCCAGGATTTGTTACCATTACCCTTTGAAATAGTTTTCTTCACACTTGTTGAGTAGACTCTCTGAATATCACCTCACTTTTTAGTCTATAGCAACCCATATTTACAGATTTTTAAAAATTTATAAATGTCTAGCAAGCCCATCAAGCATATTTGGCATGGGTATTAAAATCAAATCAACCTTCTTTAACTAACATCTTTTAAACAATTTTGGCACTGATCTGGCCCTTGGGAAACCTTGAAGCAGTTCAGCATGGCTCTGTGTTGTCTTACCCATTTTCACTCCAGTCCCCATCATATCCAGCACTACCAGATCTCTTTCAAGTCTGTGCTATAGCCTTAGTGTTCTGCTGTCATTTTCTCAATCTCACCATATCTTCTTCCACCAAAGGTAACCTTGTCCATTACCCTGAGGTTTCGAACTTAGAAGCTCACTTGAAGTGCTCCTTTCCTCCTGGCCATCCTTACATAGGAATCATTGAATGTAATTGATCTTCTTTAACAATGTCATTTTTTTTTACTTTTGTCCCGCTGTTTCAAAGATGCATGCTCCTTGTCTTTAAAAATATATAACCTGATTATTTTAAACTTAACTTGTGTAGAAATATTTGCTTCTGTTTCTAGACTGCATTATTCATAAAAGTGGCCTACATATTTATGATTTTGGGCATTGTATCATGGACTAAAACATTACATAGGAGCCAGTAAATATGTACAATTTTATATGTCTGTTAAAATAGTTTAAAATTGCTTTTTAAAATTTATTTTTTTGAAAGGCAGAGATAGAGAGTGGGAGATACAGAAAGAGAGGGGGGGGGAGAGAGAGGGAGAGGGAAGGAGGGAAGTAGAGAGAGAGAAAGAGAGAGAGACGTTCCATCCACTGGTTCATTCCTGAAGTGGCCTCAGCTGCCAGGGCCAAGCCAGGTCAAAGCCAGGAACCAGGAGCTTCATCTGAGTCTCCCCCATGGCTGTCAGTGACCCAAGTATTTGTGCCATCTTCTGCTGCTTTCCCAGGTGCATTAGCAGGGAGCTATATTAGAAGTGGAGCAGCCAGGACACAAACTGGCACCCTTATGGGATGCCAGCATTGCAGTCAGTGGCTTAACCCACTATACCACAACACCAGCACCAAAGTGAAATTGCTTTTATAATGTGGATATTGTTATCCACAGAGTTACCTTTGTCTAAGATTGTGTTGGCAAACAGTAGAGATGAAAAAATTTAAGTTAAAATAAACATTGAACAATCTTTTACCAACTTATAAAAGAGTATTTATTTTGTACTAGTAGAGCTTTCAGACTGCACCAAAGTATTTTATGTTGAAATTGAAGCATTGAGTGCTAAATTAAATTATTGCTTCTAAGACCAAGGGAACATGGAGATTAATGTTGGAAATAAGTACATGTGTAAATTCTAAATCTCATTCTTTTTTTAAAAAAAAATAATCTCACTTTCTTCCATTGTGCACTTGGGATTCAGGCCTTGCCCCATTCAGATGATGCTAGCAAAGTACATGCTAGCGAAGTACATTGCTACATTCCTTTGTTAGGTTCAGCATTCTCGTGTCGGCATGAGTAGTCCTGCAAGAAGTAGAGAGTATAAATATGAGATAAATGTGAAGTTTACTTATTCTTAGGGTCACAACAGGAAACTCATTGTCATTGCCAAATAGTTAATGGAGGAATTATTTGTAAAGGAAATGGCAGGTTAGAAGGAAAAGTAAAACATGACAAAATGCTCTAGGGCTAGCAACAGTGGGGAGCCATTACGGCCAAGGAAGCCTGCAAGAGGCTAGGAAAGGAACCTTCCTTCCTCGCATCCCTGAGAGAGCTACAGGGATCATAGTCTTCAGGAGTGAAACATAGCCACTGCCAATCTCTGCACAGGTACATACTTAGACCTCACTCTTTTACTCTCCCAATCTTTTGCCAGTTTTCCTGTTGGCTGAACCCAATCAAAAATCAGAGAAAAACAGAAATAGTCAATGCAATTGATAGGATGGAGAAGAATTGGAAGAGTATATTAAGGAGCAATGGAAATATCAAGCAATCCTTCTGCAAAGACTTGCATAGCTTTTTTTCATTTCCAATGGTTATCAAAATTATTTTTAAAAACAAAACCCACAACTTTAACTCCTATATATTTCAAGAGTTTTTCTAATGTGGAAAACTACAGAAAAATTTGCCAGTGATAACTCTATTACCCACAAAATGCAATTACTTAGTATAATTACAAAAATGAATATATAAATATTTGTATAAAGGGGAGAATACGTACATGACTTCTCATACATTTTTTTTTGTGGAAGAGAGTTTCAGCATTATCTGTGTTGTTAGAAACTATTTCAATGTGCTTGTCATTTTAACAACTATATAATTCCAACATATGACTGTATCACAGTGTTTATTTCTCATTGTGTGTGTGTTTGTGTGTGTGTGTTGATATTGTGCTTTCTTCCTATCCATCTCCTTCTCTTTGTTCTTCTCTTTCTTTTTCTTTCTTTCTTTTTTTTTTTTTTTTTTTTTGACAGGCAGATTGGACAGTGAGAGAGAGAGAGAAAGGTCTTCCTTTGCCGTTGGTTCACCCCTCAGTGGCCACTGCAGCCGGTGCGCTGCGGCCGATGCACCACGCTGATCCGAAGCCAGGAGCTAGGTGCTTCTCCTGGTCTCCCATGCAGGTGCAGGGCCCAAGCACTTGGGCCATCCTCCACTGCCTTCCCTGGCCACAGCAGAGAGCTGGACTGGAAGAGGAGCAAACGGGACAGAATCTGGTGCCCCGACCGGGACTAGAACCTGGTGTGCTGGCGCCGCAGACAGAGGATTAGCCTAGTGAGCCACGGCGCCGGCCTGTTCTTCTCTTTCTTCCTTAATTTCTCTGGCAATTTTCATACTTGGACTTTATGTACTTAATCATCAATTCCTTTTTTGGAAGTAGTTGTGACTTATTGTCAATAGGAGGAAATGGAAGAAACTGCACATTCAGTGAGAGATTATTACAAATAAAATCAGATCTTTAAGTTGGAATATGTAAAAGTCATAAAATCTAATTTCTTACCTGATTTTTTTCCCCCTATTTCTTGGAGTAAGGGCAGAGGACAGTCTTATCTTTTCTTTCTTTCTTTTTTAAAAAGATTTTATTTATTTATTTGGGAGGTAGAGTTACAGATAGAGAGAAGGAGAGACAGAGAAAGGCTTCCATCCACTGGTTCACTCCCTAGATGGTCATAACAGCTAGAGCTGAGCCTATCTGAAGACAGGAACCAGGAGCTTCCTCCAAGTCTGCCACATTGATGTAGGGGCCCAAGCACTTGGGTCATCTTCCATTGCTTTCCCAGGCCATAAGCAGAGAGCTGAATCAGAAGAGGATCAGCCAGGGCACGGACTGGTACACATATGGGATACTGGCATAGCAGGCAGAGGCTTAGCCTACAATACCATAGCACCAGCCACCAAGCTAACCTTTTTAGCATTTCTGTCTTTAATTAGGAAGGTAATATGTAGGTAATATGTACTTTCTTATGCATGAGTTGAGTTTTGTAAGATAATAGTTATATGGAGATTTTTTAAGTATAAAGATTAAAGTATGAAATACTTCTTTGATTTTGCAGAAAATGTTCGAACTATTGGAAGCTGTAGCTTTCTTCTTCCTTAAAAACTACAATCTTTTTTTTTTTTTTTTTTTTTTGACAGGCAGAGTTAGACAGTGAGAGAGAGAGATAGAGAGAAAGGTCTTCCTTTTCCATTGGTTCACCCCCTAAATGGCCGCCACGGCCGGTGTGCTGCGCCAATCCGAAGCCAGGAGCCAGGTGCTTCCTCCTGGTCTCCCATGCGGGTGCAGGGCCCAAGCACTTGGGCCATCCTCCACTGCCTTCCCAGGCCACAGCAGAGAGCTGGACTGGAAGAGGAGCAACGGACAGAACTGGCGCCCCAACTGGGACTAGAACTTGAGGTGCTGGTGTCGCAGGCGGAGGATTAGCCAAGTGAGCCATGGCACCGACCAAAAAACTACAATCTTTAAACATTTAAAATATTTACCAAGTTGTAAGACATAAATTCTTGTTGTATGAGTCAGGAATGTTAGATGATGCATGTTAGGATATTTTGAGGATGAATCCATAAGATAGAAAATGCAGAAATTTTTGTGCTTTGAATTAATCTCTATAGACTTTATATAGGCTATAATTCATAGAGACTACAGAAAACTGAGAATATTAAACACATTAATTATATCATCAGCATAATAACTCTGCTATGAAAGGCAATTCATTAAATAGCTATAACAATAATTATAAAATATTGTCAATCAGTATATATTTTAATTTTAATTACTTTTTAATATATTCAATATGACTTGTAGATACAAATCTAAGAACATAATGATATTCCCCTCCTCACTACCTCTCTCCCACCCTTTCTTCTACCGTTCTTTTTTTTATTTTTTGAGATAGCTTATTTTAAATTTATATTACAGTAAAAAGGCTTAGTACTTCACTAAATAAGAAGTTTAATAAGTAAAAAGTAAAAAAAAACCCTAGTTTGTGGGAATATAGATAATAGCTATAAATAATAATTGAAGGGATAAATGAGCATTTCACCCATATATGTTTTTTTGTGTCAACTGGTCTTTCATAATTTCTTTCAATGACATACAACTAATGACAATGTAACATCTACATATTTCCTGTGTGTTTATAAGAGAATAATAAAGGTCATTTAGACTTTAAGCCATTTCCTCTCAACAGTTTATATACATGCATAATTTAATGAAGATTGCAATGCAAATAATTATACATTACATTTTTTTTTACACTATCAGTTACCACAGATCAGGAAAAACATGATATTTGCTCTTTGGGACTGGCTTATGTCACTAAATATAATGACTTCCCGTTTGCATTCATTTTGTGGTGAAAGAAAGGATTTCATTCTTTTTATGGCTGAGTATATTCCATAGTGCATATGTACCACATTTTTTTTAATCCACTCATCATTTGATGGGCATCTGGGTTGATTCCATATCTTAGCCATTTTGAATTGATCTGCAATAATATGAGCATAAAGATAACTCTTTCATATGCTGATTTCATTTCTTTTGGGTAAATTCCCAGGAGTGGGATGGCTGGGTATTATGGTAGATTTATATTTAGTTTTCTGAGGAATCTCCATACTGTTTTCCACAATGGCTGTACTAGCTTGCATTCCCACAAGTAGTGGATTATTGTACCTTTTTCACCATGTCCTTGCCTGCATTTATTGATTATTGATTTTGTATATGAGATCCATTCTAACTGGGGTGAGGTGAAACATCATTATGATTTCAATTAGCATTCCCTGATGGCTAGTGATTCTGAGCATATTTTCATGTGTCTATTGGTCGTTTGGATTTCCTATTTTGAAAAATACCTGTTCAAGTCCTTTGCCCATTTAACTGGATTGTTTTGTTGTCATAAAATTTCTTGAGCTCTTTATAGATTCTGGATACTGATCTTTTATCAGTTGCATGTTTGCAGATATTTTCTCCCATTCTGTCAGTTGCCTCTTGACTTTGTTAAGTGTTTCCTTTTCAGTGCAAAGCTTCATGTAATCTCATTTGTTTATTTTGGCTTTGATTGCCTATGTTTATGGGGTCTTTTCCAAGAAGTCTTTGCCGTGCCAATGTTTTGAATAATTTCCTCAATGTTCTCCTCTAGTAACTTGATGGCATCAGATTGTAGTTTGAGATCCTTTATCCATTTTGCATTTATTTTGTATAAGGTGTAAGGAGTCTTGTTGCATGCTTCTGCATTTGGAGATCCAATTTTCCCAGCACCATTTAAAGTCACTATATTTAAATAATAAATAAGAGATACTTTATTTTTTCAATAGTGGAAACTATAGGCATTTTATACTGCATATTTAAAATTGTAAACCTGGTACTCTGGGAGTCCATAGTGCTGGAATTTTGTGATTAATGAGTGAAAACAGTGAATCCAAAGATCTGAAAGAAAAGATTTGTTGTTCTCAGCATCTGGCATTTTTCTCTTTCTTAACAAATCTGGAGAGCAGCCCTCCAAGTAGAAACGGAAACATGAGAAATGTGGCCATTGGTGGATAGCATGGACCTTGAAATAGGCAAGGTGAACAGTTTATTTCTAAGTTGAATACATCTGATGATGAAACAGGCAGGCTGGACCGAAAGAAGGCTTCTTTAATAGGATACCTCACGTGATAGTAAAATATTTCCTTGATATGAATATATAACAAATGAAGAATACAAGATCCATTGAAAATTAGACATATCCTCAATAACTGTCCATAGGATATACTTAAGTATGGGTGTTAAATTAATTAGCCTTTGTGTAAAAGACATGAAAAATATAACTGGATACTAAAGAAGATTTCCAAAACCTGAAGTTCATAGTTGCTTGATAAATAGTCGACATTTCTTGTATCCAGAACAAAGTTTTCATATTAAGGTAAAGAAGGATTTTTATCTCAAAGCAAATTATAGTTTACATTTTCTAATTATTCTTTCTTTAGTTTGGCGTGAATACTTTATAAAAGTGATACTACTTTTATACTACTTTTCATACTGTGTATGAGGTATTCTTCTCTTATTACATAATGTTCTTACCTAATAGGTGAAAACTGATGCTATCTTTGGTTCAGATTATGAGAATTCTATGAGTTAGATTATGAATGCAAAACTCCATAGATCAATAGAATATTAGCTTGTTTTTTCATTTCTTATTTATTATATAGGAGGAAGCAAAATCTAGTGATTAAAGAATGTAGACATTAAAATTAGTTGAAATCTTTGCCTTAAGAATCACACAGAGAAACTACTTATTTTGTTAGATTTAAAAAGTTGGTTGCAAATTCTCTGCTCTTCCTTTGCATCCTGAGAAGAGTTCACATAGTTATCAGTTCTGTGATGGGAACATTTACCTGCACTCGCATGTTCTTTGAAGCAGTGTCAGTTTCTAGGTCCACACCTTGTGGACAGGCTGCTTACAATTCCTTATTCTGGAACTCTGTCTCTGGGGCCTTTGAGCTATCAATTAAGAAGTCCAGGGGCCAGCGCCATGGTGCGGTAGGTTAATCCTCCACCTGCAGTGCCAGAATCCCATTTGGGTGCCGGTTCGTGTTCCAGCTGCTCCTCTTCTGATCCAGCTCTCTGCTGTGGCCTGGGAAAGCAATGAAAGATGGCCCAAGTCCTTACGCCCCTGTACCCGTGTGGGAGACCAGGAAGAGGCTCCTGGTTCCTGGCTTCGGATTGGCGCAGCTCCAAGCCGTTGCAGCCAACTTGGGAGTGAACCAACGGAAGGAAGACCTTTCTCTCTGTCTCTGCCTTTCACTCTCTGTAACTCTACCTGTCCAATAAATAAATACAATCTTATAAAAAAAAAGAAGTCCAATTTGAGATTATCACCCTGGTAAGAGTGGACAGGCCATGTGTACATACTGTGAGTGACAATCCTCAATGAGCCAAGCCTGCCAGTCATTCCTACCAATGTGCCAGATGAATGAGTGGAACCACCCTGATCCCTTAGATTCGCCCATCCTTTAGCTGAATACAAGCTGGTAACCTCCATCCATGTCATGAGTAAAAGAAGAATTATTCATATCAGACTTCCCTGAATTCCTGACTCCAAAAAATCATGAGATCCAATAAATCAGCTGTTCTTATAAACCATTGTGCTTGGAGAAATTATCATTCTTTAATATGTAGCTTTCTGATTCTTGAATAAGAAAATATATGTAAAACACTCAAAAGTGTCTGATTTATAATGAGAAATTCAGTAAGAGAAGGATGGTTGTTATTTTGGTGAACTTAGAAATTCTTGTATCTAACAGTGATTCTAATGTAACTACTGTATCCTAGTCACTGCACTGTCTTACTGATTGATTCCCCCACTAGCACACAGAATAGTGTCTACTTCGGGTTCTCCTCAAACAGAGAGTGGTAAAGATGTAAATGCAAGGAGTTTGAGAGGCAAATAAATACTAGGAGTGAGATAGAGAAGAGGAGACAATAAAGGGTATATTATTAAGCTATAGACTACAGGTTGATTCTAACAAGAAACTCTGGGATTCATTGTAAAACAAATGCATTTGAATAATGTCACCCACGGGGCAAAGTAGCCAACTCATTAATATACCAACTCGAATCATGATTAAGGGCTGCCCAAATGGAGGATGTTAAACCCCTGCCATTTGTAACGTGACTTTCAGTTGCGCAGCAAATGTGGGCTCTGGTGGGAAAAAAGAAATGTAAAAAGAAACAACTTTAAACAAAATTCCCTTGAAAAACTCATTCTTGGAAAGCAAAACATGATGCTTTCAGCTGGCAGTGGTGGTGTGCACCAAAGTGGGGCAAGGGGATGTGGGGGATGCGGGCCTCTGCTCCTGTCAATGAGGTGAGAAATGCCTGACCACTTGTCTGCACAGAAGCCCCATGCCAAGATCTTCCACCTAGTGTAGGACAGATCACTTCTATTCATCAATATCTTAGAATGACTACTCACTGAAACTATTCAAGACAAGGATGATACCCTGGAAAATTAAGTATCTGTCTCCCATATGTTTGGTGACAACCAATGAGATTAGTAATTTATCCTGGGCTTAGATTTCTTGGGAGATTTCCCATCTCCAGGCACACATGCTCTCTTGCTCTCTCTCTACTTTTTTTTTAGATTTATTTATTTGAAAAGCAGAGATACACACACACACAAACACACACAGAGAAGAGAGAAAGAATGTGCATGCTCACGAGATCTTTTATCTGTTGGTTCTCTCCCCAAATGGCCACAACAGCCAGGCATGGACTGGATGAGCTGGGTGGGCCAAAGCCAGGAGCCAGGAACCAGGAGCCAGGAGCTTCATCCTAGTCTTGCACGTGGTGGCAGCGATTCAAATACTTGGGCCATCTAAACTGCTTTTCCAGGTGCTATAGCACAGAGTTGGGTCGGAAGTGGAGCAACTGGGACTCCAACCAGTGCTTTTATAGGATGCCTGGCATCACAGGTGGCAGCTTAACCCCGTGTGCTACAACTATGACCCCTCCAGGCTATCTTATGTCTTAACACATCCAAGAGTGTAAGCACCTTAGAAAATCCCCAAAGCTTGGAGAAATCACTTAGAGTGCTGATATCCCTGCCACCCTCTAACATCGAAAGTGATTTACGTTGAACGGTGGTATTGTGTGAAATCATCGATTTAACTGTCCACTGCAGAAGGACTTGCCTTTTTCCTCTTAAAATGTTTTATTTAAAAGGACTTGATGCTCTCCGTAGATAAGTGAGGAAACCTTTCACATTTCAGAACCTGAGTTATTCAATGATATCTGAACTATTTTAGTCTCCTCTTTGTAAAAGAGATGGGGGTGGGTAGGTAAAAGTATTGTATGCATTTACATTTTAAATTGTGTAATCATGTTATTATCTGAACTAATACTGTGGTGTTAAAATTTAGATAAAGTGTCCTGTAATGCATACAAAATGTTCATTTGTTGAAGGCCATTAAGTTAATTTCCTGGCAACAAGATTAAATGCAAGACATTTACATAATCATTAGTCGTAAGGTGTAGAAAAGATAATTAAATATTCCACCACATTAATTTATATTTAATTAACTGTGCTTTAGTGATCCTTCTGTCTGAATATTAATATGTGTAAATAAACAATTAGAATGCATACTGATTTTATTAAAGGTTTATTCTTAAAATTAGGCAAAAGATGCAGTTATTAGTTTGATTATATCTAATTTTGAATCCTAATCCTGTGGAAAAAGTTTAAAAAGGTCTATCATTGACTTTAGTGATGACTTTCTCATGGTTTATATTTCCAACTACAGTGTAGCTTATAGACTTAAAATTATATTCACCTGGTTTATCCCAATAGTTAATTGCTGTCATAATACTCCATTTGGTGGTTCCTTTAATTCTGGACAGACACTTAATTTTAAAAATGAAAATTAGTTGTTATTGTTCAGTAAAACTAATTTAGCTATGGCCAAACTCACTTGGAACACCTGATATTTCTAGAAAATTACTATATTACATGGAAAGGAGCAAGAATTAAATAATAATCTCTAATAAGATAAAATGGGTAAAACCTAAACTAAGATTTTAATCAAATAAAGAATCCACTAGGAGGTAAAATTTTCCAATGTTTTAAAAGCTTTTCTTCTATTTAGTATTAGGGAAACTCTTGAAAAGATAATCAGATTTTACTAGGAGCAAGAATCTAAGAGTTTCTAATCTTAGACTAGACATTTATAGAGGATGTAGATGGTAGTGAAATGAAATCTGGACAACATATCCACTTCATTCTAAGGATTCTTGCCTTGATCTGCTTGGATAATTTTACTTAGGTTTTCATGGACTATTTTCAGTAGGAAAACAAATAAAATATGATGTGTTCATTGGTTAGCTTTTTGTTACTTAAGATATCTGAAGAGCACTTTAAGAGGGAAGAAGATTTATTTTGGCTTATAGTTTGGAAGTTCACAGTCTTAAGATTGGGTGGCCCCATTGCTTCATGCCACCGTGAGGGCCAGAGAACCATGGCAAGGTGCTCAAATGGTGATCCAGGATGTGGAGAGACACAGGGAACAAGCATTTCCTCCACTAATGTTATGATGAGTTGATCAGAGTGCCACCCTAGCCGCCTAATCCAGTCTAGCTCAAAGCTCCACATTCAAGATTCCACAGTTGGATTAGTCTGCACCCCAATCTATCAAATATAATACTAATCCATTAACATAAACTTTTGGATTCAAATGTCTGCATGTGTTTGGGGAGTTAAGTCCTGTTTAATCCCTAACTATGTGGAAATAATAACAATAAAAAAAAGTTGTTTTTCTGAATCATGGGAATCTAATCTTATCAAAATATAAAGTTACATTAAAATATCACTAGGAGGAGCTGGTGCTGTGGTACAGTGCGTTAAAGCCCTAGCCTGAAGCGCCGGCTTCCCATATAGGCGCTGGTTCTAGTCCCAGCTGCTCCTCTTCCGATCTAGCTTTCTGCTATGACCTGGGATAGCAGTAGAAGATGGCCCAAATCCTTGGGCCCCTGCACCCTCGTGGGAGACCTGGAAGAAGCTCCTGGCTCCTGGCTTCAGACCGGCGCAGCTCTGGCCGTTGTGGCCATCTGGGGAGTGAACCAGCAGATGGAAGACCTCTCTCCCTGTCTTTACCTCTCTCTGTAACTCTCTTTCAAATAAATAAAATAAATCTTAAAAAAAAATCACTAGGAAACAAACCTACATTCCTAACAGGAAGAAATTATTTCTTATTAAATAGTAACATCCCAAGCAAAACTGTGTTTTCCACATGAAACATTTATTTGGGCAAGCAATTCAATACCAATTCTAACTCTCTAAATGTAATTTTCAAGGAAAATAATGCATTTCACTAGCACATATTTCCTAATGGAAACATTTGTTTCTAGAATTATAAAATGGGGGATAATAAGTTGCCTTTGTTTTTGTTTAAAGCTGTTGAAATTTTTATATTTATTACATGATATAGTTAGGGTTCCCTAGGGCTGGCCAAAATATATTCTCTATGGTTTATGAAAGTATCTGTTCTATTGGTTACAGACTACTTTGCTTTTTATTTGCAATTTATGCTTCCATACTTTTCAACTTTTTCAGCCATCATATGAGGATTTTTCAAAAAGTTCATGGAAAAATAGTTAAAAGTAGTTTATTTTGATGTTAAAATTCACACA
Source organism: Oryctolagus cuniculus (assembly GCF_964237555.1). NCBI lineage: Eukaryota > Metazoa > Chordata > Mammalia > Lagomorpha > Leporidae > Oryctolagus > Oryctolagus cuniculus. The sequence goes on from NC_091449.1 coordinate 42,786,592, forward strand.
TAGTTTTCTCATAAAAAAAGTCCACGGAAGATGTATATTATGAAAAATTTTTGTGTGGGTTATAAATTTGTTTTTCACAAAGTAAATTTAGATTTTCTACTTTCATAGACTAAAATTTTGTTATTTGATGCAACAGGTGCCTCAAAAAATTCAAATGGTAATTTTCCAGCCACTATTTTCCCATCTGGTTTTTGCCTTCTCCTCCCATTTGGCATCTATTTGAATCAAATAACTGTCCTGTCTTTTGAAGCTTTTTAGTAGATTTATTTATTTGAAAAGCAGTGAGAGAAAGTTAGTTTGGACTTCTATCCACTGGTTCATCCCCCAAATGCCCAAAACATTCAGGGTTTAACCGATCAGAAGCCAAGAGCCAGGAACTCTATTGAGGTCTCCTATGTGGGTTGCAGGAACCCAATACTTGGGCCATCATCCACTGCATACCAGGATGCACATTAACAGGAAGCTGGATTGGAAGCATGGCACAGCCAGGAGGCCCAAGCAGTGGCTTAACCTGCTGCACCACAATGCCTACCCCACAGTAGCTTTAGTATCACCTGAGGCATTTTCATTGATAGCTCATCCAAGTAACTGTAATGTTTGCTCATTCATTCAAAATAATTTTGCACACTGTAATTTCTGTGACTACCAATGTGCCTTTCATTATAAACTCAGCAATCTTTTATAAATCCAAGTGGAGGAGCAGACATATAATACACAGGAAAACAAATATCTCTGTGTATACACACACACACACACACACACACACGTATTTCTGAGTCACTAACAAATCTCTCCAACATTGAGGGTTGAATAAGAATGTTGAGGTTGATGATAAGTTGAGCAGCAATTTCAGAGACATATTCCCTTTACAAGAGGAAATTTGCTCTTTTTGAGCCTCTGCTTCATTGACAATGGAACCCATATAGTCAAAGCCAGAATGTGGTCCAGAATGTTATACCATCCTGCATCATGGGATGGCTCATTCTTGTGATTGTTGAATCCCTGCCCACAGCTCTTGGGACAGGTGTTCCTGTATTCTCTCAGGAGTGCTCTGAATCCTCCATGGAATGCACAGATCGTCACAGATAAATAATTCAAAAAAACTCTCAGTAAGCACTTCCCCTTTCTTCTGTTTGAAATGTTAATTTCTTTTTGAAGTTTTTCCTGTTTGCTAGCAGTACGCAGTTTTGCTTATTTCATTGCCAAAGATAGACTAGTATTGCTGCGTGAATGTCTTATATACTGCAAATTTAAAATGAAAGATTAAATTTAGTCTATCAAAATTTTTAACCTTCCTTTTATCTTTTGAAAATTGATTATTTTTGATAGAATCTAAATTTACCTTCATTACCAAAAGAACTACATTTCTTAGAAAAATCCCATCTTAAACTCTTACATATTTATCGTAAATATATTGTTTATTTTATTTATATAGACTTATGTGTTGGTATTATAAGTCCTTATTTTCTTTTATGCCTTTCCTCATGTTTTTCTTTTGTTGGTGTATTTATAAAATGCTTTAGATTAAAAAGGAAAGATTTCATTAAGCCTTCAAAACAAGAGACAAAATAAAACAAAACCTCAAACTGTGCAGATTTCTTCAGAGCAAATGATAGAAAACTTCTTGTCAAATGTAGATTTTAGAAGAATTTATTCTGCAATTTTGAAAAGCATAAAAATGTAACTTATTATTCAATCAATAATTTTGGAAATTACTCCCTAGTGCCCATTTTTGTATTATATTGTAAAACTTCTAGTACTGATAATTTAGTTTTCTCCTTAGAAATTTTTATCCCATACAGGGAAAAGGAATGTGCAGCTCATGGGCTGCAAAAGCCCTTGGTATGGACCTGCCAACACAACTTCAGTTGGGACTCAAAATTCAATAAATCTATAGCAGGATAATTTTTAAGGTGATAATTTTCTATGCTTGTGAATGACATTATAAATAGCCAAATGGGCCTTTGGCAGGTAAAAGGTTTCCCACCCCTGACCCCTGCTACGGTTTTTGTCAGAATATGATTGAGGTTGAAATTAAACAGGAGGGGCCTGGCATTGTGGCACAGTGGGTTTGAGCTTGCCTCCTGTAATGCTTGCATCCCATATTGGCGCTGGTTCAAGTCATGGCTGCTCCGTTTCTGATCTGGCTCCCTGTTAACGACCCTGGGAAATCAGTGGAAGATGACTCAAGTCCCTGGGCTCCTACACCCTCATAGGAGACCCAGATGGAGTTCTAAGCTCATGGCTTTGGTCTGGTCTATCCCTAGCACTTGAGGCTAATTGGGGAGGGAACCAATGTATGGAAGAATTTTTCTCTCTCTTTCTCTAACTATGCCTTTCAAATAAATACATCATTTTCAGGAGTAAAAGTATGGACTCAGACATATGTTTCAATGTTACTCAAGGCGTGGATGCACAACACACTCATATGAGCTCCCTGAAAGTCAAAAGGACCGCTTAGTTCTTTGTGAAACAGGAATTCATCATTTCTTCTTCTTCTTTTTTTTTTTTTTAGATTTATTTATTTATTTGAAAGTCAGAGTTACACAGAGAGAGGAGAGGCAGAGGTAGAGAGAAAGGTCTTCCATCCGATGGTTCACTCACCAATTGGCCGCAACAGCCGGAACTGCACCGATCCGGAGCCAGGAGCCAGGAGCCAGGAGCTTCCTCCAGGTCTCCCACATGGGTCCAAGGGCCTAAGGACTTGGGCCATCTTATACTGCCTTCCCAGGCCATAGCAGAGAGCTGGATTGGAAGTGGAGCAGCCCGGTCTTGAACCGGCGCCCATATGGGATGCCAATGCTTCAGGCCGGGGCGTTAACCCATTGAGCTACAGCGCCGGCCCCATCATTTCTAACTCTGGTTAAGTTGCTAGGGTCATCTTAAGAAATGAAAGATCTCCGCGAGTGAGAGAGCGGGACGTCCAGCTTCCCGGTGTGGTCCTTTGGGGCGCGAGCTACTAACAAGCGAGTTAAAAATGGGTGATGTTGAGAAAGGCAAGAAGATTTTTGTTCAGAAATGTGCCCAGTGCCACACTGTGGAAAAGGGAGGCAAGCACAAGACTGGACCAAATCTCCATGGTCTGTTCGGGCGGAAGACAGGTCAGGCCGTTGGATTCTCCTACACAGACGCCAACAAGAATAAAGGCATCACCTGGGGAGAGGACACGCTGATGGAGTATTTGGAGAATCCCAAGAAATACATCCCTGGAACCAAAATGATCTTTGCTGGCATTAAGAAGAAGAATGAAAGGGCAGACTTGATAGCTTATCTCAAAAAAGCTACGAATGAGTAATAGCTGGCCACTGCCTTATTTATTATAAAACAGCAATGTCCCGTGACTTTTTTTATGTGCACCATAATTTAAATTTAATTCTCATACACCAGAATTCAGATCATGAATGGCTGACAGAATATTTTTGTCCGACAGTCTAATATTGCCTTGTGTGGTTAAATAGGAAATTTTGGTAGTAATTCCAGTTCAGTGAATGCCCTCACTGTTTTTCCCCTTCTAAGGATATGATTGGACTTAACTAACAAAACTTGTCAATGCCATCCCAAAACCTGTTGGGAGATTGGATTTAGATTTAAATGCTGGGGAAATTGCCTCACTGTCTCAGAACTGAACGAGATTCCCTTGTTCTTTACCTACCTAAGGCAAGAGCTGAGACATTTGGAAACACCTACTTCGTATTTTTGGTCTTAGCTGTGGCAATCTCATTAGAATTTCCTGTATCTAAACTTCTGCCTTTTACTTACTGAAAGGCATTTTAGTGTGGTTTATGCATATCAAATAAAGAATATTTAACACTTCTCACATTTTATAGATGATCTGTAAGGTCAGGTGCTTTGAACGTCAGCATGACCAGGTGAAGTAACAAGTTACACTTGCTGTTGAATTCTTTACTACCTTAGACTAAGTTAAAATTCAGGATTGTCTATAAGCAGCCATTTGGAAACACATAACACTGAGGAGCTACTGCATATTTGTGTTTAGTAATGCTGCTTTTGCCAGCTCAATGGAAGGACTAAGGTAGAGGAGATACCATCAGCACAAAACCTCTAAAATATGTGATCACAAGACTTAAGAGAATTAAAAATAGAATTATAGATCATGGAAAAAAAAAAAAAAGAAAGATCTCCGCAAGTGAGATCCCAGTGGAAAGAACGGGTCATCAAAGAAGGAGGTACCTTTCTCTGAAGGGAGGAGAGAACTTCCACTTTGACCATGGCCTTGTCTAAATATGATCAGAGTCAGCGAACCCAGGGGGCTTCCATAGCCTTGGCAGCTCATGACAAGAGCCTAGGTTGATTACTGATGCCATAAACAAGAGTGTCAATTTGTTAAGTCAACAACAGGAGTCACTGTGCACTTACTCCTCATGTAGGATCTTTGTCCTTAGTGTGCTGTACATTGAGATTTAATGCTATAACTAGTACTCAAACAGTATTTTTCACTTTATGTTTCTGTGTGGGAGCAAACTGTTGAAATCTTTTCTCAATGTATGCTAAACTGATCTTCTGTATATAAAGAGAAACGAAAATGAATCTTGATGTGAATGGAAGGGGAGAGGGAGTGGGAAAGAGGAGGGTTGTGGGTGGGAGGGACGTTATGGGGGGAAGCCATTGTAGTCCATAAGCTGTACTTTGGAAATTTATATTCATTAAATAAAAGTTTAAAAAAAAAGAAATTATCTTGAAATTGAGGAAGAGCTAGGCTTTGAAATTAGAAGTTAGGGTCTGAATTCCACCCTCTCTCATACAAGCTTCAGAGAATTAGACACCTCACTTTAACTACTAATTAAAAATATTGATATTTTGAGTGTAAAATAAAGTAAGGAAAATGTCATCTATGTAATCAGTTATTAACCTTAACACTTAGGATAAACTAGTTAAAATTTTCAGATAACATATTGCACCCCCAAAATTTCAGATCCTTGGAACTTTAATTTCTAAAATTCACCCAGGTAATAATTACATAGGAAGTCTACTCTCCACATTTTCCAACTATTTTATGATCTTGGTGATTGTTTTAAAATTATTGAGTGAAACGAACATGTTAGAGGACCCTGTAGCTTTGCAGCTTGCAAAGTCTCTTTGGTGGCAGTGTTTTCCTTTACTTTTATAATCCTAACCCTCTGACAACAAATGAATAATTTCACGCTTGTGCCTCAGTTTCCACAGAGATAAAATGAGTAGGTTGAGCTAGTTGCACACTCATATCTGGTAAGCTTTAATTAGATTTTTCCTGCATAGATTTAATTATCACATTAAGTGATTGATTTTGTGTTTATGTACAAGTGCCCGTTTGTGTGTGTACATATGCTTCTTTCCGTGGATTTATAACCAGATAAATCCATTGTTAATATACCTCCATACTGAACATAACAGCTTAGCACAGCCTCCCTTAAACACATGCAGAACATTTACATTAGCTTAAAGTTGGGCAAAATAATTCAACACAAACTTATTTTACAATAAAGTTGAATATCTCATATCATTTATTGAATACTATTTAGTACATTGGAGCATATCTGTTGTTCACCTTCATGACCTCATGACTGAGTTTAAGCTATGACTGCCTGATGCTACCCAGGATCACAAAATAGTATCCTACTGCATGTCAGTAGCCTGAGCAAGAGAAAATTTCAAAATTCACATTATAGTTTCTGCTGAACATGTATCACTTTTGTACCATAGTAAAGTATCAAAATCATTAAGGTGAACTATCTTAAGTCAGGAAATGGCACTTTCACTATAGTGGGACAATTTTTGGGTGCTTTTCAAAATTGTAGGTGACTGAGTTTACTGTTTCTCAAAGAAGTTTTACAAAATTTCTTTGACACAGTTAGGAAGGGGATAATGTTGCTGAAGTTACAGTTTTCTCACATATTTAAGGGGAAATTAAGGGAGAAGTCAATTTTCTGAATGACTTCACTTGGAATATGTAATGTTAAATGTAGGAGATATATATATATATATTTATGTGCATTGGAAATTACACAATGTGTGTATGTTTCCAAACACCGCACAGTGGGCCACAAATATATACAACTTTAATGTCTAAATTTTTTTTAAAAGTAAATTTTTTTTTAAATTAAGAAGAAGAATAAGGAATAGAAATTTGAATGGATGATTGTCTCTTCTGCATGCAGTTTCCTAATTTGAATGAAAATATGGTGCTGCTGTCAGATTTTAAATAAAATAGTCTCTATTTACGAGATTTGCCAGTTTATAAACGGTCAACTAAGAAACAAGTCAAGAAAACAGAAAACATGATTAATTTTAAAAGGAAATGGAGGGCAGGTGCCGTGGCGCACTAGGCTAATCCTCTGCCTGCGGCGCCGGCATCCCATTTGGGCACTGGTTCTAGTCCCAGTTGCTCCTCTTCCAGTCCAGCTCTCTGCTGTGGCCTGGGAAAGCAGTGGAGGATGGTTCAGGTGTTTGGGCTCCTGCACCCAAATGGGAGACCAGGAGGAGGCACCTGGCTCCTGGCTTTGGATCGGCGCAGCTCCATCCGTTGCGGCCATTTTGGGGGGTGAACCAACGGAGGGAAAACCTTTCTGTCTCTCTTTCTCTGTATCTCTCTCTCACTAAGTGTAATTCTACCTGTCAAATAAATAAATTAAAAAAAAATAAAAAAAATGGAAATGGAGACGCATGGAAGATTTCACAACGGATTTATCAAGCAAGAGAAGTTTTGACAAGTGGGTAGGCATTCCAACCTAGGGCACTTCCAGGAACCTGGGGTAAAGTGCAGATCCCTTAGCATAGTGTTATTCTTAGACCCATTGGAGGTTCTTATTTCAGAGCATGTGAGAGAAAAATCTGGAGCAACCATTTTGGCAATGATTTTTTTCTTGATTTTTCTGTAGTTTAGTATGACTATTTACACAAAGGAAACTTCAGATAAGACCATATATTAATGTTACCATCCAACTACCTTATGACCTATAGATTATCTTCTAAGAAGATCTTTCACTACACTAATTTTTCTCTACCAAGTTATACTATAGAGAAGGTTTGTAATTAGCCAGGGATGTGGAAAGGTACCTACTGAGCCATAAAATAGAGGACAAATCATTTTCTGATAAGTGGTAACTTCATGTTTAAGGATCCTGAAACTTTGATATTTTAAAAATTTCACATGGACTCCTTACCCAGGCTTGCCTATTAATGAGGATGTGATAAATTTTATAAAATTTCCTTTAATTCTCCCAGGATGACAATGTAGCATGTACTCTGAGGCCAAGTTTCTTTAATTAGGAAGGCACTAATTTGGATGAAGTGAAACTATTTAAATGTCCATAGAGATTTGATGAAGCTAATTGAGTTCAAAACACATTGAAAATGTGACTGATTATATTATTATAGTAAAATATGCACACAACTATAAGTACAATAAAAATAAAATGAAACAAATGGCAGAAAGGAAAGTTCCCGGGCCTCCTGGCTCCTGCTTTAGTATTCTTTAAAAATTCTACACTATTATATATATATATAATATACACACATATATAGTAAGTGTTATGTATATATTATATGTAATATAATATATGCATACACATATGTATATACATATCAAACACATGTATTTGATAAATAGGAAGAAAATTTAACATTAACATCTCCCAACACTATGTAAATCCCTTGTTTTTGTCCTCTTTCTAATTTAAAGAAAGTTGTTTATATTTCATTCTAATTTTAATTTTGCTTTAAATTGTGTGCTTATTTACTATGGTAAGGAGGTTACAGGGGAGTAGGGGCAGTGGAACGACATTATAGTTGATTTTCTTTTTCCCTTTAAAGCACAGATAACTTGAAAATTGACATTTGCATAATTTTTAATTGATGGAGGGGGTAATGGAATAGACCTAAAGCAATTGCTTAAGAAAGAACCCTCATAGTCAAAATAGTGTTGGTTTACTATGTGTTCTGCTACACTGCTCTCTTCCAAATTGTCTCCCTATGAACATGTTTTAACTACATAAAGTCTGTAGCTGATAAATCTGGAAACGCATTCACATTTAGCTTTGAATAATTCAGAAAATGGACTTGTTTAACATGGACAATGGAGAAGCATTAGAATGGTGAAAAGGATTTGGCTTGGATCTAATAGAGCAGATCTTCATGTGCGGTCTATATAAATGCTATGGCTTCCGTTCTTTGTTCACATCCTTTTTTTCTCTCCACCTTTGCTCCCTTTGTCTCTTTTCCTCTTTATCTTTCCTTTCTTCCCTTATACTTCCTTCCTTCCTTTGTTCACCACTCCCCTACTCAGTGACTCCCTCTTCACACACTTCTTTTTCCTTTGCCAATATTTCTCTCTTTAAAAAATTTACTTTAATTCCATGTGTGATACTGCATTCTTACACCACTGAATGTTTATGTTTGAATTTGTTTTCACATAGGGTACGTGTGTGTGTGTGTGTAGACAGGATTAATTAGACTAAATTGCTCTTTTCAGATATCATTCTGTGAACTGACTTATTTCAGAGATGGCTCAGATGTTTTGATTATATTGAATGATACAATCATTTATCATATATTTATTCATTTAAGCTAGTATTTACCTAAAAATTAATGATTCTTAAATAAGTGCTTACTTATTAACTAATTCATTATATTGGCAGGGTGCTCAGCACTGGCAATATAATACTTGAAATGCCATTGTCCAAGCCCACAAGGAATGTAGATTCTTTTAAAAAAGAGCATCAGATAAGAAGATGATTATAATATAGCATGCATCATGTTGTAAGTATCTTTGCCACATGAAAGGATGATAGGCGCAGTTAGAAATCTTTATGAATGTTGAGGGAGGGGTCCACATAGTGAAGATCAGGAAACACTGCTTCTAACAAATGTTTCAGGTTTCAATCTTCCTTGGAAGGTACTATATCAAAGGTTAGACCTGGTAAATGAGTTGGTATCTTCTTCCACAATCTCTAGAAATGAAACTCTAGCACAGAAAAACATGGATGAAGGCAAGAGAGAAAAGTTAGGGAGAATGCAAAGTGGCTCATGGCTTTATAGGAAAACCCCAGTACATTGCTTAGTCAGGTTGGACATGAATGGAAGCTACATGGAACACTTAACATATCTCATTTCCATCTCCACTCTGCACAGTTTGTTTCATGGGTCATTAACTTCACCACATTTCTGGATCATGTTACCTGGCCCCCATAGCTAATTGCTGGGTAAACCAGAGCTTCCATGTGTTCCATTGTGACTATTATGGGTACTGATTGGCTATTATAAGACATTTGAAGCCTTGCCCAATTTAGTCTCACTCTTCACTTGTAAAAATGTCAAATGTCAAGAAACAAAGCCACAGTAGTGGTAACTAATGTTTTTGACCTCAGAGACAACAAAAGAATGTGAGTTATTTATGTAAATCTTTGGCCCAAAGATAGCACAATTGTCCAGGACCAGCTGGTGGGCAGGCCTAAATGACTCCTGAGAAGTAAACACTGTAGTTCCAGGACAGAAAATCCAGGCAGAGGCAGATGTGGAATGCAGAATATTGTACTCTGTTTTCACTGTTTTCCTGTAATCCAATAAACATCTACATATATGAAAACTAGTACACAGGTAGTAGTAGGCAGTACCTGCTGGGAGGAAATTATATAATAGTTCCTTGAGAAAATTGTGAAACCATTATAGGACATTGTAAGCATTTGCAATTTGAAATATTTCTAAAGTAGCATGTGCAATGCCAAAAAGTTATTTCTGAGTTAACCCTTATATCATAATGTTTATTGAATTCCAGATGCCACTTAAAACTTGATGCATGGATCATTACCACAACCACGATAATGATAAATAGTACTAATATTAGTTTTACTATACTACCTTTTATAGGTGAACCCTTATGTGTATAATGAGGGTTTCAGTGTTGTTCACAGATTTATGTGGGAAGGATTCACTACTGTTGAAGAATTACTCAATGACTTATTAAAGCATGGCAAGAAGACTGTATTCAGGACCATTGCAATGCACATAAGGACCAAGGCAGTGAGAATCTGCAGTGGGGGTGAGGTGGGGAGACTGGGCCCAACTCACTACAAAGAATGGGGAAATGGGAATTTATAGCAAAGAAGCAGGATAGAAGAGGATGGAAAATTACTAAGAGGAAACATCAGAGGTATGGGAGATTCTGATTAAAACTAACAGGATTGTTGGTGCAGGCAGGCCAGGGTGATCAGTATCACCTGGGGGAGAGTGTGGGCTAAGGAGCTCAACCAGATATCAAGGGTGATCAGATTTGAGGGCAGGGTTTCTCCCTGAAGGGATTTAGTTATAACTATATTTTACAAGAAAGTATCATCATCATCTCCCAGAAAATAATTGTCAGAGGTGGGGTCTTAATTGAATGCAGATATGGAGGCCTTAACTGTGTGGTTACATCCTCTTTCTCCAGATAAGCTGTCCTGCAACTTTACTACCTGACATAGTTGATATACCCACATACCCACACCCACGCCCACACACACACACACACCCACCCCCCCCCACACACATACACACTGTCCCACAATATCATCTCACTTTCTTACTTTCTTCATTTTTAGCTTAATATTTTATTTATTTCTTTTGAGATAGCATGCTTTTAATTTGAATTATAGTCAAAGGCTTAATGGCTCTACCAAAGTTAGGAGTTCAACAAATAAAAAGTAAAAAGACCATAGTCCAGCAGGAAAATAGGCAAGGGTCACAAATAATAATCAAAAGAAAACATGTTCACTGGAGCCAATTAGCCAGTAGTAAATGACAGAAATCCTGCTACTATAATATGATTTGACCAGAGCCATTGAGATGCAGTTTGGTTAAAAAATGTACATAAACATAGATGCAGACATGGACATGGACATACACAGGCATGCGTACATAGGCAGCTTTGTTCCTTGATTTGCTTTTGAAAATTGATGATTTTTGATTACTATGCAGGTAAGTTATTCAAATACATCTCAAATTATCTGATGCATTAGAACTGTTTTCTTTCCTCCAAGGTGCATTCTGAATATATTGACTATTTGGCTTCAGGATTAAAAAAGTGAATTACCTTCTTGTTTCTTCAATGGTTATCAAGTTCTTTCATCTCTCTGCATTTCTGTGTATTTCCTGAAGCAAACAACAAAAAAATTTACTTCTGTATAGTAATTACAGATTGCGATTGATAAAAATAAATGCCACCTTTAGGTCGAGTCTATTCTCTTTTTGCAGGTGAAATTTTGTAGAAGGTTTAGATTAAAGTGCAAAAAACTTTTCATATTAATTTTTTAGAATATACTTAGTACAACAGAGTATTTCAGTTGGACTTTCTACCAGCTGTTTCTAACAGTAGGAAAGGCATTCTTATTTACATTTCAATCATCAAACTCTTGCTTACATTGAGCAACAAGTATTTTGCAAATGTAGTTCCAGCTAAGTATGAATTTTCCATTAAAGTGCAATCAAGGCTGTCTTTTTCACTGTTTTCTTACATGCAGTCTGCTTAAAAGGAGTCCACACTCTCTTCCCTTCCTGGTGTCCTTGTGCTTCCTCTTTCTATATTCTGACTTCCTAAGTATTCATTCTTGCCCTGAAACTGCCCTCTTTAATGTCATTGATTACCTCTTTTTGGTATATTTTAGAGAATAATATTCATGTTTTTTCTTGGCTGAACTCCCTGTGACCTTTGACTTTGATTTTTCTTAACTAAGAACTTTCTGACTTGTGCTTTTCTGGCACATTGCTCTTTTGTGCTTCTCTCTGTGTCCCTGACAATGCATTGTTAGGCTTAATCTACAGATTGCTCCTCCACCTACTCATGAAGGAGAAATTTCACTTTATTTTCTACAAGTCCAGCTTCATTTCATCCTCACTATGCTTTTTCCAGGAGGCAATCTCTGCCATTCAAATTGTTGTGTCCAAAGCAGCCTCCTCCCATGCGATCCAGATCATAGTATCCTTGCCTATATCAAATCTTAACCAGAATATCCATGGGGACCTGTGTCTCAAATCTACATGTATGTGTATGTGTGCATGCATGTGTACATCCGTGACTCCTACAAAACTGCATCTTCCCAGATGAGATTTTGGCAACTTTCAAGTGCAAAAAATAGAATGGTAATATAAATTCTTCCTCTCTTTTAAAATATCACATTTATTAAGAAATATGAATACATCCTTGTAATTTTTATGTTTTATTAATTCAACATCATACCTCTAGACGTGCATTTTTGAAAGTTTTTATGATTTGTTTTCTGGACTATGAAAACTGTTCTGGGTTTTAATTATTTTTTTTAATTTATAAAAAGAGAACAAACTTCATGTACTGCATATATATAGTTTTACGAGCATAATTATACTTCCCACTATAGCATTCTTCCCTTTCTCCCTCCTTCCCTCCCTCTCTCCCTTGTTCTATTTGATATCTTTCATCTTTTTATCACATATTGTTTTTCCTGTAGCTCTTCCTCATTGTGCTACCATAGCATGTCCTTGCCATATACCTATGACCAATGTCACAGTGTGTCATAGCCAAACACTTAGTTTTCTATCTTCTATACTGTGAGCTGCTTGGGTGAAATGCGGTCTCTTCACCTCTATTGATATCTGCTGTGCCTGTTGACACTGAGTGACAAATATTCTATTTAATTTTAAGTGATACCTAGTATTTTATCTTATGGTTGTTCAATGACTTCCACATTTACTATTTCAAATATGCTGCAATGAATATATTGTGGTGATTCCCCAAGCCATACTTTTCTTTTTCTGTATTATTTCATTTGTAAATATAGGAGAAATTGGCAATACTTGCCTAATTCCCAAAATATTGACTTTCTTTAAAATTTATATATATTTGCGAACTTTTAAAAAAATGTAAATACTGCTAGTTAGAAAAGTTTTCCAGGTGCTTATGAATGGCTAGACATTTTCAGCAACCTTTCACTGGTTCTGTGTATTTACGTGTTAGCTGGCCGTCCTTCCTTTGTGTGTATGTGTGTGTGTGTGTGTATAATTTAAGTTACTGATTACATTGATCTATTTATAACATTAATCTGCTCTTGATCCTTTTACACATTTTGGAAGGACTGTTGCGGAAACCATCATAATAAAACATCTCCTTTTGTCCATAGATAAGCTTATGTCTCTGCATTAATTTTCTTTCTTCTCTTCCACAGATAATTAATAGAAGATACTGGGAAGTACTTAACTTTACTTCAACCTATTTGAAGTTTATTACCCTTGTGACTCATACATCACAACTACCAAAAATGAATAAATTGTAAAATCTACCCAGGTAAAGCTCTCCTTCAAGAACTGTGACTCCCAAATCTCCTAACATTACATTTTCAGACTGACCTCTCTAATAACTCTGTTTCCCACCGAGCAAAAAGCTTTTAGTGCATTGCAAATGCTGTGCTGTTCCTAGTGGCTTGATTCTCAGTCTCTCATTTCTGCTATGCTTCAGGTGGCTGCACTCTGACCTACTCATTCAGGGCTTTCACTTCATGCATTTACACGAGGCTTTCCGTTTCTGTCACTTAATCCTTTCAGACAGTGGGCGTTTGATTCATGGAACAGAAGTCTGTATCTCTAAGAACTATGTTTTAAAAAGTAACGGTTTGATGCATTCAAACATTGTTTACTTAACAAACTTCCTGATGTCAGTGAATTGGCCAGTAGGTTTGATCCTGACAAAGGCTGCATTGTCATCCACCTTCTCACGCCACTTCCCAGGCTCACTGTCTTTCCCGCTCCCATTCATGTGCCTGCACATATTTTCTGGATAATATCTTGCTTCTAATCAGTCTAATCACAGCACATGACAACATGTGATGGACAAAACTGGAAGAACAAAATCAACATCTATGTTGTTGAGCTCCTTAGATTTAATAGAAAATTTGTTCCTGAAGAATATAAGAGCCTATCTTGGCTAATAAACAAATCACTCCTCTCCAGTCTTTTGGTTAAGAGATTCAGATATTGTGTAACTTGTCTCTTAAAGTCTTTGAAAATCAAAGTCTACTTTACTAATTTCATAGCATTCTATTGTAGAAAATTTATCCTATTGAAATTCATCTGTACTTCACTCTGTTATTGCTGTTGTTGTTATCATTTTACGTTATTTAATTTTGTTTTTATGATGATATTCCTTTGCTCACAATCTTTCAATTGTTCACTATTATTCTTTTTTTGTTCTTTTTGTTTTCATGGAAAATGGGATTAACATGTTTATTTCACTGAAAAATATTTTGGAATCCATTCATCACTTTCACATACTTTTCATGAAATTTTTTAACTTTTATTTAATAAATATAAATTTCCAAAGTACAGCTTATGGATTACAATGGCTCCCCCCCCATAACTTCCCTCCCACCTGCAACCCTCCCATCTCCCGCTCCCTCTCCCATTCCATTCACATCAAAATTCATTTTCAATTATCTTTATATACAGAAGATTAATTTAATATATATTAAGTAAACATTTCAACAGTTTGCACCCACACAGAAATACAAAGTGTAAAGTACTGTTTGAGTACTAGTTATAGCATTAATTCACATTGTACAACACATTAAGGACAGAGATCCTACATGGGGAGTAAGTGCACAGTGATTCCTGTTGTTGATTTAACAATTGACACTCTTGTTAATGGTGTCAGTAATCACCCTAGGCTCTTGTCATGAGTTGCCAAGGCTATGGAAGCCTTTTCAGTTCGCCTACTCTGATCATATTTAGACAAGGTCATAGTCAAAGTGGAAGTTCTCTCCTCCCTTCAGAGAAAGGTACCTCCTTCTTTGATGGCCTGTTCTTTCCACTGGGATCTCACTCGCAGAGATCTTTCATTTAGGGTGTTGTTGTTGTTGTTTTTTTTTTTTTTTTTTTTTTTTTTTTTTCCAGAGTGTCTTGGCTTTCCATGGCTAAAATACTCTCATGAGCTCTTCAGGCAGATGTGAATGCCTTAAGGGCTGATTCTGAGGTCAGAGTGCTATTTAGGACATCTGCCATTCTATGAGTCTGTTGTGTATCCCACTTCCCATGTTCGATCTTTCTCTCCTTTTTAATTCTATCAGTTAGTATTAGCAGACACTACTCTTGTTTATGTGATCCCTTTGACTCTTAATCATATCACTATTATTCTTAGGATAAACTCCAAATCCTCTTACAAGTTTTTAGAAATCCTTTATGTTCTGGATCTTTCTACATTTTCAGCCTCATCTTTTTCAGTCTAATTTTCTTCTTTTTTTCCAGGCAGTAGAAACCCTTTCCTTCCTTCCCCACCACCTCCTCCCCTACTCTCTCCTCATCCTTGCTGCTTTACCACCTTCCTAACAGGTCTCCAGTGAACAGTTACTCAAGAAAGCATATTCACATTTCCCATATATAATACTGCTGAGGAACACTGTACTTCTTCCATAGTAGCTCTTATTAAACTGTACATTTATTGCCTGGTTGCTTATTTATATATATCACTAAACTGTGTACTCTGATTCAGTCTACCTCATTCATGTGTATTCTTCTGGCTATCACAGGGCCTAGCATAAAAGGAAGACAGCAGTGCAGTGCTTTGAATCAAAATATATTTTCATAGTGGAAAAGCCTGTTCCCTTCTCTCTAAATATTTTCTTAGTATGTATCTCATATCTTCCATGAAACCTTCTGGGTGATGATTTTTTTAAAGATTGATTTATTTAAATAAAAGTCGGATTTAAGAGAGAAAGAAAGACAGTGAGATCTTCCATCCGTTGGTTTACCTCTCGAATGGCTGCAACAGCCAAAGCTGGATCAGAACGAACCCAGAAACCTGTAACTCTATCCAAGACTCTCATGTGAGTGGCAGGGACCATCTCTGCTGCTTTCTCAGGCATATTAGCAGAGAGCTTGATTGGAAGTAGAGAAGCCCAGACTCCAAGAGGTGTACACATGGGATGCCAGTGTTGTGTTGTAGGTGGTAGCTTAGCCCATGGCACCACAGTGCTGGCCCCTGTATGATTTTGTCCTACACAGTTCTCTCATTCTGGGATTCTCTTACAGACTTAATCACCACACCCATTATAGCACTCTTTTTCATTAGTTTTATTGCCTGGGTGCTTTTTTCTCTAGTATAATCTTTGAAAAAAAAAAAGGATAGACTATTTTGAGTAAATTATTTATGATAGTCAACATAGTTTAGCTTTAACCAGGTGATATGTTGGGAAACAAGTATGAATAGAGGAAAGATTCGCCTTCATGGTGTTTAAAAGATAATAGATAAGACAAAATTTTGTATATGACATGGGTTTTATTTATGTAATAGATGTATGAGCAACATTCTATGTGCTGAGAGAATGTAACTGCAAAGGTTTTAATATAAAAAAGTATAGAAAATGTCTTTCTCATCATGGAGTGAAATTTTGTGAAGTGTGATCATCTGTATCCATACTGATCAAGAGAAGTAAAACTTTAAAGAATCATTATAGTCAGAATTTCTCAATTTTGTTTCCATAATATAAAGAGAGGAAGGACAGAAAAGAAGAAATATGGAGAAGAAGGATGCCTCATTGCTTCCCGTTCATCTCCTTTCCTTTAGTTATTTGTCCTCTACTGAACTGTTCTTACTTTTCTCCCTTCCTGATTTTTCCATTCCAACCCCACCTACTGTATTCTCTGAAGATATTCTTGATCACTTCCAGCCTGGCTTGTACTAATCCCCTATACTTTAACACATACACACATGTGCATGTACACAGAGGTACATGCACCATCTGATGAGCCTGTTTACTGTTTTAAATTCTCAAGTTTCCTACAATTTTTGTCACTTTGGCCCAGTCCAAAGTATGTTGAATACCAATATTCTGGGTATTTCACTTTCTATCCAAGACCATGATGAATTTTCAGTAGATGAATTTGTAGTGCTTTAGAAAGATCATTCAGTTTTGAAGGCTATGTTGAGTCTAAGTAGATAGAGGTAAAATACTTCCTATTCCATCAGGACTGGGATAGTTATAGAAGGGAAATGCAAAATAAGGTCCTTACTGAGGAGAAAAGAAGTGCCATTTAAGCCAACAGAACTGTGAAAATCCCAATTTACTTGACACAGACTCTATTTATAGAAAGTCCAGTTTTATGTTATGAAGATTCACTCTCATTCTGCACATCTGAAACTTCTCATGGTTATTTATTCCTCATGTTCTAAAAAAGGATTTAAGGTAACATAAGAATGTTTAAAATATTTCGAAGTAACATAATTAGAAATAGGTGAGAAAGTAGAAAAATAACAAGACTTGGAACCAAAGGAGATGCAGAAATAGGGAAAAACATAAATATACTTTCATAAAAGTTTTTTTATATGTGCTGTTGTTTCTAAGATTTTCAGCCACCCATTTGAAGGAATTTGATCCCTTATGACACTCACAATATCAGATGGATGTAATTGGAGACTGTTATGCTTAGTGAAACAAGCCAGACCCCAAAAGACAAGTATTAAATGTTTTCTCTGATTTGTAGTAGCTAATATAGAGAGTACAAAAATTTAATGTATATGACTGGAATTGACATCTTAAGATTTGATTATTGTTTATAGCCCTTGTCTATATTACTGCTGAATAGTGGGCTTTTTACCTTTTACTTGTTTAAATCTTTATTTAATGGAACATTAAACCTATGATTATAAAGTAAATTAACAATTCGTTATCACAAACTTTAAAACAAAAAAGAAAGGAAAGAAGGAAAGAGGAATATATCATTATATTCATAGAATTGTATCTATGAACTGAAAAAGGAACTGTTGGTAAAGAATTGGTCAGAGCCGGCACCATGGCTCACTAGGCTAATCCTCCGCCTTGCGGCGCCGGCACACCGGGTTCTAGTCCGGGTCGGGGCGCCGGATTCTGTCCTGGTTGCCCCTCTTCCAGGCCAGCTCTCTGCTGTGGCCTGGGAGTGCAGTGGAGGATGGCCCAAGTGCTTGGGCCCTGCACCCCATGGGAGACCAGGATAAAGTACCTGGCTCCTGCCATCGGATCAGCGCAGTGCACCGGCCGCAGCGCGCTGGCCGCGGCGGCCATTGGAGGGTGAACCAACGGCAAAAGGAAGACCTTTCTCTCTGTCTCCCTCTCTCACTGTCCACTCTGCCTGTCAAAAAAAAAAAAAAATTAGTCAGAGAGATGAGGTATTCTTTAGAGCTGTCTCAGGAAAGCAGTGTAGCGCATCATGGACAGCATTCCCAACACTGTCCTCAACATTGTTGCAGTAACCATGGTGAGCTCCATAAACCAATTCCTAGCAGCATCCCTCTATAAGAGTAATGGCATGATATCAAAGTAAAAATTCAATTTAAGACATTATTTTGGGGGCTGGCCTTGTGGTGTAATGGGTAAGTTAGAGAGAGGTCTTGCATCCACTGGTTCACTCCCTAATTGGCCACAATGGCTGGAGCTGTGCTGATGTGAAGCCAGGAGCCAGGAGCTTTTTCTGGGTCTCCCACGTGGGTACAGGGGCCCAAGCACTTGAGCCATATTCCACTGCTTTCCCAGGCCATTAGCAGGGAGCTGGATCAGAAGTGGAGCAGCCGGGACTCAAACTGGTGCCTGAATGGGATGCCAGTGCTGCAGAGAGTGGCTTGACCCACTGCACCACAGCATTGATGCCCAATAGATGAATCTTAAAAATAAAAGGGAAATATTATTATGCCACTCTACAGGGGGCTTAGGGATGGAGGAACAGTAAGGTAAAGTCCAGTATGTTGCTGACTACTGATGTGGCTGAGTTGCTTGTGGTTTGTGATTATAGAATATGAAGTGCAATGGGCTGTTACCATGTTCTCCATTAGATCCTCAATATTATCCATGTAAAATTTGTCCGAGATTTCTGTGTAAAAGAAATCAAGGCCTACCTAATCTTATAGATTGTCAATTAATAAGTCCATAAAAGATTTACTCTGGTATTGGGATATAGACTTAGGCTATAAATAACTTGTGAGGCTTGTGACCAATCTGTCAATACAGAAACAGGAGACCAAACATGTCTGTTAGGCTAATAACGGAAAAAGGAGTAGAACTACAAAGAAGCTGAGTGATTTTCACTCAGGAGCACAGGTAGAAAATAACATTATAAGACGTTAATTTTTATTTATTTGAAAAGAAGAGAAGGAGAGGGAGAGGGGGAGAGGAAAGGGGATGGATGGATGGATGGATGGATGCAGGGAGGGACAGGTTGGGGGGAGAGAAAGAGAGGGAGAGAGGGAAGGGTCTTGCATCTGCTGGCTCAGTTTCCAAATGCTTGCCACAGCTGGATCTGGTCCATGCCAAAGCCAGGAGTTAGGAACGCAGTCTAGGTTTCTCAGGTGAGTGGTGGGACTGAAGTACTTGAGTCAGGATTTCAATCCAAGAATTTTGTTCAGTTCTGCTTGTGCTTTCCCTAGCACTGCCATTCAGCTTTTTCTATGAAAACCAGAATCCCAGGTTGGTTGCTTTGTACAGTGATTAAGATGCTGCGGGATGTCTGCATTCTGTATAGGGTGCTTGAATCAATTCCTGGCTCTGTTTCTGGTTCCAGTTTCCTACTGAGGCACACAATGGAAGGGCACAGATGATGGCTCAAGTACCTGGGTCCTTGGCACTCACCCAAGAAACACAACTTGAATTCTGGGCTCCTGACTTCATCCTGGCCCATTCCTGGCTTTAGGGAACATTTGGGAAATGTACCAATGAATGGAAAAATCTCTCTAATATAAGAAAAAAATAAATAAAAATTAAAGTTATAAAATTATCTCAAACTTTCTTACATCTAAGGCAACCAAATAGTCTCAATAATAATAATGTATCTAATTGTAGGTATTTGTTTGCTTAGGAAAGAGAAGTCGATTATTAAAATTCTAATGATAAAGAAATGATAGCTGTTAGAACAGGAAATATTATAATGTCACTCTAAATTGTATTTGGTACATTCTGATAATAGATAATGAATTATAATCTTGAAAAGAATTCAGCACAACTCCTCATTTAATGAAATGGCTATTTCTCTGTGTGACATTTCATTACAATACCAGAATCAAGGACTTGAGAATTTATTTTCCCTCCTATTATTCAAGAAATATTACAAAATGCAGTTTCATTGTCATTAGGATGTACTTAAACTACTGGGTGTTATAAGATCTAATCTCTGGGATAATGTCTGTCTTAAAGAATCTATGTCAGCTCAACCCTTTCTCTTTTCTGCGAATAATAACAGAAAGCATAACTAAATGATCTTTAAGGTAGCAATAAAAGCTTTTCCTGCTTCACAGCTTCTCATTGCTAGTTTCTTTTCTGATGAGCTCTCAAAATACCAATGCTAAAATTTTACTTTAGAGAAATGAGAGAAACATTTCCCCTCAGTTGTTCAAACCTAGCCTGATTGTGTTTATTTTCCTTCTCTCTCATTTTTTTTGAGATTTATTTTATTTATTTGAGAAGCAGATTTACAGAGAGAGAGAGAGGGAGAGACAGAGAGAGAGCACGGTCTCCCATTTTCTGGCTCACCCCTCAAATGGCTGCAAAGGCCAGAGCTGAGCCAGGTCAGTACCAGGAGCAAGGAGGTTGGCCCCAAGGTTTGGACAATCTTCATCTGCTTTTCCCAGGCCCGTTTAGAAGGAAGCTGGATTGGAAGTGGAGCAGCTGAGACTCAAACAGGTGCTCTTATTGGATGCCGGCAATGCAGGTGGTGAATTAACATGCTACGCCACTACACTGGCCACATCCTTTTTAATACTTGTACAGAAGAGAGCAGACATAACAGAAGTATGAATTTGGATCTCTGCAATTCTAGTCAAAATAGAGGAGGACTCTATTCACAGATCTAAAAGAATATGAGGGGTGAATGCTTTAGCACAAAATGTTTTATTAAGAAACCTACTTGAACAGTGAATGATTTTCTTGGACAGAAATTTAATGATGAAAGAGCTCATTTGAAAGTTAAAAGCCTTGTTGGATTAATTCATTTTTTGAGACCAGGAAATAAATTTACTCATTTTGGGGCAGAAGGACAAGGGGACTCCAGAACTGCAGTCTTGATAGTTACTGGCACATCTAAATAGGTGCGAAAAACTCCTAAAAGATTTGTACACATGTGCCATCATTCACTTCTGACACATCTGCCTGTGTGCCAAGATAGACAAGTTACCCATAACATTCCAAGTTGCATTAAGCCCCTTCTGTCTTATATTTCTCTTAAATGCTGATCTTGCCAAATATTTTTTACAACATGGTAGTATTGCAATGGGTCCACATTTCATCTCCATAATGAGAAATCCCTAAGGGAAATCTTTATTGTCTTTTATGACTAGAAAGCAACTCCTATTTCATTTTGTATAAAGTATCCTAAAAGGAAAAAAATGTAATTTTTATGTACATATATACATACACATATATATGCATATATATATATATATATATATATATATATAAGTCTATATCAACTTAGTGTAAACTATCCGTCTACATATTCTCACTAGAACCTGGATATATTATGGTTTACTTCTGCAGGGAATTAGAGACCAGAATAAGATCACATCCACAGTGCTTCAAAACAAATAACAGCTATCATGTTGTGTTTTTTTTTCTTCAGATTTATTTTATTTGTTTGTAAGACAGAGTTACAAAGAGAGGTAGAGTCAGAGAGAGAGGTCTTCCATCCACTGGTTCACTCCCCAGATGGCTGTAATGGCCAGAGCTGCACTGATCCGAAGTCAGGAGCCTTGAGCTTCCTCCAGGTCTCCCACATGCGTGCAGGGGTCCCAGGACTTGGGCCATCTTTTGCTGCTTCCCCAGGCCATAGCAGAGAGCTGGATCGGAAGAAGAGCAGCTGGGACTGGAACCGGCACCCATATGAGTTGTCAGCGCTTCAGGTCAGGGCTTTAACCCACTGTGCCACAGCACTGGCTCCAGCTATCATGTTTTTAAACAGATGTTTATTGGGCTTCTTCTGCACAATGGTCAGTGATGACTGCAGATATTTTTGAACTGGATTCTGCTTTTATATAACTAACAGACAAGAAAATTACATTTATGATTTGTACAAGTTGTAATATATGTACAAGGCAGAATGTGATGTATGACCCAAGGAAGGCACTAAGGAGAAAAGTGTTATGGATGTTTAGAGGAGAGCTTAAGGCAAAGTTAATGGAGGAGATAATACAAGAACATTTTTAAAAGATCTGATAGATTAGAAAATTTATATAATTTACATATCAATAATATAATTTAAAAATGAACGAGCACGATTTTGATCAAGATGTGCAATCAACTATTCTGTCACTCTAAGAATGACATGATTCTGAATGCTTTGTGTAATTTGGTTTGTAGATTTTGATCCTAATTTCGTTGGTTTTGGTGGTAATAATTGTTTTCTTTTGTTGTGAATGCTGTTAGCCGATAGCCTCGACCCCAAACTTTTGGCATCCATCTCACTGCTCCAACTCAGGCTATCCCCTTCCCGGACAACTCCCAGCCAGTAATTGAATTCAGTGTGGTACTAGAGCCTGGCTATTCTTACTCAAATAGAACTCCTTGTGCCAGACTCGTTATGGGGCTGGGCAAAATGTCCTCAGAGCTGCATCCCTGTCTGAAACTCTTCCTTTTTGTCCTCCCTCCGCTCGCTCTACTTTCATATTGCAGTCTGGAGGCTCTTCCTGATTCTTTCAGGTTTCTCTCCTTTATATTTAAGAAGCTTCCACTCTAGTTAATATCTTGGCATCCTCTTTTTGGAATACTGAAACTGACACTATAGCTGTCACAAATTTGTCAGATAGTAAGGGACACTCTAGATAACATTTTATTTACAAAGGAGCGGACAAGGATGTTAAATAGTTTGCCCATTTTCACAAAGCTGGCAAATGGTGAGAGTGGGAGTTGATCTCTTTTCTGGCTATACTTCATATGTCCTTAAATGCAATGTAATGTTAAAAAAGAGTATATTGTGATTTTGTTGTTGTTGTTGTTGTTCAGGTAAAAATATTTTGAATTGCAAACAATCTATTTGGGCATAGTATTTCTTTAAAAAGTTTGTAAACCTACATTTGTATATTTTAGGTTAAAAGGATGGTAAGAGAAATATAATTCTGTGCTCAGTTTGTCTAACTGCTCTGAAGTGGAGGAGTCAGTGTGTATCTTTCTGACAGGATAACATTAGCTTCACGCCATATTCTAGTTTTAGCAGCGTCTTAATCTTTGGGTTAAAAGACAAGCACATGGATAAAGATAGTGCATAGGTTACTTCCATTGCTAAAGTGCAACTACAGCTTGTCTTTTCATATTAACCAATAACACTGATATCTTCTTAACTTGACATTCAGTGCATCATCTGACAATATCTTCAATTCTACTTCATGCCTATATGGCATGAAGACTTTTGTTTGTTCCTCCAATACTTCTCTCACCCTGAGCATTTTCCTGTTATCTTTCTACATAAACATACTATCTTTACCCTCAAATCAAGATTTTTCATGAGTAGCTCTCTCTCCTAAGAAAAATAATTGGTGCGAGGGTTAGAGAGACTTCCATACATATGACTCTGATAGCTATAACTTCTTGTAGGACTCTTTTTTATTTTTTTAATTTTTTAAAGATTTATTTATTTACTTGAAAGAGTTACACAGTGAAAGAAAGAGAGGCAGAGAGAGATAGGTCTTCCATCCGCTGGTTCACTTCCCAATGGCTTCAAGGGCTGGAGCTGTGCCTACCTGAAGCCAGGAGCCAGGAGCCAGGAGCTTCTTCCTGGTCTCCCACGTGGGTATAGGGGCACAAGGACATGGGCCGTCTTCTACTGCTTTCCCAGGCCATAGCAGAGAGCTGGATCAGAAGTGGAGCAGCTGGGTCCTAAACTGGCACTCAAATGGGATGCCAGCACTGTAGGCAGTGGCTTTACCTGCTACACCACAGCACCGGCCCTCTTCCAGGACTCTTTACGAACTCCTTAAAATTGGTCTGGTGCCCCTATTAGCTTCATGGCCCAAAGTGAATGCAGTTACTTGTAGGAAGGGTCTTTTCATATTAAACAGGAGAGATTTTTAAGAGCAGATGTCTAATACTGTACCTGGAACACAGTGTAAAGGTGCTACCTTAATGCATATTAAATTATTTTAATTTTAAGAATATTTCTGTCATTATGCTTTGAGTCACTGGAGAATTGACATTGATAATTTTCATCTTTGAATACTTCTTCCCAGAAAGTATTATAAATAATGGCTGCTCAATAAATGTATAACCTGAACATTCAGTTTGGAAAAACAATATATATTGCTAAGTGTGATTACTGCTTATTGTAGGTGGGAAAGTATAATAGTAAGAAAATATATGATGAATTTTCAATATTATCTGTCTCCATGAATTAAAGAAGCCAGAAACTAATTTGAATTTCTGCTATTTTTGTGCTAAAGTATATGAATTTGTTAAAAATTTCTATCCTTTGATGGGGAGAAGTGCCATTAACTAAAAAGTTGTCATGAATTGCCATTATTCCTTAGTCATTAGATGTGAATAGTTACTTTAAAGTTTTTATAGACGTACTATTAATTGGAATCGAGCAGAGGAAATCACCCATAATAGCATTAACCTCTGGGACAGACTTCTTTTACTATCTTTGTCCTTAAGCATAAATAAATTCATTGGAGTAATCCTTTGGAACTGGTCAAATTCCCCAAGATGTTAAATTCTCTAGATGACATCTTTAGTGTAAACTTCTTTTTAAATAATAAATTTGCAGCCCAGCAACAAACTACACACCTTCAGGTGACATTTCCACCTTCATGTACATGTAAGTACTTCCAACCTTTAGAAAAGTTGGAAGAAATTAAAATATCAACCACACTATTTTAAAAAGAGAAATATTTATAATAGCTAGAAGTCATACTTAAGATTATAACATTTTTAGATATAGTGTGTTTGCAGTCAGATGTGAAATCAATGTACAATGGGTCAAGATAAAGAATATTTCTCCTCTAGGCATTTCTGAAAAAGAAAAAAAGACCACTATATAGCCTCAATGTCTCCAATGACCTGAATTCTCCAGGCAGTTAGTATAAGATGAAAATTTAAAAAGAACACGAGAGAGAACAGTGTTTCATGATTCAGTGATGCTTCTTGGAGGAATCAGGTTGCAGAAACAGAATATGAACTTCATTTGTGTCTCTACCTCCAGCCATTACGTCTTTCTTACCTTTGCATGTTAACTTGTAGTAAGTTGCACCATAAATGCAGTAACTTACAGAAGAAAAGTGACATATTCTTTTTATAAAAGAAAGAAAATCTGTAAAGCTAGAACTGGGAATATAAAACCAAAGCATTCAGTAGATAAACTACAAATCATTTATCACTACTCCAGGGCTGTGTACAAGGAGAAGCTGCAGAGCTCATAAAGTTGGCTAGACAATTCCAGTGATCTATGGGGACTGACCAACACCTTTCTGAACTCTGAGTATTGTAAGTCAGAAGAACAACCAGAGTTGAAGCTCTAGATCTGACATCAGAAAAAGAAAGGAGACATAAAGCAAAATTAGAACTGCAGTGATCATGGAGATAAAATATTGTTCATTAGGGGTTTGTAGAATTATATGAGACTATCCCTGGAGTAGACAGATTTGAGTTTAAATGCTTTTTAAATTTGAAGCGGTGTGAAGTTGAGAGTATATCCTTCAGTCTCTTTGAGCTTTATTTGATTTTATTTAATGACTTTCAGGTCTTCCACAGTCTTCAATCTGTTTAGTCATTATGATTGTCAAGGATCAAAGATCAGGAAAATCTCATGTCTAGTAAATATAGAAGTTAAATACTGATAATATTTAAAAAATACAGAATCCTAAAGTGACCAGTTAAAGATATGAATTATGGACATTGATTCATTTTTTCAGGTCACAATAAAGAATGTCCCCTAGGCATTTCAAAGAATACGTGAGTTGCAGATTATCTCCCTTGCCTGTGCAACTCCACAAATTTAGAAAGAAAGATCCAGAAGCCTTTATAAGTCATCTGTTCTAAAAACCTCCCTTGACTTGACTGAGGGGATACTGAGGCCAGACAGCATTAAGTGACTTATATGCAGAAAGTTGAAGTAGGCATAAGCCAAGAATATATTCTAGGTCTATGTTAAATAATTAAATAAGTAAATAACTTAAATAACATTAAAAAACTATACAAGATTGTTTGTCTTACTCTCATTTCACAAAAGAGATGTTGATATGAATTCTAGGATTCCTGGTTATTCCTCAAAATATGATTTTTTCCCACTTATATTTTTGAATCAATGAAGAAATCCCTTATCTTTTTAAGTAAATATTTACTGATGTCATACAGGATATGTGCTAATTCTAGGCACAGTTCTTGGCTCGTTCTGATGTAGAGATATATACATCAAGGACATTAACCAAGGGGTAGATTTTATTCCAATACCACCCATTAATGGGTTTAATACCTTCTGTTTCTAGTAACTCCTTGGGTGATGCACAAGTTCACACATGCTTGTGGGGAGCAATTGGGAGCAACCCGGACTAGACTAAGTTACTGGAATTAAGACTTATTCTATGCATCTGCTCTCCCACAATATGGCGCTGAGAAGGGAGAAGCAGCTTCTACACAGCTGCCTCCAGTTCAACCAATAAACAGCAGGACCTGCTCCTGATTGGAGGAGAGCAGCGTACTCGGCGTGTGGGTAGCAGAGTTGGGATTGGTGGAAGAGGACTATAAAGGAGGAGAGAGACAACATGCACCAGGAACATTTAAGGGGAACATCTATCTGAAGGAACACCTGTGCAGCCCCCGAGAGAGCCGGCCGGCGGTGTGCCGCTCCCCCGCGGAAGTGGGGAATGTGGCAGGGGGAACCGCCCTTCCACGGAGGTGGAAGGGACGGTAGCCAACCCGGGAAGAACCAGCAGCAAACCCGGGGAGGGCCGAGCAGACAAAAGAACAGCGCAGGGTCCTGTGTCGTTCCTCCGCGAAGAGGGGGAGCGACAATGCTGAATGGGATGTCTTGAGGTTTCCAGCTTCTTTCTGATTGCTATAATGGTGTCAGGGCCTTCTGGAGAGCATCAGTGGATGCCCCCACGAAGATTGACAAGTGTTTATATTCAAAAGCTGACATATATTTGGAGGAAATGATAAGGGGTTTGATAGCTGTCTATGTTAAGCTATGTGGCTTTGAGCAAGTGACATTGTCTTCCTGAATATTGCGTTTATCAAACAACATTCCCTAGTTACTTTTACTTTGAATGAACAGTTGTTGATTCTAGAAATTTAACACCAAGAGCAGACTGGTTGATTGAAATAAAAGAAGTGTATCTAAAGATGTTGAGAGGATGACATTTGTAAGTTTAATTATTTTCTTTTTTTGAAGATAAAAAAATATAATTTGTTTATACTTTTTCAAGGTGAAAAAATTTCATGTATTTCATATATACACATTTAGGAACATTGTGATGCTTTCCAAAATACACTCCCTCCTGCCCAGACTTCTACCCTTCCACTTCCTTCCTCTCTTATTTCCTCTCTTAATTTTTACAGTGATTTAATTTTTACAGTGTTCTACTTTCAGCTTACTTTATACTCATAAAATTAACCCTACACTACGTAGAAAGTTCAACAAATAGTAAGAAGAAGAAAACACTGTTCCTCAGTTGTAGAGACAAGTTGTAAGTCCCTGAAATGCGAGAGCGTTTTCATTGAGTCATTATATCATGACTCAGTATTATATCATGGTGTTGACAGGCATCAAGGCCAGGGACTTACCTCTTTCTTGGTCACACAGGTAATGGTTCTTCATTACTCCCTTACATTGTTATGTTTGAAGAACATGGTCACCATGCTATTGCTCTAAAAAGGGCAAGTTGTATAAACTATCAAGAAATCCCTAGACTAAAAATAAAGCTAGCTAAATTTCTACTGTCAGCTCCAATATTTATGAGATTTTGAGTAAATTACTTACAGTCACTGGACTCTCACACCTCCAATTATAAATTGAGATCTAAGGACCAGATTTATTTTCTTAGCTACAGGAATAATAATTGCTCGTTTCGCTAAGGTATTCCTTCTTATAACCACCAGGTGGACTGTAGAGTAGAAATAAACTTAGGTTTCTTTTCCTTATGCCTACTAGGTGGTTAATACCCCTTGGAATGCTGTGTTGGGGAATATTATAAGACTTTATCCTGATTTGAGATGACTATTAGGGTTATAAGAATTGTATGCAACATATCAATTTCCTGAAGATCTTGCCAACCATAAAAATTTTCTGGGGGGCCAGAGCTGTGGCATAATTGGTGAAGCCACTGCCTGCAGTGCCCACATCCCAATATGGGTGCTGGTACATGCCCTGACTGCTCCACTTCTGATCCAGCTCTCTGCTATGGCATGGGAAAGCAGTAGAAGATGGCTCAAGTATTTGGGCCCAGCCACCCATGTGGTAGACCTGGATGGAGTTCCTGGCTCCTGGCTTTGGCCTGGCCCAGCCCTGGCCATTGAGGCTATTTGGGGAATGAAGCAAAGGATAGAAGAGCTGTCTCTCTGTCATTTCTCTCTCTCTCTTCCACAACTCTGTTTCTCCCTCTCTCTCAGTCACTCTGCCTTTCAAATATAAAATAATCTTTAAAAATGAAATAATATTTTCTAGGTGCCAGGCATAATGATTAGAGAGGTTGAGCCTGTTTAATACATGGGTGGGGCACAGCAAGAACTGGCTTGTATGAGGGGTCTACAGTGAATATCTAGGATTTGTCATGAGATTCCTCATATATGCCATGTATCAGGTACCTACCATCTGCCAGACACTATATTATTTTCTGTGGAAATTGTAATAGGCCTATTAAGCAGTAATGGGATATTATTTCAACTATATTAAGAAAGCTTAAGTTAAGAAAAAGGAAATAAGTGAAATTCAGAGAAATTACATTAGACAGTTTATTACTAATGAACAATTCCAGAATATGAACATGAACCTGATTGATTTAAATCCTATCTTAAAATATAGAAGGATATATCCTATAGTATGGGAAAATATATTTCAGGTAGTATCTGTCAAATATCTTAATTCTACAAATGAAGTCACTGAGATCTAAAGTGATTGAATGTTTATCCTCCCAAGCACAACAAATATCAGTCCTAGAAATAGATTCCTAGCTACCAGCCCAACATTTATCACATTGCAATTTCTTCCCCTCAACATGGAAAGTGCTTATTATACATGGCTTTACAGCTGATGACATTAACAGGAAAATGGAATGCATGTTACTGGGCACCTATTGTATGCAGGGCTCTGGATGAGTCAGTCCTACGCTTACTTATCAAAAACATGACAAGAAAGAAGCAGACAGGGGTTCTGTAATCAGAGAATATGTGATTTCACAAGGGTGAGAACAGAGGATTTAAATTACTTATTGGTTTTACTCAAAGCTTCTATAGATTGGACATTTTGGAGAGCTTAAGTTTAAATTTGAAATTAAATACTATACAGTTTGGATTAAAAGATGTATCATACCACCTGATAACTTATTACGTTTTATAATGGTCCCCAGATTCTATGCTACCATTCTCACCACCACTGGTTAGAATAGCTTCTTTGAACTGACTGCAAATACCAGTCACTTTGTGTGTGTAGGCTGTGCATGAATGAGTGACTTATAAACCTCTGTAATCTCTGTGAAGATTACATTCTATCCCGGTCCGAAAACCATGAAGCCAGCCAAAAATACAATTATCTTGAATTTCTCTAATTTCTGGGTCAGGGCTGATTATTGATGAAATTATGAAACTTTATTGAATATTTACTTATTTGTAGTAATGAATGTGTTTCTTAATCTCACCATCAAGTATATATTTTTAGTATCTTAATTTTCTTAGTTCTCAGGTAAAGTAATGCCTACTGGGAAATGAGTTTTGGGATCTATGGCAGAGAAGCTTAAATTATTATTTTATCCAGGCTATAGAAAAGTAAGGGAGGATAAGAAATTCGGTAGATTAAATAGATAATTAGCTATTAGGAAGAGTTTTACTAACTCTTAGCTGGGGTTCAGGCATTTAGATGCTATATACCAGGCATATATAGAAAAACAACAAATACCCCCAAACATGGCTTGTAGCAGAAGTTCAATTGAAAGATTTTACATTTATGTTCTCATACTGAATGTTCCATCTTTTGAGCATTTTTAGGACCATTTTTCCCCCTTTATAGTAAGCTACAAGACTTTGGCTCTTTGGAGGCTGGTCATCATTATTTTGCTGTGTGAGTTCGTATTTTTGATTAAGAAAACACTCTCCAAATGCAGTTCTCTTTTTGCTCTGCCATAGAAATCTATATGCTGTAAAGACTGTATAAATAGTAGGACAAACATAAAACAGTATGCTTTTGCTTTACTTAGCATTTTGAGTTCAGAATAAAATTGTTTACTAAGTAATGAATGTTGAGAGGTATTATTCAGGAGTAGGGATCAGCAAATTACATCCTCTAAGTCAATTTGTACTGCCTGAAAGCCAAGACTGCTTTTTATATTATTAAAATTTATTTGTTTATTTATTTGAGAAGCAGGGGGACATAAGAAGATACAGCAGTTGAGAGAGGGAGAATGGATAGAGAGAGAGAGAGAAAAAGAGATGGACATACAGACACACACACAGAGAGAAAGAAAGAACACTCCAATCTACTGGTTCACTCACCAAGTGTCCAAAATGGCTGAGGGGCCAAAGCTGGTAGTCAGGAACTCGATGTGAGACATCACCTGCTGCTACCCAGGGTCTACATTAACAGGAAGCTCGTGTCTGGAGCCAGAGCTAGCAATTCAATGTGTAATATGAGTATCTTAACCAGCATTTTAACTGATAGGTTAGACTTCTGCCCTTGGTTTTCACATTTCTTAAGTGTTGTAAAAACAGGGGAGAATGTATGTATATGTCCTACAAAATTAAAATATTTACTATATGGGAAAAACATTTTTACTCATGATTTAGAATAAAATTTTAAAAAATTAAACTTTATAATTTATCTTATTTTTATTCTTACTAAAACCTTTTATACACAGATTATTTCACTTGAGATTACCCTTTGGTATATTTTATAAATAGTTCCATTTTATAGATGAGAAAGTAAAGTCCTTTATTACTTAACTTTGAAGTTTTTAGATAGCATAAACCTCTAGATTACATCTACTATTTTAGATTAGAATATTAGGACACTTAGAATCAATAATAATATATGATAATGTTTAATCTCTAGATCAATAAGATGACATCAGACTAAATAAAGCTTCCATTTACAACCATATAATACAATTAGCACAAATATGTATATAAAACTTGATTTGACAGAATCTGTATAGCAAGATATCCTTTTTTGCTTTGGATATTATTAAATGTGCATATATTGATATCATTAAAGTTACCATCTAGAATAAAAATAGTTCTATTCCATTGGAAATCCACACTGGGGAAGTTTCGTCCTGACAGAACTTCAAAACTGTGAGAATCACAAAAATGCCAGGGTTGTTAAGTAACATGCATTTGGACAATGCATCTCTTTGAATTCATTCATGCAAGAGAAAATTTAGAAAGTAGTATAGAAACAAGATGATTTAGGAAATAAGAGACTTATGTAAAAGATTTATGAAATTCATTATGTTCTCTAGATCAATTATTTCATTTATTTAAAATATACATCGTTATGGGGGGGGAAGCCATTGTAATCCATATTCTGTACTTTGGAAATTTATATTCATTAAATAAAAGTTAAAAAAATTATTATGCATTAATTAATAATAAAAACTGTTGTGAAATGTAAAAAAAATACATTCTTTTTATAATAATTTATAATTATATTTATAATAATTTATAATATACAATATTCAAAATATACATTCTTTCTTTAAAAGCTTGTTTATTTCAGAAGCAGAGTTACAGACACAGAGAGAGGTCTTCCATCTGCAGGTTCACTCCCCAAATAGCCACAGTGGCCAGAGCTGGGCCCATCTGAAGCCAGGAGCCAGGAGCTTCTTCTGGGTCTTCCATGTGGTACAGGGGCCCAAGCACTTAGGCCATCCATGCAGCCACAGTGTTTTCACAGTCCTAGCACACAAGTGCCCCACAGTTAAGAGCACTTAGTTTGCCCCCCGCCCAATCTTGTCAACTCTCCCAGCCAGACTCAGGGGTCTTCTCTTGGGTGATTGCTGGGTATGGGGACATGAGCTAGAGTGGCTGTTACGTATGTCCAAAATGGCACTCGCTCTCTCTTGTCTAGTTACAGGATGGTGCCAGATGGTTGAGAAGAGAAAAACATGCCCCCCTTTTTTTCCTCTCTAGGTAGGCAGGTACACTGTCCCCCACAGGGCTCCAAGCCAGATTCACACAAGGCTCTTCCCACAGCTTTATTGCCAGTGGCTTGGTCTGCTGCAGCCTGGTCTCACCTCACTCCAAAGCTGGTGCTGAGGCTCTTGGCTGCTGAGGTCCTCAGATTTACACACATCCACACCCTCTGATTTACATGGAATTTCCTCTGGAATTTTCTCCCTAACTCTTCCTTGAAATTGCACGTTCTCCCCTTTTATAAACCATCTTTCCCTAGACTAGAGCAGTAGGCTACCTCCCTATTCTGTCATCTTGAAAACTACAAGAAATATCTTTTTAAAAAATATATTGTGAGAGTGGAGAGAGAGAGAGAGAGAGAGAGAGAGCGAGAGCGTGCGATCCTTTCCACTACTTTACTCTCCAAATGCCTTCAATGGCCAGGGCCAGGGAACTCAACCAGGTTTCCCCACCTAGGTGAAAGGAATCCAGTTACTTAAACCATCACTCTGTCTCTCAGAGTCTGCGTTAGCAGGAAGCTGGAGTCAGGAGTCAGAGCCAGTTACTTATTGCAAGTACTCTGGTATGTGATGTAGGTATCTTAGCTGTTAGGCTAAGCAGCTACTCCTAAAATGTTTAAATAAATATACTGTAAAGATAAGAAAGAATAACTGAAGATTAGTAATAATTAAGCATCCAATTCACATGATCATTTCTATGATCATAGAGTAGAAAAGACTAATATCATTTATTATGAAAAATAATTTAGAGCTGGTGCTGTGGTGTAGCTGATAGGGCCTCTACCTACAAAGCTGGCGCCCCATAAGGGTTTATTTTGTGTCCTGGATGCTACACTTCCAATCTAGCTCCCTGCTAATGGAAAGCAGTGGAAGATGGCCCAATTTTCCGGGCCCCTGCACCCATGTGGGAGACCTGGAAGAAGCTCCTGGTTCCTACCTTCGGCCTACCCCAATGCTGGCCATTGCAGCCATCTGGGGAGTGAACCAGCAGGTGGGAGGATCTCTCTCTCTTTGTCTCTGCCTTTCTCTCTGTAACTATTTCAAAATAAATAAATGAATCTTCTGAAAAATTATTTGCTGTGTGTGTGTATGCTCTAAATAGCAAATGTCATACTGAATTATGAAGTGTTGGATGAATTCCCTAATGCCTATTAAGGAAAAAAAAAATCCCCACCAAGATATAACTATAATACTTTTATTTAACAGTTTATTTAAACCTTATAAAAAATAGCATGCAGCATGAATATGGAATTTAAAAATCTGAAAGATAATTAGAAAGTCATCATTAATCACATGAAATATGTTTGTCCACATAATTTATCTTTAAATACCTTAAATGCTTCTGTTAGGACTAATAAGAAGGAACATAAGATTCTAATTTTAAATCTGTTGCAAAAACATCAAAAGCATCATTACATACCAATGAAAGATAATTAGAAAAAATATTTCAAAATATTTTTTTTGACAGACAGAGTTAGACAGTGAGAGAGAGAGACAGAGAGAAAGGTCTTCCTTCCGTTGGTTCACCTCCAAATGGCTGCTATGGCCGGCACACTGCACCAATCCAAAGCCAGGAACCAGGTGCCCCCTCCCAGTCTCCCATGCAGGTGCAGGGCCCAAGCACTTGGGCCATCCTCCACTACCTTCCTGGGCCACAGCAGAGAGCTGGACTGGAAGAGGAGCAACTGGAACAGAACCGGCGCCCCAACTGGGACTAGAACCCAGGGTGCTGGTGCAACAGGCGGAAGATTAGCCTAGTGAGCTGCAGTGCCGGCCTCAAAATATTTTATTTTACTCACAACAAATATCACAAAGATCCCTATGGGGAAAATGACAACAGATATATATTTTTTTAACTTTTATTTAATGAATATAAATTTCCAAAGTACGACTTATGGATTACAATGGCTTCCCCCCCATACCGTCCCTCCCACCCACAACCCTCCCTTTTCCCACTCCCTCTCCCCTTCCATTCACATCAAGATTCATTTTCGATTCTCTTAATTTACAGAAGATCAGCTTAGTATACATTAAGTAAGGATTTCAACAGTTTGCTCCCACACAGAAACATAAAGTGAAAAATAATAGATGATTTTTTAAATGATGATGAAATCAGATCAGACCTATTGTGACAACAGATATATAACAATTTTATGAAAACCACAAAATGTGCAGGTTATAAAATAAACATGCATGCAAAAAATGTAGCTTTTTATATGCTAATGATGAACTCAATGAAAGAGAAATCAAGAAAGAGATCCCATTCACAATAGCCACTAAAAATATATATATATATTTAGGAATAAATTTAACCAAAGAAGTGAAAGAGCTCTACAGTGAAAAGTATCAAACATTGATAAAGAAATCATCAAGACACACACACACACAAAATCAAAAGATATTCCTTGCTCATGGATTTGATGACTCAATATCATTAACATGTCTATACTACCTAAAGCAATCTACATATTCATTGCAGACCCTAACAAAATACCATTGGCATTCTTTTCAGAATTAGGAAAGAAATCCCCAAATTTATATGGAATAACTATATAACACACTTGAATTCTCTACATGGTTTACCATAACGATACTGAAGAATGGTGATGGCCTTTGCCCAGCCCTTTCAAAATGTAAGCTGCCATTTCCATTGCACAACAGTGATATAGTGCACTGTTGGACACGTAGTAGGGACTCAAGAATTGGGAAATTGTGAATGAATTAGCAAAGCTGGGAGACATTTCCTAAGTTGTTTCATAAAATCACAGTGATACAGGATGGAAAATGTTAATCATAAATTGAAGTAAAGGCTGGCGCCGCGGCTCAATAGGCTAATCCTCCGCCTTGTGGTGCTGGCACACAGGGTTCCAGTCCCGGTAGGGGCGCCGGATTCTGTCCTGGTTGCCCCTCTTCCAGGCCAGCTCTCTGCTGTGGCCAGGGAGTGCAGTGGAGGATGGCCCAAGTGCTTGGGTCCTGTACCCCATGGGAGACCAGGAGAAGCACCTGGCTCCTGCCTTCAGATCAGCATGGTGCACCGGCCGCAGTGCATCAGCTGTGGCGGCCATTGGAGGGTGAACCAACGGCAAAGGAAGACCTTTCTCTCTGTCTCTCTCTGTCTCTCTCTGTCCACTCTGCCTGTCCAAAAAAAAAAAAAAAAAAAAAAAGAAAATTGAAGTAAAATATTAGACAAGCACAAGATCCATTATCCAATTAAATCTTGATTTCCTTATGAAGATGTTTTCTATAATCATTTCAGGGTCTTGGATTTTGTGACCAAGTTTTAGTGATTTGGACAGCCACATGAGTGTAGTTTTTACCTATACTTTTCCCTTAAAGTCAAGTGGTTGAAAAATTGAGATATGAAAACTTATTCCATTAGGTATTCTTGATAAAATAATTATTTATAGGTATAGAATTTGATGAAATATTGATTTGTGAAGATTCTTCCCTAAATAAATCAATTTATCTTCCCCCCCTCCAAAAAAAATAAAAGGAATGAAAGAAATGAATTTGCTATAGAGAGATTATTTCTCTCTAGGAATTTTTGTACAGGTAATATCCCTAGGAAGATTGTTTTCCTCCAGTTTTCTTTATCCTGACACCATAATGGTAGTCTTTCTGTGATTTCTATGTATAATAGTTGTACTTTGGGGTAATCTTTTAGTACATTTTATTTTTGAATTATATGGAATAGTCCATGCTCTTAACAACACTCACTGAAATAATAATAAGAAGAATAAAGCAGTAGTGTTAATTGACTTTGTTTGACATATTCACTATTTCAGTTACTATATACAATAATCTTTGGAGAGAATCATGATTCACCATTTCATGGGCACTCAAATTGAGGCTAAGGGATGCTTGGCAAACTCAGAGATAGTAAGTGCTAAACTTAGTGATTCCCCAATGTAGGTGTTCTGTAGACTTTGTTTGTCATACTTTTGTTCTTCATGTGGTTTATCTTTGGCAAACTATCTTTTTACATATTCAGTAGACCATGGATGAATGATTTAGGGTGAAGAAAGAACAAAACTGTAGCACCAAAACAAAAAACAAACAAAAAACTAAGAACTACCAGAGCCTAGAGTTGTGGCATAGCAGGTCCAGCCATCACTTGTGAAATCTGCATCCTATACAAGCCCAGGTTGCTCCACTTCTGCTCCAGGTTCCTGCTAAAGCACCTGGGAAAGCAGTGGATGTTGGCCCAAGTGCTTGGGACCCTGCCAACCACATGGGAGACCCAGATGGCATTCCAGGCTCCTGGTTGCAGCCTTGCCTAGGCCCTGACATTGGGGTCTTTTTGGGGATGAGCCAGGTGATGGAAAGTCTCTCTGTGTCTCTCTCCCTGTCTTTCTGTCACTCTGCCTTTCAAATCGATCAATAATAAATAAGCCTTAAAAACAAACAAACAAACAAACAAGAGAGGCAATGCATTATCTTCTGTCACTGAGTGAGAAGAAAGTTTCCTTGCCTTACAAGGAGTCCTTTTCTTTTACAATATTCTCACAATAGCATCTCAGTCAGTACTAGCTTGCTGCCTGAAACCAAGGGAATCTTAATACACCATGTACTTTGTAGGATCATTTAGCAGCATTCAGAGTCAGTGCTTTTAACTAACCAACTTTGTCATTTACTTTCAGTTAGCTTAAGCACAATGTGTTAGTGAGATCAAGTCAGAAGGGGAGGCATAGTAAGCAGTTCAGAAGCAGCAAGTTGTTCACCTCTCTGAGTATAGTCTATGACTCCCTGCTTCCCTCTGCCTTGGCTTTGCTATCCATGCCGGGCATGCCTATGATTAGGAAAAGAAAGTAATAACTTGCAGTTTCTGATATACCCATAAATAAAGCTCTTGTATTACTGAGCCCCTTGTGCCAACAAAATGGGTTACAGTATTTATGAGCAGAAATAGCTAAGCTAAACAGCTGCACAAAAGGTTTTCGATTTAGGAGTTTAAAATTCATAGCCAAGATTAGTTGCAGCACAAATTTGCAAATTTGTAATCAGATTAGGAAGTGCTAAATTATATTAGATTTTGACATTGTATCTCCCTTATAGCTAAAATCTCCAAGTTTTTATTACTTCCAGTCATTAACAAAGGGTATTAATTGGTTTTCTACTAGTGTATGAACATTTTTATTTCAATGAAATTTTAAAAAGCCGAAATATACGATGCGATAGTCTTTGGAAATTATCATCATAATTTTTATGCTTGACATAAGGTGTTCATGGAAGCAATTATGCTGAATACATCTTCTCACATAATAAAAATGGATGATGTTCACTGAGCACTTATTATGGTATAGGAACTGTGCCAAATACTTGATACACAGTAACTCATCTGATGTTCTCATAATCCTATGTAGAAAGCAGTCATATTATTTCCTCACAGAACTAACAGAAGCTTAGAGAAATTAACTGAGATACCCAAGGTCATACATTAAACAGTAGGAAAAAACCAAGGATATGAATTCAGGCAGTTGATTTGACTTCCTGTGTTCTTAACACTGATGTTTTACTGTCCATGAATAAAAATTTATAATAGTCAGGTATTAAAGTAGAAACTAAAAAGTATACCTTCAATTCCCTATTGTTATTTATTGTTTCTTGTTATTTCCTCTTATACAGGAAAACTGTATGCATATTTGGTATAGGATCATATGTATCTTTTTATATTTCTGTTCACTTACACAAATAATGGAGTGTTTATGAGATATCATTTTGCTAACCATAATTTTAATCTTTGCTTAAAACTTTGTCACATGGAAGAATAACTTGTTTGATCATTCTTCTCTCCTTGAACTTATATGGTGTTGCTAACTTGATGTTGTTACATATGAAGCTTTACTTTGTATTATTTCCTTAGAACAAGCTACCAGAAAAGTGATTTGGGTCATGTTCTATTTGTGTGTGTGTGTGTGTGTGTATGTAGATGCACAGACTGTGCATTTATGTATGAGTTACAAACCCCCTTTCTAAATTTTTTTGTATTGCTGTGGGTTACTGATGGTATGCTTTAAGAACATTTTTTGTGGTGTGGCTTGCTGTGGATTCAAGGTTTATCTGGTTAAATTGGCCAATGGAAAGGTACTCTTTCCTTTTTCACTACTCTATTTTTTTTTTTTGTTTTATTTATTTATTTATTTATTTATTTTTTTTGACAGGCAGAGTGGACAGTGAGAGAGAGAGAGACAGAGAGAAAGGTCTTCCTTTGCCGTTGGTTCACCCTCCAATGGCCGCCGCGGCCAGCGCGATGCGACCGGCGCACCGTGCTGATCCGATGGCAGGAGCCAGGAGCCAGGTGCTTTTCCTGGTCTCCCATGGGGTGCAGGGCCCAAGCACCTGGGCCATCCTCCACTGCACTCCCGGGCCACAGCAGAGAGCTGGCCTGGAAGAGGGGCAACCGGGACAGAATCCGGCGCCCCGACCGGGATTAGAACCCGGTGTGCCGGCGCCGCTAGGCGGAGGATTAGCCTAGTGAGCCGCGGCGCCGGCCCCACTACTCTATTTAAGTTGCCCTTCATCTTGGTACCCTCCTGAATTCGTCTAATAGAGGATTTTTTTTGATAACATGTAGTGAGAACCTTTGTTTAACTCCAAAAACATCTTTAACAATTATATCTGTGATCACAAAGAATATGAAAATTAACAACATACAGAAATGCTTATAAACTATAGTACAATTCTTTAATAAAAGTTCATCTTCTCAGCATTCCATACAGTTGCAAGATAAATAAAATAACCTCTTGATACAAGTTTTTAAATATAAATGAAAAGAAATATTTAAGTAGGTCTAAATATTCCCAGCTAGTGAAAGCAATCAGCTGGAAGGATCTTTGGAAGGAGTTTATATTCTGCCTCACATCATCGTGGTCATCTTGGTCAACATTGTATACTCTGACATTGCTGTATGGAACAGTTGCACACAGTAATTCTGTTACATGGAAATAGGGGAGTTAACACATCATATAAGAGAACTCCTGACTAGGTCCTTGTTTATTGATAATTTCTCTATCTTTCCTTGGGAAGACTGATAAATCTTGGGAAGACCAACTCCCAGGTGCTCAAATTGGTGACCAGATCTTTGGAATAACTTTGAATTTGTTTTTGTCTCCTTCCTATTTGTTTCTTTCAATTCCTTGAGTCCTGATCCTTGGAATAATGGCCAAAATTAAATCATCTGCATGAAAACTCTTGTTCCTGTTTGGTTTTTGGAAGAACCTTATTAAATCAGGGAGAAGATTTGAATTTAATTCAGATGGGCAAGAAATTTCAAAAGATTCTAAGATGAAAATTTTGACAGGAGAAATGACAAAGGTTTTTATCTGAGAATGCTATGGTGCTTTGTTTTCAGTATGTGCTTGTTGCAAAACAGATGAAAACCTATGGACTTTTTCAAGAAAAATTTACTAGTATTTTTAATTCCCAGAAGAAACCATCTTTAATAATTGATGTAGTTAATGCACACACAGATCTAAGTATATTTTTTGAACAACTACATACACTAAATTATCCTAATTTTGTGCATAAAGACAGTTTGCACATATCCTTATATAAGCTTTAAATTGCTCTTCATATTTGCAGCATTATATTACGCCATATGGATTTCCTTGACTTATTTTACTATTCTATTTTTGGAACAATATCTGCAGACCTTCAAATGCTACTGAATTTATTCTTTACAGAAACATCAAACTAAATCAATGACCAACATGCCACATTTCTGCTGTAACTTTTGTATTGTAGTATAGTTCAGCCAGTGATGTGTGAGACTTCTTCCTTTTGTACATCGTCTTAGTTGTTTTCTGTGTGTGCTTATGCATAATTTGGAGGGAAAGTAGTTTGTATGTTTATTCTTTAGTATTTACATGATTGTTAGTAAAGTTGAGACATGTCTCAAGCTTTCAGTATGTTATTGGCTATTTTTACTTTTTACCTTTGTGAATTAACCTGTTAAATCTTAAAATATCAATTCACACACAGAGTTTTCTACAAAAAGTTAATAAAACAGAAGAGAGGAAATTGTGAAATGGGAAGACTAGTGATCTCAATAAAAGTGATTTGACTTTACACACACAGACACATAAATTGATGACTGAGTATTTAACCCAAACCAAACCTATCAAATATAAATATTCTCAGTCAGCAGTTTAATCTTAAATGGACTAAAGAGCAAAAAATATTTTAAAAAGTCACTGATCAAAAGGGGAATTAAAAGAAAAAGCATATTCTTTCACTATATTTCATTTCTTAACTGAGCAACGTACGCACAATCTCTAAATGTAACCATACAAACTTCTTTTCACATAGAAATTCAGAGAGTATGTGTGGGCTGAATATTAAAGGTGTTAGGTAATGGTGTTAGGAAGACAAAATTGGACCAGGGTGAATTTAGTTATGAATACAATATGCAAAGATTCTGGGGCTCATCTTGTAGAGGGTATAGGAAAAGGCTCCAACAGCCCATTTCCCTGAACATGGACCAAGTGGTTGTGCACATCAGATGAAGTTGAAATGCTAGCTAGCACTGCATTGGCACAACAGAAACTAATGTATATGAAGGCTTAGGGAAATTGGAATGCTAGTGTTGTATTTGTCATTTTAGACCTGCTCACTCATCACAGAAGGGTCTATAGCTTTCATCAATATTGTGAGAAATGAATTTGTTGTTGGGTGGAGGGGGGAGTCCTAGTCTCAATGAAAAGCTCTCCAGGTCAGAAATCACAGTGTGAACTGCTGTCACTGAACCAGGTTCTTTAAATGCAATGGGGATAATTGGATTCCAGGGTGGCAGAGGCCAGGTGGCAGCAGTTAATCTCTAAGGACAAGGTGGGTGTGGTTCCCGTAATGGACAGCAGAGTCAAAGCAGTAATCAGAATAGTCTGACTTGGTGAGACCTTTGGCATTGGCTAGTTTGTCATTGTGTCCTTAGAAGAGAAATGGGTGGGCATTCTACTAAATTCTTACTTGATCTGTATAAGCAGAATTGTAGGTCAAGTGAACTAAAGGGTAACTTGAATCACCAAGACAGTGTCATGGCCTCTCAATCAATTCCTAGGCTGAACCAGTTTACAGGCTCCCTTATGTGAAGGAGAGGGTAGGTCCCCTTGAGTAGGGCCTCTGGTACCCTGTCAGTTCATACTGCTAATGCTACTCCCAGCCTTCCCCAGGGGGACTCACGGGTTTTTATTTTTTCAAAGATTTATTTTTTATTTATTTGAAAGGCAGAGTTACAGAGAGATGGGGGGAGAGAGAGAGAGATTGATCTTCCTTCCATCTGCTGGTTCACTCCTCAAATTGCCACCACACTCAGTACTGTGCCTGGCCGAAGCCAGGAGCCTAGAGCCTCTTCTGGGTCTCCCACATGGGTGCAGGGGCCCAAGCACTTGGGCCATCTTCTGCTGCTTTCCCAAGCAAATCAGCAGGGAGCATGATTGAAAGTGGAGCAGCCGGTTCTTGAATAGGTGCCCATATGGGATGCTGGTGTTGCGGGTGGAGGCTTAACCTATCACACCACAATGCCAGCATCAGGACTCAAGCTTTTTACAGGCCTTGAGGTAAAGAAAATAGTCTCCCCAAGGATTCATGGACGCAGGCTACTAACACTATTTCCAGGTGACTGAAGATGTCTCTATGGCCAACCAGCCAGAGTTGGGGCTTATAGAGCTCAGGTGATTAATGGAGTTTTAGTTTGATCTATACCATAGTGAGCCCAGTAGATCTCTAAACCCATGCTTTGGTGATTTCCCCAGTCTTGGAATGTATAATTAAAATATACATACTCAGCAACTGGCAGAATTCCTACATGGTAATACTTCCTGTTAGCATATTATGACTATCTCACATAAAACTGAAAATGCATGCCTCTTCTTCAAACCAATGCCCTGCTTAGTTATTGAATCCAGCATGAATTCCTTAATGTCCTCACAATAGCAATTACCCTCTCTTATACACCTTAGCATAGTATCAGTAGCTCTGATTTTGTTATCATTGAGTGCAGCAGTGTACATACAGATTTTTTCTTTCTATAATGACTGTCATAGTGACTACTTGCTGGCACCTTCTACCATTATTATACCCACCATTATTCAAGAGATGCAGAGAGCCACACACAGGGAGGGAAGATAAACTCTACTCATGTTTAACATTGCTTTGGTTTGTGCCTATTTTTCACATTGTTGAAGACTAATGTTTATTATTTGCTATAATACAGCAGTTGCTGTGCATTCTAACTCACACTGAGAGAATAGTTAAAATGTAATCTCTCTAAATCTTGGCATTCAAGTTACTCTCCAACAGAAAAAAGATTCAAGTAGTTCAGTTACATTTTCGCACACCCCATTTGGTACTGATTTTACTGAAAACCACACATTTAAGATATTTGAATTGTATTTTCGCCCACTGAAGTGAAAAGCTACCCTTTCACAAATGGACTGTGCTCTTGTTTAGTCCATCAACCAACTTATTTCGACCCTGTGCATTCAGTACTGCTAGAAGCATTGTAGGCACAGGATGGAAGAAATCTCTAGGAGATGAGTATAAAAACAATGATCTTACTGAGAGCCCCTAACACATTTCTTAAAGGCACTTTTCAGGCAAGAAAATGTCCAAGATTATATGCACATTATGAAATCTGATGAGAATGGGGGGTATGGGATCACTAATGATCAAGAAATAAAATATGCAAAGCAAGGCCAACCGCTTCCACAGAGCAATGCCTGGGACAGATATTATGGTAGATCAGCAATTCAGAACATGCGTTCTATGTGATTCAGCAGAGAAGAGAGAGGAAGTAAAG
This sequence comes from Oryctolagus cuniculus, assembly GCF_964237555.1. NCBI lineage: Eukaryota > Metazoa > Chordata > Mammalia > Lagomorpha > Leporidae > Oryctolagus > Oryctolagus cuniculus. Next base: position 42,829,659 of record NC_091449.1, read on the forward strand.
TTAGAAAACTTCAGAATAACTTCCCCAGTATCACATTTTGACTGCTCTGAAGTACATGCAGTGGCAGTCTTTCTTGTTTTATATAAAAGTGTACGTGGGTGGAAAGGCAAGAATTATGGCTTACAGAAGGCTTTAACTATCAGGGGAAATTCCTATTGCAAAAGCGGAGGAACTGAGTTGGGGAAAAGCACAATTTATTGGCCCCTAACTCATACTTTTCTCTTTGCAAAGCAACTTCAATAGACAGAAGCTACTTCATCGAAAAGAAGGAAAACAACAATGATGTATCTCTTTGTTTTAGGACTTTAGTTTTGTCTGTCCTCATATTTCTTTTTATTTTCAGAAAAAGACACCAGAATGATGCCTCTTAATTTTAAAAATTGTGTGGCTTATGAATGTGTTCATTATTGGGGAATAAATATTTTCAGTGATCTAATTTGTTGAGCTTAATCCATAAGATCTAAGGATGATGTAGTCTTGGTACAGATGCCGTGAGAACGGCATATCTTTGTTTCCCTTTGTGATGCAGATTGATTACAATCTGCTAACTCTGGCCTTATTACTTCCTAGTATAAGTATTTATTTTTGTTTCTAAATTGGCAGCGTCTTTTCTAACGTGTTCTGTACTACACATGATCACAGATACAGCATCTGTAGTATTAAAATTAGGTAACAGTGACATTAAATATATATTTCCAACATACATTTGATAGGATGCTTTTGCTTATTGTTTAAATTTTGTTTCACAAAAACCTTTCAAGTAAAAGAAATGCCAATAACCTTAAAGTTATTAATTTAATAAAATATAGCTTAAAATAAAACTATACAGAACTTAAGCTCTGGCAAAACTCAGAGCTTATTGCTGTTGTGGTTAAATTGCATTAAGACAGAAATGACAAGAAAAAATGGAGTAAATGAGAAGATACTCTGCTGAAATGCTGAAAAAAAAATTCCAATTACTTCCCCCCACAATGAGAATCATCATGACATGCAAAGAAAATAATCAGTATTGACTCAATGTGGACTTTGAAAGGCACTGAATTGTAAGTGTGAGCAGTATATTGGGCTTTAGAAATAAAGTTAGAAATAGTATTCTGTTGTGTAGGACTATGATGAAGGCATGTGAAACATCTAAAAGCATTTACTGTTATTGAACATTAGAAATTGATATTTAGTAATGGCTTAGATAATAGCTAGTATGTATTCCATAGAAAACATCTTAATAGAAAACATTTAGTATGGGATAGGAAGAAAATGGAACAGTAGCAGTTTGCTACGATCCACCCTTTTGACCTCTGAAATACATATGCATGTCCATTTTATTTACACGTAGAACAAAATAGAATTTTGAAATTATATGTTGAGATCCACATTTAAATTTAAACATCAGTTCAGCATCAGGAAATCAAGGCATGATGTTTTCTCTTCTGCTTTGGAGCAGGTGAAAGTCCTGTTGGGCCCCCATAACTGAGATAAAATAATCTCTTTGTTCAAGAAAAATAAAATATAAATGGAATAGTTCATTTTTTCCCCTTTGCCTATACAAGTTTGGTTTTGGATTTGGGTATATTGGCAATATCTTTTTACCACCATCTACCCCTTAACATGCCCTTCACATGCATAGCAATATATTATCCTCTCTTAGTAGATCTGTGGTAGGTAAGTTCCCCAGGATACACTGGGTCAATACAGAATGAGTAACATTCTTTTTTAAATGTGAAAGCAAGCCTTTGGATACATCCTTAGATAGTAAAATGATAGAATTTCTTAAAGATTTCTCTTTTGTTTAATCAAGTTAGAAACAGCCGACTGAGCCATTGTATTCACTGACAGGAGTATTGTTGAAACAAATTTTTTTTTTTAACCAAAACATGTTGTAGGCACTAGGGAGAAGGAAAGATTGTACTCCAGCATCTCATAGTCTTGTAAGGAAAAGTGCGAACATGTCTACTATTGGAATAGAGATAGCTCTATTCCCAGAGAGCTATTTCTGCAGAGCCTTTCAAAAGGTCTACCAGTGTTTTCCCAAAGGATGGATGTGGGGAGCAGCCCGGACTGGACTGAGTTACTGGAATTAAGACTTATTCTATGCATCTGCTCTCCCACAATATGGCGCTGGGAGAGAAGTAAACAGCTTCTGCACAGCTGCCTCCAGTTCAACCAATAAACTGTAGGACTTGCTCCTGATTGGAGAGCAGCGTACTCGGCGTGTGGGCAGCCGAGTTGGGATTGGCAGAGGAGGACTATAAAGGAGGAGAGAGACGGCATGCACCAGGAACATCTAAGGGGAACATCTAAGGGAACACCTGTGCAGCCCCCAGAGAGCCGGCCGGCGGTGTGCCGCTCCCCTGCGGAAGTGGGGAATGTGGCCAGGGGGAACTGCCCTTCCACGGAGGTGGAAGGGACAGTAGCCAACCCGGGAAGAACCAGCAGCAAACCCGGGGAGGGCCGAGCAGACAAAAGAACAGCGCAGGGTCCTGTGTCGTTCCTCCACGAAGAGGGGGAGCGACAGATGGAGGAAAATCAGGTGGAGGAGGGGACTTTCCTATTGCTGCAAGGGGGAGAGACCTGAAAAGGACCAAGTACATTCACCAGAAGAGTTAGGCAAAAATATAACAAAAAATGGAAGATGAGATTGGAAAGTTGATATTTTTTTTCATAGAGGCTCCTTAATATCCAGTAAATTAAACTAAAGTTGGGGCCAACATTGTGGCCTAGCAGGTTAAGCCACTGCCTGTGAAGCTGACATCCCATATGGGTGCCAGATCCTGTCCAAACTGCTCTACTTCTGATCTAGCACCCTGCTAAAGGCCTGAGAAAAGCAGCAGAGGATGGCCCAAGTACTTGGCCCCCTGCCACCCAACTAGGAGACCTGGATGAAGTTCCTGGCTCCTGGCTGTGGCCTGGTCCAGTCCCAGCCATTGCAACCATTTGGGGAGTGAAACAGCAGATGGAAGACTGACTCTCTCTCTCTCTCTCTCAAATAAATAAATTAATCTTCTTTAAAAAAAAAGCACTGATGTTTATTCACTATTGAGGACCCATCACTTTTTTGAGCTAATAAGTGAGAAAATAAGTATTTGGTAGTATGTATGGGAATGCAGTTAGGAGATAATGGAGGCAGGGTGGTTTCTGCAGAAGGTCAGGCAAGAGGTGATGAAGTCTGAATCAATATGTGTCAGTGTGAACAGCCCTGTGATAATAATGGGAGCCTTTAAAAACCATTTCCTGTGATTAGATTACATTCAGAATATTCAGAATTTAAATGACCTATCAAATTTTATGTAATCATCCTTATGTAATGATACCCATATTAACCTATATCTACTGGGTCAGTTACTTATTTTTTTTATTAACTCTAGGCATTAGAGACTGATAAATCCAACCCTATTTTAAAAACACTTGCATAGCACTGATACAAAGCAGGATTCACTATCTGTGGCTTCAATGAATAGGAAATAATTTATATTCATGACAGAAATCCAATGTCAACAGATATCAACTCCTAGAAAATACTTGTTATTAAAGGAGTAACAGTACATAAAATTATAAATGACTAACGGAGAAAACAGACCTTGATATAAAACTAAACTTAAAATGCAAAAAAGGACATGATTATTATTGATGTCATTTGTTTAAATTTCCTACTCTAAAAAAGCACTTTAATTACCATATACTTATCATGTTGGTTGAATTCATTTATGGAGAGAATACAATCATTAATTATCATAATTAAGACACCTGAATTCAAAATGAATGGCATTCATTCTAACCTCAGTTGTAGCTGTGTTTTATCTTTGACAGTTGGGCTTCCAATCAAATGTTATCTGATTTTTCCCCTTAATCATTAAGAAATGCTTTACTAATTAGCACATGAAATTCATGCCACATCAGACTGAATTGAATCAAGGCCTATTATCTTGAGCAGTGAGACACTTTGAAATTCTCTGTAATAGGGCATGAATATGTTATACGGTTCATACACATTTCATGAACTTCCACATTAGCACTATTTTTTTTTTTGAGACAGTGCTATTAGTTATGCCATTTTCAGGACCTTTAATTCGATCACGCTGTTTAACAGCCTGTTAGATTGTGGTGTATAAAGTCATACATTCATTTATCTTTGGTTATACTTTGGCAAAATGGTTGTATTTGGTTGTAAATATCCTGCATGGAATGAGAAGTAGCAGGCTGCCTGAAAAGTGCAAAGTGCTATTGTGATAGACTTTGGCTTTAACACTTTTATGACCAATAATTTAGGATTTGTGCCAGATATCCTCTCTTGGCCATCCAGGTCCTTCTCACTGCCCTTCTTCACCTTATTCTCTGTGTAGGGGTGCAGGGAGGCTGATCTGTGTGACCATATCACTGGGGCTTCCTGTACGGCCAGCTTGTCCTTGAGCTTGCCTAATGGGAAATCTAGCCAGAGATAGAAGGAACCTGGCTCCTTGCCTGTATGTTGCCTGAGAATGGCTATGCCGTTAATTGGAAGTTCCTGCTTCAGTTCAAACAAACCTGGCTTCAGGATTCTTGGTTTCCATATATGGTAAACCATCTTCTTTCTCATTCATTCCTGTGCTTCTGTTATTACTTTTCCCAGTAGTATCTTGTGTGGTTTCTGCATACTATCCTGTCCTTCTCTTTGTATATAATTCCTCCTCAACTCTCCTTATCTGAGTGTAGCATCTGTTTCTTCTTGGAACTGTGATCATGCTATATGGCACACTTTCCTACCTTGGGGGCTTAAGAATGGCCCTTTGTCTAGCTGAAGATCAGAGGCATGGTATACAAAATTATGGTCATCAAAATGTTAAAAAACAACAGTTAAGGTGGCCGGCGCCGCGGCTCACTTGGCTAATCCTCCGCCTGCGGCACCGGTACCCTGGGTTCTAGTCCCGGTTGGGACACCGGGTTCTGTCCCAGTTGCTCCTCTTCCAGTCCAGCTCTCTGCTGTGGCCCGGGAAGGCAGTGGAGGATGGCCCAAGTGCTTGGGCCCTGCACCTGCATTGGAGACCAGGAGGAAGCACCTGGCTCCTCGCTACGGATCGGTGCCACATGCGGCCATTTGGGGTGTGAACCAACGGAAATAAGACCTTTCTCTCTGTCTCTCTCTATCTCACTAACTGCCTGTCAAAAAAAAAAAAAAAAAGTTAAGGTAACAATTAAGGACTGGTGCTGTGGCATAGTAGGCTAAGCTTCAGCCAGTGGCACTGGCATCCCATATGGGTGCCAGTTCACGTCCCAGCTGCCCCTCTTCTGATCCAGCTCTCTGTTACAGCCTTGGAAAGCAGCAGAAGATGGCCCAAGTGCTTGGCCATCTGTACCTGTGTGGGAAACCAATAGAAGAAGCTCCTGGCTCCTAGCTCCTGGCTTCAGATCGACCCAACTCCAGCCTTTGGTGCCATTTGGCGAGTGAACCAGCGGATGTCCTTTCTCTTTGTCTTTTCACCTTTCTGTCTCTCCCTTTCCCTGTCTGCAACTTTACCTCTCAAATAAATAAATAAATAAATAAAATCTTTAAAAAATTAGTATCATAATTGGTAGTCAACCCTGAGAGACTATCATAAATATCTGGATTTCTTGTCAATGATCTGACAGTGAGAAACTATGAGTACTACCTGATAGTGGTCAAGAGGGCAGTTAGTTGGGTCTGGTTTTTTTTTTTTTTTCAACACTTTTTAACAGCATGACAGATTGTGAAAAGCAGAGAGAAAGAGACAGGGACAGAGAGAGATCATCCATCCCTGGTTCACTCCCCAGATGTCAGAACAAAACTATGAGCCCTGTACTCAATCTGGATCTTCCATGTTGGAGGCAGGGACCCAGGTACTTGTGCCATCTCTGCTGCCTCACAAGACTTGCACGAGCAGGAAGCTGGATAAAAAGTGAAGCCAGGCCTTGAACCAAGGCACTCTGATTTGGAATGTGGGCAAATTAACCATTATGCCAAAAGCCTACGCTCTATGCTATTTTTTACTTTGGCTAACAATAACAGTATGTATTTGGCCCCTATAAAATGCATTATATAGATACCCCATAACTACCTTAACCCATCCAATTTTTAACAGAATATGTCAATCTTTTACTATTATAAATTCTTGTGTTTATCATTTTTTTAATTTAATTTGAGCATTATTGAGAGACAGAAAGAGGGATAGAGAGAGTGTATACTACCTTCTACTTGTTCCCTCCCCCAAATGGCTTAGGGCAGGGAACTCCATCCAGGTCTCTCTTATGTGTGGTAAGAACCCAGTCAGTTGAACTCCTGCCTTGTGATACTGGTGTGCATCAGCAGGAAGCTGGAGTCTGGAGCTGGAGCTAGTTATTGAACCTAGGCACTCGGTGGGTGTCTTAACTTCTACGCCACATGCCTGCCCCAGTATTCTTATGCATACATCTTTTGCATATTTTAAATTTTTTTTCTTAAAATGTTCATGATACAATACCAGAAGGAAATACTGAACAACTTTCTTTGTTCAAACAGTTAAACATTGAATTTTACCATATGTTAGGCACTGAGAAGACTGCACTGCGCTTTAAAAAAAAAAGATTTATTTATTTGAAAGAGTGACAGAGAGAGGGGAGATAGATATGGATCGCTCAATCTTCCATCTGCTGGTTCACTCCCTAAATGGCTGCAATGGCTCTAGCTGGTCCAGGCTGAAGCCACTAGCCTAGAACTCTATCTGGGTCCTCCATGTGGGTGGCAGGAGCCCAAGTACTTGAGCCATCTTCTGTTGCTTTCCCAGGCACACTAGTATAGAGCTGGATGGGAAGAAGAGCAGCTGAAACTTGAACTGGGTTTTCTGATATGGGATGCTGGCAATGCAGGTGGAGACTTAAACCGTTGTGCCACAGTGCTGGCCCCTAGACTGCACTGCTTAACATTAATTAACTTGCCATTTCCACTCAAGTAATTAAATCATCAAATCACAGAATTGTAAATATTTAGCATCTCTGCAAGGAAATATCTATGTTTAATAAGACAAAGGATAAGCCTAACTTTCTTTACTTTATTGACCCCCTAATGTAATGAAGTTTTTTTTAATGACAATGATTTTTAAATTATTTCCTTATTTTACTTGGAAGAGAGGGGGAGAGAGAGAGAGAGAGGGAGGGAGGGAGGGAGAGAGAGAGAGAGAGAGAGAGAACGAATTCATCTATTGGTTTACTCTCTAAATGCCCCTCAACAGTTGGGGCTGAGGAGCTAGGAACTCAATTCAGCTGTCCCTCATGGGTTGCGTTAGCAGGAATCTGGAATTGGAAGTGGAGACAGGACTCAAATAATAGCACTCCAATTTGGGATAACACTTGAACCACTGTGCTAAGTACTTGCCTCTAGTCAAGGTTTTGATTGTTTTGAGTAAAATGAATTTTTGTGTCCCATTGTATCAGTTATTGTGGTCATGTACAATAACGAAACAACATAATTACATATATAGGTACTTTTTATTTAATTCATTAGAATGACTTTTGTTCACTTTTTTCATTCCAATATTCTGTCAGTAACCAAAGGAAGTCAAGATGCTATGAAATCAAGCTTGGGATGAATTATTAAGTAAAAGTTTAATTTTGTAATTGTGTCCAAGACTTGATGTAACAGAGTCTGTGCATGTATGTATGCATGTGTGTGTGTGTGGGGGGGGGGGTTGTGTGTGTGTTTGGCCAGACCAAGAACTCAGGAGGGGGACAGGATAACTTAACAATATTACATACTGTATGCAATGCATACTGAGTCCATGATTCACAGGTATCGTCGATCTTGGAAGTCCTTCAGTTTTTTTTTTTTTTTTTTTTAATCAAGGCTATCCCTTTCTTACATAAGCGTGAAAGCTGAAAAAGCAGCAAGATACAATAACTTACCTAATGTCATGCAGCTAATTAGTGGCAGGACTGTTTCCTACAATTTATTAATCCAGAGGCTGTGATCTAGATGAAGTTTGAAAACATACTGCGTTTTTGTAGTTGACTTTGTTTTCCTCCTTTCATGGAAAGCAATGAGATTTGCAGTCACACTGTGTGGGGTCTTTCACATTGTCCCAGTAGACTGAATAAAAGACTGTGAATTGCATGCAATGTTATTTCAAGATCAGAAGATGTTTTAAAAACAGATGGCAGTATACATGAAAGATCACAGGAGATAGCAGTTCACAGCAGTAATTAAAAAGATCCTGTACAATACGAAGGCTTTTAAATTAAGCAGTAAACTTTACATAATTAGGCATTCTTTTTTGTTCACGTTTGGCACAGGTTTGAGGCAGAAACTTTTTTTTTCCTGTCAACACTATCTTTTTCTCCACTTTGTGCAGAAAAGTCAATTGAACATTGTTCCCAGTCAGAAATCAGAATGGGGGAGTGAAGTAACTTCCAGACAAATCAAAGTAACACAAAATAGTTTAAGAATTTTCCTAAGGCCCTGTAGTGAGCCTATTTTATCATCTGGAAAAAAAGGAAATAATATGTACCACAGGATAGAATTGCTGGAAGAGGAAACGGCATAATGTGGAAATTCTTTGAAACATTAAACATGGCTTTTCAAAGGCATTAGATTATACTTTCACCAATTTGTAGTTCTGAAACTGCTTTATTTTTAAAACAAAAAGTAAATGGAAATCATATGAAGGATCCGGTACAAAATTGTTTTTTTTTTTTTAATTTAACTATTCAATGAAGGGGGGAATACACACACACACACACACAGAGAGAGAGAGAGAGAGAGAGAGAGAGAAAGAGAGAGAGAAACTTCCACCTCCTTGTTCTCTCCCCAAATGGCTCTAACAACTAGGGCTGGTCCAAGCTGCAGCTAGGAGCCTGGATTTCTATCTGGGTCTCCCACGTGATTGTTTGGGGCTCAAATACTTGGGCCATCTTCCTCTGCTTTTCCAGGCACATTAGCAAGGAGCTGTATTGGAAGTGGAGCAGCTGAGACAGGAGCTGGTGCTGTGATATGGGATGTCAACATTGTAGGTGGCAGCTTAGCTAGCTGCACCCTAGCACTGGCCCCAACATTCCATGGATTTGCATGCAGCATTGTAAAAGTCGGAATATAGGTACCAAAAATAGTATTTTTAAATCATCTAGCCCAAGATGTTCAATCTTTTGATTTAATATTGACTACTGTGAACAATCACCAAGTGAAGTACTGGTGATCTCTAATACAAGGTCAGCTATCTCGTGTACTTATCTCCTAGACTTAACTCTTTGTGTATGTATTTTAATATAATTTAGTATATGAACCCAAAACACTTTCATTGATTAGTGGAGTCAAGTGTTGAGTATGGGGTAAGATAAACTTATTGTGGTAGAATACAGAATATGTACAAATCTTCCTGCAAAGACAGACTTTGTCCAAATAACAAATTTATGATGTCCTTCTAGTGCCCTAATATCATAGTTTTGGTCATGTATTTTTTTATATGTCCTCAGTATGTGACCCTGTACTAATCTGTAGGTTCTTGCTTTCATACTTGCCTGGTTCTGATTTTTGGCAGGCTAGAATATTGCTAAACTGTGACCTTTTGGCTCTATCACTCTTTGAATTCCATTTCTTTACATACTTCTTGACCCTTTTGAATGGAAAGGCTTCCAGGTAAAGGAAATGGGATTTGTATAATCTAAAATATGGTAGTGAAATATAGCATGGCCTCTGTGGATTTCAAACTACCTTCCTTCCATTGTCAACAACTTTGAAAAGTAATTGCAAGTTTCACTTTTCCCATTAGTTAACACTTGGAGACATTCTGAGGCTGAGGTGATATTCTTTTCTTGTTTATTCATTGGATGCAAAATTTTGCACTCATTTGTAATGGGCCTATGTGGGTAGCAAAGATTGCATTGCTTTTGGGAAATTTCCCTCCTCATATTATGCATTGCTGGTCCATCAGTGCCAGGTCCTATGCTTGCCTCAATTAAAGTCCTTCTAGACAACATGGAATTCCAGGCAATGTGGGACCCAAGCAATCTGCTTGGGTCGCAGATTATGAGCCTGGAGTTGTCAGTGGTTGTCTTCCCTGACTACATAGCTGGAGTATTTGACACAATCAGATTTGCACATGGAGACAAGCAGAGCTGAGAACTGGAAGATGTAGGATCTTGGTGGTTTCACAAGAACACTTGGTGCAGTCCACTTTGATAACAGATCTTTTTTTTTTTTTTTTCTTGAGCTAACTGAAGAATTTGCCAAAGGAAACATTCTGACAATGAGTTCCTGAATACAACTTGAGCTCCTAGTATCAGACTTTTCATATAAGGTAGTTTCTTTGAGATCTAACAGAAAAGCAAATTATTAAATTACAGCTGGTTTCTGCTCTAAATTGTGACCCAACTGAAAAATTATGCTCCTATATTGTTGGTTTGATGTCACTCAGAAGGTGTGACATGCCTTGCCCAGGACTGATGATGTAGGTCATGCTTAACTGAGTAAGAGTATAGAGGAGTATAGAGTGTATATAGAGTATAGAGGTATAGTATTCAGGTATATAGGAGTAGGATTTATTTTGTTTGGAGTTGAAATGGAGAACATGAGTCAAAGTGTCAGGAACAGGGCAGGGCTTTTTGGTGCAGTCATAAAGATAGTGCTTGAGATGACTGTGTCCCATACTGGAGTACCTGGGTTCAAGTCCTAACTTCCTTTTCAATCCAGTTTTGTACTGATGCACACCCTGGGAGGTAGCAGGTTTTGGGTCAATTACTTGGGCCCCTGCCACTCACATGGGAGACCAAGGTGGAGTTCCTGGCTCCTAACTTTAGCCTGGTCCAGGCCTGGCTATTGCAACTGTTGGGGACTGGATGGAAGCACTTTCTCTCTTTCCCCTCTTTCCCTGTAACTTTGCTTTTCAGATAAATAAAAAAACCCTCTTTTTAAAAAAAGAGGGTTGATGTTGTGGTGTAGCTGTAGCATAAGAGCTTCCACTTGTGATGCTGACATCCCATATGGGATGACTAGGTCATGTCATGGCAGCGCCATTTCTGATCCAGCTCCCTGCTAATGGCCTGGGTAAGTAGCAGAAGATGGCCCAAGTGTTTGGGCCCCTGCCACACAAGTGGGAGACCAGGATAAAGCTCCTGGATCCTGGTTTTGGCCTGGCTTAGACCCATCATTGCAGCAACTTGGGGAGTGAACCAGCAGATAGAAGATCTGCCTCTCTCTCTCTCTGTCTTTCTCTGTCTCTGTCTCGCTCTCCCCCTCCCTCCCTCCCTCCCTCTCTCTCTCACTCTCCTTCTTTCTCTGTCACTCTTTCAAATAAGTAAACAAATCTTTAATGGAGTCACAATCTAGTCATTTCATCTTTGGAATTAACTGACACCTGAGAGATTACCTTTACCATTAGCAAATGTAGTTAAAGAGATGATATATTACCTTTGGCTAGAGAATTAGAACAGAAAATTCAGATGTTAGCCAGGAAATGAGAGCTTCAAATTCTGCATGAGAACCCTTGATTTCTTAAAATGTTGATGAGATATAATGAAGTACAGTGATGTTAAGCCTTTATTCCTATTTACAAATTTTTTTTTTTGACAGGCAGAGTGGACAGTGAGAGAGAGAGACAGAGAGAAAGGTCTTCCTTTTGCCTTTGGTTCACCCTCCAATGGCCACCACGGCCGGCACGCTGCGGCCGGCGCACCGCGCTGATCCGATGGCAGGAGCCAGGTACTTATCCTGGTCTCCCATGGGGTGCAGTGCCCAAGCACTTGGTCCATCCTCCACTGCACTCCCTGGCCACAGCAGAGAGCTGGCCTGGAAGAGGGGCAACCGGGACAGAATCCGGCTCCCCGACCGGGACTAGAACCCGGTGTGCCAGCACCGCAAGGCGGAGGATTAGCCTAGTGAGCCACGCAGGCCCCTATTTAAATTTTAATAGGAGGGCCCAGCACTGTAGCTTAGTAGGTAAAGCCACTGCCTGCAGTGCTGGCATCCCATATGGGTGCCACACCAGTTCAGGTCACGGCTGCTCCACTTGCAATGCAGCTGCTTGCTAATGCACCTGGGAAAGCAGTGGAAGGTAGCCCGAGTCCTTGGACTCCTGCACCAACATAGGAGACCCAAAAGAAACTACTGGCTTTGGCTCAGCCTAGCTCTGCCATCACTGCCATTTGGGGAGTGAACTAGCAGATGGAAGATATACATAAATCAATCAATCAATAGATAGATTAGATCTTTAAGGAAAAAAAATTTTAATAGGACCCTGAACACATGGGTCCTCTGTAAAATCCATGCCAGTTTCAAGATAAATCTTTTTGGGAAGAAAGAAGCAGGTTTATTTCAGTTTGTGGGAGGATTGTATTTTCCAGAGAATATGATCCAGTATTGCTGATTAATGGGCTATTTTTCAAGTAAGCAGTGCAGGATAATAAGAAATCTATGTAAATCTGACTAAATCATGTCACTGAATCTAATGGTATTATCAGTTCTATAGTCAAAGCCATTAACCCATATCAAGCAATTTATATCCAAAACAAGGATAAATTATTGTGGATATTCTAGAGTCACTGAAGTTGGGAAAGCCAAAGGGGTGGCCATTGTGAAAAACAGTGTCAACTAAAAGCAAGCAGGGAGCAAGTTAAGAGGTCACTGATTATCAGGGAAACAAATTCAGGCAATAAATTGAGTAATAGTAATAGGTAGTGATTAGTAAGAGTTGGCAGCTTATTTTTTGATTAGCACCATGGATAGCAAAATGCCAAAAGGGAAAGAAAACATTTCTTCAGGAAACAGTTGTTTATTTCTCCATGAACTATTTTAAAACACAGAATAACCTTATCCACAAATGTGTATATATATATATATACATACATATATATGTAAATACCCATTTATATACTCATATACGCTGAATATATACTGATGTGTACCTGTATGGATACATATATCTGTATTCATTAATGCACATTTGCCTGCCATCTAAAGAAAAATACATCTAACAGAATCTTTTTTTGAGATTTGAGGTGAATTGGTGTTAGCAAAATATATTGAGTTCTTAGTATTCTGGAGGCTGAGCTTTCAGAGGAACCACAAATGGGTGCAATTTCTTTTTTTTTTTTTAATTTTTTTTTGACAGATAGTGTTAGACAGTGAGAGAGACAAAGAGAAAGGTCTTCCTTCCGTTGGTTCACCCCCAAAGTGGCTGCTACAGCCAGCGCTGCACTGATCCAAAGCCAGAAGCCAGGTGCTTCCTCCTGGTCTCCCATGTGGGTGCAGGGGCCCAAGCACCTGGGCCATCCTCCACTGCACTTCTGGGCCACAGCAGAGAGCTGGACTGTAAGAGGAGCAACCAGGACTAGAACCCGGTGCAAATATGGGATGCTGGTGCCACAGGCGGAGGATTATCCAAGTGAGCCATGGTGCAAGCCCCAAATGGATGCAATTTCTAAGGAAGTTGTTTCAATGCTCACAGACAGAAATCAAAACCATTACCAACTCTTCATTCCACAATTTAGGAACCCTGTGCAATGGATTTGCCCTGGTGTCAAATAACACTGATCCACTGAATATTTTTTAGTTTTCTGGCACTCTCAGTTGTCATTATTCACAACAATCAGTGACCTGGCGGCTGTAAGAATGCTTGAGATCCGTCAGAAGCTTATGCATGGGTGTGTCAGACTCTTTCTGCGTGTATTTAAGACTGCTACCTGAGGCAAACATTTGGCACAAGGGTTAGGATGCTTCTGGAGATACCCACCTCCCACACCAGAGTTCTAGGTTTGAGTCCTGGCTCTGCTTCTGATTCTAGCTTTCTGGTATGTACCCTGGGAGGTAGTTGGGTCCCTCACACCCACCTGGGAAAGTTGGCTGTCTCACTGAGTTCCTTGCCTCCTGTTGCAGGTATCTGGGGAATGAACCAATGAAATAATGATCTCTCCCTGACTACCTCTGTTTCTTTCTCTGTCTCTCTTGCTTTCTCTGTCTTTCAAATAAATGATAAATAAATCTAAAAGAAGAGACAACTACTCATATTTTCGTTGTTCATGGCTTTATTTATTAATTAGTTTTGTGGGTCCATAGCTATGAAGTTGTTAGACCTATGGTCTCTGACTGTACTTTGGAAATTTATATTTGTTAAATAAAAGTTAAAAAAGAATTAAAATAAATAAAATATAGTAAAAAATACTATAGTCTTTTAAAGGGAGAAAGTTGCTATTTATTAAGGAAACTGATGATAAAGATCTGCTTTGAAGGCCGGCGCCATGGCTCACAAGGTTAATCCTCCGCCTGCAGTGCCGGCACCCCGGGTTCTAGTCCCGGTTGTGGCGCCGGTTCTGTCCCGGTTGCTCCTCTTCCAGTCCAGCTCTCTGCTGTGGCCCTGGAAGGCAGTGGAGGATGGCCCAAGTGTTTGGGCCCTGCACCCGCATGGGAGACCAGGAGAAGCACCTGGCTACTGGCTTTGGATCAGTGCAGTGTGCTAGCTGTACCGGCCATTTGGGGGATGAACCAACGGAAGGAAGACCTTTCTCTCTGTCTCTCTCTCTCTCACTGTCTAACTCTGCCTGTGAAAAAACAAACAAACAAACAAAATTTAAAAAAAAGGTCTGCTTTGACCTGGCATGATTTTATAGGTGTTGCTGCTCTTTTGTAAAATAAGAACAATTTCATACATGAAAATTTTTATGAAGCCAGAGAATGAGATAATTAAGATGGTAAGGAAACTAAGAAATACTTTCATTGCTTAAACATGATGAATTGTTTTGAAGATCTGACATTCATTTTAACTTCATAAATAGTAAATGTATTATCTTCTTTTATAGGTGACAGATTGCGTATAACTAACTGCAGTGTTTTATATAAGAGCAGAAACTTTGTGAAAACAATATATAAAAATTATTTTGTAATTATGTTTTGTTAACTTGATGTATGGTATGCTTGAACTAAGAATAATACTGGCAAGTGGTAGAAAATGTATTTTTCAAATTAAAAAAATCTCTTGGGAGACCTTAAAACTAGGAAAAATTTAGGGAAGTTTTTGACACATACGTTCAAGAGATGACAAAGATACATTTTAGATTATAACCTAATTTATATGTGAAAAAATTATTTAGATCATAGTGCACATGGTATTAAATTTCTTTATTTGACCTTGAAAATTTTGCAGTGGCTTTCATTTTATTTAGATTTTAGATGGATGATTCTGCCTGCATACTCTTGCTCACTACAGTCTATTCTCTGTATCATTTCATTTAGTTACTCTGGTTTGATTCATGAGGATATATAAAACTGTTTGAATATGCATAGGAGGCCTTGCATTCAATCTACTGTCCTCTGTTCACATCTGCAATTCTCTGAATATTTTAAATGAATAATACATCAAAACAGATGGCAAAATTCCTTCCTCTGTAACTCAGTAGAAGTAGTCCTTGACCTCAATGTGAGTTTGGTTGACTTGAACTTGCAGAATGTGTTCCCATGGGAATTCTGAGTACAGAAGTATGAGGGGAATTTCTGGCTGATATTTTTTTCTTTTTTTCTCCAAAATGACACCAATTAATCCTCAATATTAATTAACTTAAGTTTTCATGTATTAGATAATTTTAATGAAATCTAACAAGTAAATGAAACAAATTGACATACTTTGAATTTCAGTTTCTGAGGCTTTTGTGCACTCTTAAGAAAGTTCCCCTTTTACTGTAAATTTGAAATGTATCAAGATAAAACATATATACAAGTATCAGGGAAATTTTAAATTGACAAATCTTGAAGAATATCTCTATTCCTGTGCTCATAGTAGCTTTATTCATAATAGCTAAGATATTGAAATAACCCAAATGCCTATTGACAGATGAATAGAGGATAAACGTGAAATATATATAAACATATACACACATTTGTGTGTGTATGTCTGTGTGTATTGTTCAGCCTTACAAAATATAATTCCTGCCATGGATGAATCAAGAAACATTACAATAAGTAAAATAAGCCAGTCACAGGATCAGTACCCCAAGTTTCCGTGTTTATGCGTTGTCTAGATGAATTGAACTCACAGAAGCAGAAAATAGAATTTTGATTGTCCTGGGGTAGTCAGAGAAGGAAATGAAGAACTGATTTTTAATGGCTGCAACATTTATATTGTGCAAAAAAAGTAAGTTCTTGAGACCTGCTATACAGCGAAGGATCTAGACTTAATGGATATGGTATTGTGCACTCTAAGATTTGAAAAGACAGATCTCACATTAAATGTTCTACCAACAATGGGAACACATACACAAAAGAACACAAGGAAGCATGCAAAGTGATGGATATGGTCACTCCCTTCATTGTGAAAATGGTGTTAGAGGTACATGCAAATGTCCTAAGAGAGGTTTGTTTATCAATCAAAGTTCCTACATGGTTTGACTATAAAGTTTAAATTTTAAATTAGTTAAAAGTTTGTTTATATGGGTCTGAAATATCTACATTTTATAGTAGGTGAATTTGTGATTACTTAAGGGTAAAGTACTTACATGGACCCTCTGTCTCAACAAAAATGACTATTTTATTTTGTGGAGTTCAAAGAAACACATCATAACCCAATTCTCTTAAGACTAATTGCATTTGTTGGACAATTATTAAATAGACACACATACACAGAAGTATAATTTCTGACATTTAATACCCTAGTCAAAAGTAAAAGTTGAATTAAATGTAGGAAAATGTCATTTATTTTTTAAGGAGAGCATAAGGTGATAAAAATAGTCTTTCAATTAATGTTCATGCCCTCAGAGTCATACTTTGGAATTAATGTAAATTAGTCCCCAGAAATCTATTTCAATAAGTCATTTGAGGAGTGAGGAAAAAATGATATAATCATATCCCCTGAGAAATAAATAACTTTTCTTCAAGATGAACTTGAGCTCTGGTCCAAAAGTGACTGGATCAAGAAACTTGGGTTAAAAAAATATATTATTCTTAGGATGGTCTACTTCTGATGAGATTTGCATAAATCCCAATGTCCAGCAGAGAAAGTAGACAAGAAAAAAGACAAGTGAGATAAAAATTACTTAATAGCATTCATAAGTCTTAGGGGATTAACAAGGAAACAACAAAAGACTGCAAAGCCATTTCTGTATCCTTAAGAGGAGATCATTCAAAGCTATTCTGAAATCAAAGAAAACAAGAGTCACTTTTAAATCCATCCCTAGGACAAAAAGAAATTAAATCTTAGCCCAATTTGTATCAAACTTGGTTCCTAAGGATAAATTGGCTTAAAAGAATATACAAATTCACTTTGGTACGGAGGTAATAGACCATGAGAAAATTTACTACTATTTGTGTCATTTGCCAATGATTTAAAAATATTATTTAAAAGGTTGTCCATTTGATCACTTCATATTTCTGTGAAATTCAAATTTTTGAATTGATATTTTCAGTATCAAGTTGTTATTTTTGAATCCATTGAAACACACACACACACACACACACACCCATGCGCTCTTGTGCACACATCAAAGTGTCATCCAAAACTGCCAAACCTGTTTCTAACTTAAAGGTTGAATCAGACAGAGTGTTATCCTGTTTCTCCACTTGCCATACATTTGTTTTTGCCTCAAGCATAGAGAAACCAAAAGCATTCCTTTCTAAGTACTTTGTTTTGCTTCGTTTGGCAATTCATGTTTGTGTAGATGTTTTCTTTTCATTTTCTTCCTTTTTTACCTCTCAGTGGGACATTTCCAGAATTCACACGTTTTGCTTTAAAGAAATGCATATAGGAAAACAATATTTTCAAAAAATATTTCTATGATTAAAAGTTATTTCATTAATGTTCAAGCCAGAATTGGCAGGAGGAAATCTGTTAAGTGGAAGGCTGTGGGTTTCTGACTGTGTGATTGAATCTAGAAATTGGGAGCAGACATATTTGCTAATAAGATTGATCCTTAACTGAAAAGAATGAAGTCAGAAAGTGAAAGTAAGTTTAGAATGTTAAAAAGGCAGCCCAAACATCAATTCAACAGGAGTGGGAGTGAGTAATACAGACCCCTCTTCCCCCAGGCTTTACAAGGAGCAGAAAAGAAGTTAACAGAGTAAATTCTTGGAAGTATACAGTAATACCTCCAAAGTCTGAGTGAGTATGACAGTTGCCTAGGAATCCTGGTAAACATGATGGTCCCCAGTTTTTCCACCCTGGAGACCCTGATCCAAACGGCTGCATCAAAGTCTCGGGGGTCCGTGTGTCTAAGAAGACCCCAAGGCAAATCTAAGGAGGAGGGATGCTTGCCAAACTCTTGAGATTTCAAAATAGAGTGGACAAGGCAGGATCTTTTTGTCTTTTTGTTTGTGTTACCTGTTACTTTTCTCTATTTTCCTTTCCCTTTTTAGCATCAGTTGTTTTGACTTCTTTGTTGCACCTTAGTATTCTCCTTTTCTCTCTTAATATTCTCTGCTGAGATTTTATTATGGATTTCACTTAAAAGCCTAATAGCTTAGTGCATATGTTAGCAAACTATGGCCCTGAGGTCAAATCTAGTCACACCCATTCCTTTATATATTGTCTGTGGCTACTTCTGTGCT
Organism: Oryctolagus cuniculus; assembly: GCF_964237555.1. Taxonomy (NCBI): domain Eukaryota; kingdom Metazoa; phylum Chordata; class Mammalia; order Lagomorpha; family Leporidae; genus Oryctolagus; species Oryctolagus cuniculus. The sequence goes on from NC_091449.1 coordinate 42,848,137, forward strand.
ACAGTGATAGAGGTCAGCAGTTGCAGCTGAGACTAAATAGCCCAGAAACTCTAAATATTTGTTGCCTGGATGTCTACAGAAAACATTTGCTGAACTCTAATTAACTTATGTCAGGTGTCATCATTGGGCCTGCCTTAGAAACATATTCCACAAAATCTGAAAATGTATAACTAAGGTAAGGGCTTGATAGCAGCCTGGAGACTAGGATGGTTTTTTCTAAGTCTATGCATTGGACAGCAGCAAAGCATTGTCCAGCAGCATTAGAACAGCTGAGGGACCAACACTTACCATCATCCATACTGAGTACATGGCTGACCAATCAACTTTTCATTTAAGTCTACAATTCTTTGGTATCATCTTAAGTCTCATAATAGACCCCCTGGGCTGCAGCAGTCACCACCTATACAGATAAGAATCAAGTTGATAAGGTATTAGAAAGGGATTGTGAAAGCCAGCTTAATTAAAGAAACTTCAATGGGATCATAAATAATCAGTGCAAGTTATTAACTTTTGACAATTGCTCATCCATATTGAGTTCGAGTGACTTCTGGCCTATAAAATCCTTAATCTAATTCTGAGTGAATCTATTTCATAAGAGAAAATAACCCTTTATTATGCATTGACTAGGATCAAAAAAATCTTAGAAGCAAAAATTTGTTCCAAATATACCTAGATATGCTTTGTATTTTCTTATATTTATACCTTTGATTCTATTTTTTTTAACTTAGACATTTCACTGGTCAAACTTCAGTATCTTCTAGGAAAATCAGATCAAATGTCACTTTCTCTGTAAACTCTACCCTAGATCTTGTTAGAATGACTTGTTATTTCCTCTGCTTATTCAGTGTGCTTTAATTTTTTCAATCTGATTTGGAAATTTTACTTGGATATGGTCATGCATTCTCAGTAGATCATATACTCCTTGTGGTCACAGACCATAACATATCTGTTCTTCTCCACATGCCTGATGTAGTGCCCTGTGTGGAAGAGATGATTGAGATAATGGCTGAGTTAATCACTGTTTACTCGCCTGTCCCCCATAAGAATTTTTTGAGGGTGATGTTGTTAAATGTAAGGATATAAGAAAAGTTTTCTCAGTAGGAGAAGCCCCATATTTTTCTTTGCTCTTATACTATTGAGAATTTAGCAATTGATATTTTAGGCCAGTTTTTCTGACTTTGTTAATCTCTGCTTATTTTTTTAGACACATTGTTAGAAACTGAGCAAAAATTTAGAGAGATCATTTTGGAAAAAAACTATCAAATTGCTTAAGATAAACCTGATCTATGTTCTTCAGCTTTTCCATATTAGTGTATTTTTTATCCAATGTATTTATAAAGTAGAGTACTACATGTTTTTAAAAATAGGAATGTGGAATCCAGAGAGACAGTCTGGGTCTTGCTAATGACATGATATGAGGGGCAGTCAGTGATCCACAGTAGACTGCCAACAATTTCTTAGAGGTTTTAGTACATGTGGTGTAGAATAAGGCTTTCAAAAGTGTGCTACAAAGGATTGATAGATGAGGTGGATAATGATTTGGATAATTACACTTAGTAGACTCACATTTTTTCCAAATATACAATGTATACTGATTACTTCTGGATTAGATATTCTGTGCAAAGAGTGTTCAAGAAAGATTGATGTGAAAACAATGAAGAAGTAGGGAATTATTTGTGTTTGTCAGAATATAAAATATGTGCACTATACAGAACATTTACTTCTATTGTATCTGCCTCATGCTTGTATTTCTGCCTGAAGTGATTCCTGAATGGAAAGTATTAAGGAGAAAAGGGTGCACTAAACACAGAAAACCACCCCACAGTTCAGAGAAGGTGGGTGGAGAAGCTCTATAGCAGCCCCAACAGAAGAGCAGCACTGATTCCCCTTGAATGTCTTTCTGGACACTGGAAGATAAAGATTGGAAAGGGAATTTAGAACAGTTACTTGCCTCAGTCCTAGGCCAACTTAGGTCTAAAGGAGGAAACATTTCATGAAGCAGAATCAATGGCAAATAAACCTTAAGATTTTGTGACAAGGGCTGTTCAAAGTCATCACATCTCAAAATGTCAATTTTACTTCTATAGGTTACCTTTTAGGTATCCTATTAGTTACCACAGATTAGGAAAAACATGTGGTATTTGTCTTTTTGGGGACTGGCTTATTTCACTAAGTATAATGTTTTTCAGTTGCACAGTTTTTTGTTTGTTTGATACTATTTGTTGGACTCTTAGTGTAGGGTTGATCTTATGTATATAAAGTTATTGTAATGTATTGGAGTGACTTGGACATTTTGAGATTCGATGATTGTTTACAACCCTTGTCTCTTCTGTTGAGGAACAGTTTTTTTTTTTTTTTTTTTTTTTTTTTTCCCTTCATACGATTTGTTGAACTCTTACTTAGTGCAGGGTTAACTTTATCTTCACTAAGTAAACTGAAAGTAGATCTTTGTAAAAATTAAGAGTGGGAATGGGAGAGGGAGGAGGAGGAAAGGTAGGAGTGTGGGTGAGAAGGAGGGTAGGATAGGAAGTATAACTATATTCCTAAATAAAATACATGAAATTTGTATAACTTAAATAAAATTGAAAAAAAGATTTTGAAATTCAATCCACCAAGGTATTTAAGGTCCTAGGTCAATAACCTTTGTTATTCCAATGAATTAATTAATGGCATGCTAAATGATGTTTATCTGTGTTCTTAATTTTATTTATACAAATTTCATGTATATAGATTTGGGACATTCCTTGTTTTGAATAGTATTAGTATGTCATGTATTTCTCTACTCCTTTGTGTTGAACTCTCTAGTCTTTCCATTTAAAGTGGGTGTCTGGTGTAGAGCCTAAGTTGGATCTTTTTTAAAATTTTTAAAGAATTTTTATTTAAGTTATACAGGTTTCATGTATTTCATATATACAGACTTAGGAACATAGTGATACTTCTCCCTTCCACTTCCTTCCTCTCATAATCTGTCTCTTAATTTTTACAGCAATCTTCTTTCAGTTTACATTATACTCATAAAATTAACCCTACAGTAAGTAGAAAGTTCAACAAATAGCATGAAGAAAAAAACACTCTTCCGCAACAGTATCTGCTCTTAACACAAGTCTTCCCAGAAGAATGAGAATATGTTTTTTGTTTTTCCCAGAGCAGAGGTTCTCCAGGAGTGAGCTGAGAAAATTGTAGGGTTTTCCTGAGACTTTTCCTGGAGATCAGTAAAATTCTTCCCCTTCCAGCTTCATACCTTTGTGACAGCAAATTTTCTTCATTTCATTCAGTCAGAACAACTTATGCAATAAACTGAATACAGAAACGGATATGATAACCCAACTTTTATTAAGTGAGATATTAGAGATTTGAGAAAATACAAAACAATGCTGCATTCTGCATCCTTTCATTCATAAATGTTGTTACTTATGTCAACATGTGTTGTGGCCTGAACTTTTGTGTCCTCTCCACCTCCTGCTATTCTTATGTTGAAATCCTCATCCTGAAAGAGATAAAATTAGGAGGTGGAGCCTTTGGAAGATGATTATTAGGTGGAGTGGGAGTGGGGTTGGCTTCTCATGAATGAGCCCTTATAATAAGAGACCAGGAAGAGAGACGCTTACCAACACAGTGACATGAGAGTGAGAAGAAAGATCTGAGAAACAGTTTGTTTTTAAAAATCTGTGGTGTGGGCTGGCGCTGTGGCTCAATAGGCTAATCCTCCACCTTGCGGCACTGGCACACTGGGTTCTGGTCCCGGTCGGGGCGCCGGATTCTGTCCCGGTTGCCCCTCTTCCAGGCCAGCTGTCTGCTGTGGCCAGGGAGTGCAGTGGAGGATGGCCCAAGTGCTTGGGCCCTGCACCCCATGGGAGACCAGGAAAAGCACCCGGCTCCTGGATTCGGATCAGTGTGATGCGCTGGCCGCAGCACACCAGCCGCGGCGGCCATTGGAGGGTGAACCAACGGCAAAAGGAAGATCTTTCTCTCTGTCTCTCTCTCTCACTGTCCATTCTGCCTGTCAAAAAAAAAAAAAATCTGTGGTGTGACTTTTATTTGCAGTGAACAAGGCTAAATGACATACAGCGGACAGCCTGCTCCTCTTCTTCATTGTGATGAAAAGGACTGCAAAATAAGATTTTAAGTATTTACAATCACCTAATAAAATGCTTCATGAGTATTTATGAGGTACTTCTTTAACAGGATAAATTGTAATATTAATCAAAATCAAGATGACTACTTGGAATTCTTCCAAGAAACCAGATCACAGACAAAGCTTCTCAGGTATTTTTCAATTTATTAATTCTCCGTTAAGTTGTTTATTCCATTCTTTCAGCATGTACAAGAATGCAGCTCTTTGACAGGAAGTCAAACAATCCCAATATGAGTCTCTGTTTGCTGGTTTATTAGCTAAATCATGATGACTTGGGGTATTGTTAATATTAAATAAAATCCCTTCTAAGTGAATATGCATGAATGCAATTTCATTATGTTGTGATTTCCTCTCTCTTCTCTGTGATTGAGACCCTGTGAGATGCAAATTCATACATCAAAGTGAATTCTTTGCAATCCTCTTTTTTCACTCTTCTTCTACCTTATGAACCAACCTCTAGTCAGTAGGTTTGGGATTGAGACATTGCCTATTACATGAGGGAGACCAAATATGATGGCAGTCAGTGGATTCAAAACTTAAAACCCAAAGGCATGTATATCTAAGAGTCATCTATGTTAGATTCTGAAAGAATTTCCGAAGAGATCTAGGTTGATTTGACTTAAAAATATTTTTATTAACAGTAATTGCACATATTTATTGTCTACAATATGATGTTTCAATACATGTATACAGTGCATACTGATCAAATAAGGATAATCAACATTGCCCCTTCTTTGAAATTACTTTATGATTGGAAACCTGGAGTTTCTTTCTTCTATTTGCTCACAAAATGTAATAGGCTGTTGTGAATTGTGATCATCCCAATATACTGTGAAACACTAGGAACTTATTCCTTTAATCTCTGATTTGGTACCTATTATCCAGATTCCTTTTTGGCTCCTTCCTACCCCTTCCAGCCTCTTCTAGTCACTATTATGTGTTCAGATTTAGGTTTTTCTTTGGATTCCACATATGAGGGAGAACCTTGCAGTATTAGTCTTCTGTGACTGGTGTATTTCATTTGATTTGATGTCTTCTAGTTCCATCCATTTTGCTGCAAATGACAGGATTTCATTCTTTCTGATAACACTGAAAATGAGCCAATATTCCACAAGTGGATTGTGACAGAGCAATAATTCCTACTACAAGGGAGTTTTATTTTGATATCTTTTAATCCTAAGTTGTTTGTTTTCATAAAACTGATTTTGAATCTAATGGAATCTCACTTACACTTTTTATTCCTTCCTCCTGAGTTTTATTTTATTCTACTCTAGGTGCACTGTTGAAGCTCTCAAAGTCAGAAAAACCAAAGTAAAAAGGCAGAGTAAAGTACTATTACCTGCCATGATAAGAACTCTTCTTATTCCAGAAAGGTCAATGGCAATGTCCAGCTTTACCTAAGCCTTGTGCTCCTGAAAAGCAGGAGAAACAAGGGTGGTCAAGAAATTGCCCCATCTTTTTGTGTTACTGAAAATGCCTGGCTGTAAAGAACCACCCTAGTTTATGTGATGTAGATAATCTACCCATTGTACTGATGTGAGGCCACCTGGGGAAGCACAGGGTGAGTCAGGAGGCAGGGGGACAGTAGGGATGGGGAAGGAACATGGGCAAGGGTCCCTATTGTGGTTTCTGCAAAAAAGGAATGGAAAAGCTTCAGCAGGCTCTGGGGCATAGAGGCTGGGCCTGGTTGTCTGAGCCTGGTCCTGGGGTGACTAGAAAAGGGACATAGTGTTGCCTCCTCTCTGCAGAAGAGACCCATGAGTACCCTAATAGAGGAAGGAATTGGGGCATGGGGCATGGGCTCTGGACTGGTTGATTTGCATATGAAAAACATGCTTACTAACAGGTGAATTGTTTACTATTTCCAAGAATTAGTCCCTCAGCACAGCTTCAAGATGTCAAAGTATTGAAAAATACAAAATGAAAAGACATAATAATATTAGGGTATTTTAAAAGGTTGATGGAAAAATGGATTTTAACGCTAAGTTTATTTTGATGCAAAATTTTTAGAAATCCACTTATAGTTTTCCATAATATGTATTTGCCACACATTTTATGAAGACTTCCTCATACGCTTGTTTCTTCTTGTGTATAAAAGGAAAACTCTTTTCTGTCTGACCTTTGGGATCCTTTCAGATTTGAATGATCAGAGAATTCTCCCTGTTGCTATAACCCCTTCCTTATTGCAATCATTGGTGTAAATGAAGTCTCTCTTTACTTATGTCTGAGTTTGTTGTTGTTTGATACTGAGAGATCCGGTTTAATCACTTTAGCAGGTTTGGGGGTGTTGATGGGTTGAGTTTGCTGCCTCAAGATTTGTCAGAAAAAAAGAAAACCTGCTTGGAACAATTTTGGCAGAGTTAGTATATTAATTTCCAAATGCCCATGCAATAAATTATCACAAACTTTACAGGTTGAAACAATACAAGTTTGTTAGCATATAGTTCTAGAGGTCAGAATTTCAAAATCAGTTTCACTGAGCTAAAGTGAAAATGAACAAAAAACCTGGTTCCCTCTGGAGGCTGTGGTGCAGACTCTGCTTTCTATCCTTTCTCAGCACCTACAGGCTACCAGCGCTCCGTGACACGTGGCCTCTACCGTCTTTAAAGCCAACAAAGATAAGCTAAGTATTTCTCATATTGCATTACATTCTCTCTCCTGCCTATCTTTCTTCTATAGCACCCTTATGATATCATCAGACTCATCCAGATAATCCCATCTAAGATATATGATTCCATCTACATATACATATACAGACATTTAAAAGAGGATCATCAGATGAGTTAGGAACCTAGCACCTGCCTCAGTTTCCATGTTCACTGATATGTTGTTGCTGCAGGCACTTTAATACCAGGCAAACAAAGCAGGGCAGAGCTGGAGTTTGGTCACAGGTCTAGTTGTGAGACTTTGAGCCAATTACTTAGAACCTTTGAGTCCCATTTTTCTCTTCTGTAAAGTGGGGATACAGTTGTCTAGTGTGAAGTATTCTGTGATATTCATGAAGATAAATGTAGATGTATCATCCCAGAAGACACAATTTAAAATACATTTATAAAAGTAAAAAATTTTCATTTCTGCTGTTCCCTTGCTTTCACTCATACTCACGTTCAAACCACTTCACCAAGGAAATTTAAAATACAATAAAATGTAAATCAAATCATGGTGTCCCTGAGTACATTGTTTAGTGACCTGTCATTGCATATTACCTTATCAAAAAAGATATATATATATATATATATTCATTTGTTCAGTAAGCAGTTATTGAGTATCTGTGCTTTTAGAATAAGAGGGTAAGCCACAATTTCAGAATTCATGGATTTCAGAAAATGTATCATTTTCTGCACCAAGAAACTGATTATAAGATAATATGATCAGAAAAAAATTGTATGTGAAAAGAGTGCCTGTGTGAACACCTTTATATGGTGAGGATGGAGGAGAAGAGGAGAAGGAAACAAGAGGGAGACTCAGGTAGAAAATATGTAATGTGATATAAAATTATGGGAAGGGCCACAGGAAACTCAAGGACTTGACCAAGTGCATCTACATAGCAACATTGCACTTCAGATAACCATTGACTCTTTGACAGTATTGTAGACCTTGTGTTGCCTAGCTATAATGCCTATGGATCCCATGATTCTAAACTTTCCTTTTGATAAAGGAATTATCTAGTGAGTTTTTCTAAAATAGGCCAACTTCTTGGTATCCTGACCGTTGTATCTGTTCAGAAGCTTCGGGTTATCTCTTAAAGGAGATGAAGCATAATATTGGGTCAAGTGGCTGGCCCCTGTTTATTGAAATGCTTGTTGATTCTACATTATCTTCCTCAAAGAGATCCTAAACAAAATTTTTATGCCAATGTAAGACCATATGATATAAGAGAAAGAAAATGGACTCTGGGCCGGCGCCGCGGCTCAATAGGCTAATCCTCCGCCTTGCAGCGCTGGCACACTGGGTTCTGGTTCTGGTCGGGGCACCGGATTCTGTCCCGGTTGCCCCTCTTTCAGGCTAGCTCTCTGCTGTGGCCTGGGAGTGCAGTGGAGGATGGCCCAAGTGCTTGGGCCCTGCACCCCATGGGAGACCAGGATAAGTACCTGGCTCCTGCCATCGGATCAGCACGGTGCACTGGTCGCAGCATGCCGGCCACGGGGGCCATTGGAGGGTGAACCAAATGCAAAGGAAGACCTTTCTCTCTGTCCCTCTCTCTCACTGTCCACTCTGCCTGTCAAAAAAAAAAAAAAAAAAGAAAGAAAAGAAAAGAAAATGGACTCTGAAAAGACTTGACTCATATTCTAACTCTTGCATGAATCTCAGCAATTAACAGACTCTGAATCTGTATCCTGACTTTCAATGTATGCATTGAAGGCTTCTTATAACGTTTACATGTACTGTGTGCATTTCTTATGAAATGCCCAATTCATTCCTTTCTATTTTTATTCCTATCTTGAATTGAAATGCAATTTGAAATTGGATAATTTATTATAAATTGGCTCATGAGAGAAGGGAATTTGAAAGTATTACAAAAATTCATAGACAAGAAATTTCTTACAGAAATTCATAGAAAACTAGAAATAGTCTAAGAAGAGAAATATTTCAAAATAATGTAATTCCACCTACTTCCAGCAGAATTTCTAATAGCTGAGACTCCAATTTAAATCGAAAATGCTTACAGTCAGGAACCATAGTCATTCCTTCCCTCACCCCCTTCAATACTTAGTACCTACACATAGAAGGCACATAATAAATCTATTGATGAATTAGTAAAAGTGTTATGAATAAGACCCACAAATAATACAAGTAAATAAAAATAAAAATACAAATTAAGATGGAAGATAGCCTAACTGGGGCCAGTGTTGTGGTGCAGCTGGTTAAAGCCCCGGCCTGTGGTGCTGGCATCCCATACAGGTGCCGATTTGAGTCCCACTGCTCCACTTCTGAATCAGCAACCTTCTGATGTACCTGGGAAAACAGTGGAGGATGGCCTAAGTCTTGGGGCACTTGCACCCACATGGGAGACCCAGAAGAGGCTCCTGGCTCCTGCCTTTGGTTCTGCTCAGCTCCAGCTGTTGCGGCCATTTGGGAGTGAACCAGCAGATGGAAGACCTCTCTCTCTTTGTCTGTACCTCTCTCTGTAACTCTGTCTTTCAAATGAATAAAATGAATCTTAAAACAAGTGATTACCTACATGTCTAGTAATCATTAGAGCACCATAATAAGAACTGCCATGATTTTTATATATTTTAGTATTATTATTTTACAAATCATCTAGTACAAGTTTATAACCATAATAGTACTTTTGGCTTTTTCTCTCAATTTCTTTAGGTAAGTGAAGTAATTTGGGCTAAGTGGTTTTCATTATTCTTTGAAATGATGAGCATACCTTTATTGGGAGAAGAAATTGAAAAATAATTTAGTCAAAATGTCCTCTCCAAAGGGATCATACTGTCACTGACATTGGTTTTGTGAAAATATTAAAATTTTATTTTTCAAAGGTTTTTTTTTTATATAAGCAGTACCTGGGGATATGTATTTGTCCATAGTGGCCAAGGCCAAGTGCATTATATTAAAACATATAAAAGCATGCCCATGGGGAGTTGGTATAGCTTAACCGAGACCATGTACCCTTTTGAAGCTATAACAGTATAAAATTTTGTAGTTTTAAGAAGCTGGAGGACTGAATAATTCTCATTTCTTCAAATTTAAGAAGGATGAAGCTAATGTTTTATCAACAAGGAGTCAAATTGGTAGCTAAAATTAAACCACAACAGTCCATTTTTTTATGTACGTTAAGAATTTTCTGGGGCTGGAGTTGTGATGTAGTGGGTTAAACTACCACCTGCAATGCTGGCATCCCATATGGGTGCTGGTTTGATCTTTCGCTACTTTACTTCTAATCTAACTCTCTGCTAATGCTCCTAGAAAAGCAGTGAAAGATGGCCCAAGTACCTGGGCCCTGCCTTCCACATAGGAGATCCAGGTGAAGTTCCATGCTTCTAGCTTCCTGGCCCAGCCCTGGCCATTGTGTTCACTTGGGGAGTAAAGCAAAAGATGAAAGATTTTTCTTCCCTCCTCTTAGCCTTCCCCTTCCCCTTCTTTTCCTTTCCCTTCCTAACTCTGCCTTACAAATAAATACATCTTAAAAAAACCAATTTTCTATATAAAGGATTCATAGGTCAAAGCAAAGCTCATGTTCCACATCTGTGCCATTTTCCCTACATTCCATCCTCCATAAATCACTAGAATCATTTCTTTTTTTTCTCCAAAGAAATCTTTTATTTAATGAGTACAAATTTCCTAAGTACAACTTTAGGAATGTAGTGATTCTTCCCACCATATCCACCCCCCCCCATCCCACCTCCTCATACCTCTCCCATACCCAGTCCCATTTGCCATTAAGATTTATTTTCAATTAACTTTATACACAGAAGACCAACTCTATACTAAGTAAAGATTTCAATAATTTGCACATATACACACACACATACAAAAAGTTGTTTGAGAGCAAATTTTGTAGTTAATTCTCATAATACAACTCATTGAGGACAGAGGTCCTGCATGGGAAGTAAGTGCACAGTGACACCTATTGTTAATTTAACAATTAACACCCATATATATGATGTCAGTGATCAAGCAAGGCTCTTGACATGAGCTGCCTAGGCTATAGAAGCCTTTTGAATCAATAATCTCTGTCAGTATTTACACAAGGCCATAAGCAAAATGAAAGTTCTCTTACCCCTTCAAAGAAAAGTACATCCTTCTTTGATGGCCACTTCTTTCCAAGTGGGTCTCTCTCACAGAGATCCTTCATTGTAGGACATTTTTTTTTTGCCATAGTCTCTTGGCTTTCTATGCCTGAAATACTCTTATGGGCTTTTCAGCCAGACCAGAATGCGTTAAGGGCTGATTCTGAGGTCAGAGTGCTGTTTAAAGTGATTGTCATTCTGAGTCTGCTATGTGGACTACTTCCCATGTTGGAACATTGTCTCCTTTTTATTTCTATTATTGTTACCAGACACTTGATGTTATTTTTATGGCCCCTTTAACAGTTAATCCTATCTGTATGATCACTTTAACAAATAATATGATCACTTTAACACTTAAGATGGCATTTTTACCTCCCAGCTTAATGGAATTTGGGGTCGCATGGCAAGTTTTAAACTGTACTCTTAGAAGTAATTCCATAGGAATGTATGGAGAACTATATAGCTTTATAGTTAAAAACTTCCTCCTCCCTCTCTTATTCCCACTCTTATTTTTTACTGAGATCTATTTTCAATTGACTTTATACATATATGATTAACTATTTTATGTAAAGAGTTCAACAGATAGAATGAAGAAGAGAAAAAAAAATGTTCCTGAACAGTCAAGACAAGGGCTGTTCAAGTCATTGCTTCTTTTTTTTTTTTTTTTTTATTTTTTATTTTTTTATTTTTTTTTTTTTGACAGGCAGAGTGGACAGTGAGAGAGAGAGACAGAGAGAAAGGTCTTCCTTTGCCGTTGGTTCACCCTCCAATGGCCGCCGCGGCCAGCGCGCTACGGCCGGCGTACCGCGCTGATCCGATGGCAGGAGCCAGGAGCCAGGTGCTTTTCCTGGTCTCCCCTGGGGTGCAGGGCCCAAGCACCTGGGCCATCCTCCACTGCACTCCCTGGCCACAGCAGAGAGCTGGCCTGGAAGAGGGGCAACCGGGACAGAATCCGGCGCCCCGACCGGGACTAGAACCCGGTGTGCCAGCGCCGCTAGGCGGAGGATTAGCCTAGTGAGCCGCGGCGCCGGCCAAGTCATTGCTTCTTAAAGTGTCAATTTCACTTCTACAGATTTCCTTTTAGGTGTTCTATTAGTTATCGCAGACCAGGGAGAACACATGGTATTTGTCCCTTTAGGACTGGTTTATTTCTCTAAGTATGATGTTTCCCAGATTCATGCATTTTGTTGCAAATGACTGAATTTTGTTTTCTTTTTTGAATTTTTTTCAACCCTGTGTTGTATTCCATGGGGTACATATCCCAAAATTTCATTATCTAGTCAGTCTTCAGTTGACAGTCATTTGGGTTGATTACATGTCATAGCTATGTGAATTGAGCTACAATAAGCATGGGGGTACAGATAACCCTTTTAGTTGCTGGGAAAACTGGATTTCCACATGCAGAAGCATGAAGCAAGACCCCTACCTTACACCTTACACAAAAATCCACTCAACATGAATGAAAGATCTAAATCTATGACCCAATACTATCAAATTATTAGAAAACATTGGAGAAACCCTGCAAGACATAGGCACAGGCAAAGACTTCTTGGAAAAGACCCCAGAGGCACAGGCAGTCAAAGCCAAAATTAACAACTGGAATTAAAAAATTGAGAAATTTCTGTACTGCAAAAGAAACAGGAAAGTGAAGAGGCATCTGACAGAATGGGAGAAAATATTTGCAAATTATGCAACTGACAAAGGTTTAATAACCAGAATCTACAAAGAGATCAAGAAACTCAACAACAACAAAACAAACAACCCACTTAAGAGATGGGCCAAGGACCTAAACAGACATTTTTCTTTTTTTTTTTAACTTTTATTTAATGAATATAAATTTCCAAAGTACAGAATATTGATTACAATGGCTTCCCCCCCATAACGTCCATTTTTCAAAAGAGGAAATCCAAACGACCAACAGACACATGAAAAAATGTTCAGGATCACTAGCCATCAGGGAAATGCAAATCAAAACCACAATGAGGTTTCACCTCACCTTGGTTATAATGGCTTACATACAAAAATTAACAAACAACAAATGGGGAAATGGTACCCTAATTCACTGTTGGTGGGAATATAAACTGGTAAAAGCACTATGGAAGACAGTTTGGGGATACCTCAGAAATCTGAATATAGACCTACCATATGACCCAGCCACCCCATTCCTGGGAATTTACCCAAGGGAAATATAATCATCTCTTAAAAATAATGAGCAGGGACTGGCATTGTGGTGTGGTATACCTGGTTAAGCTGCTACACTGGCATCCCATATTGGTGCTGGTTTGTGTTCTACCTACCCTACTTCCAATCTAGTTCCCTGCTAATGCACCTGGAAAATCAGTGGAATATGGCTCAAATGCTTGGGTGAGAGACTCAGTTGAAGCTCCAGCTCCTGGCTTTGGTCTAGCCCAGTCCTGGTCATTGAAGCGATTTGCAGAGTGAACCAGAGGATGAAAGATTTCTTTCTCGAGGTTGGCGCTGTGGCGCAGCGGGGTAATGCCCTGGCCTGAAGCACTAGCATCCCATATGGGCACCATTTCTAGACCTGGCTCTTCTACTTCATATCCAGCTCTCTGCTATGGCCTGGGTAAGCAGTTGAAGATGGCCCAACTCCCTGCACCCAAGTGGGAGACCTGAAAGAAGCTCCTGGCTCCTGGTTTCGGATTGGCGCAGCTCCAGCCATTGCGACAATTTGGGGAGTGAACCATCGCATGGAAGACCTCTCTCTCTGCCTCTCCTCTTTCTGTGTAATTCTGACTTTCAAATAAATAACTAAATCTTTTTTAAAAAGAGATCTCTTTCTCTGTCTCTCCCCATCTCTGAATAACTTGGCCTTTTAAATAAATAAATTCTTAAAAATGATAACAGTAGAAACCTACCATATATATGTATGACATAAGCATATATGTATATGACAAAATTACTTCATACATACTGCATGGTGTTTCCTCATCTGGTACCACTTTATTTGCTTTCTGCTCACAAGTGACTTTGCCTTTCCTATCCCTTGGTCGTTTTGTGTGCTGATTCCTTTGTATGAAAAGACTTACCCATATTCACTGTTTCTAGAATTACAAACAAAAATCAGGTTTTTTGATTTGTTGTAATTTTGTCTTTCATGTATATATATATACATATGCATTTATTTAATTATATTTAAAGATCAAATTTGTATCATCTATACTAGGCTATGATATTCATTAAGTTTACAATATTTTTTGTCTTCCTCGCCCCTGTATTCCCAGTGTCTCATATACTACCCAGGACCAAAGTCATTCAATTAATACCTCTTGAATAAACTAATGTAACACAAAAAATACCAAGCAAATTTAAAAACATTATATAAAAATCTAAATTATAATTTACAAAAAATTAATGGTTTATATAATTATAAAATGAAAATCAGTTAAAGGTGTATGAAGCATTAATTAGTGGGGGAATTGGTAAGATGCTAAAACCGGGTTTAAAGATCAATTTGAGCAACAGAGAAATAGTCAGATAATCAGGAATGCCAAAATGAGAGAAATAATAGATTTTTTAAAACTGGCTAAAATCCTATTGGGTAGTAAAATGTAATATTTAGCATCTTTTTTTAAAGATTAGAGGATCAATTTTAATATTAGCAGATAATTTTTTTTTTTGACAGGCAGAGTTAGAAAGTGAGAGAGAGAGAGACAGAAAGGTCTTTCTTTTTTCCTTTGGTTCACTCCCCAAATGGCCACCACACACGGCATGCTGTGGCCCTGATCTGAAGCCAGGAGCCAGGTGCTTCCTCCTGGTCTCCCATGCGGGTGCAGGGCCCAAGTACTTGGGCCATCCTCCTCTGCCTTCCTGGGTCACAGCAGAGAGCTGGACTGGAATAGGAGCAACTGGGATAGAGTCCGGCGCCCCAAATGGGACTGGAATCTGTGGTACCAGCGCTGCAGGTGGAGAATTAGCCAAGTGAGCCGTGGCACTGGCCACATTTTTACTGTTATGGACAATGATCATTTGCATGGTATTTGCTTTTCTTTCTTTTTTGTTAAGATTTTATTTATTTGAGAGGCAGACTTACAGACAGAAAGAGGGTGAGACAGAGAAAGGTCTTCCATCTGCTGGTTCACTCCCCGAATGGCTGTAGTGGCTGGCGCTGGGCTGATCTGAAGCCAGGGGCCAGGAGCTTCTTCCAGCTCTCCCATGCAGGTGCAGGGACCCAAGGACCTTGGCCATCTTGCACCATTTTCCTAGGCTACAAGCAGAGAGCTGGATTGGAAGAGGAGCATCTGGGACACGAACCGATATCCAAATGGGATGCTGGCACAACAAGCGGAGGCTTAGCCTACATGCCACAGCACTGGCCCAGGTATTTGTTTATCTACAGCCAACAACTTCTGCCTCTCTTTAGAACTATGATGGTAGAAATCAATAAAGATAATCAAAGGAGCTTATACTATAGATTCAGTTAATCCCCAGAAGGTCCCCTCCCCTCTGAAAAAGTAATTTCTTTTTCCATTTTCCAAGAATCTGGTACATTTTCCTGAAAAAGAAAAAAAAACAAACCTTGATTCACTTAATTTTTTAAAAATTTTTATTTATTTATTTATTAATTTTTTTTTTTTTGAGAGGCAGAGTTAGACAGTGAGAGAGAGAGAGACAGAGAGAAAGGTCTTCCTTTTTCCGTTGGTTCAACCCTCAAGTGGCTGCTAAGGCCTGCTGTTGCGGCCGGCGCGCTGCACCGATCTGAAGCCAGGAGCCAGGTGTTTCCTCCTGGTCTGCCAAGGCCCTGGGCCATCCTCCACTGCACTCCCAGGCCACAGCAGAGAGCTGGACTGGAAGAGGAGTAACTGGGACAGAATCTGGCGCCCCGACCGGGACTAGAACCCCGGGTGCTGGCGCCGCAGGCAGAGGATTAGCCTAGCGAGCCGCGGCGCCAGCCCTTTTTTAAAAATTTTGTTCTCACCCCCTATTCCAGAAGCCTCCACTACTATTTGAACAAAAACCACTGTAATCCATTATGTTTGGTTTAATCTTTATAACTCAAATCTGAGAATCGGTCTTTTAATCCAAGTGCCAAAAGATATTCTGAATGCTTTTGTACCTGTTAAGTATTCAGAGCATCCAAATAAACAGTTTTGTTAGGAAGAAAATGTCATGTAATTTCCTCACTATTTCTTTATCACTAGTGTCTCTTTTTGAGTGACAAGGCTGTATTGAAAGACAGCAAAATCCACATTTCTCATTCACATAAATGTTTCACTGAGTCTAATCAACTGATCAGACAAGACATGGTTATATAAATTATTGTAAAATATTTTATGAATATTAATATAGAAGCAAGAAGAATTAATTCCTCAAAGTACCTTGGCACAAAGGGGAAAATCATTCAAACAAGAACTTACATATCTTGGTTTCTGCATTAGATGATTGTGTGATCTTGAGCGAATAATTTACCTTCTTTGCACCATAATGTATGAATATGTATTCTTGATGTCCAAGCCCTTAAATGTTCTTCAAACTTTTTTTTTTAGATTTATTTTATTTGTTTGAAAGACATATTTACAGAGAGGTAGAGCCAGAGAGAGAGAGAGAGAGAGAGAGAGAGAGAGAGGTCCTCCACCCGCTGGTTCACTCCCCAAATGGCCACAACGGCCAGAGCTGAGCTGATCCAAAGCCTGGAGCCAGGAGCCTCCTCCGGGTCTCCCATATGGGTGCAGGAGCTCAAGGACTTGGGCCATCCTCCACCGCCCTCCCGGGCCACAGCAGAGAGCTGGACCAGAAGTGGAGCAGCCAGGAATCAAACTGGCATCCACATTTGATGCTGGAGTTGCAGGCCAGGGCTTTAACCTGCCACGCCATAGTGCCGGCCCCTAAACTTCTGATATGTGAATTCCTGGATCACACTCTTAGCTGAGTTGATGTCTCATCCTTAAGATCAAACTGCCAAGGCTCAGAAGGTAGACATTAACTCAGGTCTTGCTTTTACTGTGAGGCACTGGTGTAGAGTAAGAGCTGCTTCCCCAAGTACCAGAGAGCTGGATGACTCCATAGAACTGTCTTCTTTCTCAGTGTGCTGGACTCTCTCCATTGGTTATAGATGTCTGCTAGTCTTGTTGCATTGCACTATTCTGGTTGTTTTCCATGAATCCTGCCCACTTTTGCAAAAAATGTTCATTAAATTCTTTATGGCCTACTTTGAGTACATCATCATCTTGCTGTTGGGATACTGTAGTATAAAGCCCAGTCTCAAGAACCATTGACTTCAGATTTCTCCACCTTTATCCTCACCAACATCCTGAGATGGAAGATGCATCTATATAGAAAATATGAAAACATAGATGTGGGAAGCAACTCGGACTAGACTAAGTTACTGGAATTACAACTTATTCTATGCATCTGCTCTCCCACAATATGGCGCTGGGAGAGGAGAAAACAGCTTCTACGCAGCTGCCTCCAGTTCAACCAATAAACTGTAGGACCTACTCCTGATTGGAGGAGAGCAGCGTACTCGGCATGTGGGCAGCCGAGTTGGGATTGGTGGAAGAGGACTATAAAGGAGGAGAGAGACGGCATGCACCAGGAACATCTAAGGGGAACACCTGAGAAACACCTGTGCAGCCCCCGAGAGAGCTGGCTGGCGGTGTGCCGCTCCCCCGCGGAAGTGGGGAATGTGGCAGGGGGAACCGCCCTTCCATGGAGGTGGAAGGGACAGTAGCCAACCCGGGAAGAACCAGCAGCAAACTCGGGAAGGGCTGAGCAGACAAAAGAACAGCGCAGGGTCCTGTGTCGTTCCTCCATGAAGACGGGGAGCGACACAGAGCAATAAGAGAAGTTACCAATTTAAGCAAATTATTTTGTCATACCATGCTAACAAAATAAGTTACTCACTTTAGCCAATACTATACCACAGCGCATAAGAGAAAAACATTTTCCCAGGGCAGGCATTGTTGCATAGTGGCTTAAGCCACTGCCTGCAATTCCAGCATCCCATATGAGCACTGGGTTGAATTCTGGCTGCTCCACTTCCAATCCAGATACCTACTAATGTGCCTGGAAAAGCAGCAGAAGATGGCACAAGTACTTGAGCCCCTGCTACCTGTGTGGAAACCTGGATGGCGTTCCTGATGTCTGGCTTCAGCCTGGCCCAGCCCTGGCTATTGCTGCGATTTGAGGAATGAACCAGTGGATAGAAGATCTTTCTCTCTCTCTCTCTCTCTCTCTCTCTCTCTCTCTGCCCTTCCCCCTCCCCTACTACGTGTGTGTCTCCCTTTCTTTCTATACCCATGTCTGGCAAATAAAACTGAATTTTTTTTCCCCCAATCCCAGCTCCCTTTTCCAAAACAAAGTGTAATAATACATGAACACACTTTTAGTGAGTGCGATCCCAGTGGAAAGAAAGGGCCATCAAAGAAGGATGTACCTTTCTCTAAAAGAAGGAGAGAACTTCCACTTTGATTATGGCCTTGTCTAAATAAGGTCAGAGTTTGTGAACTCAAGAGGCTTCCATAGCCTTGGCAGCTCATGACAAGAGCCTCAGGTGATTACCGATGTCATAAATAAGAGTGTCAATTGTTAAATCAACAATGGGAGTCACTGTGCACTTACTCCCCATGTAGGATCTCTGTCCTTAATGTGTTGTACTATGTGAATTAACGGTAAAATTAGTTTTCAAACAGTACTTTATACTTTGTGTGTCTGTGTGGGTGCAATCTGTTGAAATCTTTACTTAGTATATATTAAATCGATCTTCTGTATATAAAGATAATTAAAAATGAATCTTAATGAAGAATGGGATGGGAGAGGGAGCAGGAGATAGGATGATTTGCGGGTGGGAGGGTGGTTAGTGGGGAAAATCGCTTTAATCCAAAAGTTGTAATTTCAAAATTTATATTTATTAAATAGAAGTTTTCTAAAAATACATAAAATAAATCTTTAAAAAATAGTACTAAAGAATGCTTAGAATACAAACTTGCCATGTGTTAGCAAATTTATTTGTCATATATGTTTTAAAAAAATTATTTATTTACATGAAAGTCAGCGTTGCACAGAGAGAGGAGAGGCAGATTGAGAGAGGGAGGTCTTCCATCCGATGGTTCACTCCCAAATCAGCCCCAATGGCTGGAGCTGTGCCAGTCCGAACCCAGGAGCCAGGAGCTTCTCCCGGGACTTCCACGTGGGTGAAGGGCCCAAGGAGTTGGGCTATCGTCCACTGCTTTCCCAGGCCACAGCAGAGACCTGAATTGGAAGTGGAGCAGCCGGGTCTCGAACTGGCACCCATATAGAATGCTGGCACTTCAAGGTCAGGGCATTAACCTGCTGTACCACAGCACCAGCGCCCATCAGATACTTTACTTTCTCCTTAATTACACTTGCAAGGCCTTCCAGATTTTGGACTCTTAATTTGTCAGCTGCATTACTTTAATTTTTTTTGAACTTTTCTTTTTTTTTTAACTTTTATTTAATGAATATAAATTTCCAAAGTACAGCTTATGGATTACAATGGCTTCCCCCCCATAACATCCCTCCCACCTGAAACCCTCCCCTTTCCCACTCCCTCTCCCCTTCCATTCACATCAAGATTCATTTTCGATTCTCTTTATATACAGAAGATCAGTTTAGCATACATTGAGTAAAGATTTCAACAGTTTGCTCCCACACAGAAACATAAAGTGAAAAATACTGTTTGAGTACTAGTTATAGCATTAAATCTCAATGTACAGCACACTAAGGACAGAGATCCTACATGAGGAGTAAGTGCACAGTGACTCCTGTTGTTGACTTAACAAATTGACACTCTTGTTTATGGCATCAGTAATCACCCTAGGCTCTTGTCATGAGCTGCCAAGGCTATGGAAGCCCCCTGAGTTCACTGACTCTGATCATATTTAGACAAGGCCATGGTCAAAGTGGAAGTTCTCTCCTCCCTTCAGAGAAAGGTACCTCCTTCTTTGATGACCCGTTCTTTCCACTGGGATCTCACTCGCAGAGATCTTTCATTTAGGTTTTTTCTTTTTCCCCCAGAGTTTCTTGGCTTTCCATGCCTGAAATACTCTCATGGGCTTTTCAGCTGGATCCGCATGCCTTAAGGGCTGATTCTGAGGCCAGAGTGCTGTTTAGGACATCTGCCATTCTATGGGTCTGCTGTGTATCTCACTTCCCATGTTGGATCGTTCTCTCCTTTTTTTATTCTATCAGCTAGTATTTGCAGACACTATTCTTATTTATGTGATCCCTTTGGTTCTTAGTCCTATCATTATGATCAATTGTGAACAGAAATTGATCACTGGGACTAGTGAGATGGCATTGGTATATGCCACCTTGATGGGATTGAATTGGAATCCCCTGGTATGTTTCTAACTCTACCGTTTGAGGTAAGTCAGCTTGAGCATGTCCCGAATTGCACATCTCTTCCCTCTCTTATGAACTTTTCTTCTAGCTCTTGCAAATCAGATGTAGTTGCTATATTCTTCCCCTTCCAATAGCAGAGGGTCTTTCCCTTTTCTATTTCATTTCATCTTCTTCCATGACCCTTGGTAATTTCTGTAAGAATTGCTCATTTTTCTTTCCTTTTTGCTCTCATTGTGATATGCCATATTATATTGAGTGGTTAAAAGTCTGTTTGCCTTCAAGCTATTATCAAGTGTAACATTTAATAATAGCAATAGGAAGAACTTTACCATTTACTCAACTTTTACCTTGTTTCTATGCGAATGGCTTCATATATATACTTTTTTTTTGACAGGCAGCGTGGACAGTAAGAGAGAGAGACAGAAAGGTCTTCCTTTTGCCTTTGGTTCACCCTCCAATGGCCGCCGCAGCTGGTGCGCTGCAGCTGGCGCACCGCGCTGATCCGAAGGCAGGAGCCAGGTGCTTCTCCTGGTTTCCCATGGGGTGCAGGGCCCAAGCACTTGGGCCATCCTCCACTGCCTTCCCGGGCCACAGCAGAGAGCTGGCCTCGACGAGGGGCAACCAGGAAAGAATCCGGCGCCCCGACTGGGACTAGAACCCGGTGTGCCGGCGCCGCTAGGTGGAGGATTAGCCTATTGAGCCGCGGTGCTGGCTCACATATATACTTTCATTTAATTCTCAAAACAGTCCTATGAGGGAGGCATGTACTGAGCCATCATTTTCAGATGGGTAAACTGAATGGAAGTGACACAATGGAGGCACTGTTTTTAAGAAGTAATGGAATTTGAAACTATATGCTTGACTTGTTGCTCAAGCTCTTCATAACTTTATTAGCGGCAACAAACAAACATCAAAAGGCAGCACATCTCATTAGTAAAGAATGTAGACTTTGGAGACAGAACACTTGTGTTCAAATCTTGATTTTTTTTTTTTTTTTTTTTCTGATCTAGTAGTGTGACTTGAGGAAAGTTACTTAAGTACCATGTGCTTCAGGTGCCTCATCTTTAGAAGGGCAGTGCTAACAGAGTAAGGGCACTGGGTCCAGGACTCTACATGACTCCAAAAACCTGCAGATACTCATGTTTCTTACAAAACATGAAATAGGGTTTGCATATAACCTACACAATTCCCCTGCATACTTTAAATCCTCTCTAGATTACTTATTATACCTGATTCATTGTTAATATTACATCAGTAGTTATTATACTGTATTGTTTAGAGAATAATGACAAGGAAAAAAAAAACTATGTTCAGTAGAGGGGTGTTTCTGTTTTGAATATTTCCCATCCATGGTTGGTTGAACTTGTAGATACAGAGGGCCAACTGTTCTCATAACTATTTCTTAGGATTGTAAAGTGAACTAAATACATAAGTGTCTGTGAGGCCCTTAAATAGCCTTTTTTTTTTTTGACAGGCAGAGTTAGACAGTGAGAGAGAGAGAGAGAGAGACAGAGAGAAAGGTTTTCCTTCTGTTGGTTCACCCCCCTAAATGGCTGCTACGGTCGGCACACTGCACCGATCCAAAGCCAGGAGCCAGGTGCCCCCTCCCAGTCTCCCATGCGGGTGCAGGGCCCAAGCACTTGGGCCATCCTCCACTGCCTTCCCGGGCCACAGCAGAGAGCTGGACTGGAAGAGGAGCAACCAGGACAGAATCCGGTGCCCTGACTGGGACTAGAACCCCGTGTGCCGGCGCCACAGGCGGAGGATTAACCTAGTGAGCCATGGCGCCAGCCAGTGTTGTTATTTCAAGGCTTATCATTGAAATGATTTCAAGAATGATCTAGATTCTTTCACAATAGGATAGATCAAGAAATTAAAGATCCTTTCAAAGACTGTCAAAAAATATTCTTTGCATTAAAATAATGGCAATTCAAAAGGAGTTTTTAATATCTCCAAACATAAAACACTTTTCCTTATCAAACTGCTTGGATTTGCTTCCTCTGGTTGCTTCTGCATCTCTGAAGTGGAGACTTTATCAGAAGATCTTGTGAAAACATTGTATAAACTGGGAGCTCCTTGAGTAGAACTCTTATTTAATATTCTTTTTCTATTTTTTTAAAATATTTATTCATTTATTTGGGAGGCAGAGTTACAGAGAGAGAGAGGCAGAGACAGAGAGAAAGGTCTTCCATCTGCTGATTCACTCCCCAAATGGCTGCAACAGCCGGAGCTGAGCCAGTGCAAAGCCAGGATCCAGCAGCTTCTGCTGAGTTTCCCACGTGGGTGCAGGGTCCCAAGTACTTGGATCATGTTCCATTGCTTTCCCAGGCCATAGCAGAGGGCTGGATGGGAAGAGGAGCAGCTGGTACACGAACTGGCACTCACATGGGATGCCCACTATGCCAAGGCACTGGCCCCTTGGTAAGTCTTATGCCTCCCAGGATCTCAGTATCCACTTCTTAAAGAAAATCACAATACATGCTGCCTTGAGGTCCTTGAAATAAAATACTTTGTCATTTTGTGAATTATACAAGCTTTCCACAGATTTCCTGCACACAAGCCCAACTTCTCTCTCCTACCCTGGTGCCAAGAATGATAGGTTTACCTGGTCTTTGTCATCTAGAAAGTGGACCTAGTTCTTCTCAGAAGAGATACAATGAAATATCTCAGCACATGATAAGATAAGCATCTACTGTGAACTTCAAGAACCTTATATATTTCTATGTTAACTGGTTTATCCTCACAATTTCAAGCAAGGTTGTACCTGGAAAATATTAATTCCACTAACCACCTTTTCCTCTCCCTTTCATCTATCACTGGAGAAAGAACTGAATCACAGGAATGAACTAACTATATATGGGGAAAGCATCAAAATAGGGGTATAAGGTGTATTGCTAATAATTAGCAAAAGCCACTGAGAGCTGGGGTCCATCTCTGTTCATGTGTGAGAGATTTCTGCTAACAGTAATACCTTTTTCAGCTGAGAGAAATACATATCCCCTGGTTTGACAGATGGTTTTTATTGTTGCTTTAGCTTTTGACAAACTTATGAAGGCAGAAACTAACCCACATAGTCTCCAGAAGAGGTAACTTGTCAAATAGTAATACTTACATTAAGGCATTTAGTCATCTGAATAATAAAAATATATATGTGAGTGTGCGTATAAAAACTAGATTTCAGGCAAAGATAGCACTTGATGCTGAAGTCATTCACAGTATTTTTGCATGATGAATGTAGCTACCTCTTTCCATATAACCTTTTTGATTAAGTTGATGGTATCTTACATTTCTACTATTACAAAGTCAAATGATTTGCTATTGATTTCACTTTGAACCTGAATTAATGATATGTTGGCACAGACTATAATGAATGTAGATCCAAGTGTCGCCTCAGGGTTTATTCTCAGAGTAAGCCTTTTCCCATGTGGCCAGTGTGGGTTATTTTTAAAAATTAAATAACTTTGAAAGTATTCATGTTATCTTCTTGTTCCCAGTAAGCCCAGAGTTTTCAAGGTACTATCTTAAGATGAGAATAAACCCTCAGACGTAAGTAATCCTACTGGAAAGATTATATAGGATTTGGCCTAATCCTTATTTTTTTCCACATTTTTATCTTAGACTTTCATCAAACTAAATCAATGAATATGATGAGTATTGAGGATCTTCTTACCTTAATGGACTTTAAAAAACATCAGCTAAAGCTTGTTATATTTCTAATTTAGGACCGTAACTCCCCTTAATGAAATGTGTTCCTAAGTTCTCATCAGATATGTACTTTGAAAGGATTTCTATAGCTTCAGAAATTTCTTGAGTTAAAAATAAGAAATATGTTTAAGTCTAATTTCTTTGATTGAAACCTCCTTTAGAATATTTATTTAGCTTGTAATTAAATTTTATCTTCCTTTAATTTTTTTGACATTTTTGTAAATAAATTCTCCCTTTCCCTTTCTGGGTTTAAAGCCTGCGTAGTTTTTAATTTAGGATGGAAAAAAATGACAACAGTCATAGCTAGGTTCATCAAATGTTTACTATGTGCCAAGCTCTTAGTTAAGCAATTTTTATGCATACATATTTAATTCTTGTTACTTCTCCAAGAGGTTGTTGTTCTTATTATCTTGTTTTGAAGAGAGGAAACCCAGGTTTCAGGAGCAGAGCTTCTCCAAGGCTACATTACTAAATAAGTAAAGAAGAAGGGATTTGAACCAGCTTTCTTTAAAATAACATATTAGTCAGGAACCTGGCACAAAAGGAATAGCAGGATATTACTGGGTAATTTGTGGAGAATTTCAGTAAGTTACCATTTACAAAAATAAGGCAAGATGATATCGTTAGAGATAGCACAACTCCCTGGGATGTAGCAGCTAGGAGTCTTTCCATTTAGAGGTTTGTAGGTTCAGTAGGAAGAAACGATTGTTCAAAACCTGGACACTTAGTCCTGGAAGCTGAGTCCCTGAGAGGTATTGTCCTTGGGTGAGATCTGGAGTGATCCCATGAGAGGAGCCCAGGGATTTCATAGCCTATTTAGTTCTCTACTTTTTCTGTGATCTCCTATTGCTGCTTCCAGGCATGAATCCATATAGAATCCAAGGAGTCATTGATATAGTCCATATTTTGCTTCCGGGAACACAGAGCAAGGTGAGAAAAAAAATGGAGAGAAGAAACTTGCATAAGTAAGTTATGGATTTTCCAAAAATGAAGTCAGGAGTTAGGAATTGTGTACAAAAAAGTCAGATTGCTCAGTCTGGGACAATGCTTAGTAGTTGTCATGTTTAAATAAGAGCCATAAGATACCATTGCATGATTCTATATAGTTTCTTAGAGAACACTTGAAGGGTATATCAATAATAAATATCTTTAGATATCAAGGGAATTGTTAAACAAATGAGAGATATCAGACTTGACCAAATGCTCAAGTAAAAGAGACTAAAAACTAGTGAGTGCAAATTATGGGATGATATGGATCTGTTCAAGACAAGGAAGAATTATCTTGTAAGCTAAGTTATTGATCTATGGTTGAGACTGCCTTGGCTTTGGAGGTATTCAAGCAGTAAGTGTTTGATGAGATTATAAATGTGAAATGTTTTTGAAAATTAAATTTGGGTTATGGCAGCTTTGACAACAATAATGAGGAAGAAGACCAAAATAGTTTCTTTGCATTGAAGAATTGGAATGTAAAATTTTAAAATTGTTAATAGTGAAGAAAGGAAACAACTATAATAATATGGTTGAGTACATACAATACATCAAATATCATTAAGTGATACTTCTACCTTTTCTAATTGGGTCTGCAATGGCTCTGGTAAAAAAACTACTCAATGTGTTTTCTCATTCACAGCACTAGGAAAGAGAAGTTTAGAGAAATCATGTAGACAGAAGTAAGAACCTAGGTACTTTGGTTCAGAATCTAGACTCCTGTTGCAAATACTATACTGCTTTTATATGGGGCAGACTGATTTACTGAATCTCTCATATAGGATGACTGGACTGACTGGACTATGATACCCATTATTATCTATTTTAATTCCAAACCAAACATACCTAATTGAACACAGAGCAGGTACTCCTTAATTGATACTATTGGTTTGTACCTGGAATAAAACTCATGTGTTATCCTTCCTCAGAGTTGATAAATACACAGATCAAATTATTAAGTTAAATAACTTTTGTTCCACAATTTAGAGCAGGATAAAGCTGTCTCAGTAAGGCTCTGGATCATTTCTTTTCTTTCTTTTTTCTTTTTTTTTTTTTTTCTAACTTTTATTTAAGGCTCTGGATCATTTCAATTGATAATGTCCAGTTCTGAAGTGGTGAGTGTCCAAAATTCTCCCATGAGAATTTGGAAATTTTGGGGGCCATTTCTGTTCAAAAATGTAGTTGCCAAGCCATTCTCTTCATACTGACATTCAGACTTTCTTATTTTTCTTTGAAGAGTTGAGTTAGCCATTCCTAGCATGGATGAGTTCAGATCTCTGTAGACTGTGGGAGTTGGAGATTTTTTGCTTTGTATTTCAGTATAATCACTGGAGAGTGATTCATTTGTATAATAAAAGAGCAACTTGAGAGAAAAATGGTCACAGTGTTTAAAGGGCAAGCTCATTTTTGCCTTGTGCTAGACTGTGTCAAGAGTGAAGAGCTTTTAAAATGTGACAACTGCCTGCCTCCTGCAATAGCAATCTTCGCCATTATCACCTTCAGACAAGACTTGGGGTACAAATTGGAAGGCAATTGTAAGATATTTCACAAATTGACTTGAATATTGAAGATTCAATTAGACACATTGCTTTGACTTTGTTTGCGTAGCTGTTGAAATGTGTGCTCTGTGAAAAGATTTCAGCTATTAAGAGCAAGAGTGGGGGGAGGAATCCAAGTGAGACTTTATGACTTTTCACACTTACAGCTTTATCATCCAGTGTATTTCTTTTAAGAGAGGAATCTATTTATATATAAATAATCATCCAGATTTACGGCTTCAGGAAACAGATTTCGTTTCTTTTATTTTTTGATAACTAATTTTTGGACTCAGATTTTCTACAGCTATCTGGTTAGATGGCCCTGGTATGTGACTTATATTTACCTTTACTCTTTTTTTTTAAAGCTTTTTACATTTTTTTTATTTATTTGACAGATAGAGTTAGACAATGAGAGAGATAGACAAAGAGAAAGGTCTTCCTTCCGTTGGTTCACCCCCTAAATGGCTGCTATGCCTGGCACGCTGCGCTGCTCCAAAGCCAGGAGCCAGGTGCTTCCTCCTGGTCTCCCATGCAGGTGCAGGGGCCCAAGCACTTGGGCCATCCTCCACTGCCCTCCTGGGCCACAGCAGAGAGCTGGACTGGAAGAGGAGCAATCGGGACTAGAAACTGTCACCCATATGGAATGCTGGCGCCACAGGCGGAGGATTAACCAAGTGAGGCATGGCGCTGGCCCCATGCCTTTACTTTTATAAGTATCTCAACTCTACTCAGAAGGACAGGACTGACCATTTCATTCATGTAATTTGATTTTTCCTAGCATGGTGCCAAACATAGGGGACTCGAGATTCATTATGAGTGGAAATGTTGGCATTAACCAAAGTGGGCTAGAATATTGTTGAGACTCAGAATAGAAATACAATGTCTGTCACAGGGAAACTAAATCCTTTATATTGAGGAGGCAAATTATGCTAAAAATAAGGTTATCATGCCCCTGATAACCTCCTTCAGTTCTTTGTATAGCATCTCGGTTTATCTTCTTCAGTGGAGATGATAACCAGACAGAGCTAACCAACAGGCAGTGAGATAACTATGGCAAAGTTGTAGGAGAATGTTGGATCATCTGGACTGATTTTGCTGTCTTCCAGGTAGTAAAGACCTTGTCCATACAGTGCATACAATATTTTGTATTTCAAACACTGAAACCTAGATTCAACCTTAGCTGAGTCATAACATCTAATAACTCCAGTGCCACTAAAACCCAAACTGTTTGTCTCCTGCAGCACCATATGTTTCAATTACTGAAATTCTACCAACTCATAAAGCATGGCTTGAAAATAACCTCTGAAAGCTATTGTTGTGATGTGTGTTTTGCTGTATTATGATTCTTATAAATCTAAGCAAATTGGTTTTTTAATTATGATTGATATGACTATGCTTTGACAGCACTAATTCCATTTTCAGCTTTTCCTTGAAATGCAAGCTGTAACTGAGTGAAGTTGCTGTCTGATAGTGAGGACTCCTGTTAGACTCCACATTGGCTGACTTACAGTCTCATTGACAGCTGTGCATCCATACGCAAATAAGATAGCCTAGGTATTGGCCTTCTCCCTCCAAGGCTGACTGACATCTAGGATTAAGACTACACATATTTTGGGACAATACATTCTAGTGCCTACAAACTGTCATTTGAGACATATTGCACTGTAACTCAATTTCCCTGTAAGAATTCACTCTGAGAAGGCATCAGCCACTGGAGATTCTGCTGGAGTAGAAAGTCCTTTACTTCATTGCTGGTGACTTCATGATCTCTGGATCCATTGAGAATCACTTTAAGGAGTTGTGTCACTTTA
Source organism: Oryctolagus cuniculus (assembly GCF_964237555.1). Lineage (NCBI taxonomy): Eukaryota > Metazoa > Chordata > Mammalia > Lagomorpha > Leporidae > Oryctolagus > Oryctolagus cuniculus. The sequence continues at coordinate 42,876,377 of NC_091449.1, forward strand.
AGGGGGTTGTTTCTACCCAGAGCAGTTAGGAAAGTTCCTCCAAGGATACATGCTATTTGGTTCATTTTTTTAAAATTTATGAATTGTTTTATTTTTAATATTTTATCATTTTATTTTTAAATCAATACATTAGATTCTCAGGGTCACAGCAAATGCATGATAATTACTATAACAATTCTCATGTTAATGGTATTAATAGCAAGAGAACAGATCAATGTAGTTTATAGATAAAGTTAAAGAACCTAATCTTTCTTTTCTTTCTTTTTGTTTCATAGATATATTTTTTTATTTGAAAGGCAGAGTTACAGAGATGGAGAGTCGGAGAGAAAGAGATCTTGCATCTGCTAGCTTACTCCCTAAATGGCCAAAATAGCCATAGGTGAAGCCATAGGGTGAAGCCAGGAACCAGGAGCTTCTTCCAGGTCTCAAATGTAGGTGGCAGGGGCCCAAACACTTGAACCATCTTTCACTGCTTTCCCAGGTACCTTAGACAGCTGGATTGGAAGTAGATCAGCCAGGACATTATGAAATGCTGGCATTGCAGGTGGCTGCTCAACCTGCTGTGCTACACCTGCTGTGCTACAATGCTATTCTCTCCCTCTTTCTCTCTCTCCCTGAAACATTTTTTAAAAGATTGATTAATTTATTTGAAAGTCAGAGAGATGCAGAGACACATAGAGAGAGAAATCTTTTACCCTCTGGTTCACTCCCCAGATTGCCACAACTGCCAGCGCTGGCCAGACCAAAGCCAGGAACCAGGAGGTTCATCTGGGTCCCCAACATGGGTGACAGGGACCCAAGTATGTGGGTCATCTTTGGCTGCGTTTCCCAGGCCATTAGCAGTGAACTGGATTCGAAGTGGGGCAGACTGCTCTCCTGGCACCCATTTATGATGCGAGTGTGACAGACGATGACTTACCTGCTACACCACTATGACAGCCTGAGGTGGCATTTTTAAATGTACATGATATTCAAAGGCTTAATGCTCTACTCAATAAAGTATTCAACAAGTAAAAAGAACATAGTTTATCAGAAATAATGGCAAGGGGTATAAAATAATAAAAATCATCAAATGAAAAGATGTCTATTTTACTCATATGCGGTAACTTTTAAAATAATCACAAATCGTTAAAACCATGGTAGTATATCATTCTTAGCTACTGGTTTGGCAAAGATATAAAACAAAGTTTATTAACATTCTGTGCTTGAGTAACTTTCTTTGATCCAATTTCCCTATCTTATCATACATTCTGTTTGCTTATTTTTGCTTATTCTGCTTTTGTGTGCCTTGCAGCATATTGGTTAATTCAGGAACTGCTTTTGCTTTGTTTGATTTGTCATTTGATTAAGGGGTAAAAGGACCTACCCTTCTTGGAAGAAAATTAATTCTTGCGATTGAAATTGTCAGCAGATGTTGAGAAAACTGGGCCACCATGGCTAGCTTCTCTAGCTTTAGAAAATGTCAAAATTGTTATCAGCTAAAATCTTTAATCTCTTACTAGAGGTACTGCCACTCCCCAAATTACTTATAGACAACCAGCCCTCAAGATGTGTGGATTCAACCAACCACAGACAGAAAATGATATGTTGTAGCTTATGTGTTCTATGTAGTTAGTCCTGAAATGGTGTGTCTGTGTAAACATGTACAGATTTTTTTCTTTCCATTATTTTTAGACAGTGTAATGATTTTGTACATAGTGTTTACATTGTATTAGATATTAGAGGTAAAGATGAGTTAAGGTATATGAAGGATGTATGCTGGTTTATGTAAATACTATGGCAGTTTATATAATGGACGTGAGTAAATGCAGGATTTTGTAGCTGTGAGTGTCCTGGCATCAATCTTTTATGGATATGGAGGGACAAGTGTACTTCCTTGAGAGGAAAGACATTGAAATGAGTGAGCTCCTCTTGGAATCCCTGCAAGATGCAATATGATATAGACATGTGATAGAGCTAAGCAAATTCACTCATTGATCTACTCTTACACATTGGAGAGGATCTCTCTGCTAGGCTTACCCAGGGAGAGTGCAATGATTCTCCATGTCCTCCTCTTCCTCTTTCACAATCTCAGTTCTCTCCACAATATTTCTCCCCGAAGGAAGAGCATTGCAGGGAGACTAGCACTAGGCCTTAAAGTCTGGAGTTCATATAATTGGGTAATGACTTAGAACTTGGAAAGAATGCCAAGCTTGGGGAAATTTAAACAAACAAAACAGTTCATTGGATCAAGTTGACAAAGGTTAAATGACAGAATCATAAACCATTTTCCTCAAGGCACTGGAAATGAGATATTTGACCTCTATCATTTCTGAGACTTGTGTCTGCCCAGAATTTATTTGTTAAATGAACAAATGGTTCTGTATACTAGGCACTGAGAATATAAGACACTTAGGAAGATTAATATAATTATGGCCCTCAAGTTATTTAGGATGAAACAGCCCTTTTAACCTTTGTGTTAGATATAAACTATTTTTGAAATGACAAGGTTTCTGGGCCCTCACTGTCCATGTCAACCTTTCCTACATAGTCTGCAGATATCTCTGGAAGCCTATGTTATTATTATCAATTTCTATCTTCTTATAAACTGTATATACAAAAACACTACTGTCTTGTGAAATTATAGCCTCTTTCTAAGAGTTTTATAATGACCTGGGATATATACAAAATGATTTATACTGCTGAGTCTCTATGGAAACACATCACATCTCCTAACATATTGTTAAAAAATTTAAGGAAGAGGCATAAGTTGTGAATCCCAAAGCAGCAACATGTAGTGATTGGAAGGCAGTGCTATGGGTTTGCAGCAACTGTAAATTGTGTTTTAGGGATCCCAGTGGAGCCAGTGGGAAATGAAGAGAAAAAGTTAGTGTTAAAAATAAAAAGAAAATAAAATAAAAGGCAGGTGTGATGTGCCCACCTTCAGCTTTGGCCCTTGGAAAATGAACAGAAATTATTATGATTATAAAGAAGATAAAAAATGTCTTGGTAAATTCAACTGTAAATTTGCAATATAATAAATTCAGCAATAGACATTTGGAAAATGAGTGTGAAAGAAATTTAAATTATTCCAGGGTGGTTTTTCTGATGGCAAAAACTAATTTTTGATCCCCTGACTTTGGATATAAAAGTAATTCCAAATGGCTAATTATCTCACTGAGATAAAACCAATTGGAGACTGTATTCTTAGATGAGTAAAGAAAATTCATGATGATGTAATAGATTTTAGAATATTATATACAATGCTCTTGATGTCCACTGAATTTACTAGTGGGTCTGCCTGATTGATTGGACAAAATGTAAATATGAGTGAACGTTATTACCTTACCTCTGTTATTTAAAGCTTTTTTTTTTTTAATATTGTATCTACTTCATGGCTGTTTCCTTCTGAAGAATAAAAAATGACCAAAGCATTCAAGTAGTTAGAGGTAGAGACTGGAACTTTTGTTATGTAAGTTTAATAATATAGTCCTCATTTTATCATTGGCTCATGAAGGAATCCAATGTCCCATTAGGTGAACTTAATTATCCCCTCTGGTATTTTTCCATCTTCTATGCTAAATATTAAGCCATGATGTTATATCATTGAGTGGAACTGCTAGGCCATAAAAAAATACTGTAAGCCCTTCAGAATTGCAATTTCCAAAAGAAAAAGACTTTAATAATAAAAGCATCTAACTGAAGACACTTGGTATTAAGCTGAAGGCAAGAAATGGAAGAGTGACTTCATGAACCTTATTTTTCCCAGTGTGATTTATGCAACATCATTGTGCCTATGTAAACCCTTCCCTCACAAGTGATTTTATTGGTTACGAAAAGATTATTATCTGGAAAGAGCATGTTGAGACATTAGTTTCTCTCTCTAGCTTCTTAATCTCAGTTTGGGCTAACCAACTAAAAAATGTGAGTGGTTATATAACTGTTGCATCAATAACCAGGCTTATAGGTAATTAGGTATTCAGATGTCTAATGAAATGGATAATTAAGGTATATAGACTGTGGGTTGCCACTGAGTTAGATACTTTAAACATTTCAAGGAGAATGAAATTGAGTAACAGAAATGTCACTGCTGAAGATTTATTCTGATGATTTCTAATAACAATAGGATGAAAGGAACAACAAACTTTTTGCAACAAACTAGACTTTGTGTGGGCAGTAAGCAAGATGTGATTACCATCATAGTTTCAGGAAATAAGAGCAAAGCAGAGACAGGAGAAAGAAAGGAGCTGGATAGGATTTGGGGAAGCTCAGGTTTCATGGGGTATCTTGAAGTTTTCACAAATGGTCTTGAGATGGTTTCCATGACATTTCATTTATTCATACATTCCCAACAGAAACAAGGAGGAGGTGGATTAGGCTGAAGATTCAAATGAAAAGTATTGCTCCTTTTGAATTAAATATATGCCAAAATGTGTTCAACTTGGAAAATCTGCAAGGAGAGGAATCTGAAACCATCATCCTTCTTTCTCAAGGTCAGCTGTGGCAGGTCAGGAAGATAGCACTTAGGATGGAAATTTAAAGATGCACTCATTCTTGGAGTTTTACAGGTGTAGAATCACACCTACATGTTCATGAAAATGAATGTCTTCTTAGAGTTTGTACCCCAGCTGTCTCACTTGCCTCATCCTAGCCTTAAGGCTGAATCCTATTGTCTGACTGCTTTATGGCTTATTATTTATTTGACTTTCAGCAAGCTTTTTAATAATTGTGTTAGATCCAGAAGGTTGGCGACTTGAGTTGTCTCCTTGTGACAGGAGAGCTGAATAGCACATTTTGATGGCCCCCATAGTATTGACTACTGTAAGTCATGAGGCTTCCTTGTTAGGTTATACAGCTTGAATGATTTCTCTCTCTCTCTCTCTCTCTCTCTCTCTCTCTCTCTCTCTCTCTCTTTTGACATGCAGAGTGGATAGTGAGAGAGAGAGAGAGAGAGAGAGAGAGAGAAAGAGAGAGAAAAGCCTTCCTTTTGCCTTTGGTTCACCCTCCAATGGCCGCCACGGCTGGCGCACTGCGACTGACGCACCCCGCTGATCCGAAGGCAGGAGCCAGGTGCCTCTCCTGGTCTCCCATGGGGTGCAGGGGCCCAAGCACTTGGGCCATCCTCCACTGCCTTCCCGGGCCACAGCAGAGAGCTGGCCTGGAAGAGGGGCAACCGGGAAAGAATCCGGTGCCCTGACCGGGACTAGAACCCTGTGTGCTGGCGCCGCTAGGTGGAGGGTTAGCCTATTCAGCTGTGGCGTCGGCCTAATGATTTCTCTTGAAGCCAACATTCTTTTTGTGTTGATCCTGAGCTTATCTATAGCATCAAAATCCTAGAGGAACAGGGTGAGAGAGTCTTGCTTTGGGGTCCTGCCTAAAGGACTAGAAAGCCACCCCATGTACTCTGGGAAGTTGACAAGGTGGAGGATAAGGAGAAGACAGAATAGTTTGAAGGCCACATGTGCTGGTTCCTGGAGTAAGATTGCCACAATTCAATTCCCACCTCTAACAGATGTGTAATAAGTATAGCTTCTTTTTTAAAAAAATATTTGAAGGGCAGGGGGGTGGAGAGGGAGAGAGAGCTAGAGAGCTAGAGAGAGAGAGAGAGAGATATGGAGAGACAGAGAGATCTTCATCCACTAGTTTACTCTCCAAATGCCTCCAATAGTGGGGGGTACTGGGCCAGGTGAAAGTCAGAGGTCTGGAAAAGGATCCCAAGATTTTCCATGTAAGTGACAGAGTCCCAAGTACTTGCGTCTGCTGTCATCATCTGCTGTCTCTCAGGACGCACATTAGCAGGGAATTGAATCAGAAGCAAAACCAGAACTTGAACTCAAGCACTCTGATATGGGATATAAGCATTCTAAGCTTTGTCTAAACCACTGCACTAAATCTTACCCCAACTAATTCAACTTCCATGCCTCAGTTTCCTTATTTATAAAATAGGGGCAATAATATTCACAACAAATTTTTATATATTGTGAGAGAATGTTTTAAAAGTGTGTTTACAACCTGCTTACTGAAAATGTCCAAAAGAAGTTGAACATCTGCCTGCTATTTGCTAAACTTTATGTGAGAAGTAAATAGGAAGCAGACCATTTCATTAGGGATCTCACAGCCTAGCAGGTGAGAAAGTGGGTATTGCAAATAGAGATAAAGAAATAGAATTGAAAATTGTTTTGGAAGTAATACAGAGCTTAGTAATTGGCTGGATGTTGGTATTGGAGGGGGAGAAAGCTTCAAGGAAGATACTCCATTTTTGATATGAGTAACTTGAAGAATGATGGACATACTTAATGAAGTACAGAACCCAGAAAGGTAGACTTGTCAGGGAGAAGATTGATTCCTGTTTGAGATATTTCCCATGTTAAAGAAATTAGATCTAGGATTTATTTGGGAATTTGGAGCCAGTTACTAGCCACTGCCTTCTCATCTACATCTTCTCAGTGTACCAGTACTCTCCTCTAATCACACAATATAAGCATTATCCTCAATTCTCTTGAATATCTTTACCTGCCTCTGCTCTCAGTGGCCTATCATCAGTAGTAATTTGTTGATTCTACTTATGTATATACTTATTATCCTTAGTGTACAATTTATAATGGGCATTTCATATTACTGAATAGCGATTCCACTAATTTATATGATGTTGCAAAAAGAACATGGACTAAATTTGGGGTCAGCTAGTTACAAGGTTGTATCAGCTCAGAAAGTTTAAACTTTCAGAGCTTGTTCTGTCATTCATAAAGTTAGTAAGTTTACCACAAAGGATAGCTGTAAAAATCACATGAAATATATTGCATAAAGTTGCTAATCATAATGCTGGAACATAGTTGATTCTCAATACATGTTTATAGAATTACATTTAGTGCCTTATTTCTTCAAGTAGAATCTAAGTTATTTTTGGGTATCTGATAATAGTACTTACTTATAGAGTTGTTGTATAAAGACAGTAATATATGTAAATCACTCACCACCTGCCTGCCATCAAATAGGTTCTTATTTGCTGTTAGATATTAGAGTTCTTTTTTTCCTGGGCAACACATTTAGTTCTTCCACTGTGACTAACATGAAGTGAATATTTAAAAGCTACCAATTGACTTAATTTCTGCCACCTCCAGATTCTTTTTAAATACAGTCAATGGAAGAAACCTTGGCAAAGACTGAGTACTGGAGACATTTTGATGGAATTAGTATTTCCTACTTACTAAAATACTTCCATTATTCTTTTCTTCCCCCACAATGCAATTATTTATAAAATTTTAAAATAAATTTTATTGTGCTTATTTAAGGTATGCAACATGATGTGATGATATACATATATATGCATATATACACTATCATAATAAATAATTCCATCATCTTGTGTAGTTAGACATTTCATCCCTGTGGCAAAAGTAGCTCTAATATACTCACTTAACAGCAATCCTGGAGAGAAATGCACTATAGATATATAGACTGAGGAGTAAAGGAAACATTGATCAATATAAGAGAATTTCCAGAAAGTAGAGCCAAAGATGAGAATTATTATGAAAGAGAATTATAAAGAGTGTTTTCAGGAGAAGGGAGATAGGAAAGTTAGATATGACAGGGGAAGAAATCTCATCAAGGGTATAGACTTGACTGGGAATGATGTAAACTTTGTCCTGTGCAGAGCTCTGAACTACAGTTCTACCACAGATTTAGTCACAAATGGAGGTCAGTAATGTTATTCTTTTTACCTTCCTCTTAACCAGTAGCTTGTAGCTGGCTAGATGCTATAAAGAGTATAATCTTCTGGGACAGGAAGCTTTCATTCCTTTAAGGACAACTCTTGGGGGTATGGAGCATTTGAGGTTTTGCCAGCCAACACACATGGCATCCAGGGAATGTACTTGCCTGGTGAAGGGTATCTGGGCAAGGAACCCAAAGCATCTACTACAGGACACTCATTAGAGCAATATTACAAAATGAGGAGGCATTCCATTCATATTTTATTCATTCTTTAGTGGTATGTGGTACAAGGTACAATAATATACTTGGTGTGATTTGTCCTTTGAAGATACAAGTACTGAAATCTTGGTCCCAAATTTAGCAGTGGTGAGGTGCTGGAACCTTTAAGAGATGGGGCTAGTGGAAAGCAATTGGGTCATAACAATCCTACCCTCGTGAATGAATGAATACTACCTTGCAGGGCTAAGTCAGGTTTCCTGTAATTGGATTTATTCTTGCAGGAATGCATTGTCATAAAGCGACGCCACATTACACCTTGGTCCCTTCTGCATACAGCCATTTTCCTCTCTGCTTTTCCATCATGTTTTGATGTAGCCAGGGAGCCCTTGCCTGGTTTCAGACATCATACTATTTGGATCTTCCAAGTACTAGAATTTTGAGTCAGGTAAACTTTTTTACTTCATAAAGTACCTGGCCTCAGGTATTTTGTTATAGCAACACAAACGAGGCTAAGGATGATCTTTTCCTTTTGATAATAGAATGTCCTAGCAGGCCCAGAACTCTAGACCCTTGAAAACTTCACCAGTGAAGTAAGCCCCTCAATCTGATAGTTCTCCCAGCTTTGTGTCTCTTATCAGAGCATCTAGAACACTTGCTCCTCGGTTATGGTAACCATGGGATCACCTAAGTAGTGGGCCAATGGACTATTTTGTGAACTGTGTAGATCAGCACTGTTCAGTTGACATATAATTCAGACCAAATAATTAATTTTAAAATTTCCAGTAACCATATCATAAAAAGGAAACAGAAAGTAATTTGATATGTTACTTTGTCTATAATGTTATTTTAGCATGCTATGTATACAAAAAATAATTATAGTTATGAAAATTTGTCTATCACAGAAGTCATAACTGATGCTTTTCCCCCTTTTCTCTAAATATAAGGAGTGAACTTTGGATGAGGTTAGACAGCCGGCCTCAATCACTTATGCTTATGCAGAGAAATCAAAATAGAATAATTTGGCCATTTTCCCCCTACTTTAGGAAATACATTTATAATGGGATAGATAAGAGACTTAGAAGAGTGTTATAATGCAATTTTTATTTGATATTTCCTGGGGGTTAAACATGAAGTGAGTAGCATAAACCTATAGCTTCTCCTACAGTACCTATGGTCAATTAGGCTACCTGGAGTGCTAGCTACAATTTGATCAGTTTCTTTTCATCCTAAGAAAACATACACAAAAGCAGGAAAACAAATATTATGTCATTACAGGAAATAATCTAGAACCCATAGAACTGATAAATAAGTAAGTTGTTGGCCAACTTTAGTATTTTATTGCATGTCAGATTATGTTGGTCTTTCCTAAAACCTGAATTTATGACTATAGTCATTTATAGTAGAGCTGTAAATAACTGTAGAAGTGATCTATCCCCATATCCGTTCATTTTTTCAGATGACCTCTCAGGTGGGCCTTGGAAATCTCAGGACTGGCAGCTCTGTTCCTGTTACTTGTTGAGTAGTTGCTGCCTGTGTTTGCTCAGCATTTATTTTTATGTTTAACAAAAGGATGTGGATGATGTTATATTATAATTGAAAGCCACCAGATAGGCAGCCTAAATCCAATTCCTCTTCATTTCAGTCAAATTTCACATTTCATTACAGCAGAATTAATTTGATGGCCAAATCTGGTATGTTACTGCTTTCCAGTTAGATTTGCTTCCAATTTAACATCCTAACTATGCTTGTAAAATAGACAATAAAACAATCTTTTCTGATTTGGGAAATACTCTTTATTCTTCATTTCTCTCTGCTTCACTGTAACATTTTAGCTGAGTTTTATGGAACAATCACTTTCCTCATCTAATTACTGCAATTCCCTGGTAGATGGCCTCCCTTGCCCTGCAATAGCAAAATTATCATAAATACACAATTCCACTGCCAACATCTCATCTTGCACATGCGTCAGTGAACAGAGCTTGGTTTTCCCATCTCTAAATTGTGTTCTTGCTAAATTGGCAATTTTCATGTGAACCAATCAAATCTTTCTCTGACGTTCCAACAAATTCCTGAGAAAGTTAATCTTGTCTCATAGGTACTCTCCAGGTTCAGCTCCTAGTGCTTACATGTGATTTTATATGCAGATGAAAACTGAGACTGAGGTCTCCTAGTTGAGTTCTTATACACTGGACTCACTTTAAACATGGAAGAGTTGGAGATAATTTTCCGGAGACGATTGTAGCAATAAATCATAGGTACAGTATCACCAAATTCACAGAAAATATACTAAAAAAAAACGTCATTCAATCAAAAACCTTACCCAGGTTATGCTAAAAAATGAAAACTTGACTTAGAAATCAATACTGAAGAGTCTAGTATCTAGATATGGTTTCAGAATTAAAGGATGAGGCACTAATTCCAGAAAAGAACAGAACCTGAGAGGGCCTTGGCATCAAGTCAAGGTGAGGATAATCCTGAGGGGCCAGCTCTGTGGCATAGTAAGTTAAGCCCCCACTTGTAGTGCTGGCATCCCATGTGGGTGCCAGTTCGAGTCCTGGCTACTCCACATCTGATCCATCTCCCAGATGAAGACCTTGGAAAGCAGCAGAAAGTGGCCCAAGTGCTTGGGAGACCTATAGGTAGCTCTGGACTCCTGTCTTTAGATTGGCCCACCTCTGGCCATTGTGGCCATTTTGGGGGAATGAACCAGTGAATGGAAGACCTCTCTCTCTCTTTCTCTCTCTCCCTCTGACTCTCTGTAACTCTGCTTCTCAAGGAAACAAATAAAATCTTTTAAAAAAAGAGATAATCATGAATAGTAAAATCCAAGTAGTGAAGCCTATGATGTCCTACTGTCTGCACCTCCTTTCATTTACACGTCTTCATTAAGGCATTTATGAACAAGCATTATTCTGAGATTGATTTCAGAGAGCAGTTGGTTTGGCAATTGGGTTCCAGAAAGGAGTCTACATTTAATTTCAAAATCAAAGATCTAGATTCCATGAGCACTGAAAAAAAGAATATTATAATTTTTTAGAACAAAAATAAGACCATGAATGAGACCTCTGAGATAAGATGGTTCAAAGTATAGAAGCTACACAGCCACACCAGCAAGTCTTTGGATTCAGAACAATGTGATACAGAGATAAACTCGGTGCATTTGATTTTATGATTCTGGGCCCCAAATCTCTCTCACACTTCCTGGGGATGTACCTTTCTTCTATTTCTGTAAGCAGAGCCTTCTGTAGAAGGTACATAGGACTTCAGGAGGCAGAGGCAAGTACAAGAAGGACCAGAAAGCCCTATTGACACAACTTGGCTCAAGAGCTCAAAAGATGTGGCTGGTGTTACCGCAGAGCAGGCTAATCTGTCACCTGTGATTGTGGCATAGCATATGGAGTGCTTGTTCAAATTTCTTCTGCTCTACTTCTAATCCAGCTCCCTGCTAATAGCCTGGGAAAGCAGCAGAAGATGGTCCAAGTGCTTTGGCCCCTGCACCCACCCACGAGACCTGAATGAAACTCCTGGCTTTGGCCTGGCCTTACTCTGGCTGTTGTGGCCATTTGGGGAAATGGAAGATATCTATTTCTCTCTGTCTCTCCTTCTCTGTCTGTAATTCTGCCTTTCAAATATATAAGTAAATCTTTAAAAAAAGCTCAGCATAGCTTAAGGACACTGAAAACAATCTTAGAACTATCATTTTTAATCATCATATTTATGACTGATTCAGGCAGAAATCACCAGTGGATATTAAAATCTTTAAGTGAATGCTTAAAGAAAAACAGGATTTTTCATACATTGTCAAAGATACTCTTTACAGAACACTTATTAATTACCAGAAAATTTGATAATTCTGTAGTTGAGAAACCTAGTTGATTCCACCTTTACCAAAGAAGGGAAATTGTCTGCACCAATAATGGCACAAACCAACACAGGATGCCTTCTAAGAATGAAACAATATCTCTTATGTAGTATTATTGCCCAAAAAGTACATGAGCTGAATCTAATCATGATGAGACAGCAGACAAACCCAAATTGAGCAACAGCCTTTACTTTTTAAACATTTATTTATTTATTTGAAAGGCAGAGATATAAGAGAGAAGGAGAGGAAGAGGAAGAGGGAGAGGGAGAGAGAAAGGGAGAGAGAGAGGGAGAGAGAGGGAGAGAGAGGGAGAGAGAGGGAGCGAGAGAGAGAGAGAGAGAGAGAGAGATTTTCCATCCATTCCTTCATGCCCTAAATGGCCTCAATGGCCAGGGCTTTGCCAGATCAAAGCCAGGAGCTTCTTCTGGGTCTTCCACATGGGTACAGAGTCCCAGATACTTGGGCAATCTTCCACTGCTTTTCCTAAGTGCGTTATCAGGGAGCTGGGGTGGAAGTAGAGCAGCTGGGTCTTGAACCAGCACCCATATGGGATGCTGGCATGGCAGGTGGAGGCTTAACCTTCTAAGCCACAGTTCTGGCCCTAAGCAACAGACCTTAAATAAAAGTCCTGCACTCTTCAAAAAGGGATTGAGTGATGCCAGTAGGGATGGAGAAAAAGTATATCTCTTAATGATTTCTCTTCTATATGTAGCATATGCTAACATTTATGTGTGGGGTAGGCAAGGTAACACATTCAGAGGCCTGTTTGTGCCTAAAATTCCTCTCTAGAGATGATCAAGAAATGGCAACATTGGTTATCTCTGGGAAGGAAGGTGGAGAACTGTGTAGGGAAACATAATTGTTTTTCATTTTATCTCAATCATTAACAATCATGCAAATATATAAAGTTTATTTTCTCTCAACTTTTAAGAAGCGTTTTCTGAGAAATATTGTGAAAAAAGAATGCATACACCAACCTGTAATATTTCATTCATGTTTCAAAAGTAATTAAAACTCATCCATGGTATTAGGCATGAAGCTATGGATTAGCCTCACCCTGAGGTAGGAATATTGGTTAGAAGGGGCACAGAGCAGAAGCATTATTTCCTTAGGAAAAAAGTCACCACTTTAGCATACTGTAGTTTAAATGTACTTTTAATTTGCTAGCCAAGAAAGCAAGTCATACAAGGTAGGCATTTTGCACAGTGGTTATATGCTTCTGGAGATTCCCACATTCCATGTTGAAATGCCTGCTTCTAGTCCCAGCTCTTGAATGCAAATCTAACTTCCTCTTAATGCACACTGTAGGAGGCAGCAAATGATAGCTCAAGTGCTAGGGTTCATGCCACCCACTTGGGAAACCTAGATGGAGTTCCTGGCTTTGATCAGGCCCATTCGTGGCTGTTGTAGGCATTTTGGGTATGAACTAACAGAAGAAAGATGTCTGTTTCCCTCTGTCTCTCTGCCTTTCAAAAAAGAAGAAGGAGGAGGAGAAAGGAGAAGAAAGAAGAATAAATCAAATCATAGGGAACAGTATTTTGAGTTGAAAATAAACTTTCGTAATCTAACCTATTTGTCCTAAGTTTGCAAGTCTTCCCCAGAAACACATGACAGGAGGGAATTTTAAAACCTGATGGATTTTTCTAAGAATGTACTTTGCAATGAATTCTTTGAAGTTTTCTTCATGATTATGTCTGTATTAAAAGTGAGAAAAAAACCCTGTTATTAAAAAAGGATGAAAATGTTTTCTATATAGAGAATACTTGCCCATCTGCATCCAAAGAATTTTATTTCCCCAGCTGCTATTAGTTTATGTTGAATGTGTATTCAGATGGGATGCAACACACTCAGAGTCATCTCTTTTTTTCTTCAATGCACATTGGAGCAGGATTAGTTTTCAGCTATCTGAATACTGCATTTTGATAAACTCAAGTAAATGGCTAATTCAAGTATATTCAAAATGTATTATTTACAAACTGAAATGATTTTTTCTGAGTCTTTTTACATCTGCTTTTCTTCTTTTTGTTCTTTAATATTCATCTTGCATGGTGAATATAAATTTTGACAGAGGTTGAAATGTTGATTTCAAGGTATTGGGCCTGGTCTGAAATTAATAGTTTTTGTTAGCTGTTATATTTTGAGCACCTCTTATCTTACTAGAAACTATTCATAAATTAGATATAACCTTCCACAACTCTTGGGAAATTTGAATGATTAATCCTTATTTTATTTAAAATTTTTTTTCATTTTATTTGAAGGGCAGAGAGATGGAGATACGTAGAGTTTATTTTTAAGCAGCCATTTGAAACTCAGTACTGCTCTATATAACTTCATTTCTCTTTAAATTTAATTTCAAAGGCAGAGAGATGGAGGGTGTCAGAGAGAAGGACCGACAGAAATCTCCTATCTTTACTCCTCAAATACCAACAACAGCCAGGGCTGAGCCATGCTGAAGCCATGAGTCAGGAACTCCATATAGGTCTCCCTGTGGGTGTCAGGGTCCCAAGTGCTTGAGCCATCATCTTGTGCCTCCTAGGAGGCACATTAGCAGGACTCTGGATCATAAGTGGAGTATTTGGGACTTGAATCAAACTCCCTGATATGGACTGAAAGCATCTCATCTGGTGGCCCAAGCTCTGCACTTCATGGATGTCCCGGCTTATCCTTTATTTTAGCAGTCCTGTAATAATTGAAATACATGCATCAGTAAATACTGATACCCACAACTTCCTGCCCTCTTCCTCTGAAGGAATATTTGATCTTTCTTTTTTCCCTCTTTCTCCTCCTCCTTCTTTTTGGTTCCTGGACCTGACATTCTTACTAAGATGAGTGAGAAGGAGAGTTGAGAGTAACCAAGGCAGATTCTATTGATTTCTAATGGAAAGTAAATAATATTAATGTGAAGCAGAAATAAGAGATGTCTTAAATAAGAAAAAGGATTAGGGAGGTGTATAAAACAAGGTGAAGTAGCATGGAAGGAATTTTCAAAGATTTCTGAGAAGAAGAGAGAGAGTGAGGATCTGCGGGAGGGATAGAGGGGAGAGGGAGAGGAATAGGGAGAGGGAAAGAGAGAGAGAGAGAGAGAGAGAGAGAGTGAGTTTGGGGATAGTCACTATCATGTATCATGACCTTGCAAAGATCGTAGGATACTACATTAGTTTTCTACTCTCACTGTAACAAATACCCATTCACAATTGGTGTCTTAAAATAACATGAATTTATTATTAGGCAGTTCTAGAGGTCAAAAACCCAAAATCAATCTCATTAGGTTAAGGTCAAGGTCTCCATAGGTCCCTGTTCCTTCTGGAGGCTGCAAAATCATCCACTACTCTCCCTTTTCTACATTCTAGGGCTGCCTGCATTCTTTATCTCGTGTTCCCTTCCACCTGCAAAGTCAGATGGCTGGTGGAGTCACATGCCATCACTGTGACATTGGCTCTTCTGCTTCCATCTTCAACACTGAAGGACCTTACCATTACATTGGGTGCACCCATATGATCCAGGACAATCTCATGATTTTAAGCTCATCTAATAACAACCTGAATTTTCTTGGCACTTTCATTTACTTTTGCCATGTCACAGAACATATTCATAGTTCTCAAGAAATAGGACATGGACATATTTAGAGGCCACTATTCTCCCTGCCACACACATCAAGTCTATAACCTTTTGTTTTTTAACACAAGACACAACTATATCCTAAAAAATGAAATTACTTTCCCAAGGTAAAGATATTATAACCAAGTACATTATAAAATATTGAGCCACACTACTCTAAAAACACTAGAATCTTTTGAGCTTCAATTATTTGGCTCTGTTTAGTACATAAATGATAGTAAATACTTAATTTTTTATTTATACATTTATTAGAGAGAGAGAGAGCAAGAGCAAGAGAGAGCAAGCTCACATCTGCCGTTTTACTCCCCATATGTGATTGGCCAAGAACTTGTCCAAATATCAGTATTTAATAATGGATCTTGGCCGGCGCCGTGGCTCACTAGGCTAATCCTCCGCCTAGCGGCGCCGGCACACCGGGTTCTAGTCCCGGTCGGGGCGCCGGATTCTGTCCCGGTTGCCCCTCTTCCAGGCCAGCTCTCTGCTGTGGCCAGGGAATTCAGTGGAGGATGGCCCAGGTGCTTGGGCCCTGCACCCCATGGGAGACCAGGAAAAGCACCTGGCTCCTGGCTCCTGCCATCAGATCAGCGCGGTGCGCCGTCCGCAGCGCGCCGGCCGCGGCGGCCATTGGAGGGTGAACCAACGGCAAAAGGAAGACCTTTCTCTCTGTCTCTCTCTCTCACTGTCCACTCTGCCTGTCAAAAAAATAAAAATAAAATAAAAAAAAAATGGATCTTGTTACTTGTCCTTTTCATTATCTGGGACAAAATATTGAGATAATACTTGATTTTTGCTTACAGGTTTGCCCATTTGTTCAAACATTAATTTCCCAAAATATCCATTTAGCTAAAATTTTTATTTATTTTCTTTTGCAGATGGCTATTTTCTCCATTTTTGTATGTATTCTTTATTTTACTTTTGTTGTTGTTTTCATTTCACCCCAATGCAATATTAACAGGAGGCACTCACTGTTTTTTAATTGCAAGGGGAGCGAGATGTGTTTTTTTTGTTGGCATTAATGGCAATTGGACCTGTCACCTGCCATAACTGCTCTGTATGTTTAGCACTGAGAGAACCAAGTTCATCAGATCAGGCCTCGGGCACCGTCCTAAGTGTACAAGAAATAAAGGACTCACTGGACCCTAGTCATTATGAAGATATTGTCTTGCAGGTTTTAAGATGGAAGGGCTGTATAGGGTTTTGCTGGTGTCCCCAGACTTCTGGCCACAGTGTTGAAATTAACAACGCTCAGAATTGCCACTCTCTGAGTGTGTCCCAAGTGGCTTGTTTTCCTGCCTGGAAATTGTCCATCACTTTTTTGTGTGCAGAGACATTTGGAAATATTGAGATTCAGTGTGTGCACTGGGGCTTGAGCTGGAAAATGATAAATAATGACAAAGTGAAAAAAGCTCATGATTATCTCAACAAAATATCCTCTGGTTTCTTTCAATGAGCCTTTCTAACATTTTAAACTTGGTTTTTGTTACTGTGATTTAGTATTACAAAGTGGCCCTGGCTTCAGAGTTCCACACTTGTTACCCTGCCCACTGTGTTTTCGCCGATATCAGTGATCTTGTTTTACCAATCCTTCAAGATTTAGCCCCTTCATGAACTGTCTCTTCTATCCAACCAAGGAAAGATACCTATTACCTGTGCTACCAAGTCATCCTGTGTTCCTTTTTCTGATTCTTCAGTCTTTTTCCACTCAAGTTCATAGTATCTGAGCTAGTTGTGTATGCCTCCCTTCCTTCTGGAGTTTCTCCAGATCCAGGGCTATGAGTAACACATCGACATGTGGAAGGATGTGATTTTTGTTTCCTACTGCAACTGTTTCCTTCCCATTCTTGTTCTTCATGGGCAAAGGGATTTTAGAACAATGACTATTAATAGTTTTATATAGACTGATTCTTGTAGGAGGAAAACAGAAGTAAAGACTGAAAGATATGCCTCACTTGAGATCGACTGTTGCCACCCTAAGAATAAAGCCAAGGTGGATTCTAACCATCTCAATTATAAATCAGAGCTATAAGGTTAAGTCAGTTCCTTGATTGAATGTAGAGGCATGGAAACTGAAGGGAGAACAGGAACCAGGAACAAGAAGCGTTCGAATCCTATCTATGGCTGTAGCTGAAAGGACTGAATGTAAACCCAGTGTACTGTTTCCATGCCTTTGAGAGTAAATCTTGTCTGGTTATTCATTTTATATATAAGATTTTTGAAAATAGTATAGGGAAAAAGAGCAAGGTTTCATAGATAGGGATAGGGAGAGACAGACAATGCTGCAGGTGCATTGCACATAAGAGTTGCTCAATATAAATATTTGACAAATTCAATGGCTTGCAATTCCTGAAAGAACATTACAAACATCATTTCATCCTGAGTTCATCCTCAGTCAAGCGAGCATTACAAAGACTGGCTTAGTGTAATCCTCTGCTCCAGATCAGCAGAGTCATTAGCTCAGACGTGTGGAAAAGAGTAAATACACAGTGGTGAAAGTAGAGGAAAAACCTGCCTCTGTTGTTCCTGCTCTGTGGACCCTGGCACACAGACACTCTGCTCAGAGCCGAACCCAGATTTGAAGGGATAGCTTAGCACAGACCAGCCCCAATGTAATCACACTTGCCTAATACCAAGGAAGGCAGCAGCAGTGGATTTGGAGCGGGCAGAACATGACATATGCAACTTTATTTGTTTGGAATGAAAATCACAGTTGGTAAATGAGTACAAGATGTGTGCCCTCACACATTGATGTGAGGGCAGGAGTTGCTGCAAACACTTTAGATAATACTTTGGCAATGTGTGTTAAAATCACAAATGCATTGCTCTTCAGCTAACAGTTCACCTTTTTAAAAAGAACCTGTCTTACAAAATTGAACATTGTGCCGTTGAATGCATATGGATCTACAATGTTGTTTATAGTCTCCCCACCTCCATATAAATCATTTTGGAAATTCTTTATTAGGGCAATAAGGAAAAAATATCAAGACATTACTAAAGAATAATATATAGCTATTAAAATAATAAAGTTAATTTTTTATATAATGACTTGAATGGTGAATGTTACATTGAGTGAAACTGCATACTACTGAGACACACATAGACATTCTTGTGGACACAGTGCACAGATAGGCACATATGCATAGATTTTTTCCATTATCAAAAGCTGCTGTAGTGATAGACATATTCATGCATATTTATAAGCATGGGGGAAGACGTAAAAGGAACCTTGAAAAGTCAGATTAGTTGTATGAGCTCTGACATTTATAAACAGGTAGCTCTTTGCATCCATGGAGAAAAAGAAACTGAATCTCCAAGTGTTTATTTTTCAAGGTCACAGAACTAGGAAGAAGTGGATCTAGGACTGTAGATCCTGTCTGGACTATTCTGCTTCCTACAAGTTGTACAGATACTGTTATGGGCATATTTATATGTCTTTATATGTGTTCTGTAAACATCTTTGAATTGATAACTAACAATTTGATAGTTTGTAGAAAACAGTTTGTCTTTTGGGTCAAAATATTAAGTCCTTGTTGTACCTTGTAATATCTCTTTGGTTTGAACTTAAAATCTCTGAGCCACTGTTTCTTAAAATCCTTGAGAAGGAAATAGTAATTCCATTTCACATTTCCCTACAGTCTTGTTCTGAAGGTTAAATAAGATGAAGCAAATAAAACATGTAAAATTAGACTGGGTAATAACTTTCATGAAACACATGGTTCTGTTATTGTATACAAAGTGCACAGTGTAGTCTTTGGAACATAATAATTGCTTCATAATCCATTTGTACTATAAATTTTAGAGACCTATTTTTATAAAATAGAACTCAAAAATTTTATATATAAAATAGATTTTTTGGCTAACTGTATATAATTTGTAACTATTGCCTCATTAAGACATAGAATATTACAATCATCCAAGAAAAGTTGACATGCCTGTCCACCTTGATAACAATGGAATAGATTTCTATGATTAAAGAATAGCTTTCCAGAAACTTCTTGAAGTGAAACGGACACTATAAGAAATAATGACTTGATCAGCCCTTGTCCTGACTGTTGAGGAACAACTTACTCTTTTATTCCTTTTAGTATTTTTTGTTCTACTTAATACCATTGGTTGACTCTTTAATTAACACACGATTATTCTTAGTCATTTAAATTTAACTGAAAAGTGATCCCTGTTAAATATAGGAGTGGGAATAAGAGAGGAAGGAGATGCACAGTTCGGCACATGCTCACTTGGACTTATCCCTAATAGTAGAGCTAGAAACGTGCCAGGGGATTCCAATTCAATCCCATCAAGGTAGCCTGTACCAATGCCATCTTACTTGTTAAAGTTATCAGTTTAAGTTCATAATTGATCAAAAAGATAGGATTAAATGTCAAAGGGATTACATAAATAAGACCAGTGTCTGCAAATAATTGATAGAATTAAAAAGGAGAGGACGATCCAACATGGGAAGTGGGTTACACAGCAGACTCATAGAATGGCAGATGTCCTAAACAGCACTCTGGCCTCAGAATCAGCCCTTAAGGCATTCGGATCTGACTAAAAAGCCCATGAGCGTATTTCAGGCATGAAAAGCAAAGACACTCTGACAAAAAAAAAAAAAAAAAAAAAATGACCTGAATGAAAGATCTCTGTGAGTGAAATCCCAGTGGAAAGAACAGGCCATCAAAGAAGGAGGCACCTTTCTCTGAAGGGAGGAGAGAACTTCCACTTTGACCATGGCCATGTCTAAATCAGATTGGAGTTTGTGAACTCAAGAGGTTTCCATAGCCTTGGCAGCTCATGACAAGAGCCTTGGGTGATTACTGATGTCATAAGTGTCAATTGTTAAATCAACAACAGGAATCACTGTGCACTTACTCCCCATACAGGATCTCTGTCCTTAATGTGTTGTACTATGTGAATTAATGGTATAACTAGTACTCAAACTGTATTTTATATTTTATGTTTCTGTGTGGGTGCAAACTGTTGAAATCTTTACTTAGTATATACTAAATTGATCTTCTGTGTATAAAGATAATTGAGAATGAATCTTTGTATGAATGGGATGGCAGAAGGAGTAAGAGATGGGATGGTTGCAGATGGGAGGGTGGTTCTGTGGGAAAAGGCTGCTATAATCCAAAAGTTGTACTTTGGAAATTTATATTTATTAAATAAAAGTTCAAAAATAAGAGCTTTCCTTATTCTAGAATGTTTTTTTTTTAAGAAAAAGTTTTTTTGTTTATTTCAAGGGCAGAGTTTCAGAGAGAGAGGGACAGAGAGACAGAGAGAGTTCTTCTCTCCACTGTACACTCCCCAAATGGCCTCAAAAGCCAGGGCTGGGCCAAGATCAAGCCACGAATCAGGAGCCAGGAGCCAGGAGTTTCTTCTGGGTCTCCTATGTGGGTGCAGAGGCCCCATAGCTGGATCTAAAGTGGAGCAGCTGGAACTCGAACCAGTGCCCATATGGAATGTTGGCACTGCAGGCAGCGGCTCAACTCATTTTGCCACAATGCTGGCCCCGAATTACAATTACTGTGACCTAGTGGCATGTTAATGTGTATGTGTATGTGTCTGTATTTATGAATAATCAGTTGACACAGTAAAATATTTTGAAAATTCTACCCTTTATTCACTGGATTACTTCGATACTTTTGTTAAAAATCAATTGATCGGAAATCAGAGAAATGCAAATCAAAACCATAATGCCACACTATTTCATATACATTCTGATGATTATAATAAGAAAGATGCATTTTGGTGAGGATGTGGAGAATTTGAAACCTTCACATACTGCTAGTAGGAATGTAAAATGATACAACTGTTTTGGAAAACAGTCTGATGGCTATCTCCTGTTTTATTAAATGTTGAATGTTGAACAAGAGTTACTATAAGACTGTGTAATTTTATCCCAGGTATAGAATAAGATGAGTGAAAACTCCTGTCTGCAGAAAACGTTATACATGAAGGTTAATCATATTCATATTCATAAAGCCCAGAACTGGGGAACAATTCAAATGTTCATTTACTATTAAAGAGAAAATACAGTATACCTGTGTGATGGAATATTGTTTAGCTCCCAAAAGGAATTAAATACTCATTGATGCTGTAAGATGGGGAAACCTTGAAAACATCATACAAAGTGAAAGAAGCCAGACACAAAAGACTCTATGTCACGTGATTCTGTTTATATAAAACGTCCAGGATTTATGGTTGCTGAGGGCCTAGGGGAGGACTTGGGAGAGAAAAAAGGAATGACTGTCTTTATAGTAATGTTATACTGTTGTGGTTGCTGCAGCTTTGCAATATCGAGTGGAATTAGGGAGTGTAAATTCTCCAAACTTTTTCCCCCCAAAATATTTGAATTTTTAAATTACTTCATATATTCTATATAGATATTTTTAGACTGTCTTGAAATTTCTATGAAAATGCTTGCTGGGATTTTTATTGTGATTATATTGGGTTCATAGATTAATGTAAGGGAAAATGGGGATCTTAATAGTATTGAATCTTGGAGTCAGAGCTGCGTTGAAGTGAGTTAAGCCACAGCCTGCAGCACTGACATCCCATATGGATAGCAGTTCATGTCCTGGCTGCTCCACTTCTGATCCAGCTCTCTGCTAATGACCTGGGAAAGCAGTGGAAGTTGATCCAAGTGCTTGGGCCCTTGCACCCACGTGGAAGATTGGGAAGAAGCTCCCGCTCTTGGCTTTGGTTTAGCCCAGTTCTGGCCATTATGGCCATTTTGAGGAGTAAACCAGCAGATGGAAAATTCTCTCTCTCTCTCTCTCTCTCTCTCTCTCTGTAACTCTGCTCTTGAAATAAACAAATAAAATTTAAAAAAGGTAACATTCTTGAATAAGGAAAGCTATTCTTTAGTCATAAAAATACTTTTAAGGAATAGGTGTTGAATTTCTTCAAATGCAAATCTTCACTTTTTAATATGATAACATAACTTTTTCTTTATATACTTTTATGGTGGTGACTACAAAAATTGTGTTTGAAATACTGAAGCAAACTTGCAGTTATGGGATAAATCCTACTTGGTCATGGTGTTGTGGACATGGGTATCTAAATCTCTATCTTCTCACAGAGATAAGAATTCCAAGTGAAGACATAGTGTAAACAAATAGGTACAGGATTTATGTCACAATGTGAAAAAGCATGCATTTACACGTGAAAAATAATCCATCCTGAGTGGGCCAGAAGGTTGCCCGAAGGCGGGGAGGTGGGAGGGGAAGAGGGGAGGGAGAAAGAAAGGAGAGAGGGAGAGAGAGAGAAAGGGAGAGAGGGAGAGGGAGAGTGGAGAGGGCCTGAGTAGCACCCTAAATGTGGTCCATGGTGAAATAAAGGGCTCTCTCCTGTTTCTAGTCTCTTTTATGAGGTAGGGGGTGGTGTTTTACCATGTGTGTAGGCATCTAGTAAGTTTTTTTGACACCTCTACAAATGTCATGTGATGCTTAATAACTGTATATTCCCATGGCTTCTATCCCTTCTCGGTCCCAGATAGACACAAGGGCATTTTGGGAAGGTGTGTGTCTGACAGTTAAAGAGGTAACTGTAGGACTGTGAGGATTCCAGCTCACTTAGACTGTACTAGAGTAGGATCTTCTGTGTGTCTATTAAATGACTGTAAAGCCTTTTGCTGAGTAGGATATCCTATTTTTGTATTAAATGATCGTAAATCATTTTACTGAGAAATCTACATCATCTGTATTACACATTGACTATACCTTAGTGTCTAACTTCACACACTAAATTTAGATATCATTGTGTGATGCCGCATTATAAAGGTAGAGAGTAAAACCCAGAAAAGTTAAGTGAATTGTATCTGTCAGTTTTTTTTTTTTTCTTCTTGAACCAGGCTCACAGTAGGAAAGTGGAGGTTGGAATCCTGAACATTGAACTCTTGTTCAGAGATACGACTTTCCCACCTTCTGTGTTAAATACAAATGTCCAAGTTTCCCAAACATTGGCTGCAATACTGCATGCATGTGTGCTTTGCAAAATACAAAGCATTATACCTATGTATTATTTCATAGTGGATATTGACTCTTCCAATTCTTCTGCTTTAAGAAAATGTTTTTCTCTGAGCAACGTTGGGAAGATTAGACATGCTTAAAGGGAGTGTTATAGTTCAGAAATATGCACAGGATTCCTCCCTTCTTTAGCTTATAGCACTCCATTTTTTTTTCCTTTGAAATGATTAATTTTTGGGATTGCAATCTCTGGATGACAAGTGGGCATCAAAGATGGGCAAGCATTCTAAGCCTGACTATATGAGCTGCTGCCATAGCCCCTCCTAATCTCAAGTCAAGGTTTCAACAGAGCTATGAAAAGAATTGTTATTTTTTTAAAGGTGGACCTTGGAGTTCCCAGTTCTATAAGTCAAATTACTTCCATAGTATACATAATTTAGTCCTATTCCTTTCATGTCTCTGGCACTTTGCACATAGCTGTCTCCTCCATAGAGGATAGTTTCCGGAGAAGAATATCGATGGTTCATTCATACTTAGGTATCAGCACAGAGCACAGTCCAAGGAACATTGTAGACTCTCAGTAAATACCTAAAACTCTGAAAGATTTTTATTGTGATACTTATAGATAACGACTTCTTCAGGGGAGAAAGCAGGTGATCCTGAAAGTTCAAGTACTTGCTATGTAGGCACCACCAACATTTTCTGCTCATACTCCACCCTCTGCATGTCCAGCCGCAACAATGCCCAATGCATAATAAGTACCCAGCATCTTATTGGCTTGTTCCAATACTAAAATAAAGGAGCTCCTTTCACCAATTGCTACTGAGTGTTGAAATGCATTCTTATTCTTAGAGAAAAGGGCTTCAGTTTTTTTCTTAATATAATTATGCTCAATAGTCAACCGTCAAGAGTGGCGAGGGGATGAGGGGATGGTAAACTAAAATGGATGCTAAGTAATGGCCAGGTGTGTCCTTTGCATTTCTAATACTTTTCTGCCTTAAAAGGAAGGAATTAGGAGGAAGGGGAGGCATAGCCCAGCCACTGAATATTTTAAGGCTGATAAAAAAAATGACTTCATTATAGAGAAGATTGCTGCTCCTCTTGTGTAATGTCATAACTTTTGGTATAATTCAGCTTTTAAAGACTCTGTAGGGAAGGCAGAATCTCAGAACAAACTGCCATTAATATTTAACACATACACACACATACCAAAAAATATTAGCCCCTTAAGCTTTTATGAAGTCTTTATGAGAAAAAAATAGACAAAACTACAAGCGAAGTCACACTTCCAAATAAAAAGCAGAAGTCTTAACTACAGCAACTGTGGGGAGAATTAAGAAACAAATTCCAACTTTGAGTTGTTATATCTGCAATAAATAACTGTTTAGGTTCTTGGGAAATAACACAAATCCTTTTTTTTAAAAAAAAACAACCTTTTTTTTTTTATTTGGTTGATTTGGTTTTGAGTACGGTTATAGAATTCTAAACTAATGTTGTAACATTTATAATTGTCACTAAATATAACCTAGAACTAAGTAGCACTCCTTATTTTAAAGCACTTCTATTTCTTTTTAGAGTGCTAGAAAGGTAGCTTTGTGGAATAAACTCTTCCTCCTCTCTCACCTCTCAACCCGACTGGAAACTGTCTAATTAGATCCCGAACTCCAAAGCAGAGTCTGAGTTGGCATTTCCATGCCCTCTGCTTAACATCAGGGCTCCCTGAGTTTTTTCACAAGTCAGCCCTGGGGACATTAATGGTAGCTCCTTAAGTTTGGGGAGTTACACTTAGGGAACTGGTGTGTCTTTAATTCAGACTGTGACACCATTTCCATGTAAAAGAGCATTTGCCAAAAAGACAGTTGAGCTGAAGCATGGAAGGTCAAAATGCAAAGTGGTCTGTAAGAATTACTGTTCCAAGTCCCACTACCTGGGGCAAAGGGCAGAGTCAGAATAGTGAAGGAAGAACTCAGACAATGTTAAAGACAATCATTGCTACTAAAATCCTTGAGGCACCAGGTAGAAACAGGTGGAAGAATAAGAAATAGCAGACTGTAGGGTCTGAATCCTTGTGGCAGGTGTCAAAACTGGTCTCAGATTTGTTTTTTATTTAGCCAATTGTTTGCCTTTTCTGTGCACTTATTATTTTTACAATTCGAAACATTGTTATGACCCTTAAAATTGATTGGCGCATTATACCCAATTGTTTTGGTTTCTTGATTTCTTGAATGCAGTATGTATAATCACCAACTTACAAGATTTGACTTGATTTTTCCACTTTATGATGGTGAAAAAACCCTAGGTAGAAATTGTTCAAATTCTGAATTTTGATCTTTTCCTAGGTTAACATTATGAAGTCACAATTCCCAGGGAGCCATGCAATCATAAGGGGAAATGAGCAATATTCTGTGGTGTGCTGTGTTGCCAGAGTTTTGTGGACACAGATAGTCAATAAATTACATGAGATACTGAATGCTTAATTATAAAATAGTGTATGTGGTAGATGACTTTGCACAAGTGTTCTGAGAATGTGTATGGAAGGTTAGGCTAAGCTATGGTGTTCGGTAGGTAGGTGTATTAAATGCATTTTCTTTTTTTTAACTTTTATTTAATGAATATAAATTTCCAAAGTACAGCTTATGGATTACAATGGCTTCCCCCCCATAACGTCCCTCCCACCCGCAACCCTCCCCTTTCCCACTCCCTCTCCCCTTCCATTCACATCAAGATTCATTTTCGATTCTCTTTATATACAGATGATCGGTTTAGCATACATTAAGTAAAGATTTCAACAGTTTGCTGCCACACAGAAACATAAAGTGAAAAATACTGTTTGAGTACTAGTTATAGCATTAAATCTCAATGTACAGCACACGAAGGACAAAGATCCTACATGAGGAGTAAGTGCACAGTGACTCCTGTTGTTGACTTAACAAATTGACACTCTTGTTTATGGCATCAGTAATCACCCTAGGCTCTTATCATGAGCTGCCAAGGCTATGGAAGCCCCCTGAGTTCACTGACTTTGATCATATTTAGACAAGGCCATGGTCAAAGTGGAAGTTCTCTCCTCCCTTCAGAGAAAGGTACCGCCTTCTTTGATGGCCTGTTCTTTCCACTGGGATCTCACTCGCAGAGATCTTTCATTTAGGTTTTTTTTTATTTTTTTATTTTTTATTTTTTTTCCCTAGAGTGTCTTGGCTTTCCATGCCTGAAATAGTCTCATGGGCATTTCAGCCAGACCGCATACCTTAAGGGCTGATTCTGAGGCCAGAGTGCTGTTTAGGACATCTGCCATTCTATGGGTCTGCTGTGTATCTCACTTCCCATGTTGGATCGTTCTCTCCCTTTTTTATTCTATCAGCTAGCATTTGCAGACATTATTCTTGTTTATGTGATCCCTTTTGGTATTTTCAACTTATGATGGGTTTATTGTGTAACAACATACTCATTCTTTGGTTTTAAAGAATAGGACATTGTGATGAAGCCTGCTAAATCACTACCTGTGACACCTGCATTCCATATTAGAATGCCAATTCCAGTCCCAGCTGCTCTGCTTCTGATCTAGCTTCCTGATAACGCATCCTGGGAGGAAGTAGAGAACGAATGGCTCAGGTGCTTGAGCCTCTGCCACCCATGTGGGAAGCCTGTAAGGAGTTCCCGCCTCTTGGCTTCGGTCTGGCTCAGCCCTGGCTATTGCAGGCATTTGGGGAGTGCTTCACTGGGAGAAAGATATCTCTTTCTCTCTGTGTGTGTTTCTATTTCTCTTGCTCACTTGCTCTGTCACTTTTTTTTTCAAGAAGGTGAAAATAGGTAAATACTAAAATAAATAGTCATTTACAAATGATGCTTTCTCATTGTAATCCATAAGCCGTACTTTGGAAATTTATATTCATTAAATAAAAGTTTAAAAAAAAAACTATGTAGCAGAAAAAAAAACCAAATGATGCTTTCTGCTGTTTTTGTAGACACAAGTTTCCTACTGTCTATTTGTTGAATTCCTCCTTATTTGTGACAGTTATTTCACCCTTATGGATAATAATAAAATAAGACAATAATAATAAAATAAGACAAAATAAAACAACAAATACCATTCAGTGATTCTAAAATATTCCTCATATGCTTGGTCAACTACTTGTGTAACTCAATTTCCAAAACAACCTTATGAAGTAGATACTCAATTTTATCATGTAGAATATAGGGCTACTCAAAAAAATCAAGAACTTAACCAAAGCTAACAGTTACAGGTGTCAGTTATGGGTGCCAACATTAAAATGCTGATCCACCAATCTAACTTTTTTTTTTAAAAATATTTATTTATTTATTTATTTGAAAATCAGAGTTACACAGAGAGAGAAGGAGAGGCAGAGAGAGAGAGAGAGAGCTTCCATCTGCTGGTTCACTCCCCAGTTGGCTGCAACAGCTGGAGCTGTGCCGATCTGAAGCCAGGATCCAGGAGCTCTGGGTCTCCCACAGAGTTGCAGGGGCCCAAGAACTTGGGCCATGTTCTATTGCTTTCCCAGGCCATAGCAGAGAGCGGGATGGGAAGTGGGGCAGCCGGGGCTTGAACTGGTACCCATATGGGATGCTGGCACTGTAGGTGGCAACCTTACCTGCTACACCGCAGTGCCAGCCCCCACCCATGTAACTTATACACAAGTTCTTAACTAGAATGCCATATGTAAGAGCTGATTACTCTCAGTGTTGTCCTTCCTTTAGTAGGGGTTGGGAACTTTTTTTTCCAAGGGCCATTTGGATATTTTGTAATATTATTCACTGGCCAAGCAAAATTATCAATTTAAAATTTAGCCTGTTACAGATTTATTGAATTTTGAATCCTGGTTTTGCTTGCATGGTAGGACCAGACCAAATGATTTTGCAGACTGTATGTGGTGGGTGGGCCAGATGTTCGCCATCCCTTGTACAGTATCCAACACATGCTTCCATTGCTGCATGCATCAAATTGTGTTTCAGTTATTGCTGTTAATATTTCAGTTTCAAGCCTGTGCAGGTTGCTGAGAATGAAAGCAAAAGGTATGGCTCCTTTTCTTAAGTCTTTCACACCCAATTCTGAGCCCCTCTATTTCTGCAACTACCTCTGCCTATTCTTGCTGCTTCTACTCTTGCTTTCAGATGACTTTCCACACCAAAGGAAATACTCTAGAAGCCAAATCTGATGATGTCAACTGCTTGTTTAGAACTAACCCATGGCTTCCATTGCTCTTAGCATCAAAATGTAAATTCTTATTTTGGTCAACAATATGATCATTTAGGGTGTGTATGTATCTAGGTTACCTCATATTAGATCACTCAACTTGTTCTCTGCTCCAGTCACATAAATCTTCTTTCAACCCCTCAAGTATGTCTTGCTTCCCCAGAGTACCTGATCTGGGAGCATTTACTCCCTGTGAAGTGCACATGCTTTTCTTTTCTTAACAAACATTTTCTTGAAGAGTTAACTTTCTTGTCTTTTCCCACAAAGATTTCCTCAGGGAAACCTACCTTGACCTCCCTGAATTTAGAAAGTTTCTCCTTTATGATTTCGCAAAATCTATATCTCTCTTACCTTTAGAAGAGCCTCCTTGATAATCATTTCATATTTTTAATTCAATTTTCAATTATAGATATCTCTTTAGGCAAGAACTAGGTCTCTGTCATTATCTACTATGGTCTAGAATATTAGGCACTTGATATATAGTTGCTGAAAATCCACATGGTTGGACATGTTCTAATGGAGGGATGTCCAGACACAGAAAATAGAGTGCACAAAGGAAGTGTGTACCCTGATGAACACCTTCTTCTCTAGGGCTGCTCGTGTTTTTTCTTATCTGTCATTCCACCTCAAATATAAAAAGAATCTTAAAGCAACCTGTCTAATTCCTTGTTTGGATGCCATTTTAGATCTTTGATTAAAATTTGTAACTTTGATCTACAAAAGACTGATAACCAGAGCAAAAACACAAGCCAAGGATATTTTTGCATACCTGTCATCTCCCAACCCATATTTACAGTTCTAACTACCTTGAAATACTGTTTAGATGTATCTTCCTGTTATATTTTTAATTATAATACAGTTATGATAGATTTCAGCATAAAAGAGACATTGTAAAAACTGTAGGGTGGTTGCTGTTATTGCATTCATGTCACATAGAAACAAACAGAATGTCACTGACCCTGAACAACTTACTAAGAGTATATACCCAGTTCCAAGAGAAGGTGGAGTTTAACCCAAGGGCATTATCTTTGCTACAGAACATTTTGGTTAAGGGTATCTTAATTATTCTGGCCCTGTCACTTGTTAACTCTACAATCTTGGTCCTTCTACTTCACTGCTCTGTGCTTATTTTCAAAATACTCATAGATGACAATAATGTTCTATATCCATAAATGACAATGTATGTAAAAGGAGCCTTCAAAAAGTTTGTGGACATGTATATCATGAAAAATGATGTGAGACTTTCAGAATTTTTACATAAAAATAAACTTATTTTTAGTTCTATTCCCATTAATTTTTCAAAGTACCTTATATATGATAGTTATGAGTCAATTTTAAAATAATAACTTATGGACATTGTTATTGCCATTAATGTTTTAGCTATTTTCCCTGTAATTCCTGTGCCTGCTCTATGGTGGTTGTAGTCAGTATTTGAGAAACCTAGATATCAATTTATACCATACTTCTTTCTAAAATTCTGAGGGCTCTAAGAGTTGAGAAAATCTATTGGTTAAGAGATGAGCCTCTGTAGCTGAACAGAAAGGCCCAACTCCTAGCACCTGCACTGTAATCATCTGCATGATGTTAAACAATCCAGGTTTCCAAGCCTCATTGTACTACTACTTGCTTAAGTGTAAAGTGGAAATAATATTTATTTATAACTTTTATTCATAATATTCATAATTCATATATTTATACATAAATATTCCTTTTTAAACCTTTCTAAATGTTGGGCTGTTTGTTGTAGGCAAAGTAATTAATAATAGAAATAATGGTTGTTATTATAAAAAGAAACCAGTCTTTATGATCAGGACAAATATATAGGAATTAGTTTAGCAAAATTTTTCTCAGATCCTAGAGCAGGAGCATTTTTTCATCTTAGCATTTTTGGGTGCATATTTATTCAAAATGGACATTCATCTACCATAAAACAAAAAAGCCACATTTAAATTGCTGCTAACACAATTTGCAATGTCACTGAGCATTTCAGCTCTGGAAAAGGCTTAATAGATTGAGTTTCTTTCACCAGGGGAGAGGAGGTGACTTGAGGCCTTGGTTAAATGGACAGGAAAGAATAATTCCTGATATCAGTGTAGTTGGAATCTCATTACTATTCATGGCTCTTGCTGTCCCTTTGTTCTTTGCACTTCCTAAGGCTCCAGGCATTTCTTTTTGGGTTTCATTTTCATTTCATTAATTTTCTGATTTTTTTCCCTTGTTCATTCTAAAGCAAAAGGTAAGATCTTCCCTCCTATAGGATGGTGCTAATGTCCCTGTTTGTCTTTTAACCTTGCCTATTTCTGAAGATGTTTTTAAGACAACTTATATCAAGAGAACAACATATTCATAAGCCAGGTGCACAGGTTGTAAATCAAAATGAGGTAATAAAAGGGACAAGGAAGGAAAACCATACAAGGAAAAGCAAGGTAGAAAAGGCTACAAACTTTGTGTTCCATATTTCCTTTTATGACGATGGGTAGAATCACTTTCTCTGCTTTTACTTAGAGGTGGTGTGTGTGTGTGTGTGTGTGTGTGTGTGTGTGTGTAAGGTGATCTGGAGCATTATATAAGTTAAACCTCAGAAATAGTTAATGATTATAGCCAGTTCAGAGGGAATATACTTTTTAAAAATACTTTTAGTGTTGCCTTAAAAGTTCCGCTTAAGAAATGTCCTCTAGGATTCATTTGTAGGTGAAATGTTAAGAAACTCTGTTATCCTTCTATTTTGGTAATGAAAATTAATGTCAACATTCATATCCCAGTTTTTCCTCTTGGCTACCAGGAAGCTTAGAATCAGATACTCAGCCATAACCTCTGTGATCTGTGTAGCTGTTAAATTGTTCTTTCTCTGTAGATTAGATTTATTTTTCTGTTTCTATACGTTCTCTTTATTTATTTTTTTTTTTGGCATCCAACTAATTTAATTAATCAATCTTTTTTTTTTTTTTTTTTTTTTTTTTTTTTTTTTTTTTTTTGACAGGCAGAGTGGACAGACAGTGAGAGAGAGAGAGACAGAGAGAAAGGTCTTCCTTTTGCCATTGGTTCACCCTCCAATGGCTGCTGCGGCAAGCGCACCACGCTGATCCGAAGGCAGGAGCCAGGTGCTTCTCCTGGTCTCCCATGGGGTGCAGGACCCAAGCACTTGGGCCATCCTCCACTGCACTCCCGGGCCACAGCAGAGAGCTGGCCTGGAAGAGGGGCAACCGGGACAGAATCCGGCACCCCGACCGGGACTAGAACCCGGTGTGCCAGGATTAGCCTAGGGAGCCGCCGCGACGGCCTAATTAATCAATCATTAAATGATGCCCAACCATCAGGACAGAGACACTATTATTTTTTATCCTGCACTCCTAGATGAATTTGCACCTGTTTTATTTTTGTATAGAATACTGAGTAATGTTTTTAAAAATCTATTTCTTTGAGAATAATTTTACAAAACATCTGAAGAGGCTCCAGATACATTTATTCTCACTGAGAGGAGCTTTGAGTTTGACTTAGAGCTGTTTACTTGCAATTCTATTGGAAATATGTGAGGAGGCAGCACAATGTAGTTCTTACATTTACTTTTGTAATTGATGACCTGTATAGTCTTGGGACTTAAAAACCTTTGGATTAAAGAGTTAACCATTTTATTAACCATTATACTAATCATTTATAAACCATTAGCTTTATCCTACTGCACATCTATATGCTGTTGGCTTTTACTTTTTTAAAAGAAAGATAAGTGGTTGAATTTTTCCATGGATTAGTTTTCTTTTTTTTTTATTTAGTAAATATAAATTTCCAAAGTACAGTTTATGGATTACATTGGCTTACCCCCCACCCCATAATTTCCCTCCAACTCGCACCCCTCCCATCTCCCGCTCCCTCTCCCATTCCATTCACATCAAGATTCATTTTCAATTATCTTTATATACAGAAGATCGACTCAATATATATTAAGTAAAGATTTCATCAGTTTGCACCCACACAGAAACACAAAGTATAAAAATACTGTTTCAGTACTAGTTATAGCATTACTTTACATTGGACAACACACTAAGGACAGATCCCACATGAGAAGTAAGTACACAGTGACTCCTGTTGTTGACTTAACAATTTGACACTCTTGTTTATGGCGTCAGTAATCTCCCTAGGCTCTAGTCATGAGTTGCCAAGGCTATGGAAGCCTGTTGAATTCGCCTACTTCGATCTTATTCCAACAGGGTCATAGTCAAAGTGGAAGTTCTCTCCTCTCTTCAGAGAAAGGTACCTCCTTCTTTGATGGCCCTGTTCTTTCCACTGGGATCTCACTTGCAGAGATCTTTCATTTAGGTCTTCTTTTTTTTCCCCCAGAGTGTCTTGGCTTTCCATGCCTAAAATACTCTCAGGGGCTCTTCAGCCAGATCTGAATGCCTTAAGGGCTGATTCTGAGGCCAGAGTGCTATTTAGGACATCTGCCATTCTATGAGTCTGCTGTGTATGCTGCTTCCCATGATGGATCGTTCTCTCCCTTTTTGATTCTATCCATTAGTATTAGCAGACACTAGTCTTGTTTGTGTGATCCCTTTGACTCTTAGACCTATCAGTGTGATCAATTGTGAACTGAAGTTGATCACTTGGAGTGGTGAGATGGCATTGGTATGTGCCACCTTGATGAGATTGTATTGGAATCCCCTGGCACGTTCCATGGATTAATTTTCAAAACAGTATTGACTACCTATTATCCTTCAAGAAATAATAAATGAAGTCTTATAGAATTAGTATGAATTCATGAATGAAAACACTTAGGAGTTTCAGTTCATTGAAATTGTTAACTTATTGAAACTTATATTGATTTTTTTAAGAAAAGATTTATTTATTTGAAAGGCAGGGTTACACACACATACACACACACACACAGAGAGAGAGAGAGAGAGAGAGAGAGAAAGAGAGGTCTATCTTCCATCTGCTAGTTCACTCCCCAGATGGCTGCAATGGCCCAAGCTGGGCTGATCTAAAGCTAAGAACCAGGAGCTTCCTCTTGGTCTCCCACATGGGTGCAGGGGTCCAAGTACTTGGGTGATTTTCCACTGCTTTCCCAGTGTGCATTAGCTGGGAGCTGCATCAGAAGTGGAGTAGCCAGGACTTGAACTGGTGATCATATGGGATGCCAGCATGGCAGATGGCAACTTCACCCTCTGCGTCACAGCACTGGCCCTTGAATTGTCATTTTTTAGATGTTTGGCCATATGAAAGTTGAGTCCACATAAACGGACATTCTTTGAAAACTTCTGTGCTCTATTCCTCCATCATCTTGTAGTAGATTTCTTACTTCAGAGTTGGAGCAAGCTACTTCTTTAGGGAATACTGATTCCTTATATTAAGAAATGGTATTTATAAAGCAAACTCTATGATTTAAGATATGCTCATAGTTCAAGAATTGTTCACTGTTTCCCAACCTTTATAATAGGCAGAGTTAGCATATATGTTTTATTTTGATTTTAGAGTAAAATACATTATGAGTTCATATTGATATTTTCTATTCCGTGTCAGGACCATAGGATTTTTTTAAATTACTTTGATATTTTATTTGCTTCTCTTTTCTCCTAATGGGAAACCCTACTTTTCAATGACATTAACATAGATATGCATTTTATTGATCCTGTAACACACACACACACACACACACACAATAATGTTAGAATGGCAGTGCTTATTCTGCTGCTTACAAGAGGTTTTAGTTTTTAGTCTACAATACTTGAAAAGTATTGTAGAAATCCTGTGTTTTATAGACCCTTGAAAGGATTCTTATCAGTTGTTGAAAATAGGATGCAGTTATATGTTCACTGATTGTCTTTTATTTCTAATCTTTATACAGGATTTTAATTTTTAAATTGTTTTAAAGTTATGTAAAATATTTATATGGTTTCACAGTAAGATCTGCTGAATAAAGTTAATTCAAAATATTCTAGACTAGTCCATCTTGACAAAATAAATATTTGTTCTCTGCCTTCCACAGGAAATCTGTATTTCATCACATCCATTAAAAAGAAGGGGTGGTTGGTGCCGCGGCTCACTAGGCTAATCCTCCGGCTGCGGGGCTGACACCCTGGGTTCTAGTCCCGGTTGCTCCTCTTCCAGTCCAGCTCTCTGCTGTGGCCTGGGAGTGCAGTGGAGGATGGCCCAAGTGCTTGGGCCCTGCACCTGCATGGGAGATCAGGAGGAAGCACCTGGCTCCTGGCTTGGGATCGGTGCAGCACACTGACCGCAACGCACTGGGCCATAGCGGCCGCTTGGGGAGTGAAGCAACGGAAAAAGGAAGACCTTTCTCTCTGTATCTCTCTCTCTCTCTCTCTCTCTCTCCCTCTCTCTCTGTCTAACTCTGCCTGTCAAAAAAAAAAAAATGAAAAGAAAAAAAAAGAAGGGGTGTGTATGTGTGTCTGTATGTGAACAATCTTATTAATTCATTGCATCATGTTATTCTCCTTTTCATAGATCTTTGTTCTTTTCATTTCACAATATTTTACAGAGACTACTCCACAAAAATTTATAGAAATATTCTGCATTACTTCATTCAGTTTTACCATGTGTAAATGTGCAGTGGTTTATAGAGCATGCCCCCATTGATGGAATTTTTTGAAAAAGATTTATGTATGTATGTATATATGTATGTATGTATTTGAAATGCATAGTTAGAGAGAGAGAGAGCCAGAGAGAGTAATAGCAAGCCATTGAACAAGAGATATCTTTCATCTGCTGGTTCACTCCTCAGTTGGCTGCAACAGTTGGTGCTGGGGCAAGCCAAAGCCAGAAGCCAGGAACTCCACCTAATTCTCTCTTGTGGGTAGCAGGGACCCAAACACTTGTCCATTTTCTATTGCTTTCTCAGGTGCTTTAGCAGGGAGTTGTATCAGAAGTGGAGCAGCTGGGACTTGAACTGGTGTTCATATGGGATGCCAGGGTCACAGGTGGTGGCTTAACTCACTATACCACAATGCTGGCCCCATATTGATGGGTTTTTTCCTCCCACTTTTTTGATGCTACATATATTGCTAAAGTAAATGATCTTCTGTGTGCTTTTGTAATCATTTTGCTTGTATAACTTTCAGTAAATTTCCAGCAATGGCAGTTCTAGATCAGAGTTAATGCATTTTCATTTTGTTAGATATTGTCAAATTCCTCTCAAATGGCTTTAAATAGTTTGATTCCACTGTCAATGAATGAGAATTTAATTGGGATTTTTTTCACAGTTACTTGGTGACTATTTTGCAGCTAAACTCTTCAGTATGTATCTGAAGAGTAGGTGGACTATACATTGCCTGGAGAAATAAAAAATGCATGTCCTATATGCTCTGCAAAGGCCTATATCCTTCAAAACTTCATTAAAGCTGCTGCTATCCAGCTTCCTCTATTTCTAGCCATAGTATAGATGTGTGATTCTCTTATATTTCAGTAGAAACATGTACTTAGTTCTGCCATAGCATATGGATTCTACAGTACAAGTATTTGATGGCATGGGCCATGACATGCACATCATACAATGTCAACACCTCGTATTGTGTAATACAAATTGTAGGAAGTTAACACATTATTAGCCAGTGGTTTCCATTGGTCTTTTGAGTTTTCCTTTAGATTATTATATCATAATATACATGTCTTTTAAATGCTGACTAAGAGGGTGGACATCATTTGGGACATTTGCATCCCATATTGTAGTACCTGGATTTGAATCCTTATTCTGCATCTCATTCTAGCTTCCTGCTAATGCACACTCTGGGAGGTAGTGGTGATAGCTCAAGTACTTGGTTTCCTGCCATCTATGAGGGACATATGCATTCAGTTCTCAGCTCCTGGCTTTGTCCTTGTCCAGCCCTGGCTGTTATGAGCATTTGAAGTGTGGATCAGCAGAGATCTCTTTTTGTCTATCTCTGTTTCTCTGTTTATCTCACTGTGTTTCTGTGCTTTTCAAATAAAAATAAATAAATAAAAATAAAATGCATACCAAGGAGATTGTGTTTTCTTTACTTTACTGTTTAGCATAGAACCTGTGATGGTTCTGACCTGGTACATCCATGTCTGCTGCCAGAACTGTATATCTTAAATAGCAAATTTTTTTCCAAATGTGACTTCACATTCCTGATAGATTAAAAATCTTAACACTGTTTGTTGGTTGGTAGTAGAGTTCTATTTTTTGCTGTAAGCATGTTGCAATTTGGAATTCATTATGTACAGTCCTCATCAGATATAGTCCAACATAGTTTTTCTGTTTCTCACCTTCAGTAAAGTACAGCCTAGTTATTCAAGAACGGACATCACAAGTATTGCCCACTGATCTCTCAAGGCACTGTGGATTTATTGTAACAGATGGCCCACACACTAGACTCTTCTTAAAATTATATGACTTGGTATATGCGTGGGAGTCATTAAGTGGCTCAACTGCTGAATCATGGAACAATTACAGCAAACCAATACATTGCTCCTGTCCTGTTCCCTAACAGAAATATGCTAGTATAACACTTGTGTCTGCTGCAGATGGAGTTGCTGAAGAGAAAGTTACAGAGGCTGCCATCTGCTAATTCCAGACATGGAATTCTTAATGTAGTGGAGTAGTTTGCTACTTTCTCATACTTTCTGATTTTATAGTGGCCAGCTGAATCAGGCAAACCTTGTGCTTTGAAAAATTTTAGTTTTTTTAAAATCCCAAAGTATATGAGATACTGCATTTCTGTTGTCTTAAGATCATATTATTCTTGGGATACAAGAAAACAAACTACAAGATACATGTGAAAAAAGGTGAAAATATATATAAAAAGGAAACATTTTGTGTGTGTGTATATATATATATGCTTAGGTATGGATCTATATCCATGTCTAACATACTTGCACATACATGTATGTGTGCCTGTAAATTTCCTTTTATATTACTTCTGGTTTTTGTATCTTCTTTCCTCCAAAGTAAACTTATCTTTTGATTCCATTTTCCACAGCCTTTTTGAAGTTCCATTTTATGTAACTTTGGCATGGACTATCGCCTTGTGACAGGAAGTAGCAGTGTTTCAGCAGTATTTCACTGACTCTCCACTACTGTTTCACATCCTGTAGGATTGTACTTCACCCTGTGTTAGTCACCTTGGGCTGCCATAACAAAATATCATAGACTGTGTGGCTTCAGCAACAAAAATCTGTTACTCTTAGCTCTAGAGGCTAGAAGTCCAAGGCCAGGGTGCTAGCATGATTGGGTTCTGGTGAGGGCTCCCTTCCTAGCTTGCACATAGTTGCCTTCTTGCTGCATTCTCAACATGGTTTGGGAGGAGGCAGGGAATTTTGGAAGGGTTTGGGAGAGCTTACAAGCTCTTTGGGGATTCTTATTATAAGGGCACTAGTTCCATCTTGAGAGCTACACTTTCATGACTTCTTGAAGACATTATTATTTTCCAAAGGCTCCATCTCCAAATTTCACCACATTGGGAGTTAGGGCTGCAAAATATGACTTTAGAAGAAACACACTTTAGTCCGTATCAACCCCTTTGAGGTGAAACCTATCAATGCCTTTGATTAGTAAAGTGTGTATAGAAGCTTCTAATTGTCAGGACTTGGATCGCTAGCCCACTCTATTCCTGCTCTGGAGGTTGTGGAGTAGCAAGATAGAAGCAATGTGAATTGCTGAGCCAGGGCATGGATAGTGCTTCCTGCAGGACTGACTAGGCTCCATGGGTTGGCATGACCACAGAATGAGTTTCTCTGTATTAAGAAAGGGGCGTTGCTTTTCTGGAAGTTTTCACCACAGCATCACATACTCTACTTCTTAATAAAACATTCAACATACATATGTGTCTTTCTCCTAAAATAATAAATTTAGAAATCTTGATTTTATATTATTTTGAAATTTGTACCATTCTTGAAAAGAAAATTCATGAAACAAATTGTAATTTACATAAAACCACAGTGAGTTTTTAAAGAACCTTATCAGTGCAGTTTCCAGGAAACTGAATCTTAAAAAGCATTGAAAAATGTAAAGTTCACCAATTCATGTTATTTTTGTTCAGATAGTAAATTAGGGGAGTTGTCTTGAATGTTACTGATGTCATATTAAAATATAGCTCAGAAGAGTGTGCAGGGTACACTTAGCTGGTAAGACATCAGTTGAGATAGACATACAACTCCAGCTCCTGAATCCAGCTTTCTGCTAAGACAGGCCCTGGGAAGCAGTGGTATTGGCTCAAGTACTTGGTCTCCTGCCCACACTTGGGAGAACTGAATCATGTTCCTAGCTTCTAGATTAGATCTAGACCAGTTCTGGCCTAGCCCTGGCCATTGTGTGCATTTAGGGGAGTGAATCAGTGGGTTGGAATTCTGTGTGTCTTTGTCTGTCTGCCTCTCAAAATTTAAAACAACAACAACAAAAAAACGAACACATGGAAAAAATATGTTATTCCACAAATACCATCAGCTTTCTGGGAAGTTTTACAAAGCATGTCAGTTTTTTTTTTCTTATCTTTAAAAAGTAGATGGTAGTGATGACCTATCCTACATCAGAGTCCAATTGTGAGGGACAAATGAGGATGAAGTATAATAAAAATTTTGTATGGTCTTCTTAGATTTCTGAAGGGGCCAGCATGTGGTACAATGTGTTAAGTAAGCCTCCATTTGTAACACGGATATCTCATGAGTGCTGATTTGAATCCTGGTTGCTCAGTTTCTGATTCCTGCTCATGTGCCTGGGAAGGCAGCGAAGGTGGCTTGAGTACTTTGGCCCTTTCCACCCATGTGTGAGACCGCAATGGAATTCCTGGCTCCTGGCTTCAACCTGGTGCAGCCCTAGCTGTTGCAGTTACTTGGGTTGTCAAACAGTAGATTAAAGATCTCTCTGTCTCTCCCTCTCTCTTTGTTGCTCTTTCAAATGAATAAGTAAATATTTAAAAAATTCTCAATTAATAATTTTTTTATTATTTAGATACAATTACTAGAAGTCTTCAATTTCATTTACATAAAAACTATAATCTCAGTGACATTGTGTACTCCTTTATACCAGTTGAGAATGAGGGAGTTGAATATTAACTATTCATAAAACTAATATATGGAAATTTCAACTTTGTCAAAAAAATTTCAGCTCTTGTTGATAATAACAATTAAAATCCAATCAAGGAAAAATAGTTCATCTTGGCACACCTGTGAAAAATGGGACTTAATTAAAGCATAAATATGTTGATATTTGGGAAATGAATTCACAAAATTCAGTTTTCATGATTAAAAATTACCTTTACCTGTTTGCTTGTTTATATAGCTCCCAATGTTTTCAAAACCTCCAGGAGCTTAATTTCACCAAGCTTGTTTTTATTACCTAAATACTTTATAAAAACTGGTAATTTTTTAATTTTTATTTTTTTACAAAAGAGGGCAAAGAACATGCTATTTGCTTTCTATTACAATGATTTTTTTTCTTTTGACACCTAAACACTCACTTAGTCTCAGGTTTAAAACAAACAATAGAACAATCATAGCAAGTATGTGGATAATCCTTTATCATTTGTAATGAATTTTCTACATCATGCCTCATTTGCCTGTCATAACTGTCTTAGGAGATTAGTCCTGTTATTTACATGAAATTGACAAGGAAACAGACATAGTATATTTGGGAATAGAGTCTCAAGTCCAGGCTTTAGAATTCAGTGCAATTTTTCATTTCCTGAATACCAAATTCTCATAAACTTAACAGAATTTTATGTTTAAATCTTCTGTTCTTCTAGCGCCCACCTTCTTCTACCCAGACTTATTTTTTCGGGGTTTGTACTTCAGCTTGAGTTTAAAAAGGGGGGAATGCTTTCTAATTATTCTGACAAAGAACCATGAGTATGTGTTTCTTGGAAAACTGAACACATGTCTTAATGCATTTGTGTCTGTCCAGAGCCCTCATGGATGGCCATTTATAACTGATCAGAAACACCTGGGGTGTTTCCTGGTTGTACCTCTGTGACTGCTGTTTGACAGCTTTTCTGCCTAACCCTTTCAAAATCTGTTTATGTGAAAATTCATCAAATATAGTTGTTTTCTGAATGAATTACACTTTTGACTTTGTTTTGGTCAGTTTGCAAACGCCTTTCTAGAGCTATAATGTTCTCTGTGTAATTTATGTCGGAAAAGATTATATCTTATTTTGCATGCTAAGATTTCTTTAAAATTATTTATTATTCATATTACATCTTAAACCGGTGCTGGTCTATGCAGATTTTAAATGTGTTTGTCATATATCATTAGTCACTGTGTGAAATCTCTCAGTAATAGTTAGCCCTTGAATTTTCTGCAGCTAAGGAGAATTTAACACTGATTGATGGCAGATCACTTAGCTGGTTGGCAGACTTTCCAATTTACGGTGAGGAAATTGCTCTTTTCTTTTTGTTCATTCCTTCTGCTGCTTGTGCTGAGCAGTAAGACATATGTGCCAGACTGCACGCGAGAAACAGCAATGGATTGGCAATACGGCATGTCTTTTTTACAATTATGATTTTATCAGTTTCTCAAACGGCACAGGGAATGTCAAATATCTTTGATGACAGTCTTCCATTATTATAGGCAGTTTGCTATGTGCTTCTCATACTCTAACTCCCCACATGCATAGCTTCCCCTCTCTTGCATGATAAACTGGCCCTGAGCCAGGACAAAAAAGTCTGTGCTTTCTCAGAAGTCCCTGGTATTTTTGACTGCAGACCACCTCTGCTATCAGTTTAACCATTTTCTCTTTACAAATGCTCAGAAAAACAGCTCTCCATCATACTGTGTTGGATACAATAGCTGAAAAACATATTGGCCACAAGCAACTCAAAATTCAACCTAGACAGGCTTAAACAAATGATGATTTATTTTTCTTACATCAAAAGAAATCTGAGTAGACAATTTCTGTTGTTGGTTCACCTGCTTATAGATGAGTTTAATGATACTAGGTTAGAACATTGGCTTTGTTCTTTATGGGTGTAGAATGGCCACGTTGCTCTCAGATACCATGTTAGAAAGAGGGGGATGACAAGGCAGTGGGATTTTACTTTTAAGATTGTGTCTATACAAGAAGGGTGGGAGAGGAAAACACTCCCACAAAGACTTCCCTAAATGCCTCATTAGCCAGGAAAAACAATACATTCCCATCTTTAGGCCAATGAGTGAACAAGAAAAATGAGGTTGCCATAATGTCTACTTTTCAGAAAATTAATAGACTCTAGTGTAGTCATTTTTTTTTACAGGCGGAGTTAGACAGAGAGAGAGAGAGAAAGAGAGAGAAAGGTCTTCCTTTTTCTGTTGGTTCACCCCCAAGTGGCCACTGCGGCTGGCATGCTGCGCCAATCCGAAGCCAGGAGGCAGGCGCCTCCTCCTGGTCTCCCATGCAGGTGCAGGGCCCAAGCACTTGGGCCATCCTCCACTGCCTTCCCAGGCCACAGCAGAGAGCTGGACTGGAAGAGGAGAAACCGGGACAGAATCTGGCACCCCGACTGGGACTAGAACCCGGTGTGCCAGCGCCGCAGGTGGAGGATTAGCCAAGTGAGCTGCGGTGCCGGCCTAGTGTAGTCATTTTATTTTTATATTACAGTCTTCCAAAACAACTATCCTACATTCCTACCTCCGTTTGATCTAGTCTACTAAGCATCCCAATTTAATGTGCTTTAAAACTGAGTTTTTACTTTCTCCCTGTGTAAAACTATTCAACATTATTGGCATAGATCAATATATGGAAATATATGAAAAACTCAACTTTGTCACAGAATTCAAAGCTCTTGTTAATGATAGCAATTAAAAGCCAATCAAAGAAAAATGGTTCATCGTAGCACACCTGTGCATTTCTGGTATGACTCTTTTTGCCTTATAATTTTAGGCATATTTTGTTGTGGTTCAAACAAATTTTTTTGTTCTTAGTGTAGAACAAATAATAATGTATGATAAAAATTTATAGCAGTAGTTTTCATTTACTTTTCTATATTATAAGCACTTGTGTTAAACACTTTCCATTAATTCTCATTTTATCCTCTCAGCAAAGTATGAGGTGAATATTAGCGTCTCCATATTCCAGATGAGAAGACTACAGCCCACAGCCACTACGTAACTCAAAGCATAGACAGCCTGGCTATGACACTCATTTTTTAACTCTTCTTGTTTCTACCTGCAATGTTCTCTCCTTCCCAGGGCTAAATTATTCAAAGAAGTGGCTATCATTGAATAGCTTTCAGGTCCTACTCAGGTAAAGTGTGTAATGGACTCACAGGAATCCAGTTCTACACCTGTGCTTTTTTACCCTCTTAGTGCTTTTCACTGACAGAGATAATCCCTAGGTTCAATAATTTACCTTTGCTCTCTGTGAGGTTTCAAGGCACGGGAGTATTTCCTGCAAAGAGTACATTCAGTGGCATTTCCACAAAACCTGAAGTTCAAGCTCTATAAAAGATGCCACTGTGCAGCACAGGTCAATATCTATATTGTAAAATTATAGACCATCAATATTGCTGTGTTTGGAGCTTGTGACATTCTTCTCTTCTTCCTATTCCTTCATACCCACCCTTGCACAGTTCTAGAATCTTGCTAGAAGCTCCAAAAGGATGAGTCTAAAGAATGTACAAGGTCATCAGTGAGATCCCTCTCTAGTGAGAACTTGAGATTGACTGGACAGTTATTTTTCTCTAGCAACAACTTCCTGATGGTTGGGGTCTCTGGTCAGGCAAGACTCTCATCACTCCTTCATTGTTAGATACAAGCAAGGTATCAACGTTGTATGACTGGGATTCAGCGAACTTCCCTTTACTCTAGATCTCCACAATGGACACCTCTTTAAGTTGACTTAGCCTTGTGTTCAAGAGGCCTATATGGTATGTTCCTTATTAAATTACCTATTTATTGAAGAAATATCTAATGAGTAATAACTGCATGACTATCATCTGTATTGATACCAGAAATAAGCCTGTGAATTCAATAGAAAAATTCCAGCCAAAAAGCCTCCTGGAAGGAGAGGCTGTTTAGCAGCTGAGATGCCTGCATCCTGTATTGGAGTGCTTGCCTTCAATTTCCAGCTCCAGTCCTTGACTCCAGCCTCCTGACGCTGCAGATCTTGGGAGGCAGCAGATGATGGCTTGGGTAATTAGGTCCCTGTCACTCACATGGGAGACCTGGATTACATTCCTAGCTCCTGGCTGGAGCTTGCCCCACCCCCAGCAGTTTAGTCCATTTGGGTAGTGAATAGGAGCTCTCTGTTTTTGTGTCTCTCTATTTCTCAATGTATGTCTCCACCTTTCAAATTTGAAAAATAATTAAAACCTGGGATAGCAGTAGAAGATGGCCCAGGTCCTTGGGCCCCTGAACCCACTTGGGAGACCCAGAGGAGGCTCCTGGCTCCTGGCTCCTGGCTTCAGATTGGCACAGCTCCGGCAGTTGTGGCCAACTAGGGAGTGAACCATCGGATGGAAGACCTCTCTCTCTTCTCTCTCTCTCTGCCTCTCCTCTCTCTGTGTAGCTCTTTCAAGTAAAACAAATAAATCTTTAAAAAAATAGAAAAATCCCCATGGATCACATATTCTCTACCCAGTTTAGTTGTCATATTAAAATAATTGCTTCATAATGAAAATATTAAATACTATATTCTCTGTAAAAATATTCATATTTTACTTGCCTCATCTCACAGTGCCTCATTTAGTGGTGTTCTGGAATTGACTCATATTAGCTCATAAGATCCAATTATAAAAATTTCAGGAATTTTGCAAGTCAATTTTTAAAAGTAGTAATTATTTAATATACATATAAATCAAGAACTAAATTTATTATAACACAAATATACTAAAATTATTACTTCTTAATTATTTCATTACATTGCTGTCTCATCTATGCTCTGAGCTTTACTTACTTTACTTTCGCAGATTGTATGAGAATGGTGGAAACACTATATAGTGGTCTTTTACTACTTCCCAACTCCATGTTCAGTGATATCACATTACAGTAAGACATG
The DNA here is from genome assembly GCF_964237555.1 of Oryctolagus cuniculus. NCBI lineage: Eukaryota > Metazoa > Chordata > Mammalia > Lagomorpha > Leporidae > Oryctolagus > Oryctolagus cuniculus. The sequence goes on from NC_091449.1 coordinate 42,920,875, forward strand.
TTGGGAAATTTATAGCATGAAAACCAGCAAATGCTATAAATCATGTCCTTTTGATATTCTGGGGAGAGAGTTAAATATTTACAAGCACATTGCTGGCCACATCCTGCTGTGATCCTTTTATTAACCTTCACAGCATTTATTTTTGGCATAACATATTCATTAATTCTTTCAGCCAACATTTGCTTGGTATATACTGAATATTAGGCACATGAATAAGAAAGAAGCTGAGGATTCAGAAATGAGGACAGTGTTGTCTTTGACCTCAAATCATTTAGAATCTAAAATGAGGCTGACAAATGCACAAATAATTATGCTACAGGGTAATGGATGTGATAATAGTAGCAAGTACTAGATAAGAAGAGCTAAAACAATGAAGTAATTAAGTGAGTCAGAAGGTTTGGGACTTGAAGGAAGAGAAGGTGTTTGTCAGGCAGAAGAGGCATTAAGGGCATAGCATACAGAAGGAAATGTTTACAAAAGATCCAAGGCTTGTACAGCTGGGTGAGTTTGCACATACTAATTGCTCAGTATGGCTAAAAATGCTTAGTGGGAATGGTGGTAGAGTAGAGAGGTATCCCAGGACCAGCTCACAAAAGACCGTGTTTTCATCATCTTTGAGGCTGATACAAGGCTTGGAGCATAAAATTAATCAATAAACATTTGCTGAGTAAGTGCTAAGAAATTTGCAGTTGCTTTCAGGGCAATGGGAGCTGCTAACCATTGTGCCTGCTATTTCAAATATTTGTCATAGGGAGCATTTTTAAAGGACTTATTAATTTGAGTGGCAGAGTTACAGACAGAGAGAGGGAGAGACACAGAGAGACACAGAGAGACACAGTCTTGCATCCACTGGTTCACTCACCAGATGGCCAGAATGGCCAGAGCTGGGCCAACCCAAAGTGAAGAGTCAGGAGCTTCTTCTGGGTCTCCCACGTGGCCGTGGGGGCCCAGGGACTGGGACCATCTCCCACTGCTTTCCCAGACTATTAGCAGAGAACTGGATTGGAAGTGGAGCAGCCAGGACTCAAACCTGTGCGGGATGCTGGTGCCACAGGCGGAGGCTTAACTTACTACACTACAGTGCCAGCCCCATAGAGAGCATTTTTAAAGGAAACGAGCAAACAAAAAAACAAAACAGGTAAATATGCCCTGATGGCAAAGCTTTTCTTTTAACATTTTTGCTTAACACCATACCTGAAAGCTATCTGGTATTCAGAGGATGTGAACTTCCATCCAACTTCTCTTCCTATGGCAATATTTTAAACAGATACTTCAACAAAACTGAACAATCAAAGAAAGGCCCTCCTGTGAGACAGGGGTCCTGAGAGTGAGAAAGACTGTTTGGAAATGTGTTATAGACTTTTCTGGACTGTTTAGTAAATGATTAGTCATGTTTCCATGAAAAGAACTGTGTGGGGATAATGACTTATGGTAATGTATTTTCTACCCAAATGAGAATTTTTGAGATTTGTTAAAACCTTCCATTGCTTCCATGCAAAGATAATCCTCTGAGAGACAAGGTCTCAATTAATACAAAATTTATTACAGCAGAAATGTGTAATTCCCCGTTAAGAGGCTGCTTGGCTCCTGGACCTGAGAGAGACTTGACTGAGAGTATTAACCTATTTGAAGAAAGGATATGGAGAATCTACAGCAGTTTGGTTAGCAATGAGAGTTTTGGAAAAGGAGAGTGAGTTAAAAAGCAGTTAGTATTGTTCAATATTATCTGGTTAAGCTCCAGTAATGGTAGAGGGTGAATTGACAGCAGTGCCTAAGTGTAGTAAATGAGTAGGTCTATCCAAATTTTCCAAAGGAAAATTCTCTTTGCTCTGGATCAGAGTACCTTCTTCTGATTCTCATCTGGCTAATAACATAGTCTATCCTCCAACAGGGAAAAATCCAACTCAACTAGAATTTAATTAAATTCACCCAAAGTGTCAGGCACTATTTGAGAAGAAATTATATTACCGTATTTGTTTAAGAATATTCTATTGCAATGGACAATTAAATGTCTCATTGTGCATGAAAAAATTGTGCTGATTATTTATTCATTGATCATGAGCTTGATGACTATGAGCTGCCATTTCAACTTCCTGCTACCCTCTCAACACACACAGACATCGAATTGCTGTTTTATGAGTTGACAAAGGCATTGCTGAGCCTGCAAGACCAGATTTGACCATGAGCTGTGGGAATAAATGTAATCCTAGTGAAGGCTGTTGGAAGGAAGCCAGCTGGCCTTTCCTGGTGACCCTCCTCTGCATCAAACAATATCTTTCTCATGGAAGTTTTACGGTTTTTCACAAATTAGAGATTGGATAAAACAGGATGGTAAATTTCATTGAAAATATGTTGCTGTCAGGACAGTTCCTAGTAGCTTCAAATCCTATAATATCTGGCATTTTATTTTGATTCTTCCTTGCTATTTCTTTTTCTTCAAAGTAAGTTCTGAAAAGCATCCAAGAGATGATCTGTATAGATTCCACTCTATCAATCACCTTTGTAGAAGTTTGTCTTAGAAGTTCTTCTTCCTGATGTTCACCTCATTGACTCTTCCACCAAGATTTCAGTTCTGTTCAGTGTTTTCATTCTCAGAGAATCCATTCCTGTCTCTCTAACACAGCACCTTTCAACATGTTTTATCACCTCATCCTGTCTTACTTTTCTTTATAATGCTTATACAACATAATGCTTGAAAATAATAGTTATTTCTTTTCTGTTTCTTCTCTGAGAAAGTAAGCCCTTTCAGCACATGGATATTTATTAGTTTATGTTTCAAACCCCAGTGTGTACAGTCATATTTTGGAACTGCTTATTTTGGTTATTCAGGTTAATTTAGAGTTATATTACCTGAATCAAATTTCCAATTTACCCATTTTTAAGAAATGTTTATTTATTTGAGAGGTAGAGTTACAAAAGGGAGAAGGAGAGACAGAGAGAGGTTGTCCATCTGCTGGTTCACTCCCCAAGTGGCTGCAATAGCTGCAACTGAGCTGATCTGAAGCCAGGATCCAGGAGCTTCTTCTGAGTCTCCCAAGCAGGTTCAGGGCCCAAACATTTGGGCCATCTTCAACTGCTTTCCCAGGCCATAGGAGAGAGCTGGATTGGAAGAGGAACAGCCAGGACACCAACCTGAGTCTATAAGGGATGCTTGCACTGCAGGTGGAGGCTTAGCCTACTATGCTACAGTACCAGCCCCAACTTACCCATTTTTATAAAGATTTCCATCTAAATTACTAAAAGGAAATTGTACATTTCTTCTCTGAAAGCACTGAGTACAATAAGAAGTCTGGGCCGGGGCCGCGGCTCAATAGGCTAATCCTCCACCTGCGGAGCAGGCACACCAGGTTCTAGTCCCGGTCGGGGGGCCGGATTCTGTCCCCGTTGCTCCTCTTCCAATCCAGCTCTCTGCTGTGGCCCGGAAAGGCAGTGGAGGATGGCCCAAGTCCTTGGGCCCTACACCCGCATGGGAGACCAGGAGAAGCACCTGGCTCCTGGCTTCGGATCGGCGTGGTGCACCGGCCGCAGCAGCCATTGGGGGGTGAACCAGCAGAAAAGGAAGACCTTTCTCTCTGTCACTCTCTCTCACTGTCCACTCTGCCTGTAAAAAATAAAAATAAAAAAATTTAAAAAAAGAAGTCTGAACTATGAGGCAGACACCTTCACTCTATTTTCATGTATAAATCTTACACAATAATTTGCAATGTTTTATAGAATATTCCTGTATACATCTGGGTGTGCCATTTTTCCACTCTAGAATTTCTAGTTTTCTCACTTTTTCTTCCTGATTCCCAGATTCATTGTGAAAAATAAAATGCAGTAGCATCTATAAAACACTTTCAGGGTTTTAAAATACAATGTTACTTGTATATTATCATCACTATTTTTGAACTAAACTGGATTAAACACTTGACAGCTAAGATTTGTCTTAAAGGACATTATGTAGTCCCTTTATCTTAGTTATATATAATCCAGGACCTCCAAAGTTAATCAATAAGCTTTTTTTCTCCTAGTATGTGCCTATTGTGTACCCTTCAAACCTGAGAAATACATATGAAGTCATGACAAGCCCATGCAATCGGCTGATAATAAGTTTTAAGTGTGAATCCCTTATGTGAAATAGCATCCTTACCTCTTTATGTGGAGAATTATTTCTCAGCCTTGAAGATTTCCTGCCAGGTGTTTATTACAGCTCCATGCTAGTTCCAACCCTGAGACAAGAGATGCAAATTGAAGTATTTATGTCATTGGTTTGCAGGGCAGCCCACAGAGAAAAAAGAATGTGTTTGTAAACTCTGAACATAGGTGGACATTTTTGAAAGCCTCCAAATCTGACAGAATGATTTCCAACAAAGAATGCAGTATTGTTTATTATAACTTTGAGTGGCAGCCTAATATATTAAATCAGTTCAGAAGATTGTAAAATGCATTAGCATTAGCAATTTAATACCTTCAACAAATTTAACTGTCACTCAGGAGCATATCTACCCTTGTTGTTAAAAAAGCAAAACAAACAAAATAGCCAAAAATCAAAATCATTTCTTGATGGACAATAATGTTCAAGGACACAAAAGCTTTTCCAGTGAACATAACCACACACAGGAAAGGCATGCTGCATTTAGCAAAATTAAGTGACATTAAATTAAGATAGACGTTTGGCTATGGCTGTACAACTTCAATCCTTAAAAAAGTTTGACAAAATAATGAACAGGACACCACCTACCACCTAGGAAATATTGCTCATGAAGATGCAGGAGCAATGTCTCTCTATCAGAAAGTAGACTTCTTGAGTCCATAGTCGCCTGTCAGTGTTGTCCTTTTATTGATCAAAAAGTTTATGAAGTATTCCTGATAGTACAGTCAGTTTTACTGCCCTGATGTTAACTGAAAAAAAGAACATGAGACATCACATAAAATGTATTTAAAATTTAGCAAATTATTATTGGAAGCCTATGCAAGACATCATTATCATGAGTACTGTTTGCCAGTCATCAAATTAAGTGCTTAATCTCAGGGCCAGAGCTGGGGCATAACAGGTAAAATGCCATCTGCGGTGCCAGCATCCCACATGCGCAGCCAATTTGAGTTTCAGCTGCTCCACTTCTGATTCTGCTCCCTGCTAAAGCACGTGGGAAAGTAGTGGAAGATGATGCAAATCCTTGAGCCTGGAATCCATGTGGGATATCCAGAAGAAGCTCTTGGCTCCTGGCTTAAGACTGGCCACATAGCTTTGCTTGTTGCAGCTATCTGTTGAATGAAACAGCAGATGGAAATCTCTGTCTCTGTCTCTGTCTCTCTTTCTCTGTAACGCTCCCCTTCAAATAAAAAAAGAACTTAAAAAAAGTACTTAATCTATCCTATACTATTTCACTGGAATCTTTCAAACAAGTTTGTGAGATTATAATTATTTTTTTCTGTAATGATGTCCATAAAGTGGAAATAACCTGCTTAAGAGTCTCCAGATCATAAATGACTGGGCCAGGCTTGGGCAAGAAGTCTTTTGATTGTCACTGGTATTTTAGGTTGGTCATAGGCTTTTCAGTTACAAAGTGTATATTTTAGAATTTTTAGGTAAAATGTATGAGCTCACATTGATACTTCCAAATCAGTTACACTTAGATTCATTCACCTTCTATCACATGGCTGCTCAATCATAATGAAAACTGAATTAACAACCAAGTTACTGATTTTCTTTATACTGTGTCTTATATAACAATACCAATAATATCATGAGAAATATGATTACCGAAAAGAGTAGTATAGTTCTTTTAACCATTATTTACAATCTGTTCTTTATATCCAAAGGGGATATGAAGAAAAGTTACTACTTTGACATTATTTGGAACAAGCCCTATCTATGCAGTTATACTGAAATCTCCATACATAATAAGATAATTTCATGCCACTTTTAATTATTAGAAGTTGCTTTTGATTTTTGTAAAATAATTATATAAAATCTGTATTTTGGTCCAAATTTAAATCTACTAAGCAAGTTATATACATAAAAGTCTGGCTTCTAATCCTGTGTCCTCCATCCTCTCCCCTCCTTTGCTTAAAGATTTATTTTACAGTTTATTCTTCCATTGCTTTTTTTTCTTGAGATGAAATAAAATGTATGTGTGAGGTTGTAGCATACTAAACATACACTCTCTTTTATGATTGGTGTTTCACTTAACAATGAATCTTACAGAATATCCCATTGTTGCTTAGAGTCATAGTCTTAATTTCTGTCTACAGGTGCATAGTATACTATATTCCAGTCTCCTATTTATTTATTTGCTGCAACTAATAGCCTTGTTTATATGTCTTTTTAATATGTCACCACTGTATCTTTGGGATAGATTCCTAGAAATATAATTGTTTCATCAAATAGTAAATGAATATGTAATTTTGTCTAGGTATTGCCAAATTTCCTTCCCCTAGAGTTCTAGCATTTGCATTCCCATCAGCAATGTATGAGAAATCTATTTCCCCACAGCTTTGTCACAGAGTATGTTGTCAAGCTTCTGGAACTTTGCCAATCTGATAGGTGAGAAAAGTTATTCTAGCAAAGTGTTAATTTGCATTTCTTTCTCCATGTGTACAGTTGAGCATCTTTTCAAATGATTGAGAGGCATTTGTGGTTTTTTATTTGCACTGTCCAACTTTTCTGTGAAGTGTTTTATACTTTTTCTCTCTATTGTTTTTAAAAATTTGTATTTATTTATTTATATTTAATTGAAAACTAGAAAGAGAGGGAAAACAAGGAAGAGAGATGGAGAGAGAGAGAAAGAGAGAGAGAAAATGAATGAGAACAAGCACACTTCTGTCCATTGGTTCGCTCTGCAAATGCCCACATAGACAGGGCTGGGCCAAGTTAAATCTAGGAGCCAGGAACTCAATTCTTATCTCCTACTGGAGTGGCAGGAATACAAATTCTTGAGCTATTACCTACTGCCTTCTAAGATGCACTTTAGTGGGAATATGAAATGGAGAGCAGAAATGGGACGTAACCCTGCCATTCCAATATGAGATTTGAGTCCTAATCTGTGTTTAACCATGGTGCCAAACCCATCCATTCCTTTTTATTTGTAAGGTGCTGCTTACATATATGAAATATCAATCCCTTGTGATATAAATGCTAGTTTTGTTCACTTTGTCTTTTTTTTACTTTGCTTGTCTCATTACATTTTAATTAATCAAATTGATCAGGCATCTCATTAAAATTGATTTATTTTCTCTAATAAAACTGGTATCTTAATTTCTTGGGGCTTGTTTAAGAATTTTTTACAGTTCCTTCCTGAATACCATTATGCACATGGATTCTGGTTGCTTTGTGTCCATTTTCAGTAGAAATGAGCTGAGGTTTACTGATTGCTTTCCACTTCAGTCACTGTGTTTCTATAGACTTAATTTTTAAAAAAGTTTACACTATCTTCTCTGGTTTTCCATTCCATGATTGGCATCTGACCATTTAAGGGTTTGCTGCAAGTTATTCAGTCTTTCCGAAGAATGTACTGTTGTTTTGAAGCTACAACCAATAATTTTGCCATAAAGACAGATGTGATGTCATGTGAAAGATTACTATCTAGGAGGCTCATGCTGCTGAACAAGGCTTAACAGAGTCTGTATGTGTCACCTTTGGGGAGGAAGTGATGCAACTAATTCTGAGCAAAGCATCATCCTCTATATTTTATTCTCTCTTGACTGGGTTTATTTTTTGTTAATTATCTTTGTAATGTCATACTCTCAGGGCACCATGTTTCAAATTTTGTTTTTCCTTTGCAAGTAAATTTTTGCATTTGGAATTAAGTATGTACAGTATGAAAGCACTATTAATTTACTACTTATAGACAAATATACACATAGTTACCTTCTATAAAAATATTTTATAAAACTATTGAAATACTTGCATCATTAATTGTTTCCAAATAAAATACTTATACACACTTGAACAACATAAACTTCTCAACCCCCTATCTATGCTACCATCTAAGTAAGAGAACCTGCAATTTTGTTTGAGAGACAGGCAAATAAACATTCTTGTTTTAGTATATGGTTTAATATGCGTCAACAGGAAAATGCAAAGGGACATTCACTATCTTAGACATTTTTAAAATCGTCTTTTTTCCTTAGAAGGGGGAGGGGGAAGATATATTTCATCTTCTGATTCATTTCACAAATGCCTGAAACAGCCAGGATTGAGCCAGACCAAAGCCAGGAGCCTGGAACCCAATCTGGGTGTCCCACATGGGTGGCAGAGACCCAAGTACTTGAGCCATCACCTGCTGCCTTCCAGAGTGTGCATGAGTCAGGAACTAGAATCGTTAGTGTAGTCAAGACTTGTTCTAAAGACTCTGATATGGGGTGTGAGTATCCAAGTGGTGGCTTAACCACTGAGTCCAAAACTTACTCCTAGTTAATTTTTGATTTTGTAGTTGGCAAAACTGGTTTTAATTTTTATTCTGATAATATTGATAAAAAAGCACAAAGGTAATGTACATCCTAAAATTAATTCTGCAATAAGTAAGAAAAAGGAATTGGGGGTTGGGTTCCTTTGTAGATTTAAAGAGTGTCATCAAATTTTGGTCTCAAAAAGTTTCAATGTAAAATTGGTATTTTTTTACTAGTTTTTAAGTTTAATTCAGTGTTCCTTTTTCTTTTTAAAACTATTTATTTATTTATTTGAAAGGCTTAGAGAGAGACAGGACAGATAATGAATCTGCTGGCTCACTCTGCAAAGGTCTGAGAGGGCTGGGCTGTTCAAAGTCCAAACCAGGAGCCAGGAACTACATCCAGGTATCCCAGTGGGTGGCAGGGGCCCATATGGGATGCAAGTGCTACAAGTGGTGGCTTAATCTGCTGTACCACAACACAGGCTAATTCAACATTTCACTTAATTTTAGCCAAAAGGTTGAGAAGTGTTAATTCAGCTTTTCAATATCAGGTTAATTGGTAATCAAAATTTCACAGGAAATTACACAAATTTCACTAATACAATCATGTGCACTTTTGAAGAAGTAACATGTCTTTTGTTCACTATTTCATATCCAATGTTTTGCACAATAGCTGTTTTGTTAGAAGTGCTCAGTTGAGCCCAAGGAATTAAATGATTTATTATTACTGATATTGTCACGTTTTAAAAACCTGTTCTTTGGGCTGTATTAATGTACCTGTTCAATTTCCTCTGTTCTGAGCCTCAGAACGTCATAGGACAAAACTTTTGCTTAATCTTTTGAGGCTTTCTAGTCCTAGACTTTACTTTTATTTTTGTTTTAAAGATATACTTATTGATTTGAAAGGCAAAGTTAAAGAGAGAGGGAAGGAGAGACACACTGACCTTCCATTTGGTGATTCACTCCCCAGATGCCCAACAATGGCCAGGACAGGCCCATGCTGAAGCCAGCAACTCCATCTGAGACCCCCACATGGGTGGCAGGGGCCCAGGCACTAGGGCCATCTCCTGTGCTTTCTCAGGGAGCTGGATCAGAAGTGGAGCAGCCAGGACTTGAGCCTGTGTCCATATGGAATGCTGACAACACAGGTGGTGGCTTAACCAGTTATGCCACAACGCTGACCCAGAGTCCTAGACTTTAGATGACCATTTCTGCCCCTGGAAATCTCACCCTAATGTTAGTACCATGACCAGAAGCCCTACTAGGTTTACCCATACAACACTTCAGAGAATGTCAGAAAAATCTTGATAGCTAGGAAGAACTACAAGGAATATCCATCCACAAACCAGAAAATCCTCTGCTGGTCTTAGTTGTTCTGTGTTGTGTTTCTTCCCTCAAGTCGTGAAGGCCTTTTTAAATAGAGGTAAATGATACTACTTAACTTATAGTGAAATGTATTGATTTTTTTCTCTGCTTCCTCAAAGGTGACCTCCAGGCAATTGTAGACTCTAAATTATAGCAAGGCAAACAGATATTATGGAATTAACTCAGAAGTTTGAAATCCCACCTCCCTTTACAGTCCATTAAATACTCTATTTTTAATTGAAGTTATAATATTTATTTTCACATTCTCACCTGTTTGGGTATGCTACATTTCTTTGGTAATTTCTCTAGAGATTTAGGCTTGGAATATTTTTTTTTTCTTTCCAATATCTTTAGTGTATTTGTCCTTTTATTCAAGTGTGTTTGGAAGCTGTCTAAAATCTACTTTTTAAAATTTGGAATAAGCTTTTGGAGAAAGTGGAAAATAGTTCATATGGAAAAGACACTATAAACTTATTTATTCATTGATTTGAAAGGCAAAGAGGGTTGGGAGGAGGAGGGAGGGAGGGAGGGAGGGAAGGAGGGAGAGAGAGAGAGAGAGAGATTAACCATCTCTGGTTCACTCCCCAGATACCTACAATGGCCAGGACTGGGTTAGGCAAGGTGAGGGAACTCAGTTCAGGTTTCCTTCATGGTAACAGGGACCCAGCCACTTGAACCATCGCCTGCTGCCTTCCAGAGTGCACTATTCCAACAGGAAGCTGGAATAGGTAGCAGAACTGGAACTCAAATCCAGTCATCTGGTATGGAATGCAGGCATATTAGACTCTAAGGCCAAATGCCTAACCTAGATTTCATTACTAAAGAGAGGCAAACAAACCAAGGTCGCTGCTTGTTCAGTACATGAGATACATAAACCCTTGTCGTAGCGAGGAAAGCTAGTACAAATAAAATATCTGATCCTAAGACTTGAGTCACACAACTGAATTGTTTGGGTTCACTTGTTCTCACAATTAAAGTGATCAAAATAAAATGCTCATTCAGATCATTGTAAGGAAAAATAAAATAAAGAGTAAATTACTATTTGTAGAATGGAATATACACTTATGCTAATATTAGATCTGGTAATTAATTTTTACTTGCAACAGCAACTCAAGTCAGGAATTTTGTTTTTATGTATCTTTTCATCTTTTAAGTTTTATGATTTTTGACTAAAAACAAAAAATATTTTAGTTTTTGAGTAATGCAAAAATATGTAAGCCATTGATTTAATCAATTTTAAGCTAAGAGTCAGGAAACATGTTGTAATTCTGAATGGTGCTAACTTAGTTTAAAGGATATTGCTCATTTATTTAGTAACTGTTTCTTTAGTTTCTGGTATAAGCTAAAATCTACCTGTTGTTCTCTAGCACTTATAATTCAATGTGGAGAAGATAGTAACAACTTCTACTCTTAAAGTTCTAAACCTTAGCAACCTCTTCATTAGTAAAAGAGCTGTATAATTGTCATCCAGATAGTTATATATGTCCTCTAGTCTTTAATATGAATTTGTATTGAATGTCTCATTTATTTCTTAGTAATTGACATTCAAATGCTTTATACATAAGCTTTACTATATAAAATTCTAGGTTGTTGGCTGGGGATAAGATAAGTGGAATATAAATAATAAAGAGCGTAAATTGGCCAAAGAGTCCCTCCTGGTAATTTAGAAGTAGTGTCAAATTTCTTGATTTTTTTGCTACTTTCATATTTCCAGAACATTCCTAATAAGAAATTTCATTCATACTGATCTAGTGCTATCCTTGTTTTCTTGTGTGTAATTGAACTTACTGAAGTAACTGACTCTTATATTAGATACATCACTTAAAATGCTGTGCTCCTTGGAGAGTTGCCCATGCAGCTATGTAGATTAGCTTAGAAATTTCTTGTTTTTCTTTTTTTATTGGCATAATTATGACTTTCATTTTTGACAGAATTAATAGAAAAGAGATCACTGAAAGACTCATTATATGTGGTGAATAAGTGAAGCAATTAATATTTTTTATAGATGAAATTTATAGTTTCCACATGCTTTGATTCTATAATATTTCAATATATAGCTTATTAACGTTTTTCAATGGATTCATTAGGGTGATTTAAATTAAAGAGCACTGATGTATCTGTTTCACAGCTTGTGTCTGAATGTTTAATCCAGATACTTGAGAAATTTGAATAAAGATAACAGAAGTCTAGTTTCAAAGCGAGTGTTTAAAGTAAGCCTCTTTGGGAATAAAAATTTTTAAAAGACTATTAAATATGTCAATTATAAATAAATTCCAACTATGGTGAGGATGATGAATATGCATATATTTAAAATAATATTTTCAAATATTTCTACCTGAAAATAAATGTACTGATATCAGGAATTTGCTATGTGGTAAGGAGTGCTGAAAAGTGAGGCTTCTTTCTAGGGATTGATTCAATCATTGTTCATAAGAAAATCATGAGAGCTTTCCTAGCCTAAATTTTCATTGTAAAATTAGCATTTAGTAAAATATTACAATTCCTGTCCAGCTCTTTCAGTGCATGAGTCGACAATTATCAGATTGAAGGTTTAGTAAAAGCTATAGTGGGAAACTCACATTTAAAAGCTATCTATTTTGAGAATAATATATGGAATAATAGACCATCAATGCCATTTGAAAAAGGCCAAAATAATTATGGCAGGTTGCAGAAGTAACAATAAATTCTTGTCCTATCTGTAGTAATGCCTTTGCAGTGTGCCTTCCTAGAACCTAGTTGAAAAGATTGTGTCTATGTTCCAATCTCTTGAAATGGTCTGCCTGTGTGACTTCCTCTGTGGAGCCAAATTAAGAAGAAGCAGTGTTATACTAGTGGGAAGTTGAAACCCAAAGAGGCTTGGAAAACTTCTGTTCTATTTTTGAATCCTAAGAACAAGGCTAGGCTCTGGCATGGATGAATGGCCATATGGATCATACAATAATTATTCTCAGCAGTGGAAGCAAGCTCAACCAAAATTGGCATAGATGGCCTAGCAGCTGACTCAGCTGCCTGACTGAATGCAGCTTGTACCAGAAGGACTACCTAGCTTAAGAAAACCAAAATCCCAACCCACCAAATAATGAGCTGAATTTATATTTTAAATATACCACTATGTTTTGGGATGTTTTGTTATGCAGCAAAAACTAACTGATGCAACTACAAAGTCTTAATTTCTCCAGACGAAAATAGTAATTATTGTAACACAGATGCAAATACTAATTCAAAATAAATTCCACTCCCATAATTTTGTATTCTAATAACTGTTGTGAGGAATGAACACAAGAAACAGCTTCATGGAGTAGAACAGTGGTACAATTCTATAAGAATGGAGCAGGAATCAAGAGAAAAGAGGAGGACTGCATGCTGATAAATCTTTAAAAATTTATATTGTATACTTCAACATTTCTGAAGTAGATTTTAAAAGTTTTTCATCACAAAAAGTGATAAGTAGGCTAGGTGATGAATGTATTGTTTAACTTTATTTAATAATTTCATAATGTAAACATATCAAAATATTACTTATCTCCCATAAATATATATGTTTGCTATTTATTAAATAAGTTTAAAGAATCAAGAACTAGAAAATGAAATTGCTACTCTTGGGCCAAATTATTTTATTCCTATGCTAGAAAATATTCATTTATTGGGACAAAAAAGCAACCCCTAGGATGCTCTTAAATCATTTCTTTCTCGTTTTAGCCCTTCTGAGTTTTATTTCCAACAGTTCTCTTAGATGATTTGTTAAACATTTGGGTGTGCATTTTTAAGTTCTTATATGGAAAATACAATTTATTTTGAATTTTTGTTGCTTTTGTAATTACAAAGAGAACTTATATCTCTGTTAGTACATTTCCATTTCGTCAACATGACTTGACAGGTACTATCATGCTGCAAAGCTATATAACAGACTGAATACAATTATAAAAAGCAAAATGTCTTTTGACATATCAGTGAGAAAGCATTCCATGAAGCAAGCTGAAATTACATATTTTATATAGCCAATATGGAATCTAGGTTTTTTAAGTCAACTCCATTTTTAATAGCTGTCCTATTATACTCACTAACATACGTCATGATTGTCAGACAATGCATTCTATTTTCATTTAGAAAGATGTACCCATCCTGATTTGATTATAACATCAGGATGAATGCATCTTAAAAATGGAGGTGTTCTTAGAGGCATTAGTCAGGGTTCTCCAGAGAAGTAGAACTAATAGGAGGCCGGCGCCGCAGCTCACTAGGCTAATCCTCCACCTTGCGGTGTGGGCACACCAGGTTCTGGTCTCAGTCGGGGCACTGGATTCTGTCCTGGTTGCCCCTCTTCCAGGCCAGCTCTCTGCTATGGCCCGGGAGTGCAGTGGAGGATGGCCCAAGTGCTTGGGCCCTGCACCCGCATGGGAGACCAGGAGAAGCACCTAGCTCCTGGCTTCAGATCAGTGCAGTGCGCCGGCTGCAGCGCACCGCCTGCGACGGCCATTGGAGGGTGACCCAATGGCAAAGGAAGACCTTTCTCTCTTCTCTCTCTCTCTCACTGTCCACTCTGCCTGTCCAAATAATAATAATAATAATAATAGGAAGTATGAGTATGAGAATCAGTTGTAGAAGCTGTAAAGTCCCTTGGTCTGCTCTTCATTGGCTGGAGACCCAGAGAAAGTGGTGGAGTAATTTAGTACACCTCCAAGTGCTTGAGAACTAGAGTGAGTGCTGATGTAAGTCCCATGATTTGAAGTCCTGCAAACCAGGGACTCTGATATCTGAGGGCGGGAGAAGATTGACATCCAAGCTCAAGAAGGGAGAGGGAATTCTCTTGCCTCTACCTTTTATTCAAATGGTTCCTTATATAATTGGATGAAGCCCACCCACACTGGTGAGGGAAATCCTTACTCAGTTTACAGCTGAAACACTCGTATCTTCTGAAAACACCCTCATAGTCACACAGCAAACTAATATTTTATTTACTACATGGACATCCCTCAGCTTACTGGAGTTAACATGAATGAACCATCACACATCCGTTCCTTATTATACCCTGTCAGGGGACTGAATGCCACCACTGCATGGGGAGTCAGTTTGGAGGGTTTGTGAAAGTAGAGAGAGGAAGGCAGAAGACAAGAGTGGAGAGGTTTCTAAGGTTAAAAAGATTAGAAGAAAAATATAAATACATCTGAGAAGCAGTGTCCATGGAGACAGGCTCAAAGTAGAAAGGGAGTACAGACAAGAATGAAGAAGACAGAAGTGGAGATAAAGAATGTAGCACATTCTTCATGAATGTTGGATTATAAAAGTGAACATCAGGTTATTAGAAAGCTGAAAGAGAAGGTGGTTCCTTTGGTTTGGCTATTTTTAAAGATGGAAACTGTCACTGTCTTCATAAACTGATGAAACGTTACTGTGGAGAGAGAAAATTAAATGATCCAGGAGGAAAAGGGGGGCATTTGGCAACAAAGCTGTCGATGAGATGACAGCAGAGAGGCTCCGGAATTACAGACGTGGCTGAGAATTCTGCCAGCTCACTGAGCCATCTGTAGGACTGCACGGGCTCTCAAAGGGGCCTTTAAACTGGGACTCCAAGAACATTATGCAGTCACATCCTAGTGGACAAAATATTCTATTAAAAATAGTATCACCAGGAAGAATACATAAGAGTTATTTCTATCTACATGTCCCTCAAATTTTCCTTTATAATTTCTTTTCAAATGTTACATTTTCTGTATTCTAAAAAGCTGCTTTTTAAGTTGAAAAAGGTTTTTAAAATATTTTTAATCTAAAAAGCTTTTTTGTGTTATTGAATACTTTCAGGTTGTGGCTATAACTAATCATTAGCTTCAGGTTTTTTTTTTTTTTAATCATCAAAAGTATAGTGAATCCAAGGAAGAAGAAAAGGTGGAATCTGAAAATCAAGTGTCCTTTTGATACCAATTATGAAAGGTGTTTTTTACATTTTTGAAAATATGAATTGTTATTACCCATCCTCTTGCAGTTGATATTTTTGCTCCACAAGATACCTGCTATTCTTGGACACAGCACAAACATTTTATCAGCTATTTGAACATTATGAATAAAAATAACTGATTCTGTCTGAACACATTTAATTTGATTTTCATTCTCCATCTCCATTTTCCAAAAGCTGTAACAATTTTTGTTTTAAAGTTTCATCTATATTTTTTGCTAATCTGCTAAGAGTGAATCACATTCTTAATTTATTTGCCTTTTTTATACTTCAGCTTTGAAACTCATGTTACAATCTAGAAAAATGGTTATGACAACCAAGTTTGAAGTTTTAATAAGAGAATATTTGAGAGTGTCAGTTAATATCCCTGACAGTGGGACATTCATTGAATGAGATAAGAGGAAGTTTGAGGATAAGGAAGAGACCCTTTAAGGCTAGTGACTCTGAGCATCGGAATATTTAGATATGTATTTTGACCTTGAAAAATGTTTTTATATATACCCCACGGATCAAACATTATTCCTTGAGTGGCAAAATGTCAGAACTAAAAGGAAGCTTAGAGATCACGTATCTTCTTTAGGAAATGAGAAAACTGAGGTTTGAGGACTTTGCCAAGGTCATACATACGGATCAGGTTGATTCTCCAGAAAGCAGTGTTTGACAAAGAAACGATGGTGCCCATGTCAGCAGCTAGGGTGAAACCTGTCCATGAAAGGCCTTCCCATCACACATAAAGGATGTGATAGAGACACAGCATGCCCAAGTGAGTCCAGTCACAAGCTTCTGCTCACCTCACTGTCATCTCTAGATTAAATGCTTATTATCATTAAGAAAAGTGCCAATTTAGCCTTAACAATCTGGCACATGTGACAGAATCTTGACCTGAGACTTGTGAACTTACTGACGTTCATAGGAGACCTGCCTTATTTGGCTCTCTGCCCTGCTCTTGTTCCTGAAATTCTCCCTGCAATATTGGTATGATAGTCCTTTCCAAATATGTGCATGATGCACACTGTTCTACAGTCTCTCCCCTCATCTCCATGCTCCCACCATCCAGAGATAAATAAGCAATATCACTGAGAAAAGAAAATACAATATGAATTAAGAAAATAGGGAATATACAAATTCATTACAGTTCTAGTCTTACATAGTTTAAAATCAAAACAAAGTTCATGCACACAGGAAATATTTGCCAGCTAATAATTAAATAGGACAAAATAAGTCAGCAAGGGAATCCTTTGGATTCATTCAGAGTTATGATTTACTTTTCAAAGGACACAGGGAATGGAAACTGTATTCCTAAGGAATAATTGGAACTTGAGTAAGCTATTTCATTTTTTTCTATGGATTTATCTGACTCTGTTACCTGCTGTAAACTCTGTGGCATGTTCATCTATTCCCTCTCATCTTCATTTCGGCATTGCCAACAGAAATTAGGATTGAACAGCCCAAACAAAAGCTGTCACTAGAAAAATTAAGTGAAAGTAGACGTTTGACCTAGTGGTTGAGATGCCCATGACCCATATTGGAGTATTTAGCTTCAATATCCAGCCCAGCTTCAGGCTCCAACTTCCTGCTAATGCAGACCTGGGGAAGCCGTAATGATGGCTGAAATATTTGGGTCCCTGCCGTTTACTGGGAGATCTGGATTGAGTCCCCAGCTCCCAGCTGTTGGATGCTTTGAGGGAGTGAATCAGCAGATGTTAGCTCTGTTTCTCTCTCTTCTCTCTCTCTGCCTCTCAAATAATTTTTATAATGAATTATGCAGAGTTTTCCTCAGGCTCTCAAAAATAGTAAAAATACTAAAATCAGAGGTAATGATGTAGTCTTCAGACACAAATGCAGTAAAATGTGTCAGGAATTAATAAGTAACATCTTTTGCAGTTTCTTCATCTTGTGTTTTAAATGTGAAAACAAAATCCTTTGCTTCACTTTGTGCACATACTAATTAGACAGTTTTTCAGATATTATTCATTTAGGCACATGGAACTAATTAACAGCTAACCCAGTTAGCAGGCTAAAATGAAGGTGATGTTTTTCCTAATACAGGGTTGTATTTTTGAATTTGAACAGGAATACTTTGAGAGCCGCTTGGTCTTACATGACATAAAATATTTTTGTGCTTTTTAAAGTCATTCTGATATTGCTACTATACTCTTTCCTAGGAGACCAGAATATAATTCTGATTTTATTTTTTTCAAAATGATCTTCATCTCCCTTTATTGGAAAATGTCACTTTATCAATCCTTTAGCAATAAACTCCTGCTGCAGCTTGACCTCTCTCTGTAACTTTCGTGACTTTACAATTCATCCTTTAAGTGGAGCTGTCATTTTGGTATGATCCTTGGTTTAATCCTGTTAAACTCCTGCAAGTACCCCATTTTATATATGTTGAACATTTAGTTGAAATGTAAGACACTTTCACAATCCATTTTTCACTTTCAAGGCTGCTACTGCAGAATAGATTCTCCATTCACTCTTTCTGAAACTGGGGGCTTTCCAAGCAGGTTGACATGCCTGAAATTGTCTTATCATTCCCTTCATTTATTTTACTTGTAATTTCTTTATCTGTTCCCATTTCAGATGGTCCTAGGAGTGTCTTGAAACATAATTTTTATTGCTTATAGGATAGTAAAATTCATCCCAATTTCTAAGAGGAGCAAAAGAGACAGCCCTTTGTGTTGTAGGCAAATGGAACAAATCATAGACTGGGTTACATTTTGATCCTGTCACTTATAAGCTCTAAGACTTGGGCAAATCACTTCAACTCCTTTGATTTATCAGTATCATCCACTTCAAATAATTGTCAATAAGTCAATGAATCCACTGAGAATAATGCTTAGAGATAGAGCCACCATTTGTGTTACTACACTAAGTTTATCTCATAAAAGATGAAAGTTCTAAAACGTGTGAAGCACTTCATCTGTGACAAGGACTGTACTTGGTATTTCATTTATTTAAGAATGTTGCCATTAAGGTTGCTTCAAAGAAAGAATGAATTAGTATTTGCTCATATGTTGTATAGAATCTTGTTCATATAAACATAAAAAATATATATTCAGTCCTTCTGCAAGTTTCACTATCTTCCTCTGAAAATGAGCATAATAATGTCACTTAATTTTAAGATTACTTTGAGGTTTAATGAGATCATTTAAAGATCTTAGCAAAATATCCTACAGATAGTAAACATTCAATAAAAGTTAATTAACTGTAGTTGTAGTCACGGTGGTGATGGTGGTAAAGGGAAGAGGCAGAAATTTTCAGCTTATGAATAATTCATGCTCCCCAAATGTTTCTAACATTTCTAATAATATATATACCTAAAATGTGTATTTCATTTTAATGTCTTTTTTGTCTGATGATGTTGTTGATTAGATGTTCAGGAAGACCCACAAAATCTATTTAACCTGTAATGGAGCTGTGTTGTCTTATTAACAGTTCTCTCATCCTGAAATACCATCCCTGCACAATCATGGTTTTACCATTTAGAGTTTCAGATATTTCCATGAAAACTCAAATGAACCACTTTCAGCAATGTGTCTTAAAGAATAAAAATAGGGCCGGTGCCATGGCTCACTAGGCTAATCCTCCGCCTTGTGGTGCCGGCACACCGGGTTCTAGTCCTGGTCGGGGCGCCAGATTCTGTCCTGGTTGCCCCTCTTCCAGGCCAGCTCTCTGCTGTGTCCAGGGAGTGCAGTGGAGGATAGCCCAAGTGCTTGGGCCCTGCATCCCATGGGAGACCAGGAGAAGCACCTGGATCCTGGCTTCGGATCAGCACGGTACGCCGGCCGCGGCTCGCCTGCCGCGGTGGCCATTGGAGGGTGAACCAACGGCAAAAGGAAGACCTTTCTTTCTGTCTCTCTCTCTCACTGTCCACTCTGCCTGTCAAAAAAAAAAAAAATCAAAATATTCTGTAATAGTGTACCTAAACTGAAAATGACATAAATATATGGAGATTCTGACCTGATAAATGTTGAGCTTCTAATGCACCTTGTTGCAATGAGCACACAGTATGATAACTATAGAATATATTCATGTACAATATATTTTTATAAATAAAAAGATAGAATAAAGTATTGTGAGTGTTATAACCATAAAGATAAAAATGTTTGAGGAAACAAATATTTATCATGTTTTACCATTAAACATTATATGCATATATAGAGACATCACATGATATGCCATAAATAAATATAATTTTATGTGTCATTTAACAAAAACTTTAAAAAGGGGGACATTTATCAAATTGAACTGGTGATAATAGACATCTATCCTCAGTTTCAAATATAAGGGCCACCCATTTACTTAATATATGCTAAACTGATCTTCTGTATATAAAGAGAATTGAAAATGAATCTTGATGTGAATGGAAGAGGGAGGGAGAGGGAAAGGGGAGGGTTGTGGGTGGAAGGGAAGTTATGGGGGGGGGGGAAGCCATTGTAATCCATAAGCTGTACTTTGGAAATTTATATTCATTAAATAAAAGTTAAAAAAAATTAAGGGCCACCCATTAGTGCTTTAGTCAGTTATCTCAAGCTGAAATTAGAAAGCAAGAAGGATTTTTGTTTGTAAATCATTGGAAATATGTTTCTTTATTTTCAGCCACAATTACATGGCCTGAATATTCTAAATATTTTATTTGTATATTTATCATTGTTTTCACTCTTTCATTATAGTCTTAATTTTAGAGCTTTTATTTTCTTATTAAGGTTATCATCAAATCAGGATAATTTAAAGATTTATCTATTTATTCAAAAGAGTTACAGACAATGAGAGAGAGAGGGAGAGAGAATGAGACCTTCCACCCACTGACTCACTCCCCAAAGGTCCCCCACAGCTGCAGTGGGCCATACTGAAGCCAGGAGCCTGGAATTCCATCTGGATCTCCCATGAAGGAGCAGGGTCCCAAGTTCTCAGGGAATAAATTGCTGTTTTTTCAGGCACATTAGAAGAGAGCTGGATAGGAAGTGGAGCAACCAGTACTGGAACCAGAGCTCCTACGGTATTCCAGTGTTGCAGATGAAGGCTTAACCCACTGCGCCACAACGCTAGTCCTTACTGGTTTTCTTTTTATGGAATCTTACATAAATAAATATATTGTTAAGTTAGTTAATAGTATCCTTTATTAATCTGTGTAAATTGTCTAGGAAGAATGATTTCATAAGCTCACTTAAACTTCATATTTTTGTTCAGCTAAGAATTCTGACTCTTATTTCAAGTAATTTTGATATTCTGGACCTATAAATGTGACCACAGAAAGATTCTGTTGTTAATTCATTGCTTTTCAAAGTGCTCTTCTTTGGAATTAAACTGCTTGTGAAATAAGAGATGATTTTAGATAGTGCATAACATTTTTTTTCAAAATATGGATTCATTTGAAATGTATTAGTGAACTGAAAATAGTACCTCAATGGGGCCAGCGCTGTGGCACAGCAGGTTAACGCCTTGTCCTGGGGCGCCGATCCAATATGGGCGCTGGTTCTAGTCCTGGCTGCTCCTCTTCTGATCCAGCTCTCTGCTATGGCCTGGGAAAGCAGTAGAAGATGGCCTAAGTGCTGGTTGGGCCCCTGCACCTGTGTAGGAGACCTGGAAGAAGCTCCTGGCTCCTGGCTTCGGATTGGCACAGCTCCGTCTGTTGCATCCAATTGGGGAATGAACCAGCGGATGGAAGATTCTCTCTCTCTCTCTCTCTCTCTTTCTCTGTTTCTCTCTGCCTCTCCTCTCTCTGTGTAACTCTGACTTTCAAATAAATAAATAAATAAATAAATAAATATTTTTTAAAAAAGAAAATAGTACCTCAGTGTTATATTATAAATATTATTGCTTAGATTATTGCAAAATGTTATTAGATTTGAAGTGGGTTTAAAGTAAGTCCTAAGTGAACTTACAGATGTATGAGTATTAGAAATTTGGTGAATGCAGTATAGAATTTTTATAAACCATTCATGAATCAAAAATCATTCAAGAAAAGTGGTTTCAAATTTCCAGCCAAGAGTTTTGTGGGCAAATTTGCCACACAGCCCTCTGTGGGAATGTCTGTGTTGACAAATACAGTGGCTGGAAGGAATTAAAAAGGCATAATCAGTACATTCATAGTGATCAGCATGACAGAAAAGAGGAATAGTATTAAGGTGGTATTAATACCCAGTAAGCACACAAATAAACTTTATCAGCAATTATTTCATGACCAAGCAAACTTAAGCAAGTTTCCTTGCTATAGGTTTTAGAACTTTCCTCTTTAAAAATTCCTATTAATATTTTAATAAAGCAAAAATTTGTGGAATATAATAATTGCTGGTTTAGTTGACTCTTTCCATCAAAATTTGTTGAAGAGATATCCAGTAAAAATATAAGGAGTGACTAATAATTGAGACCTTATCTATAATTATTATTAATAAAAGAAAATCCATTCAATCTAGACTGTTGGCTCTCCAATAGAGATTCCAAAGTACTGGGTGTATAAATAAGACAAAATGTAGTAGTAGTGTAAGAATGTGATTTGGGCCACCTATCTATACTCTAGTAATATGAAGGTTACAGTAGTGTGAAATAATTAGCAGTGCCTATTACAAGTAGGTGTTGGTAGCATTTTTGCTGTTTATTATTACGTATGTGAACTATCTATACATTTATTTTGTCTTTACATACACATTGTGCTTGACTTTTCTTCACATACATGTTTGCACATGCATACCTGCCTTTAGGGTAGTAGGGAGGGACAGGTGCTCATGAGAGAACAGCCTGAGAAAGCACAGATGACATTAGAGTGCTCAGTGTTGTCAAGAATCAACCAACCAAACCAAACAAAACAAAAACAAGGGAATCTCAATAGGAAAAAAGAGCATAGCATACAAGGAATGCCCACCAAAAACATGACGCAACCTGTTTCTGGATGGATGCTGGAGTAGCAATGCGGAAGAACTTTACATGTTTCTCCAAGGTTCTGTGTTTACATCAGAAGTGATGTCACTATAGTGTTAACTAGAGAAAGATGAGTACAAATAACCTCTCTTTGTACCCAAAGAAAGCCTGCCCCTGGGAGGAGAAAATGACAGAGAGGAACAAGTGGTACATTTCTTTCAAATCATTCAGCAACTTGATTTTTGTGAAATATTCTGGCTTGTGAAATAATAAATATTTTAGGAAGTCACAGACTATCAGAGCTATCTGACTATAGCCCTACTCCATTATACATTCCCAGAAATAGTTTTTGTCTATTACTAACATTTACTTTGCAGGTATTATATATCAGTTCCTTTGACACAAATGTGAACAAAATGATATCATCCCTACTGTTATGAAACTAGTAACCAAGCAGTTTAAAAAAGAAGAAAGAATATTTTGATTCCTCGGCTAATATAAACCTTTTTCTGCTAGATCACAAGTTCTATG
Organism: Oryctolagus cuniculus; assembly: GCF_964237555.1. NCBI lineage: Eukaryota > Metazoa > Chordata > Mammalia > Lagomorpha > Leporidae > Oryctolagus > Oryctolagus cuniculus. The sequence continues at coordinate 42,943,957 of NC_091449.1, forward strand.
AGATTGGGGGATTTTTTCTGATTTGTTTACTCATCTATGCAGATCACCTGGGATATCATCAGTGCTCTTCAAATTTTATTAAAATGAATATGCAGGCGGCCAGCACCGCGGCTCACTTGGTTAATCCTCCACCTGAGAAGCTGGTACCCCGGGGTTCTAGTCCCAGTTGGAGTGCTGGGTTCTGTCCTGGTTGCTCCTCTTCCAATCCAGATTTTTGCTGTGGCCTGGGAAGGCAGTGGAGGATGGCCCAAGTGCTTGGGCCCTGCACCCGCATGGGAGACCAGGAGGAAGCACCTGGCTCCTGGCTCTGGATTGGCGCAGCGCGTAGGCCGTAGCGGCCATTTGGGGGGTGAACCAATGGAAGGAAGACCTTTCTCTCTGTCTCTCTCTCTCTCACTGTCTAACTCTGCCTGTCCAAAAAAATGAATATGCAGGCATGCATTTTAACACCTTCAAATTAAAAAATAGTTTCAGGGCCGACGCCGTGGCTCAATAGGCTAATCCTCCGCCTAGCAGTGCCGGCACACCAGGTTCTAGTCCCGGTCGGGGCACCGGATTCTGTCCCGGTTGCCCCTCTTCTAGGCCAGCTCTCTGCTATGGCCCGGGAGTGGAGTGGAGGATGGCCCAAGTGCTTGGGCCCTGCACCCCATGGGAGACCAGGAGAAGTACCTGGCTCCTGCCTTCAGATCAGCGTGGTGCGCCGGTTGCAGCGCACCGGCTGCGGCGGCCATTGGAGGGTGAACCAACGGCAAAGGAAGACCTTTCTGTCTGTCTCCCTCTCTCTCACTGTCCACTCTGCCTGTCAAAAAAAAAAAAAAAAAATAGTTTCAGATATAAGATTTTCATGCAGAAAAATTCTATCCATTTTGTAGCAAGATGTGACAAAATAGGAAAATGGATACTACACATGATGTATTGACTGCATTTCTATCTAATTTAGAGTTAAATATTGAGCACAAGAAATGGTCATTGGGTTGACCCCAGAAAGTCTGGAGAATTCAAAATTATATTTTTTCTAAAACATTATACATGGAGAGATGAAAACTTTTCTCTCCATACTCAAAGTCAGTATCTAAAGAATATTTAGTTAAATTTCATAAGTTGAATAGCAAGCACAATTGTCATAATTGCATTTATGAAGGAAAAGAGAGATACCTGGTTCTAGATCTTTTGAAATACTGAACTGGACGGTGGGAGAGACAGAAATGGAATGGTTATAACTGATTGGTTTAAGAGAATGTCTTATTAGCTATAACCACTCAGAGTACCATGGATATCAAACTACATTTCAGGAGGAAATGCAGAATTCTAAGTCCATCCAGTTAGTAAGGAGATCTTAAATCATCGAAGATCAGAAGTTGATTGATGGGGGGAGTCAAGATGGAAACTGAGTCTGTCAGACATCAGAACACATTTTCTAAGCATCTTACTACACTGTGACTAGCAACTGTTCTGTTTTTCACAGTTCTCAGAATTTCCACACGAACTGTACTCTCCAGACCTTTCACAATCCAGTCTTCCTCCTCTAGTTGCTTTGAGAACTGACCTTGTTATAGGTAATAATTTTGTTTCCTTTTTTTCTGTGTGTGTGTGAAATTCATCTTCTCTGTGATGCTAGCTGCTCAGAGAACTGTGGCCTTCTGTAGCCTTAGTAACATCACAGAAATTGTGCTGTGCTGTTGTTACTGCAAGTGAATGACTTCCATTAGTTCTTACGTAAATGATAACTCTCACCTGTGAAACACATCTGACATCTGGCAACAGGAAAACCATTCATAAATGAACAGCACCCAGTCCACTCAAGTTTCCTCTTCATGCAGTTTTCTGTCTTGCTTCTCTCTCCCCCACACTTTAACACTGACTTCACACTCTAGTATTGTTCCCTTATGCTATTACTATTCTGAGGAACTTACAGTATACTGTGTGTAAAAATGAATCAAACTGGTTCATATTTACCACTTTTTCAATGTGATCATAGCAAGCTATTTTCTCTGAGCCTCCCCCAACCTTTCTAAATAAAAAAAATTATATGAATGAAGATAATGATAGCTACTTTACAATTTTTATGCATATATGTATATATATATATATATCATGTTGTGACCAATATAGTACTCATCAGTAAATAGATGAAAAATACATGCATCCAATGTGCTCACTTGTAGCCACACCACTATGGATTATATACTGGTTGGCTGTTGATCTTGGAGCACTTTTCATCTAGTAACTACTAATTTTGGTTGTCTTGTTACTTGGTGTTCCTCACTCAATTTTTAAACCAACATGGCTTCTGATAATAGCTCCTATATTATGAAAACAAATCTAGAGAGGAAAAGCTGTCAGAAATTTTAAGAAGCCTTATCTCATTGGTTAGCCCATTTCAAAATATTTCATGCTTTTGAAATATTAACACATTCACATCAGATATTCTCCTTCATAAAAAAGGTGTTTTATGTCAGTGTATTTCTATATACCTTCTTAGTAATCCGAAGAAGTCAGTTTCCATATACATGAACCTAATTGTGTACTGAATGAGAAGATGAGTACAGTAGACTTAAAGTCTTGTGATGTGTATGGAAAGAACACATCCAGCACATGTCTCAGAATAGAAGAGGAAACTGGGGAGGAGGGAATTGGAAATAGCAGTTAAAATTTCTGATGTTGCGGTGTAGTGGGTAAGGCCTAGCCACCTGCAATACTGTCATTCCATATGGGCACCAGTTTGTGCCCTGATTGTTCTACTTCCCAACTAGTTCCCTGTTAATGGCCCAGGAAAAGCAGCAGAAGATGGTCCAAATGCTTGGTCCACTACTACCCACGTGGGAAACTTGAAAGTACCTCTTGGATCCTGGCCTTGGCTTGGCCCAGCCCTGGCCCTTGCAGCCAACTGGGCCAGTGAACTAGCAGATGGAAGATCTCTTGTCTTTCCATCTCTCTCTGTAACTCTTTCAAAAAACAAAAAGTAAACCTTAAACAAATGCAATTTCTAAATGCTTCACATAATCAATAAATGCATGAAACATTTGGATAATGGAACAGTGAAACCAAACAAAAATCAAAGGCAGCCTTGTTTGCTGAGGAGTCATGTTATCCTCAATTTATACTACATTGATAAAATTTTTGACTCCGGGCCACAATGTGGTGTAAAAAGAATAGAGTGATGTTTTATAAAACTTGAGGAATTTGACTAGTCTTGTCTTGGGAGTTTTCTGCATTTGTATATTTAGCTAAGATAATGGGTTTGTTCCTCATTTAGTTTACCTTATTTTCTGTAAGAGTTCTTGCTCCTGAAAACTTTCCTAAATGATAGAGAATTTTCAAATGTGAGCTTAACTTTCATGATAAGTTTTGAACCATATTTTAACTAGAGCAACCTAAATTTGGAAGCAATTTGTCATTTTTTCCCTCGATAACACAGCATATATTTACATAAGGCACAAGTTTTGAGTGGATGTCTGGCCCAGTAGCTAAGATGACACTTAGAATGCTCACATTTCATATCAGAGTGCCTGGGTTAGAGTCCTACTTCTTCCAACTCCAGCTTCTTACTAATGCATACACTAAGAGGCAGCTTGTGATGGGTCAGATACTTAAGTCTCTACCACCACATGAGAGATCTGCTATGAATTTCTGACCCCTGGTTTCAACTAGCCCAAGCTTGGTTATCGTGTTCATTTAGGGAATGAAACATATGGGAAATCTCTCTCTCTCTCTCTCTCCCTCTCTCTAAAAAAAATGAAAATAAATAATAAAAAATTGTAAAAGATATAAGTTTTTCTTTAGAATTAACTGGTGCTAGAAGTGTGTCCCTTGTGGTGTCAGCGTGGAAAAATTTCTCTATCAAGTAGCATTCCAAAGAGGAAAGTTGTTTTCAGAGGAGAGACACCCTGTTACACAAACTGTCACTTTCTTGTGTTCCTGGAGTCAGGAGTAACCCAGATGCTAATTAAACTGGGATGAATTAAGGTAAATTGAATCTGCCTGCACATCTGTTCCAGGTTTGTAAACAGGACCACAAGGCAGAACAGACACAGCTCACTTGACAAGAACTTTTGTCTACTTCCAAAACAGTCCCAATGAGTCTCAGCATCACAATTTATGGGATCCTTAGTCAAGAAAAAAGTGAGAAAACCAACTGCCATCTTCTGCACATCTTGACACTACAGAAAAGGATGTGAAACAGGAATTCCATGTTTATAAAATGCCCAGGCTGCTTCCAAATTTAGGCTTCTCTAGAAAATAGACCCTGTGCATCTATAAAATTAAACCATTAGATTATTATTGAAACAGTCACTCCCTGGTGATTGTATTCCACATAGATCAAAGAGTTATTCTGCAATATTATACTTTAGGGGTCAGCGCCGCAGCTCACTAGGCTAATCCTCTGCCTGCGGTGCCAGCACCCCGGGTGCTAGTCCTGGTCAGGGCGCTGGATTCTGTCCCGGTTGCTCCTCTTCCAGTCCAGCTCTCGCTGTGGCCTGGGAAGGCAGTGGAGGATGGCCCAGGTCCTTGGGCCCTGCACCCACATGGGAGACCAGGAGGAAGCGCCTGGCTCCTGGCTTCGGATAGGCACAGCCAGTCCCAAAGGGACAAATATCATATGTTCTCCCTGATTGGCGACAACTAACTGAAACAGTCAGGAAAGTGAAGAGGCAACCAACAGAATGGGAAAAAATATTCGCAAACTATGCAACAGATAAAGGGTTCATAGCCAGAATCTACAAAGAAATCAAGAAACTCCACAAAAACAAGACAAACAAACCACTTAAGAGATGGGCCAAGGACCTCAACAGGTATTTTTCAAGAGGAAATCCAAATGGCCAACAGGCACATGAAAAATTGTTCAAGATCACTAGCAATCAGGGAAATGCAAATCAAAACCACAATGAGGTTTCACCTCACCCCGGTTAGAATGGCTCACATTCAGAAATCTACCAACAATAGATGCTGGAGAGGATGTGGGGAAAAAGGGACACTAACCCACTGTTGGTGGGAATGCAAATTGGTTAAGCCACTATGAAAGTCAGTCTGGAGATTCCTCAGAAACCTGAATATAACCCTACCATTCAACCCAGCCATTCCACTCCTTGGAATTTACCCAAAGGAAACGAAATTGGCAAACAAAAAAGCGGTCTGCAGCCTAATGTTTATTGCAGCTCAATTCACAATAGCTAAGACCTGGAACCAACCCAAATGCCCATCAACAGTAGACTGGATAACGAAATTATGGGACATGTACTCTATAGAATACTATAGAGCAGTCAAAAACAGCAAAACTATTTTTTACTTGTCAATATTCTCTCTGTACTGATGGAACAGGGTATTAAAAACACCTTGTGTTCAAGAAACAGGTTTATGTGTTGACACATCATGATGTCTCACAGACAGTGTTGAGAGATCAGGGTTTTTTTATTTTTTTTTAATTTTTATTTTTTTTAACAGGCAGAGTTAGACAGTGAGAGGGAGAGACAGAGAGAAAGGTCTTCCTTCTGTTGGTTCACCCCGCAAATGGCCGCCACAGCCGGCGTGCCGTGCTGATCTGAAGCCAGGAGCCAGGTGCTTCCTCCTGGTCTCCCATACTGGTGCAGGACCCAAGCACTTGGGCCATCCTCCACTGCGTTCCCGGGCCACAGCAGAGAGCTGGACTGGAAGAGGAGAAACTGGGACAGAATGTGGTGCCCCAACCAGGACTAGAACCCGGGGTGCCAGTGCCGCAGGCGGAGGATTATCCAAGTGAGCTGCGGCGCCAGCTGAGAGATCAGTCTTACAGGTAATGAGGAGCCCTATCATAGTCTTTTTTTGCTACTGTGATAGAATAACTGAGAGTAGATAAAACATGAATAAAAGAAATTTATTTCTTACAATTATACAAGCTAAGAAGTTCAATAATGAAGAGCCACCTCTGGTGATGGGCTTCTTGTTGCACGATAACGTGGCGGAGGGTGTCACATCTTGAGGAACCAGGAGTGTGCTGACTCAGGTCTCTCTTCTTCTTCTTCTGGATCCTCTCATCCCATCACTGGGACCTCATCCTCATGCCCTCTTCTAACCCAAGAACCCCATTTCCAAATACTGTTGACACATGAATTTGGAGGTTGGGTTTCCAATATATGAATGGTTAGGGAACACATTCAAACTACAGAAAGCCCCAAAGAGTTTTGTTTTCTTTTTTAACAAAAATATGATATTATTTGATTTCAATTGTAGAGGCATAAAGTAGAAAAACAAGAGATATACCTAAGTTCAAAAAAAAAAAAAAAGACAGAGGAATGTACATTAAAACAAAATAAGCTCTGGAAATATGGTAATTCTCAAAATATTTTTAAACACTCATCTAGTTGTTAGAATTCCTGCAAACAGTGGAATTGGTGGGATGAGAACACTTGGTCTTTGTGAGATCCCCGGGTGTCTCTGGCCATTACCTCAATTTTGGATAATACTCCCTTTGACTACATTCCATTCATCATCAGACTTTGAATGTAAGATGCAAAGAAGTAGTTAGGAGCTTGCAATTTTAGAAGGGTGAGACCAAAACAAGATAAGACAAACAAAAAAAACCTTAATGTTAAGGTTGAATTATGAAAATTTCCCAATGTCAAATAAGTTTCCAGATTGGTATTAGTTTGAATAGAAGTGGCAAGCTCCAAATATTTGGGCTTCAAATTAAGGTCAAATGTTGATAAAATGACATATTTTCATAATGTAAAATGAGTTAAATGATTACTTTCTTTCAACTATCTGAGAAGAATGTTGTGCCTCAGGCTTTATTATGATAATAAACAGAATTAGTAGGGATGAAAATAATTTTATTATTGAAAGTGGTACTTTCTATGGCACATTGAATTGAAAGGCTTTGGGTATGATGACCAGAATTGTTCTAGGCAGGAAATGAAGGTAGGTCAGTGCACTGCTGTTAATCATCACCATTCTGGGCCAGCGCCGTGGCTCACTTGGCTAATCCTCCGCCTGTGGCACTGGCACCCCAGGTTCTAGTCCCGGTTAGGGCACCGGGTACTAGTCCTGGTTGCTCCTCTTCCAGTCCAGCTCTCTGCTATGGCCCGGGAGTGCAGTGGAGGATGGCCCAAGTGCTGGGGTCCCTGCACCCACATGGGAGACTGGGAGGAAGTACCCTGCTCCTGGCTTCGGATTGGCATAGTGCGCCAGCCATAGCAGCCATTTAGAAGACCTTTCTCTCTGTCTCTCTCTCACTGTCTATAACTCTCTCTCTCTCACTGTCTAACTCTGCCTGGCAAAAAAATAAAAAAATAAAAAATAAAAAAAATCCTCACCATTCCTCATTATATTTCCATGCCCTTTTGACAATTTTTGTCATCCCAGAGACATATGTAAAACCATTTTTAATTGTAATATTTTCTTGTTTAAAAGTTTAGGCTACCACTCCTACTATCACATTCCTCAAATTAGTATTTTTGAGACTTTCATTATATGTTATCTTATAAAATGGTAACAGTAATAATATGCGTTTTTTTTAATTTTTAAGACCTAACTTGAAAGAAGCCTCCTTCTTTTATGATTGCTTTCAGATTCAGAAATAATAGTATGGATGTCTTTTTCTTTGTAGGTTTGTATACAGGAACCACATAATTTTCAGCTTTGATTTCTTCATGGTATTTAGAATTTGTCTAATGTATTTTAGAGGTCAATAACAAATTTGCATGTCTTCATTATTTTTGCTGCCTAACAACAATGCTTCAGTTTAGTCACTGAAAGAAATTAATTTATTATGCCCAAAGATTCTGGAGCCAGGAATTCATGCAGGGCCCAGGGTGAGCCCATCTGTGTTTGACAATGTCAGGGTGCTCATCTGAGAAGACAAGGGGCTGGGGGATCCTTTCAGTAAGATGTTGACATCCACACTGGGCTGACTGAGAGATAAGAACTGCCATCCAGACTTCTTACTGCATCATGGCTTAGGGAAGACAGACTCACTGAACTTTAGGGCTGTAAGTACAGGTGTTCTAGCAAATGTAGAGAGTCCCAGTGCCTTTTATGACCCTGCTCAGAAACTACTAAGTGGTCAGTTCTGTACCATTCTGTGGGTAGACGCAGTCACAACCCTGCCCATATCCAGGGTAAGGGCAAATAGACCCTTCCTCTGGTGAGAGATTGGAGGAGTAACAAATAATTTTGAAGCCATGGTTTGAAATGCCACATCAAATTTCTACATGTGATGGTTCTTGTGAATACAATGACTTTCTGTGAAATGCTCATGGACACGATTCTGTACTTCTGATTCAAATACTTTTTTATTCTCTAAATTTCTGATATGTCCACAGTGCTATTAATGTAGAACAGCATGGATTTTTAAATAAGATAGGCCAGGTGCAAATCCTGGATGTGTGATACATCAGTATGTGCCACTGGGTGAATTATTCAACACATCAAAGCCTTGCATGACTCAATTATACCCTGGAGATAATAACATCTCAAATAATTGAGGTGATGATTAAATAAATAAAATAATATATACAAAATAAAATACCTGAAACATAGTGAACACTAAATATTGATTTCTTTTGGCTTTTCTCCTTCCCAATAGGGGTGGCAGTTATCTTACCATAAACATATCTAGGATAAAAGTCATCCAGTATGGAGACAATGTTTGCACTTACTAGAATAGAAAAGGAATTCATGGCAGGTTATAGGAAAAGGGAAAGAAGATGTGATAAAATTTGGTATGGTGACAATAGTTTTATGGGTCTGGAGAACAAACTTCCAGTAGGAGGGGAGAAAAGATAATTCTGAAGACATAACCATGGATAGAGTTTAAATCAAGATCTCTGTTCTTTATTTTTCATTCTTACTATTTTCATCCCAACAGACAAGTGATTTAATTATGTTTTGAGATAATTCCCTTGGTCCTCACTTGAGGTAATATGTCATGGAGCTCTCCAGTGGTCACAATGCAAAGAGTGGAGTTTTATCTTTGTTCCTCTGTTTGGTGCTCCACATTGGCAACTCAGGAAAGAGCAGAGCAGGGGTGCACAGAATATTAATCTCAGATCAGTAGGCTGATCAGGGAAGGAATATCTAGAGATGCTCATGAGGAAAATGACTCCAATTAATGTGATAGCTTATGATTATTTTTGTTATTATTTTTGTTTTTTACTTCTTTTAAGGGGATTGATAACTTCATTTGATACTGGAAGCAAATAAATTTAACATGGGTGGGGAGAACTGAAAAACTGATTTTAGAAGATGTATGTCAAGTGGTGCTAAAAAGTTTTTAATTATTCAAGGTTATATCTATCATGGAGCTCCCAGAGAGACCTTGTTTAACTCCCTACAGGAGAGATATTGCCTTTTAATGGGATTAGTCAACATTATCACCAGTCACATTGTCAAGTCCTCACGTTACATGCACATAGTAATTATACCATACCTGTATAGTATTCAGAAATACAAAGTGATATATTTTATCTGTGTGTGTGTGTGTCTGGGTGTGAAAGGGATGACGTATATATTATGCAGGTTGGTACAATATGTGCTAAGGTAATCCTGATGCTAATATAGTCCTTACTCTGTGCCAAGTTTTATTTGTATTAACACATTTAATCCTCATCATAACACTGCAGAGTAGGGTACGTACTGTTATTGTCACTTTTTTACAAATCAGGAAATGGAGGCACAGAGTGGTTAAATATCTTTCTCATTGCCATACAGTAGCAAAACTATGATTCAAACACAAAATGAGTACATATTGCACATAATATTTATTACACATATTAATAATATAGTTTTTATAAATTACACATATAAACGCATGCATGTGTATGTATATATGTATTTTTGTTTATTGCATGGATAATAAGTTTATAACAGTTTAGATAGAAAGAGACCACAAGTAAAATTAAATGAACAAATACAGGTAGGTCTATTAGGATACATCCCTTCTGCTTCCGAGACCTCAGTGTTCTGTGGTAACTTCAGATAGACATTTGAAGTAGATCACTAGAGCAGAAGATTTTTAATGATATTTTATTGGTCATAAGACATTTACTATGTCTCATGAGTCAGGCAATGAACTAGTTCAAGCTTGAAGCAAAGACAAAATAAACAAAACATTTTGCAAAAATTTTATTGTTTCTGGAATTGAAATAAATTTTCATCTTTTTACTCTACCCTCTCCTTTTCCCCTATCAATGATTTTTAAAAATATAACAGAATATCCTGAGGCAATTTTCTTTTCAAGACTTATACCACTAATAGTAAGTTCAGCATTATGATTTATAGAAGAGAATTTTCTAATATTTATACATTCTTGGCATTAGGTTCTTCTCATAGGGTCATAAAATGCTATGGTTAGTTATCTAGCATGTTCACATAGTCTGCATGGAGGTAATGATGCTAGACGGTTGCAGAGGGAGGGCATGGGGAGAGGGAGTAAGCATGAAAATGTTTTCTTTGATTTATTCAGCTGCTTAAGAATGTATGTCTTTAAGATTACTACCATTGTAGTACAGTGTTGCAGTGAAAAAGGGATTCCTTAGAATTGTTCCACCTGAAGGGAGAAGAAGCTGGGGTATTTATTCTTTATCTCTACCCATTATTTGTTGAGGACTGTAACCTTAGGTTATGGAATCCTGCAATCATGGCGTTCCCATCCCAGTGGAGCATACTACAGAAAGCCCGCAAATGTTTGCCTTATGCAGCTACAGTAAGCATGGGGTTGGTGAGTCCTGGGAGATACAGGTGAGATTCTAAGTGTCTGCTGCAAATATTCTGCAGCATATCCTTTCCATTCCTACACAATGATCAGTCATCACACAAGCTATTTGAAGTAGATATCGGCCTTCCCATTGGAGAAATGTTAACTCATTAACATCTTACACATGCAAGAAGCTTTTTCATGTATTACTTCACTTCATTCTTAAAAGACAATAATTTCTATCCCTACTATAATAAGTTATTGACATGAGGCCTATGCAGTTTGTGTCTTGTCCAAGGACAAATACCAAATGAAATATTATAGATAAGAAGACTCCAACTGAGAATGCCCTCACAACCCTTCTGTTTTGGAAACTGAGGAATTATCTTGGAAACTGAGGTTTTATCTTCTCAATCAACAATCTTGGGGTTGCCGTTCGGCTCCTTTTTGAGGCCCAGATGTCAGTGCCTCAATCTGATGCTGTCTTCAAAAGTCATAGGTTACTTAGTGGAGAACTTTCTCAAAAGTAACAGCAAACACTTGTTCAGTGCAGTTCCATGGAAAGAAGGATTTAATTAACATCTGGTGGAAGTCAGTGAAGGGACTCTGGATAAAGGCCATGAGGTGGTGTGGAAAGTACACTGGGCTTGAGGAGGCAGAGACCTGTTCTTGTACAGTCTCTGCCATCATCCAGCTGTGTGGCATGGATTAAATCACTTGTCCACGTGAAGCCGCTGGTTCTCAACTTACAAATGGAGCTCTTGGAACTTAAAAGCGTATCATGAGACTCTGGGGGGAGAAAGAGCATTGCATTTAAGAAGTAGATTGATTTTTCGAATGTGGATCAATGTATGTACTTTGAAAAAACTGAACACTGTGGAGGGTTCATGCAGAATGCCGTGGGTAGTTGGACATCTGTATCCTGGATCAAACCTCATTAAAACCAACTTTTCCTCTCTCTCCCTTTCTTCTCTCATCTCTTTTTGCCTCCCCTCACTCCCCACCTACTCTCTAGCATAATTTCCCCATTTCTGGTTTTGTACCAGTGAAAGAGAACTACAATACTGCCTTCTCACCCACCTTTGGCCACCAGAATGGCTTTTCTTCAAGTAAAATGATTACTCACCCAATTAAAGTTAACACTCGAAGGAAATAATAGTTGAAATGCACAGTAATTTTAGGTTATGCTGAGAAAAGAATGATTTAGACTTCTCTTTAGGTCAGTGTGCTTGCAAAGGAATAATGCTTAATGGGTTCAGTCAAAGTCAGCCTGGCAATTTCCCTACAAGCTATTGTCAGAAAGTAAATTTTATAAGTAGCTGATTATCACACATGTTCATCAGCTTAACAATACAGAGAAGCCCATGGCAATTTAAGGGGAAAATAACAAATACATATCACATTTATTCTATTCAGAGGCAAATTGTTTTTTAACATTTATTTTTTCTCTAGTTAAATTTCAATTTATCTGGGAGTCTGTAAGGATGACAGAATCTCATTTAGAATCCATGAAGACATCTGACAGAAAGTATATTAAAAATTAGATTTTGAATTCAAAGAATGAAAGCTTTAAATCACTACAGTCAAGTCAGTGGGACAAGATTGATACCAGATGCTATGTTGTTCCTGTTATTAAGGAACTATTCCAGCCTTGAAGAGACCTTGTCACTACATAGCTTCAGTCTATGTAACTCTATGTAAATAAGAATGAAGTGCATCGAATCTGTTGTCAGTGATAACAACCCAATGCCTCAATGCAACAGGCTGAATGGTACAAGACAATTTAGGACCTAAAACCAATTCCTGGAGTAAGGACAGTCTTTTCAATAAATGGTGCTGGGAAAATTGGATTTTCACGTGCAAAGGCATGAAGCAAAACCCCTTCCTTACACCTTACACAAAAATCCACTCAACATGAATGAAAGATCTAAATCTATGACCCAACAACATCAAATTATTAGAGAACATTGGAGAAACCCTGCAAGATATAGGAACTGGCAAAGACTTCTTGGAAAAGACCCTGGAGGCACAGGCAGTCAAAGCCAAAATTAACAATTGGGATTACATCAAATTGAGAAGTTTCTGTACAGCAAAAGAAACAGTCAGGAAAGTGAAGAGACAACCGACAGAATAGGAAAAATATTTGCAAACTATGCAACAGATAAAGGGTTGATAACCAGAATCTTACAAAGAGATCAAGAAACTCCACAACCACAAAACAACCTACTTAGGAGATGGGTCAAGGACCTCAACAGGTATTTTTCAAAAGAGGTAATCCAAATGGCCAACAGGCACATGAAAAAATGTTCAGGATCACTATCAGTCAGGAAAATGCAAATCACAACCACAATGAGGTTTCACCTCACCCCGGTTAGAATGGTTCACATACAGAAATCTACCAACAACAGATGCTGGCAAGGATGTGGGGAAAAAGGGACACTAACCCACTGTTGGTGGGAATGTAAACTGGTAAAGCCACTATGGAAGTCAACTGGAGATTCCTCAGAAACCTGAATATAACCCTACCATTCAACACAGCCATCCCACTCCTTGGAATTTACCCAAAGGAAATTAAATTGGCAAACAAAAAAGCTGTTTATTGCAGCTCAATTCACAATAGCTAAGACCTGGAATCAACCTAAATGCCCGTCAACAGTAGACTGGATAAAGAAATTATGGGATGTGTAGTCCATAGAATACTATACAGCAGCCAAAAACAATGAAACCCGGTCATTTGCAACAAAATGGAAGAATCTGGAAAATATCATGCTGAGTGAAATAAGCCAGCCCCAACGGGACAAATATCATATATTCTCCCTGATCGGCGACAACTAACCGAGCACCGAAAAGGAAACCTGTTGAAGTGAAATGGACACTATGAGAAACAGTGACTTGATCAGCCCTTGTCCTGACTGTAGATTAACAACTTAATACTTTATCCCTTTTAGTATTTTTTATCTGCTTAATAATATTGGTTGAACTCTGTAATTAACACACAATTATTGTTAGGTGTTGAAATGTAACTAAAAAGTGATCCCTGTTAAATATAAGAGTGGGAATAATAGAGGGAAGAGATGTACAATTTGGGACATGCTCAATCTGACTTGCCCCAAATGGTAGAGTTAGAAACGTGCCAGGAGATTCCAATTCAATCCCATCAAGGTGGCATGTACCAATGCCATCTCACTAGTCCAAGTGATCAATTTCTGTTCACAATCAATCATAATGAAAAGATTAGGAGTCAAAGGGATCACATAAGCAAGACTAGTGTCTGCTAATACTAACTGATAGAATAAAAAGGGAGAGAACGATCCAACATGGGAAGCAGGATACACAGCAGACTCATAGAATAGCAGATGTCCTATATAGCACCCTGGCCTCAGAATCAGTCCTTAAGGCATTTGGATCTGGCCGAAGACCCCATGAGAATATTTTAGGCATCGAAAGGCATGACACTCTGGCAAAAAAAAAAAAAATAATAAGCAAGCAAACAAACAAAACCTAAATGAAAGATCTCTGCGAGTGAGATCCCAGTGGAAAGAACGGGCCATCAAAGAAGGAGGTACCTTTCTCTGAAGGGAGGAGAGAACTTCCACTTTGACTATGACCTTGTCTAACTAAGATCGGAGTCAGCGAACTCAAAAGGGCTTCCATAGCCTTGGCAACTCATGACAAGAGCCTAGGGTGATTACTGATGCCATAAACAGGAGTGTCAATTTGTTAAGTCAACAACAAGAGTCACTGTGCACTTACTCCTTATGTAGGATTTCTGTCCTTAATGTGTTGTACAATGTGAATTAATGCTATAACTAGTACTCAAACAGTGTTTTACACTTTGTGTTTCTGTGTGGGTACAAACTGTTGAAATCTTTACTTACTATATACTAAATTGATCTTCTGTATATAGAGAGAATTGAAAATGAATCTTGATGTGAATGGAATGGGAGAGGGAGTGGGAGACGGGAGGGTTGTGGGTGGGAGGGAAGTTATGGGCGGGGGGAGCCATGGTAGTCCATAAGCTGTACTTTGGAAATTTATATTTATTAAATAAAAGCTAAAAAAGAAGTTGAGAAAACCCTTAGAGGTCATATATACCGAATTTCCTCATTGTGTAAGTGGGAGAACTGAAACCCCATAGGTGTATCATACTCATAAATGCAGGAATTCTTTTTTTTTTTTTTGACAGGCAGAGTGGACAATAAGAGAGAGAGACAGAGAGAAAGGTCTTCCTTTGCTGTTGGTTCACCCTCCAGTGGCTGCCGCGGCCGGCGCACTGTGGCCAGCGCACTGTGCTGATCCGAAGGCAGGAGGCAGGTGCTTCTGGTCTCCCATGGGGTGCAGGGGCCCAAGCACTTGGGCCATCCTCCACTGCACTCCCAGGCCATAGCAGAGAGCTGGCTTGGAAGAGGGGCAACTGGGACAGAATCCGGTGCCCCGCCTGGGACTAGAACCTGGTGTGCTGGCGCCGCTAGGTGGAGGATTAGCCTATTGAGCCACGGCGCTGGCATAAATGCAAGAATTCTTTGGTTTAAATCAGGTTGTCTGATTTCCAGTGGTCAAGTCACTGGAAAGTCCCGGGTGTTATGATAGAGAACATTAATTTCCTGTGTGTATTTTTAGTCTTTTTCTACATCCATTCCATCTTCCTTTAGCACTTTCTTTCTTTTTGAGGAACTACTCTTTACCACTGCACTTGCTCTTGATGAGACTTTGGGTATTCTGCCTGTACAAGCACACCGTATGAGTTCTTTTTTTGAACTATCATTTAGTAGATATAAATTTCCAATGTACAGTTTATGGATTACAATGGCTCCCCCCCCATAACTTCCCTCCTACCCACAACCCTCCCATCTCCCGCTCCCTCTCCCATTCCATTCACATCAAGATTCATTTTCAATTATCTTTATATACAGAAGATCAATTTAGTATATATTAAGTAAAGATTTCATCAGTTTGCCCCCACACAGAACACTACTCCTCATGTAGGATCTCTGTCCTTAATGTGTAGTTCAATCTGAATTAATGATATGATTAGTGCCCAAACTGTATGAGTTCTTTACAAAAGCAAAGTCCACCAGCCTCTTCCTATGGGGATGTGAACTCCTGAGCAGAATGATACAAATATGGAAAAGATTTATACTTGATTTATTGTGTTAGAGTCATCTTGAGACACTATTTGTCCTGGTTACCCAAACCTCCATAATCTTCCTTAGTTTTCTCCTTCCAATGTCTTATTTTCTGTTTTTCTTGACAAAATTTCACTAACATCCATTTTAAAAAGATTTATTTTATTTATTTGAAAGGCATCAAGTCAAAGGGAGAGGGAGAGATAGAAAGAAAAGAGACCTTCCATTCACAGTTTCGCTCCCCAAATGGCCACAATGGCTGGTGCTGGGTCGGGCCAAATCTAGAAGCCTCTGGGTCTCCCATGTGAGTTGTAGGTGCCCAGATGCTTGTGCTACCTTTGTTGATTTCCCAGGTGCATTAGCACGGCACTGGATCAGAAGCAGATCTCTAACTTTGGAGCATTCCAATGTGGAGTGCCATGGCTCAAAAAGTGGCACAACCCAGTGCACCACAATGCCTGCTGCATAAGCCCTTGCTATTAATTTAATTACAATCATCTCTGCTGATTGCAACCAAAAACTTTTCGCTGATGTAGCATACATGTGAAACTGCTACTGATGTATTATACATGAATATATTGTATATATGAAATGGGCACAATTACATTTTACTCACAAGGATGATATCATTGTTTTTTCACAAAATATTTTATTTTAAAATGACTAGATTGGGGAATGCAACTTAAAAGGAACCCAGTAAGTATTGTCAGGTTTATTTTTAAGAGTTTTCCTATATAATCTCACCTCCTGGCTTCTGCTGAGATGCTGGAGGGAATGCATGAGTTGCTTGCTAATAACTTTAAGCAAACCTCTTAGGGGATACCATCATCTTTCGACTTTTTTGAAGTACTGGCTAATGTGTGTAACCATATCCTTGAGAGCAGATCTCAGTAAGGGTGAATCTCAGTTCTAGCACTGCTGGCACACTGGGTACGCTGAGAATTTTCCCAACTCATCAAGTCCTCTTTCCTTTTAGGTTTACGATCTTCCTCAATTAATCTCTTTCTTTTGAACATTTACTATAAGAAGCAAAACGAATTGACATACCTTAAACATTTGGCTTGGAATTCTTAGGTAAATAATCAGGCTCATTGCTTACAAGTCCTGCTTTCCATGGCTGGGCTTCTGTGCATGTATATATGAGATCCTTTCTCCTCCAGTTCTCCAAATTTTCTTCCTATTTCCCTTAGGAATTTTCAGCGGCAGTTTTAACTTTCATATTTCTGTCAATATTCAGTTTATGGTAATACTTCAAAACTTTGTGGGTAAATGAATTAAATGATCAATTTATTTTTTTGAAAAAAATTACATCCATGAAGTTATTTCATAATATACATTTCCATGAACTTTTAAGAAAAGAGCCATTTATGCATGAATTTCAATATTTTATGTAAAATAAAGTTGGCTTTTAATCCATTTTCTATGAACTTTCTGAAGTAACCTCATACACACACACACACAAAATCTAAGACACACACAATCATCTTAGATTGTGCATTCAATGTTTGTATTTCTTCAATTAATTTAAAAGTAATCTAAACCTTTTGTACCCTGTATCTCAGCATTCTTTCCATCTCTACCTGTTACTCAGTTACAAAGCCACTTTCACATTTTAGGCTTTTGTTCCAGTTTTGGGGTATTTGTTTCTTATTATCCTAGTCCATTTTGTCTTACTGCAACAAAATACAGGTAATGTATACAGAAAAGAGGGTTACTTAGCTCAGAGTTTTGGAGGTTGAATGTTCAAGATTGGGCAGCCTTATCCATCTGGTCATCCTCTTGTGAAGCTTTTCTGATGCATCGTGAAGAGTATTACATAGTACACCACCTGGAAGTATCACAGGTCGCATGGCAAAAGAGAAAGCAAGAGACCAACAAGGGACAGGCTTGCTCTTCCACAACTCATGCTCTGGGTAACTAATTCATTCCTCTGAGACTCAAGACACTCTGTGAGATCAGCATTAACCTCCTCTGAGGGTGGTATCCCCAAACCCATTCTTCCACTGGGACCTGTATCTTACAGATCCTACTACATTTGAGTACCATTTCCTTAGAAAATTAAGCCACATTCAAATCATATCAAATACTAAAATTTGCATATTTTCTGTGTCTGCTATAAAAATGTTAATCCAAACTTGCTGGCTTAAAACAACAGATATTAATGCTGTCATGTATCTGAGGTCCAAAGTCTAAAAATCAGTATAACTAGGTTGAAATTATGGAATCAATATGATTGCTGTTCCTCTGCAAGTTCCAAAGGACAATCTCTTTCTTCCCTTTGCTTCTGGTGCCTACTATCCTACTTTGACTTGAAACCTGGTACCTGTAATTTCTTTCTCAGTGGAAGCATTCCTTTGCTCTTTTCTTCTGTGTTCAATCCCCTTTGTATAAAAATATATAATTGTTTTCAAGGCTTTCCTGGATTCTCCCTGATAATCTCACCATTTCAAGACTCCTAATGTAATCAAACCTGTAAAATTCTTTTTGCCATGAATATGTTTTGGAGGGGCAATTATTTCGCTTACCCCATGCATGTCCTCATGTCTTAGTTTTTTTGACCAAGTCAACTCTATACAAAGTTATCGTTTTAACTGGCATCAATGTAACATCCTAGTACCTCTAAAATATAGCTGACTGGAAGAATTATGAGAATTAACTCATTACAATTAAAATTTTCTCAAGGAGCTTTATGTACTCATTTTAATTGTAGCTCTTAATAAAGAACCAGATGTTTATATATATACACACGCACACCTGCTTAAGTTATCATGATATGAATCTTCCTCTGATAATTTTAAATATTATAAAAATCAGTTGATACTCTGCATTAACATATTGTAAATTTTGCTGAGTACTTAATTATAAGATTTTTGTATGATCATGACAATGCTTTATTTAATTTGAGATTGATCAAATTAATCCATCCAATGGAAGCTCCACAGAATTTTATCATTTTGTACAGTTGAACATCATTATATTCATACACTATAAAGACTCAAGAAAATCTTTATTTTATCTTTGTTTTTTGTCTAATAATTACCAATATGAAGTGATTTGGTTTTGATTGTTGCTGTGAAAAATGTCTACAAACACAGTGGCTCTGAATAACATAGATTTACTCTCCTGGATGTTGAAAATTTTAGTACCAAGAACAGAATTGATCCACAGGCTTTTCTAGCTCCCAGAGGCTGCTTGCATTCATCGGCTCTCAGTCCCATACTCTTCTAGTGGTATAACATCCTACAATCTTTGTCTCCTGCTGCTTCTGTCATCACATTGCTTTTTCTGACTCTTACCAATCTATCTCCATATTATAGGGTCTTTTTGATTACATTTGACCCATGTAGATAATGAGGATCATCTCTCCATTTAAAGATATTTAATCTTAGCCTGATACTGGCACAAAAATAGACATGTAGACCAATATAACAGAATAGAAATCCCAGAAATCAATCCACATATCTACATAGCTAATCATTTATTAAGGAGCTAAAATCAATCCCTAGAAAAGGGACAGTCTCTTAAACAAATGGTGCTGGGAAAATTGGCTCTTCTCCAAGCAAAAGTATGAAACAAGACCCCTACCTAATGCCTTATACAAAAACGTCGCCTCAAAATAGATCAAGGATCTAAATTTACAACCTGATATCATCAAATTACTAGAAGAGAATATTGGGGAAACTCTGCAAGATATTGGCATAGGCAAAGACTTCTTAGAAAAGACCCCAGAAACATAGACAATCAAAGCCAAAATAGACAAATGGGATTCCATCAAGCTGAGAAGTTTTTGCACTGCAAAGAAAATACTCAGCAAAGTGAAGAGGCAACCAACAGAATGGGAGATATATCTGCAGACTATGAAACTAATAAAATATTAATATCTGGAATCTATAAAGAGCTCAAGAAACTCAATAACAACAAAACAAACAATCCAGTTAAGAAATGGGCAAATGATTTGCACAGGCATTTCTCAAAAATTCAAATGGCCAACAGACACATAAAAAAATGCTCAGGCTAACTAGCCATCAGGGAAATTCAAATCCAAACTACAGTGAGGTTTCACCTCACCTCAGTTAGAAGGGCTGCCATACAGAAATCAATAAACAACAAATGCTGGAGAGGATGTGGGGGAAAAGCTAACCTAATCCACTGTTGGTGGGAATATAAACTATACAGTCATTGTGGTACACAGTATGGAGATACCTCAGAAAGCTGAAAATACATAGACCATATGACCCAGAAATCCAATTTCTGGCAATTTACCCAAGGGAAATTAAGTCATATGAAAGAATGATCTCTACGCCAATGTTTATTGCAGCTCAATTCACAATAGCCAAAATATGGAATCAACCCAGATGTCCATCAGCTGAAGACTGGATAAAGAAATTATAGTATATGTACACTGTGGAATACCACTTGGCCATAAAAAGGAATGAAATCCTGTCTTTTAGCAGTGTCTTCTAATAATAATTGATAGAATTAAAAAGGAGAGAATGACCCAAAATGGGAAGTAGGATACACAGCAGACTCATAGAATGGCAAATGCCCTAAACAGCACTGTGGCCTCAGAATCATGGCCAGAATTCATGGCCTTAAAGGCATTTGGATCTGGCTAAAAACCCCTGAGAGTTTCTCAGGCATGGAAAGCCAAGACACTCTGGCAAAGAATGACCTAAATGAAAGATCTCTGTGAATGAGATCCCAGTGGGAAGAAAGGGCCATCAAAAAAGGATGTACCTTTCTCTGAAGGGAGGAGAGAACTTCCACTTTGATTATGGCCTTGTCTAAATAAGGTCGGAGTTTGTGAACTCAAGAGGCTTCCATAGCCTTGTTAGCTCATGACAAGAGCCTCGGGTGGTTACTGATGTCATAAATTAGAGTGTCAATTGTTAAATCAACAACTGGAGTCACTGTGCACTTGCTCTCCATGTAGGATCTCTGTCCTTAATGTGTTGTACTATGCCAATTAATGGTAAAACTACTACTCAAACAGTACTTTATACTTTGTGTATCTGTGTGGGTGCAAACTGTTGAAATCTTTACTTAGTATATACTAAGTTGATCTTCTGTATATAAAGATAATTGAGAATGAATCTTGATGAAGAATGGGATGGGAGAGGGAGTGGGAGATGAATGGTTTGTGGGTGGGAGGGAGGTTATGGGGGGAAAAGCCACTATAATCCAAAAGTTGTACTTTTGAAATTTATATTTATTAAATAAAAGTTTTCTAAAAAAAAGAAAAGAAATCCTGTCTTTTGCAACAAAATGCAAGCAACGGAAAACCATTACACTTAGTGAAATGAACCAGTCCCCAAAAGACAAATAACATGTTTTCCCTGATCTGTTCTAATAGAGTATCAAAATGTAATGTATAGAGTGAAATTGATATTTTGAGATTTGATGATTAACAGCCCTTGTGTCTACTGCTGAGGAAAAGTGTTTTTTTTTTTTTCTTCTTACTGTTTGTTGAACTCTCTATTTAGTGTGGGGTTAATCTTATGAGTATAAAGTAAACTGAAAGTAGATCATTGTAAAAATTAAGAGAGTGAATAGAGAGGAAGAGGGAGGAAGGATGGAAGCATGGGCTGGAGGGAGTGTAGGTGGAAAGTATCACTATATTCCCAAATCTGTGTATATGAGATACATGAAATTTGTATACGTTAAATAAAATAAAATAAAAACATTTAATCTAAACTTAACTGCAAAATGCATTTGATCACTATGGTAACATAGTCACTGGTTCTAGGGATTAGTATGTAGATATCTTTGTTGAAGGTGAGGTACACAACTAATGCTATCATATACAGTTGGGCAAAATTTTAAATCAAATCTCTACTGCTATTTGCATAAAATTCTCAATGTATGCTAATACAAATGGTCAAAACTGAATTTAAATATAGGAGGTGCATTTTAAATTTTGTCTGGTATGAAGAACACAGTTCAAAGGGAATCTGAGACAGAAATGGGACACTTCACTGAATAGAAGCAGAGATTCTATGACTTTCTCCCAGGGTAAAATAATTAAACACTCATCTTAACTCAGGGAGTTTCTGACCCCTCTTCCACTACTGTACAGTCAAGATTGTGTGGCCTTGATATAGCCAACAAAGGTGAAGTGATATCTCATTGTGGTTTTGATTTACATTTTCCTGTGTGTGTGTGTGTGTGTGTGTGTGTATTTGTTGGCTATTGGTATTCTTTTGGGAAGCATCTATTCAGGTCCTTTGTTTCTAAACTGTATTAGTCTTTTTTTGCTGTTGTTGTTTTTTGTGTGTGTTTCTGATATATTCTGGACATTAATGCTTTGTTGGATAAGTAGTTTGCAAATCTTTTCTGCCATTCATTGGGTTCTTCATTCACCCAATAATTTTGAAGGAATCTCTGCCCACACTATCTAAAAAATAGAGGTAACATGATATGGGTTATAGCTACTTTGACAGATTCCTCTAGCCAATATCTGCTTCCTACAGGCACACTGATCTTGCCATTACAAGTTTCTTTTTCTGCAATCGACTCTACTTGAACTGCCTTTGCTGTCTTCCCATTTTACCTCCTCCCTGAAGATCTCCCTTCCCTTCTATTAAAATATATCTAAACACGGATGTTTTCCCACAGTTGATATGGGTCCTCTCTATTCTGCCCAGTTTTTTTCTTTTTATAGATTTATTTATTTATTTGAAAGGCAGAGAGTTACAGAGACAGACAGAAAGACACACACACGCACACACACACAGTGAGAGAGATCTTGCATCCATATGGCAGCAATGGTTAGGGCTGGTCCAGGTCAAAGTCGAACCAGGAATTCCATATCGGTCTTCCACATGGGTGCAGGGGTCCAAGTACTTGGTCCATCTTCCGCTGCTTTCCTGGGTACATTAGAAGGGAACTGAATTGGAAGTGGAGAAACTGGGACTTGAACCAGCACTCAGATAGGATGTTTTTGTCACAGATCATGGCTTAACCCACTGTGCCACACTCTGGCCCCATGCCCCATCTCTTCTTTCCCTCCCCACTTCCCAGGAGGATGTTTCCAAGTGCTGTTTTCATACCCCTACTACAGGCATCTATTTGGGCTAACTCTGTGGGAGGCACCAGAAGAAATTACAAATGGAAGAGAGAGAGGGATCTGTGGTTTCTTTCCTGCTCTCTACCTGTTTTAAATTTTATTTTTGGAGTGTCCTGGTTCTTCCATTATTCCTTTTCTGTTAGACAGTCTTTCCTCCATGGTTCCCATTCATACCGTGATTCCAGTAACTACATTTCTTCTTTTTATCTTTCTCCTTCTCCTCCATCTGTGTCTTCCTATTTGTCTTAACCTTTGTCTTATTCTTTCATCTTAGGGATAGTAGTGTACTTCTACTCTTTCTAGTCTCTGTGTACCTCAGTGTGTCTTAATCCTGCTCACACATGTGCATTTAATCTCTCTACCTGTTGTTTCTTGGGTTGGACTTTGTTTCCTGATAATGCTTCATATAGTTATGTACTGTTTATAATTTTATTACAGCTGAATGAAACAAATTATAATTATCTATTTAAACAAAGTTTTAAGGTAAGAATCTTGTAACAGTCAAATATTCTTGTGCTCTTGCAAAAGTGTCTGATGTACAGTGGAGTTAATTTTTTTTTAGAAATACATATATGAACACTAGGAGAAACGATGACTTGATCAGCCCTCACCCTGACTGTTGATGAGCAACTTAATATGTTATCCCTCTTAGTTTGTTCTACTTAATGCTTTTGGTTGAATACTGTAATCAATACACAATTATTCTTAAGTGCTGAAACTTAACTGAAAAGTGATCACTGTTAAATATAAGAGTGGGAATAAGAGAGGGAAGAGATGTGTAATTCGGAACATGCTCAAGCTGACTTACCTCAAATGGTAGAGTTAGAAACATACCAGGGGATTCCAATTCAATCCCATCAAGGTGGCATGTTCCAATGCCATCTCACTAGTCCCAGTGATCAATTTATGTTCACAATTGATCATAATGATAGGACTAAGAACCAAAGGGATCACATAAACAAGACTAGTGTCTGCAAATACTAGCTGATAGAATAAAAAGGGAGAGAATGGTCCAACATGGGAAGCGAGATACACAGCAGACCCGTAGAATGGCAGATGTCCTAAATAGCACTCTGGCCTCAGAATCAGCCCTTAAGGCATGTGGATCCGGCTGAAATGCCCATAAGAGTATTTCAGGCATGGAAAGCCAAGACACTCTGGCAAAAAAAAAAAAAAAAAAAAAAAAAAAAAAAAAAAAAAAAAAAACACCCTAAATGAAAGATCTCTGCGAGTGAGATCCCAGTGGAAAGAACGGGTCATCAAAGAAGGAGGTACCTTTCTCTGAAGGGAGGAGAGAACTTCCACTTTGACCATGGCCTTGTCTAAATATGATCAGAGTCAGTGAACTCAGGGGGCTTCCATAGCCTTGGCAGCTCATGACAAGAGCCTAGGGTGATTACTGATGCCATAAACAAGAGTGTCAATTTGTTAAGTCAACAACAGGAGTCACTGTGCACTTACTCCTCATGTAGGATCTCTGTCCTTAGTGTGCTGTACATTGAGATTTAATGCTATAACTAGTACTCAAACTGTATTTTTCACTTTATGTTTCTGTGTGGGAGCAAACTGTTGAAATATTAATGTATGCTAAACTGATCTTCTGTATATAAAGAAAATCAAAAATGAATCATGATGTGAATGGAAGGGGAGAGAGAGTGGGAAAGGGGAGGGTTGCAGGTGGGAGGGACGTTATGGGTGGGAGGCCATTGTAATCCATAAGCTGTACTTCAGAAATTTATATTCATTAAATAAAAGTTAAAATAAATAAATAAATATAGCTTTAAAAATAAAAAAAAGAAATACATATAAGTTAATGCTTTCTGTATGCACATCTGTATGTATGGCTTTTCAACTAATTTTATATCACATTTGAAGAACTTTTATAAGTTTATAAGATATTGTAAGGTAAGGCAAAATAAACAGCATATGATAAGTAATTTGTAAGAGATTCGGTACTACAGATGTTAAGGGGGAACCAGAATTGACAAGAGAAGTCAAGTAGGTTAAGGGCTGGAAGTTTTGGGATTGAATCTTGAAGGACTTTTAAGATATAATTGATGACTGAGGGAAATTCAATTAGCTTGTCCAGCATACTTTACCCCTGGTGTCACAATAACAGTGCACATGGTCTGAATCCACATGTTTTTCATGCGGACAATACCCACCTATCTCTGGCTCAAGGATGGATGTACAACCACAGCCTGCAAATTTTATTTCCTTTCTTTTTCTTGTTCTGAGCTTGATACGTTCTTCCCGGAAAGTCTAATGTGCCTAGTGAACATGCCAGCATAGAGTACTGCACCACTATGTACTGCATCACAGTACATATGGTACTGCATCATTTGCAGCATGTTCAGAACAGTGTGGTATAGCTTCGCGTAGCAGGTGAGACACACAGTTTTCCTTAATCTTTCCCCTTTACCTTCCTTATACTAGTGTGAACATTTAAAAGAAAGTATTAGCACCGGAACCTCTGCTTTAAGCTAAGCTTTCTGGGGAACCCAGCCCAAATGAGAGCCCCTTTGATAAATTTGTTAGAACTGTTCAGAAAGTGGTCGGTGCTGTGGCGCAGCAGGTTAACGCCCTGGCCTGAAGCACCGATATCCCGTATGGGCGCTGGTTCGAGACCTGGCTGCTCCACTTCTGATCCAGCACTCTACTGTGGACTAGGAGGGCAGTGGGGGATGGCCCAGGTCCTTGGGCCCCTGTACCCACATGGGAGACCCGAAAGAAGCTCTTGGCTCCTGGTTTTGGATCAGTGCAGCTCCGGCCATTGCGGCCAACTGGGGAGTGAACCATCAGATGGAAGACCTCTCTCTCTCTCTGCCTCTCCTCTCTCTTTGTAACTCTGACTTTCAAATAAATAAATAAATATTTAAAAAAAGGTAGAACTGTTCAGAAAGGACTATTTCTACTAATTTGCTAAAATTGTACAATGCAAGCTTAGTCTCACTTTAAAAACAGAGTTTGACTGAGAATAAAATGACTAGAAAAGCACAAATAAAGGATAGAGATCTACTTCTGAGTATATTATTCAAAGGACTAAATACAACTTTGATTAATGTGAGATTTTTTATTAGGTTTTTCAGTTATATGGGATGCCCTTTATAAGATATTTTATAGGAATTTGTTCTTTATCTCTCTCTCTCTCTCTCCTCTCTTCTCTCTCCTCTCTCCTGTCTCCTCTCTCCTCTCTCCTTGTGACAGTAACAACAGAATCCTATGTAGATAC
The DNA here is from genome assembly GCF_964237555.1 of Oryctolagus cuniculus. Lineage (NCBI taxonomy): Eukaryota > Metazoa > Chordata > Mammalia > Lagomorpha > Leporidae > Oryctolagus > Oryctolagus cuniculus. The sequence goes on from NC_091449.1 coordinate 42,970,050, forward strand.
TTCCATCTTGTGAACAAAAGAAAAGCCAATGCAGTCCAATGACACCCTCATGTGTGTGGAACTCTTGTAGCCCTGAATTTAGAAACATTGAGGCATCATATTGTAGAGTCTGGCTGAGACCAAGAGTTGGATTATACTGAATGTCAAATTATTACAAATAAACACAAAAACTTGAGTTTATTTCTTGTAGAAAATAAAGATACAAGAAATACATTGGAACAAAAGAAGGGTAAATTAAGAGATCTCTTCAGCATAAAGGATAACTGAAAGTCTGTATTAGTTTTCTGTTGCTGATAGCAAATGGTCACAGAGTACCGGGCTTAAAACAAAAGAAAAGTATTTTATAGTTGCAGAGGTGAGAAGGCAAAAACAAGTTTCACTGTCCTGAAGGCGAGGGAGTAGCCAGCCTGTTTCCTTCTGCACACTTCGGGAGAAGATCATTCCCTGGTTTTTCAGTCCTAGAGGCAGCCACCCTGACTTTAGTCCTCCCTTCTGTCCTAAGTGCAGCAGTGGACATCACATCACTCTGACTCTGTCTTCTGGCTCCTCCCTCCACTTTTAAAAGATCCTTGTAATTACATTGGGTGCCCATGATCATACTAGGCAATATCCCTACTTTAAAGTTCACTGATTAACAACATCAGTATGTTCTGCTGTGGGATTCTTCTTTGCCATGTTAGGTAACATGTTACCAGGTTTTAGGGCTTGGGCAGGTTTTGGGAGGGGGTAATTATTCTGCTGATTTGTTAAAAAAAAAAGTATCTTGAATAATTATATATTCAGTACCATCAAGACCAGATTTACTTTGCAGGGGAATTTAAAAATACCAATATCTTCCAACAAAATGATTTTATTAGAAAAGAAGTCAGAAAATGTAAAAATTTAACGGAGAGAAATGTTACCTGGCTGGTTCATCCACTTTGGAAATCAATGTCAGAAGCACAATTTTCATTTTATTATTTGTATAGTCTGAAAAATAGGTCTGAAATAAAAGGCTCTTAACTATAACACATCTGAAAACTCCATTTCACTGTGTAAGATAATCTGTACACAGGTTCATGCATTTGAGACACGGACAGCATTGGGAAGTCATTATTTGGCTATCAGAATTTCTTATATACTCTTTTCGTTGGAATAGTTATTTTAAAATATAAGGAATCTAATTACAAATTTTAAAAATATGTGTTTTAGGTCAAATGGTGGATCTTCCCGTTTGGAGATTGACCTAATAGTCATTCAACATGTACCAAGTGCCAGAGGAGCTGAGAAAAATACTCAATATAATAAAGCAATGGACAACCAGATGACAGGTAGGAATTATTTTGATTATTCCATTTTATATTTTGGAAAGTTAGATGAAGGTAGATATCAAATGAGTTGCCCATGTCCACATGTGGTAAGTTGTATGTCAGGACTTTCTGAGCAAACTTGGTTCAAAAGTTAGTGAATTTTTTAAAATACCACATAATTTTAATCCCCATAATTTTAGAATAATGTATTATTTATGGTCAGTAGAGCTCAAGTAAACCTGAAATAGGGAATACCCTTTTTTATTGTGTGATTTTAATATACTCACATTTAATATCTGTTTAAACTATGGTAAACATTCATGATAAAAGTCAAAAGATTATAAATCAAATTGACATGTGTTATATGAGTGCACTTTAGGGAATTTTACACTTAAGAGATAAACTTTGATCTACCTGGATATTAAAGTATTTCATAGAAGTCTTACTGTTTTGAACTTTCTGCTTGAAATCAAAAAATTAAAGATTGCAATCTTCTTCACTGCAGACACTAAATATTAATAAAATATATTATTACAAATTTATCAAAGATTACCAGGTGATTTTAGAACCTTTGCTAAGTGTTGATAAGCTTTTGAAAATGAGATTTTTTTTTCTGCCTCTGCTTAATACAGATATCTTTACACTATGAATGTAGCAAATACCTAATTCACTTCATGAGAAGAACTGGCTCCAACTTAAAAGATAGCATACAAAATATCACATTTTTCCTGAGCATACTCTTCTAAAAAATCTATTTTGTAATCATTATTTACCATGATCAGTCAATTTTCAATCTTTGAAAAAAGAACTTTGGCTTATTGAACCAAAATTCAAAATAAATCATAATTTAATCTTATTTTAAAAACACTCTAGTTAATTGTAATAAATGTTTGATGGTTTGATAGACATCTATTATATTAACATAACGGTCTTAGTGCACTGAAATGCTGCATGCTAAAACAAACTAGTGAAATTGAATAATGGGCATTTACAAATAAAAGGAGAATCCTTGACAAAAACATGCAGTTCTTTCTACTACTTGCTAAACAAATAGGATATTTTCTCTCTTAACAATGTGTACATGTTGCTGTAAAAGGAAAAAAAATTCCTTTTGTTTCAAGCTTGGTCGTTCTGTAGAAAATTTGGATCTATGTTTTACAATATAAAGTTATTGGCATACTTTGTAATTTCATGCATTTACCATTACCCACTAGGATTGTTAGAAGTTACTTAGACTTTTTGGTTAGTTCATACCATTGCAAACAATATTTTCAATAAACAAATCAGTGAATGAGAAAATTACTTGTATAATAGGTCAGAAATGCAGCTAAACTTCCTGTTGGAATGTTTCTCTACCATAACCCAACTTAAGATGTTAACAATGCAGGGGTTTTCAAAATTAATGATGAAAATAAAAAAGCAAATTTTCAAACAATATATCAAAAAGGTAAGGAATAACTTGCACACACAAAATATGCAAAGGAAAACTTGGGAAATGAAAACAAATCTACTTAATTCTGTGTCGAATCACTATCTTGATTAATGTTTATGATAGGTTACTTTCAAATATAGCTTTCTGATTCACTTTATAAAACAAAGGGGCTAAGAAAAGATAGATTTTTCAAAGGATTTGTTTTACTACTTTTTATATTAAAAGTTAGAATGTCAAAATAAATGCTAATATGCTTATTTGGTATATTTGAAAAATGATAGCAGTAGGAAAATAATTTCAGACTGGGATAATATTAATTCACAAAGTTTAGACACACTTGCTGGAATGAGCCTGAATATTTTATTTAAACTTCCTGTTGGTAAACTGGAGATGGAATCTTCGTTAGAAGCAAGATTTTCAGGGTGCATGAATGTACTATCTGTAGTTGCTCCTACATTACTTAAACATTATCTTACACAATGCCTGAAACACAGAAGTCAGACAATAAGTATGTGTGAAATTATTCAGCTGGTTGTAGACAGTGAATGAAAAAATGTGAAATTCTCGGTCAGCTACAAACTACTGTTTAGGGGCGTAGCCTAAATAAACCCAAGTGCACTGATGCTTCTGCCTCTCCCAGCAATTTTCTTTTCCTGCCTTGGCTGTTTCCTGCACATTTCCATGTGTCACGTGCATATGTATGACACAGAAACAATCGGAAAGGTTAGCAGAGCAAATCAGACTCTTGAGTTGGCATCTAAAACTAGTGTTAGGTGTGTTACCTGTCTTGAGTTGTTTAATTCTGACAATACTCTATGATACAAACACGTCAATCTTGTTGTGTATTAGTGTTCATTTTTTTTAACAATGCCTATAAACATTCCTCTAAAAGTTGATAACTGAGACAGTTCCTCTGTCTGCTTGGAATTTTCCTCTGTAAACGTCATGTATTAGATTTTAGGTCCTCCTTTCAGATTCAAACTAAAAGCTATATCTTACAGGAAAAAAATCCTATTCTTCTAGATTTAGGAGCTCTTCTTATTTTTCCTGTTAATTAAATTTTGTGAGAAATATGCTCAATGTATTAGCATAAAAATACATGTGAAAACTTAATTGCTTAAAATAACTACTATATGTTGAATTTTTGTTATGTATTTTAGCAGTTTAAGCTGAGCTTGCTAGCTAGCTAGGCGGCCTTTTGATCTTGGGTTGATTTACTCATGCATTTGTGATTTTGCTTTAGAGGGCTGGAACACTAGTCCAAGTACTTTTGTCATTCAGCAGGTTAGCTCTATCTGTAGTAACTGAGCAAATTTCCAGGAGTGAGTTGATGGACTGATGCAGAGCTGGCACACGGTCACCTCTGTTGCTTTCTATTTGTCAAAACAAGTAACATGGACACTGCATTTTTGGTGGCGAGATGTAATTCTACCTTTTATAGGAAGAGACTTGCAGTCACATTGCAAAGGGTCCAATATAGAGGTGGGAATTATAATTGCAAACAGTCTATCCAATCATGGCATGTTGTATAATCTTGAAGTTAGGCATATAATTTTATACTCAAGTGTATGATATAGGTATAGTGTATCCTTTGAATCAGTGAATGGTTATTTTTAATTATATGCTTTTCATTTATTCTTGATTAAAATGATTAAAAAAGAAATCTAGACCTGGCTCATTCTGTGGCCTAAACTGCAATTACTTTAGGTCTTAAATCAATACTAGTTTGTTTCTAGGAATTAGTAGAATGATTTGTCAATTGGAATATATTTCAGAGGTGAGTATTCATCAATGCAAGATACATTTGAAATTTTTTTTTTCACGGATGATCGAATTTTCCTAGAGCACTAGCTAGCAATATACATCAAAGTTAAAAGCTCATATCATTTGCAATTCCATTTTTAGTAACTAATACAACGGATGCTTTGTCTTGCAGTTAACAAAAACATTTTTGAAAGGATGTTCATAGAATCATTGTTTATAATATACTCTGATTCTGTTTTGTTCTGTAGTTCCAAATTCCCTCACACATAAGTGAGATTATATGTTGTTTATCTGCATCTGGTTTATTTTATCTAGCATAACGACTACTAAATACATCAGTGTTGTAAGAAATGGGACAATTTGGGCCGGCGCCGTGGTGCACTAGGTTAATCCTCCGCCTGTGGCACCGGCATCCCATATGGGCACCAGGTACTAGTCCCGGTTGCTCCTCTTCCAGTCCAGCTCTCTGCTGTGGCTTGGGAAGGCAGTGGAGGATGGCCCAAGTGCTTGGGCCCTGCACCCCATGGGAGACCAGGAGAAGCACCTGGCTCCTGCCTTCGGATCAGTGCAGTGCGCCAGCCTCCGCGCGCCGGCCGCGGCGGCCATTAGAGGGTGAACCAACGGCAAAAGGAAGACCTTTCTCTCTGTCTCTCTCTCTCCCTGCCCTCTCTGACTGTCAAAAAAGAAATGGGATAATTTGGCCGGCACCACGGCTCACTTGGCTCATCTTTCACCTGTGGCGCCAACACCCCAGGTTCTAGTCCCAGTTGCTCCTCTTCCAGTCCAGCTCTCTGCTGTGGCCTGGGAAGGTACCTGCATGGGATACCAGGAGAAAGCACCTGGCTACTGGCTTTGGATCGGTGTAGTGCCGGCTGTAGCAGCCATTAGGGGAGTGAACCAACGGAAGGAAGACCTTTCTCTCTGTCTCTCTCTCTCTCACTGTCTAACTCTGCCTGTCAAAAAAAAAAAAAAAAAAAAAAAAAAAAAGAAATGGGATAATTTATTGTTTAAGGTTGAAGTTATATAGTACAACATGTCATATATGTTATAATATATATGTTTTACATGTATATATAGTTTCTTTATCCATTCATCCATGGACATACTCTGAATGATTCCATATTTTAGCTATTATGAATAATGCAGCAAAAAACACAGGACTGAAGACAACCCTGCAAGATACTGACTTAGTATCCTTGGGCTATATACTCACCTGATGGAACAGCTGGATCATATGGTGATTCAATTTTTAATTTTTAAAGGAGGCTTCATAAAGGCTGTACCAGTTTATATTCTCCATGATAATGTACAAGGTTCCCTTTTAATACTTTTATGTATGGTAGATGACATAGGTCCATTTTTTCTTCTGCCTGTCGATAATCCAGTTTGCCCAGTCTCATTCATTTACATATTTGTGTTTACTTACACCTATTACTGTGACTTATAATATTGGTGTACTTACTGTGTATTCTTGGTGCCTTTGTGAAATATGGATTTGTCATTTATACATGGACTTATTTCAAGACTATTCTTTTTCACTGGTTTATGTGTATGTTTTTATGCCAGTGCCACTCTGCATTGATGACTATAACTTTGCATGGTAGTTGGCAATCAAGAAATATGACACAATTTGCTCACTGCGGAAGCACATATACTAAGAAATATGATACATCTATTCTGATCTCCTTAAAATTTTTATTTACATATTTATTTGAAATACAAGGAGACAAAGAAAGACACAGAAAGACAGATCCTAATCTACTGGTTTACTCACCAAATGCCTGCAATAGTTGTTGCTGGGCCAGACCAAAATCAGAATCCCAGAATTCAATGTTTTTAGTATTTGAGCCATCACATACTGCCTCCCACGGTGTGCATTAGCAAAAAGCTGGAATCTAAAGTGGAGCTGGCAATAAATCTTTGTGGGAATCCCTGGTATTGTTAACCACTGTGCCAAACACCATCCCAGGATTTGATCCCTTGCTCAAGATTACTGTAGGTATTTGTTGTTTTTAGTGGTCCTGCATGATTTTTAGGCTTTTTTCCATTTCTGTGAAAAATATCACTGGAACTTTTGCATTGAACCTGCAGATCACTTTAGGCAGTATGGACATTTTAGCAATATTATTTTTTCTAATCTATTTACACTGGATATCTTTTAATTTGTGTCATTTTTAATTCCTCTCATCACTGTTTTATGTTGTTTAATCAACATGTATTTCATCTATTTGATTAAATTTATTCCTAAGTAGTTTATGGCTTTTGATGTTATCATAAATATGATAACATTCTCTCACACAAAGAGAGAGAAAAAGAGAAGCATAGAGAGATATTGCATCTATTGATTTACTCCCTGTATGCCTGCAACAGCTGGGGCTGAGCCCGGCCAAAACCAGGAGCCTGGAACTCAGTGCTTGTCTCTCACATGGGTGGTAAGCACCCCAGGAAGCATCATTTGCTGCTTCTGAGGATGTGTGTTAGCAGGGACTTATAGCTGGACATGGGGCTGCAACTTGAACCCAGACACTCTGGGAAAATATGTGGACCTATCAAACGGCTACTTAACTTCTGCACCAAATGCCCATCCCTTTTTTGCTTTATATTCTGCTTTATATTCTGAATTTGTTTACTAATTTCAAGTCTTATGAAGTTTTTTAAGTTTTCTACATATGTGACTATATTATCTGCAAACAGAGATAATTTTCCTTCTTTCTTTATTATTTGGGTATCTGCTTTTTTTCTCACCTAAATTATTTGACTATTATTTCCATACTGTGTTGAATAAAAGTGGTTAGGATTGCATCCTTGTCTTATGCTTGTCCTTACAGAAAAATATTTTAGTTTTGCCCCACTGATTATCTCAGCTATGGGCTTTTCATCAATGGATTTTACTGTGTTATGATAAGTTCCTTCTATATATATATTTATTTATAAGTTTTTATTATGATGAATGCTGAAATCTGTGAAATGTTTTATCTACATCTATTAAGATAGTCATAGGATTTTATCTTTCATTTTATTAATGTGGTATGTTGCAATGATTGACTGACCTAAGTTGAATCAACTTTATGTCCCAGGGATAAATACCACCTGCTCTTAACGGTTTCAGCACTTTGAATACAGCGTTCAACTAACTCTGGTCTAAAATTTTTCTTTTTTCTTTTATGAAACATCCTCTGTGAGTTTTACAGAATTTCTTTGAATGTAATAGATAATTTTTCTGTTGCTGCTTTCACCATTTCCATGTTTAATTTTTGACAATTGGATTATAAGAAGTCTCAGTCTTTGGATTCATCTTATTTCTTGTCCTTTAGGCTTCCTGAATCTGAATGTCTGTTTCCATCCCAGATTTAGGAAGTTTTAGCCATTATTTCTTAGAGTGAATCTTCTTCCCCTTTTACTTTCTCTTTCCTAATGTGGCTTGCATCATGTTTGTGTTGATCTACCTAAGTTTGTCTCATAAGTTCCTTTTGCTGCCTTCAAGCTTTTCCATTATATCTTTCTTTTGGCTCTTCTGGAGGATTTTGAGTTTGCTGATTCTTTCTTCTGCTGTATCAAGTCTGCTGCTGAACCTCTCTATTGAGTTTTAAATAAAGTTATTGTAGTCTTCAGCTCTGTTTTCTCTTTAATACTTTAAAAATATTTCCATGGGGCAGGTGTTGTGTTACAGTGGGTTAAACCACCACTTAGAAAAACTGCATCCCATATAGGAGTGCCTGTAATCAAGTCATGCTTCTGCTTTTGATCCAGCTTCCTGCTAATGTGCCTGTAAGGCAGCAGATGATAACCCAAGTTCTTGGGTTCTTGCCACCCATGTGGCTCCTGGCTTTGGCCTGGTTCAGCACTGGCTATTGCAGGTATTTGGGTAGTTACCTAACAGATGCAAGATTCTCATTCTCTCTCTCTCTCTCTCTCTCTCTCTCTCTCACTGTGACTTTCAAATAAATAAAAACAACTTTAAAAATATTTCCTATCTTTGTTGAATTCTCTGCTTCTTAATGCACTGTTCACCTGATCTCAGTAAGTATATTCATGCAAGTTTTTAAAATTACCTTTCAGGAAAATCACACAAGATTTTATTAGGATTTGTTCCTGAGATTTATCTTTTATCTTTTATTTGGAGCATATTTATCCTGAGTAGATGGGACTGTTTTGTCTAATGTTCAGAACCAGAGAATTTCTGGTTCTCTGGTTCTGAACATTAGACAAAACAGTCCCATCTATTCATCTTTATAAACAGATCTTTTATAGAAGATGAACCTCATCAGCAGCTGAATTAGAGATTCTAGGAGCCTCTCAAACCTTTATGTCTGTCCAAACCACTGTCTTGATTCTTAGTGGCTCCCAGGAGACTGGGGTACACCAAATCATGTCAGTGCCTCAAGACAGGCAAGATATGAGCCAGTCCCTCAAGTAGCAGCCAGAATGTAGGGATGCTAGATATCTTGTCCACTTCCTTCTTTCCTCAGGGAGAAGCTTGGAAATGGAGTTTATCACCTGTTTGTGTCAATTCAGGAAGAGTAGAGCTGATGAGTGCTTGCATTCTCTTTCAGATCACATGCTCTTTTAAATCATTGGTTTCCTTTCTGTTACCCTATGGATCTCATAAATGATGGATCCTGTAAGCTCTCAGAGATGGGCTAGTTAGAAGTCAGTCTCTGGTTAGTACCTGGAGAAATTGGGGGCCTGAATTTGCTTTTATCACTAGAATGAATTGGAGGATGGAGTCATGGAATATCCCAACTGCCTATTCAATCCTCTCTGGTTACATAAAGTATCCCTGTCCATTCAATTTTCAGAGAACTAGTGAGTGCTTCTCTTAACAGCCCTCAGAGGCAGCAAACTTAGAAGCCAGGGGGTCCAGAAATAGCTGGAAAAGTCAGCACATTAGATGTGCATTCTAAACTTTTCCAGGGAGAAGCTAGGAGTTGGGGTTTATTGCCTGCTTAATCTGTGATGAACCATGGGGCAGGGACAAGGGAGTGATTGTTCATCTGTTTAAAAACCTTTCTCGCATCCTCTGTGGTCCATGGAGGCTAGTGAGTACTGAGCCCCATCAGCTGTAAGAGGAAGGTGAGTTAGGAGCCAGTCTCATGTGTAGCAGCCATGACAGTTGTGCTACTGGATGTGTAATCTATATTCTTGGCTTCTCAAGAGGAAGCTAGCAGTCAGACATTCCCTCCCAGGTGTCTGGTCCTATGCTGGGGGTGGAGTTTATGACAAGAGTGTGTCTCACTTTTCCGTACTGCTTTCAATGTGGATATTTTCTCAATCATTTTGTATGCAAGGGACTCACAGCTAATTTCTGCATTTCTCTTGGAGATAATTTATTCACGTGTCACTGTTTATTCTGTGTAGGCAGAGAGAGAGTCTACAGCTTCTAACTCTGTTGTATTGTTGATATTACCCAGGATGTATTTGCAGACAACAAATTCCTTCCTCAGATAATGATGATGGCATTGAACTTTTAACTTGTTATACTAAAATTTTTGATCAATTTTTGTGTTAACTATTACTTATTTTACTGTCATTTTAAGTTTCTTAATATCTTTTCATGTGAATATTCCTAGTAATTGACACTTTAATTTGATACTAAATGTATTTTATAAATTAAGATATCAAATAACTGTTGTTATCATGATTGTGACAAGATAATGCACATAATTTCAAGTGAATATCCAAGGGATTCCTTGTTAGTAAAGAATAAGTAAGTTCAATGTGTACACACTGCAATATAGAGTTTAGGAATCCTGGTCTCTTTTTGCTTGTTCCCTGATACTCAGTTGTGGTCAGAAAAATTAAGCATGCTTTTAAGCAAGAAAATTTTCAACTTAACAACTTTTAGCAGAAATAAAGTAAATGTTGCATTTCACAAGATATTTTGGAGTCTTGATATTTGTAACTTTGACAAGTGGAAGGGAAAGAACATGAGAGAACTTGAGAAATTTTAACATATTCCAAGCAGGTTTCGTTTATAATGTATGTTCTTCCTATCTTAATATGATTCAAAATCAATCTAATTAGTCCTCTTCTAGATCTGGATTAGATTTTTTAGAAAAGAATGTTTCCCTGAGTTAAATGGAGGCTTTATTTGTTTATAAACAGTGGTATGATGGGAACGTTAATTGTCATTTTCTCATCCGTGTGTGTGTGTGTGTGAAGAAAAAAATTGTCCCTTTACTGACTCTCTTCAATACAATTAATATTTATTAAGTCTCTAAAGCATGCCAATCATTGTGATATTTTTCTTGCACAGCATTTTTGTGTTTTTAAATAATCTTTGAGAGCACAATGCTTCTGATTTTATAAATAAAGTCCTAAAATTCAGAGAATTTGTAATGTTGCAAACAACACAATGAGATAGATAGAGATAATTGAAGACGTCTTCAGATAAGAAAATTTTGAACCAATATTGACTTTCTGGGTCACCTAGAGATTTTTTTTAATTAATTTTTAGTGACAAAAAGTAATTGTACATTTTAATTGGGTACAATGTAATATTTTGATACATGCATAGATTTTAATGATCACATTAGGATAATTAGTATTCATTGCTTCATATATTCAATGTTTCTTTATAGTATATACATTCAGAAGTTTTTCTTCTAGCTATTTAGACAAATACAGTATGTTATTGTTAACTATTATTTCCCTACTGTGCAATAGAACACCTACAGGCTTGTTATCTTGACATTTATAATTGTGAAGAGTAGATAGGATCCAAGAAAAGTGTTGAGAACTAACCTGAGATATACCTAAATCAGAGATATAGGGGAAGGGCTTATATAAAAGTGGTGTTCATATTTCCATAATACTTTTCTTGGAAATACAATATTTTGGAGAATTGTTTGCTTTGCTTCTGAGACTCAGAAACCCTGCTTCACAACAACAGGGTCAGTCGTGCTTGGTCTATTTGAGAGTCCTCTCTTTATACAGATAACTCATCACTGAAATACTTGGCTTAGTCTGGGATACCCTATATCAACAAATTCAAACCATTTTAGCATGAATCAAAAATGCCCTTTAAGCATGGAGAGAGATTTTGGGGTCCTATATCTCATTCAGTGATAGATATTTTAGATCTAACCCAGAGTCATTTATACCAGCCCACTCTAGGAATGAAAAGCTTCCAGAAAGAAATCTGATTATAAGTGGGTTGGAAGTTTATATTGGTTATACATTTGCCTTAATAGAGAATTAACAAAAGCAAAGCAAAACATTGTGAGGTGTGCTTAGGAAAGAATGATTAAAATTATGAGTGTGGGGCCGGCACCGCAGCTCACTAGGCTAATCCTCTGCCTTGCGGCGCTGGCACCCTGGGTTCTAGTCCCAGTTGGGGCGCCGGATTCTGTCCCGGGTGCTCCTCTTCTAGTCCAGTTCTCTGCTGTGGCCCGGGAAGGCAGTGGAGGATGGCCCAAGTCCTTGGGCCCTGCACCCGCATGGGAGACCAGGAGAGGCACCTGGCTCCTGGCTTCGGATCTGCGTGGTGTGCCAGCCACAGCGCTCCAGCCATACTGGCCATTGGAGGGTGAACCAACGGAAAAAGGAAGACCTTTCTCTCTGTCTCTCTCTCTTTCACTGTACACTCTGCCTGTAAAAAAAAAAATTATGAGTGTGGGTAAGTGCAAAGCTAATATGACAGTAAGTTGAGGATAGCGTCCTAAAAGAAAAAAAATAAAAAAGCTTTTTCTCTGAGATCCGTCCAAAAGATATGAATACTGGGGTAGATGGTATTTTCTCATGACAGGTAGAAAGAACAATTCCAATGAAAGGAAGAATGAGAAAAGAGAAAAATTGTTGAAAAAATTATCCATCAACACTTCCTGACAAAGCAATCCCCCTTCTTCAGAAATGATAAGTGGAACCAGCATAAGAACTTAGGTAGTATCTAGTTTAGGGATGTTCTAGCCATAGGACTTAGCCTTGACAAATACAAGGGCAAGCAGTAAGAGCCTTTGCAAAGGATATCAGGTGTCACCAGGGAATGTCCAAAAGGGATAATGAGAATAGATTATTACGAAAAAGTAAAATTCATTCAATTGATTGAACACCATGGTACTTAACACTGTGGTAAGTGTGGGGAGGAAAAGCTTCGGTGAAATGTGTTTTCCTACCCTTGAGGCAAACTCAGTCTGATGAAAATGGGATTCCAGAGAGCCCCAGAATAATGGAACTCACTCATTCTCACTCTTTCTTCCTCATTCTCTCTTCATGAATCTACGTAAGCAGCAAGCACTATTGCTTAGTAGCTTTCATACTTTTAAGTTGATGTGCAGATAGGATTGCACACGTTTTTCAACCTGGATGTCAGATCTTGATCTTGTGCAACTGTTGAGTCTCCAACTTAGAATAAATGTGAGTGATGACCAGAATTAGTGGGAAACATCATCCTGAAATAGAGACTTGTGAATAAAACAGTGGAAGGGATGCACATACACTGTGTACACTTCTCTTGACTGTTATATATTTTTTATATTTTATAAGCTTGTCTTTAGATTATAAGTGACTTGTGAACTGGTAGGTATTATACAACTGTAAGGAATATTCATATTTTCTGTGATTATTTCCTCTCATATGTGAGAGGTCTCTGAGTCAAATCTTTAAGGCCAAATATCTTCTTTATCTAGTTCTGGTATGAATAAGTAATAAGAAAATGTTTGTTACACAAACATCAATTCTTCTAATAATCTTCCATAATGATGTCCTATTTATACTTTTATTATGGTACTTGATCAGTCATAATGTTTTTGGAGTTCTAAGACTTCTAAAACAAGAATTCCTTTCAGAGTTGTGACTTATTGGCCCTGGACATCATTCTAATATGCAGTACATTTTCAAATGATGAATGAACACAAATTTTTACAAGAACCTTGAATAGAGAAGAGGAATAACAAAATAATGGAAGGAAAGAATGGAAGACGGAAGACAGGAAAAAAGGAAAGAAGAAAGAAGCAGTTTTCCATCAGGAAAGCTGGAAACAAGGAATCAACAACTTACTCTTTCTGTGAGTGTGAGACCAAAGTCTTGTAGCATTAATATCACTTTCCACCACTGATAGGAGATGAGGTCCAGGATGAGAGGTGAGAAATGGATTAAAACAATGTGCTGCAGGTAAGGTTGCATTCACTAATATTGTATGCTTCGCTCTCTATCTGGTTATTCACTCTTTATTGCTGTCCTCGGGGACCAATCATTGTTTATTTGAAAGCAATGTTTGCTTTCCCTTTGGAAAATGCATAGAACATGCTGGAGAGTATAGCATATTAGGCAGCACCTTGGATAGAGTGGATATGGATCAAAATTTATAGCACATAAGCATTCTATTTAGGATTTGTGGAGAAGATGGGAATGTGGATTCATGACATTTAAAGGCTTAAAAGACTGGTAATGACTACTACTGGAGTTGGCAATATTTCTTCTGTGAAGAGTCAGATAATAAATATTTTAGGCTTTGAAAGCTACATTTTGTTACCACTACTCAACTCTGCCATTAGAAAGTAAAAGCAGCCATAGAAAAGAGGTTTGCGACAAGATGAAGATGTTTGTGTTCCCATAAAACTTTATTTATAAAAAAATAGGTCACCAGACCAAGGCTATTGTAAACAACAGTGTGTTATCCATGTGCTGTTAGAATTATGTGTAACATCATTGTTAGTCATCTGGTCTTCCCTAGAGTTCTTCAAATATCTTACTACCATTTGGGTCAAACCTTTGTAAATGGAGGGGTGTGTGACTGGGTTGTATTTCTGGATGTTATTTTTGTTGTTACGCCTTTTCACTTTGAGTCAGTGCCTGAACAGTTACCGTACACTAGTTTATATCTAGATTCAGAAACTGCTCTGAAAAAGCCAATTGTTTTCATATGAAATCCTCCTCTCATATTTCAATGTTCCCATTCTTAGATGAACTTTTAAATTTAGAACAGCTTTAGGTTTAAAGTTATGGTGAAGATAATACAGTGGCTTCTCATTTGTGCCATACTCTGTTTCCCTCTTTTTAAAATTTTACATTAGTATAACATATTTGTCACAATTAATTAACTGATATTGATTTATTATCATTTTCCCTTTATTTTCAAATGTTAATGTTATATCAGTACAAAGAGGACAGATTCAATATAGCTCATAGATATAATTCTAAGAATATAATGATATTTCCTTCCTCCCTGAAGTCCATACATTATTCAATTTTTTTCAGTTTTTTCCCAAATGTCCTTTCTCTATTTTAGGATCTGATCGAGCAGACCAAATTACATGTAGTAGTCATATTTTCTTAGGGTCTTTTGCTTATAACAGTTTATCAGATATTACTGGTTGATGATGACCAACAACCTGAGCACTATTGTGTAGATATTTTTTGCAATGTCCAGCAATTTATAGTTGTCAGATGATTCTCTCATAACTAGACTGGGGTTTTGGATTGTAGGTGGAAGACTATGGAGAAAATACCACAATTTCACTTCAAATTTAGGACACATACTTTTAACTTATTATGGTTGATGTTAATATTCACCATCAGCTGATGTAGTGTTTGCAATGTAAGGGAAGTTATTATTTTTTCTCTCTACATTTGTTTTGGGGAAATTATTTAGGTACAGACAGTACTTGAGTGGGAAGTTATATTCTACTTTCAAGGTGAAAACTTAAAGCATATTGAAATTCTTCTGCATAAGAGGATTATAAAAGTGATATCCATCTCCCTAATTGCTACTTACTTAGTCATTTACAAATGTATGATTCATAGATATTTAATTTATATTTTGGATTATAAACCATTGCTACCTTATTATGATGTTCAAATTGTTCTAGCTCTGGTTACTGGGAGGTCTTTATTCTTAAGTCCTGTGTCCCTCTGACATAACTCAGTGATTGTGTGTGTATGTGTGTGTGCATGGGTGTGTATTTATCACTTCCTTAGCTTCTGTCACTATAATGTATTCCAGATTCATCATGTATATTTTGTGCCCCAATCCTAGAATCAGCCATTTCTCTAAGGAATCTTCATTCTTTTTACTGGTGAATGGTGTTAGAGACCAAGTTCTAAGTATTATTATCAATGTGTTCATTAATACTGGGATGTCATTGCTACTAGGACTTCTTTGTTTACAGAGCAAGGAGTTATATGTGTATCTTAGCATATTTAGAATTATAAAGTATTTCTGTATTACTACATAGCTCATTATTTTCATCTTCCATTGCTTCTCTGTAATACCCCTCCCCAACCATGAAAAATTGGTTCCCATGCCTGCCATCCATATACTTAAGTGTTCAATACAATACTCTGTACAGTGGTTTTAGAATCACTAACTCACACACATCTGAGAAAATATATCAACTAGATTGTAGTACCTATGTAAAGCTCATTTTGACTTTTGTTTTAGACTCTATTTATTTTTCAAGTTCTTCTGTCAACATGTTTTTTATCAATATTATCAATATTCCACTCCCCATTTCAATGATGTTGTTTCATATATATATATATTTCATTGTATATACTATATATATAAAATGAAATTTTTGGGGTCATACTGTGTACTCCATTCTGAGATTCCTCAATGACTTGTGAAAATTAGCATATATTTAAGATTTACTCTTTTTTTAAGATTTATTTTATTTATTTGAAAGACAGAATTATAGAGAGAGGTAGAGACAGAGAGGTCTTCCATCTGCTGGTTCACTCCCCAGATGTCTGCAACAGCCAGAGCTGTGCTGATCTGAAGCCGGGACCAGGAGCCAGGATCTTCCTCTGGGTCTCCCACATGGGTGCAGGGGCCCAAGGACTTGGGCCATCCGCCACTGCTTTCCCAGGCCACAGCAGAGAGCTGGACTGGAAGAGGAGTAGCCAGGATATGAACTGGCGCCCATATGGGAAGCCAGCACTTCAGGCCAGGGCTTTAAGCTGCTATGCCACAGTGCTGGCCCCAAGATTTACTCTTTTGTGCTGTAAAGTTCTATGGAATTTGACAAATGTTAAATGTCTTTTTCTCCCTATTGCAGTGGCATACAGCATAGATTTCCTACCATACAAATCCTTAGTGGTTAAAGTGCTTAGCCCTTTTTTTCACCTCACCACTGTATTCCTGGCAATCACTGATCTCTTCATGGTCTCTATAGTTTTACTCATTGTAGAATGTCAGATAATTGGAATCATGAGGCATGCAGCTTTCTCAGTCTGGTTTATTTTTTGTGCAATATGAACTTGAGAATCATCCACGTTTTCTCATTAGTTCATCACTTTTTATCTCAAAATACTATTTTGTTGTAGGAATGCACAATAGTTTATTTACTGATTCTCTCTTGCCTGGACAGCCTTGTTGTTTCTTGGTTTTATGATTATGATCAAAGCTGTTACAAATATTTGTGTGCCAGTTCTTATGTGGAAGTAAATTTGAAATAAGTTGGATAAATACCTAGGCATAAAATTACTCAGCCATTTACTAAGACTGTTTAGTTTGTAAAAATCTGCCAAGCCATTTTGCAAAGTGCCTATGGCATTTTCATTCTTGTTCCTGTCTTCACCAGTAGATGCAGTTGTCAAGTTTGTGGATTTGGATTTTTGCCATTCTAATAGGTGTATAGTATGCTCAAATGATGTTGAACATCTTCATTTTTTTCTCCTATCATTTGCAACTTATATGTGTTCTTTGGTGACGTGGTGATATTTTGCTCATTTAAAATTTTTTTTTTCTTATAGAGTTTCAAGAGTACTGGCCAGAGCCGTGGCTCACTAGGTTAATCCTCTGCCTGTGGCACCGGCACCCCGAGTTCTAGTCCCGGTTGGGGCGCCGGTTCTGTCCCGGTTGCTCCTCTTCCAGTCCAGCTCTCTGCTGTGGCCAGGGAGTGCAGTGGAGGATGGCCCAAGTGCTTGGGCCCTGCACCCCATGGGAGACCAGGAGAAGCACCTGGCTCTTGGCTTCGGATCTGCGCAGTGCGCTGGCCGCAGCGCACCTGCTGTAGTGGCCATTTGAGCCGGGGGGGGGGGGGGGTGAAACAACAGAAAAAGGATGACATTTCTCTCTCTCTCTAACTCTGCCTGTCAAAAAAAAAAAAAAAAAAAAAAGAATCCTATGTCTATCTGAGATACAAGATACAAGAACAGATATGTTCTGTAAATATTTTCTTCTTGTCTGTGTCTTGCATTTCCTTCTCTTAGTAGTAATTTTTATAGACATTTTTAAAAGGTATCATAATTTTAATTATATCCAATTGTTTAATTTTTATCCCACAGGTTGTATTATTGGTATTGTATTTAAATCTCACACCAAATCCAAGATTATATAGATTTTCTACCATGTTTTAATTTAAAGTAATGCAGCCCAACATGCTTTGCCACAATGCCATCCTTGGCTTATTTCCTTTAACATGATATCCTCCAGATCCATCACTGTTGTCAAAATTTTAGGGATATATAGTATTCTGTTGTGTTTTTATAACACATTGCTTTTCAGTCAATGGACACGAAGGTTGAGTCCATATCTTGGCCATTATGAATAACATTGCAATGGACATGGGAGTGAAGATATATCTTCAATATACTGATTTCATTTCTTTTTATTTTTAAATGTTTATTTATTTATTTACTTGTAAGTGAGAGAGAGAGGGAGAGAGAAAGAGAGCAAGAATTTTCCATCAACTGGTTCACTCTCCAAAAGGCCACAACTGCTGGAGATGAGCCAGGACAAAACCAGGAGCCTGGAACTCCATCTTAGTTTCTCATATGTGTGCTGGTGCCCAAACACTTGGGCCACCCTCTGCTACTTTCCCAGGCCCATTATTAGGGTGCTGGATCTGAAGTATAGTGACCAGGACACCAACCCACATTCATATGGGATGCTGACATCATATGCAGCAACCTAACCCATTGCACCAGAACACTATCTCCTCGTTTTTTTTTTTTTTTGCTGTTGTTGTTGTTGTTGTTGTTGTTGTTTTTTTACAGGCAGAGTGGACAGTGAGAGAGACAGAGAGAAAGATCTTCCTTTGCCGTTGGTTCACCCTCCAATGGTGCACCTTGCCTATCCGAAGGCAGGAGCCAGGTGCTTCTCCTGGTCTCCCATGGGGTGCAGGGCCCAAGCACCTGGGCCATCCTCCACTGCACTCCCGGGCCACAGCAGAGAGCTGGCCTGGAAGAGGGGCAATCGGGACAGAATCCGGTGCCGTGACCGGGACTAGAACCCGGTGTGCCGGCGCCACATCCTTGTTTGTTTTTGAAATATACCCAGGAGCAGAGTTACTGGGTCATTCACTTGTTCTATTTTTAACTTTTTTGAGGAAATTTTATACTATTTTTTTCATAATAGGCATATTAATTTATATCCCAAACAGCAGTCTATCAGGGCTCCCTTTTTTCCACATCCTTATCAACAATTACTGACTAGCTGAATGAGTTAGAAAGTATTCTCTTGTTTCTGTTATCTAGAAGTAGATAACATTAATATCACATTTTCTTTACTTGTTTTATAAAGTTCACCATTAAAACCAGCCAGCTCTGGTAATTTATTTTTGTAAAATTATTAATTATTTATCAAATTATCTATTTGTATTTCTCCTTGTATGAATCTTTGTAGCTTGTGTTATTCAGGATTTGGCCCATTTCATTTAAATTAACAGATTTATGGGCATAGAATTGCTTGTAGTAATTCATTATTTTGATTTATGTTCATGGGGTCAGTAATGATAACCTTATTTTCTGATATTTCATTTCTGATCATTTTTGCCATCTCTCTTTTTTTCTTGGTTATCCTTGCTTGAGATTATCAATTTTAATCAGTCTTTTCAAAGAACCAGCTTTTGAGTCACTTGATTATCTCTTTTCAGTTTGATTTATTACACCTAATGTTTTATTATTTCGTTCTTTTGCTTGCTTTGACTTTCCTTGCTTTTATTTCATTAGTTTCTTAATGTGAAAGTCTAGGTTATAGATTAATATACTTTTTATTTTTTAATTTATACTTTTCATGCTACAAATTTTTCTCTAGGTATTGATTATGCTGCATTATTATTAGCTTTATTTCAAAATTAAAAGATTTCCCCTAAGACTACTTTTTTACCCAGGCGTTATTTAAAAATGTATTGCTTAACTTCCAGATGGCTGGGGAATGTCCAAGTGATCCTACTGTTATTGAATCCTTGGTCAGTTCCATTGGAGACTGAGAAAGTGAGTGTAGGATTTTTATATTAGGTAAGATGTCTTTTATGGCTGGAATATGGCCTTAATGTGGTGAACATTCCATATGAGACTGAGAATAATATGTGTTCTGCTGCTATTGGAAGGAATATTTTATAAATACCAATTATATCAAGTTGATGGAGAGTGCAGGGAAGTATGTCCTGATCGATTTTCTCACTGCTTCTTCTGTTCATTACTGACAGGGGATGTTAAAACTTCCACCATAATAGTTGGATTTGTCCATTTTTCCTTTCAGTTTGATCTGTTTGGGACTTCACACAGTTTTTTTGTATTAATTACCCTTGTTTAATCATTCCTTGTTATATAAATATTAAACTGTATATTGTACCCCATAAATGTATAAAATGACTTACCAATTTAAAATAACATGAATGAAAAAGTAACAAGAACATTCAACATTCAACATACCAACAGTAAGAGAATTCTATATTAAAATAAATCTTTAGTAGTGGCAATTAATATAAACATAAATAGAAACAGTACAAGCCAGAGAATCAGCTCCCGTCCTTATTAGCAATATGATATGCACATTTTGTGTAAGACAATTGCAGACCTGTATAAAGTCACAAACATTGTTGACACACATACAGGACATAGAAAAATATTTTTGAAGACTAACAAACCAATCCTTAGCCTCGAAGAAGTAGATAAATAAAAACATTGAAGAAATGACATTGGTGTTTTTCAAACTAAAAGAAATATGCAATATTTTCGAGGAGGCTCCCATGTACTAATATAGAGATAAAATAATTTTGAAAGAAAATAAAATACAGGGAATTCTCACTCATATATGAATTTATAATTACATATATTATTTTAAACTATAAAATAAATCAAATATAGGATATGCACAAAAAATACTCAAAAAATAGAATTAATTAAACACTGTTTGAAACAATAAAATAAAAATGAATTGAAAGAAAAAGGAGAAAAGAATTAAAGCTAATTTTACATGTATATTCCCATTATTAATGAAATTTATTCAATCTCAAAGTAATCAGAGGACTGAAAAAAACAGAATGTTTCAATTTCCTTGCTAACAAAGAAAAAACCATATAGTACCAAAGGTGCAGAAACATCTATGATTATTTTTTGTTTTTGGAGAATTGACTGCTTTCACATTTTATAAGGCTCTTTTTCATTACTGATAATTTTCCTTGTTTTGAGCCTGCTGTGTCTAGAATTAATATAGCTACTCAGCTTTCTTTTGAATAGTGTTAATGTGGTATATATTTCTCAAGTCCTTTATGTTGAACTCATTAGTCTTTCTTTTTAAAGTAAGTATTCTTGTGGAGAACCTAAAGTTGTACTTTTTAAAAAATTTTAAAAATATTATTTAAGTTATACAAGTTTCTTGTAATTCATATCTATATATTTAGGAACATAATTATACTCCCTACCCCACCTTCTCTCCTGCCCACACTCCAACACTTCTTTCTCCTCCATCTCCCATTCCCACTCTTAATTTTTACAAGATCTACTTTCAGTTTGCTTAATGATTATAAGATTAACCCCACACTAAGTAAAAATGTTCAACAAATAGTATGATGAAAATATGCTGCTCCTCAACAGAAGAGACAGGGGTTATAAACAGTCATCAAATCTCAGAATGTCCAATTCACTCCAGTACATTACATTTTAGGTACTATATTAGTTACCCCAGATAGGGTAAAACATGTGATATCTGTCTTCTGGGGACTGGCTTATTTCACTAAGTATGATGATTTCCAGTTGCATCTATTTTGTTGCAAGAGACAGTTTTTTTTTTTTTTTTTATGCTTAGTAAGACTCCATCTATTATAAATTGAGCTGCACTGAACATTTTGGTGCAGTTAACTCTTTCATATGCTGACTTCTTTTCATTTGAGTAAATTCCCAGGAGTGGGATGGCTGGATCATATAGTAGATCTATATTCAGATTTCTGAGGTATCTCCATACTGTCTTCCACAGTGGCTTCACCAGTTTACATTCCTACCAGTGGATTAGGGTATCTTTTTCCCCACATCCTTGCCAGCACTTGTTGTTTGTTGATTTCTGTATGAGAGTCATTCTGACTTGGGTGAGGTGAACCTCATTGTGGTTTAGATTTGCATTTCCCTGATGGCTAGTCATCCTGAGCATTTTTTCAAGAGTCTATTGGTCATGTCTTCTAAAAAATGCCTGTTCAAGTCCTTTGCCCATTTCTTAACTGGGTTGTTTGTTTTATTGTTGTTGAGTTTCTTGAGTTCTTTATAGAGTCTGGATATTAACCCTTTATCAGTTGTGTAGTTTGCAGATATTTTCTCCTATTCTATCAGTTGGCCTCTTCACTTTGCTGAGTGTTTCTTTTGCAGTGCAGAAGCTTCTCTGCTTGATGGAATCCCATTTATATATTTTGGCTTTTATTGCTTGTGCTTCTGGGGTCTATTCTAAGAAGTCTTTGCATATGCAATGTCTTACAGAGTTTCCTCAATGTTCTATAGTAATTTGATGGTATTGGGTTGAAGATTTAAGTCTTTGATCCATTTTGAGTGAATTTTTGTCCAAGGTATAGTTCTAGTTTTGTACCTCTGCACACAGAGATCCAGTTTCCCCAATACCAATTGCTAAACAGACTGTCCTTTTTCTGGGGATTGATGGATTGGTTTTTAGTTCCTTTTTCGAAAATAAGTTGGTTGTAGATGCTTGGATTGATTTACGGAGTTTCTGTTCTGTTCCATAGGTCTACATGTCTATTTTTGTGCTACTACCAGGCTATTTTGATTATAACTGCTGTGTAGTATATCTTGAAATTTGGTATTGTGATACCTCCTGCTTTGTTTTTGTTGTATAAGATTGCTTTAGCTATTCAAGGTCTTGTGTTTCCATCTGAGTTTCAGCATCATTTTGTCTAGAAATGAGAAGAATGTCTTTGATATTTTGATTGGGATTGCATTGAGTCTAAATTGCTTTTAGTAGTATGGACATTTTGAAGATACAGATTCTTCCAATCTATAAATATGGAAAATTTTTCCAGTTTTTAATGTCTTCTTCTATTTCTTTCTTTGATGTTTTGTAATTTTCATTGTAGAGATATTTGACATCCTTGGTTAAATTTATTCTAAAGTATTTCATTCTTTTTGTATCTATTGTGAGTGGGATTGATCTTTAAATGTTCTTTCTTAGTCATAGCCTTGTCTGTGTATAAAAAAGCTATTGTTTTTTTTTTGTGTGTGTGTGTGTTAATTTTATACCCTGCCACTTTACAAAACTCTTTCATGAGTTCCAATAGTCTCGCAGTGGAGTCTTTTGGATCCCCTTATATAGAATTGTATCATCTGCCAATAGGGATAGTTTAATTTCCTCCTTTCCATTTTGTATCCCTTCGATTTCTTTTTCTTGCTTAATGGCTCTGGCTAGAACTTCCAAGACAATATTGAAGACAATAGTGAGAATTTCCTTGTCTGGTTCTAGATCTTAGGGGAATGCTTTTTCATCTAATTGAAAGGAAAAGATAGAAATCTTCCATCTGCTGGTTCATTCCCCAAATACACTCAACAACCAGGGTTGAGACAAAGCCAGAAGTCTGGAACCTCTTCCAGGTATTCCACATGGGTGGCATGGGCCCAAGTCCTTGAGCCATCAACTGCTGCCTCCCAGGATTCATCAAAGGAAACTTGATTATAAGGGGAACAGCCAGGACTCGAACCTGGCACTCTGCTATAGGAAGAAGGGTGTCCCCAGTGGTAGTTTAACCTTCTGTTGCACAATGCCTGCATCCTGTGTTTTTAAAAGTAATTTTTTAATCTCTGACTTTTAATTGGTATATCTAAAACTTTCACATTTACAGTGATATTGATCTGTTTGCACTAGTATCAAATATATTAGTAATGACTTTCTATCCATTGCATTCTCTCCTGCCTTCTCTGTTTTATCTGAATACTTTATACGATTCCATCTTATTTCCTCAATTGTACAGCCATGATTCTTTAAAAAATGATTAATTGTTGCTTTAAAGTTTATAATATATAATTTTAACAATTTTTGGTCTATATCATTTTCATCTACCTGCAGAAAATATTTATTTTAACTTTTATTTAATAATTATAAATTTCCAAAGTACAGCCCTTGGATTACAGTGGCCTTTTCCCCCCATAACCTCCCTCCCACCTGCAACCCTCCCATCTCCCACTCCCTCTCCCATTCCATTCACATCAAGATTCATTTTCAATTATCTTTATATGCAGAAGATCAATTTAGTATATAGTAAGTAAAGATTTCAACAGTTTGCATCCACACAAAACATGAAGTGTAAAGTACTGTTTAAGTACTAGTTATACGGTTAACTCACATAATACAACACATTAAGGACAGAGATCCTACATGGAGAGTAAGTGCACAGTGACTCCTGTTGTTGATTTAACAATCGACACTCTTGTTTATGGCATCAGTAATCACCCGAGGCTCTTGTCATGAATTGCCAAGGCTATGGAAACCTTTTGAGTTCACCAACTCTGATCTTATATTGACAATGCCATAGTCAAAGTGGAGGTTCTCTCCTCCCTTCAGAGAAAGGTACCTCCTTCTTTGATGGCCCATTCTTTCTGCTGGGATCTCACTAACAGAGATCTTTCATTTAGGTCATTTTTTTTTCCAGAGTGTTTTGGCTTTCCATGCCTGAGATACTCTCATGGGCTTTTTAGCCGGCTCCGAATTCCTTAAGGGCTGATTTGCAGAAAATATTTTAACATTTTTATAAGGGTAGTTTTAATTTCTTTGAGAAAGTCTTCTGTTTATCTTTACTTTTGAAGCATCATTTGCCTGGACATAAAATTCTATGTTAGTGTTTGTTTCTTTCAATACTTAAATATTTCACACAACTGTTTTTGAGTTTGCATGATTTCTGACAAAATATTGCTAGAAATCTTTAAAGATATTTATTTTAATTTTATTTAGAATGGAAAGATGGGAGGGGAGAGTCTCCCATGTGCTGGTTCACTTCCTAAATGCTTGAAATTGAAACATTTTGGACTGGGTCAGACTAAAGCCAGGATCCAGAACTCGATCTGAGTCTCCCACTTGGGTGACCAAACTACTTGAGCCATCACCTCCTAATTTCCAAGGTATATTCGGAGGAAGCTTGAATAGATTAGACCCAGGACTGAAATCCGCCCCACGCAGTCCCATATAGGATGCTGTCATCCAAAGTGGTACCTTAATTAATGCAGCAAATTCTCACCCCAAGTGCGCTATAACTGGTATCTTTGTTTTTCTTACATATAATTGTTTCTGCCTTACCATTTACACTTATTTAAATATCATCTTTTTGTGTTGGTTTTGTGCATTTTAATATGCTATACCTGAACATAAGTTTCCTTTACTTGGATTGAGGAAGTTACTCTTCTAAATGTTTTCTGAGCTTCTTGGGTTTGTGATTTAGAGTCATTCATTTTTTCCAGTTTCATTAATTTTGAAGATTCATGTCCCTAGTTACCTCTAATATTTCTTCTACTTCTTATATAACACTTTTTTTTTTTTTTGTTTTGCTCCAATTTTTTTTTTATCTTTTATTTAATGAATATAAATTTCCAAAGTACGACTCATGGGTTACAATGGCTTCCCCCCCCATACCGTCCCTCCCACCAACAACCCTCCCCTTTCCCACTCCCTCTCCCCTTCCATTCACATCAAGATTCATTTTCGATTATCTTAATATACAGAAGATCAGCTTAGTATACCTTAAGTAAGTATTTCAACAGTTTGCTCCCACACAGAAACATAAAGTGAAAAATAATAGATGATTTTTTTTAAATGATGATGAAATCAGATCAGACCTATTGTCATGTTTAATCCCAGTGAGAGTCAAGTTGGGAATTGAAAATTTCTTTCTTTTTTTTTTTTTTTTTTTTTTTTTTTTTTTTTACAGAAGATCAGTTTAGTGTACATTAAGTAAAGATTTCAGTCGTTTGCACCCCCATAGAAACACAAAGTGAAATATACTGTTTGAGTACTCGTTATAGCATTAAGCCTCAGTGTACAGCACGTTAAGGACCGAGATCCTACATGAGGAGTAAGTGCACAGTGACTCCTGTTGTTGACTTTACCAATTGACACTCCTGTTTATGGCATCAGTAATCTCCCTATGCACCAGTTATGAGTTTCCAAGGCTATGGAAGCCCCTTGAGTTCTCCGACTCTTATCTTGTTTAGACACGGTCATAGTCAAAGTGGAGGTTCTCTCCTCCCTTCAGAGAAAGGCACCTCCCTCTTTGAAGACCTGTTCTTTCCACTGGGATCTCACTCACAGAGATCTTTTTGCCAGAGTGTCTTGGCTTTCCATGCCTGTAATACTCTCATGGGCTTTTCAGCCAGATCCGAGTGCCTTTAGGGCTGATTCTGAGGCCAGAGTGCTATTTAGGACATCCGCCATTCTATGAGTCTGCTGAGTATCTCACTTCCCATGTTGGATCACTCTCCCCTTTATTTATTCTATCGGTTGGTGTTAGCAGATACTAGACTTGTTTATGTGCTCCCTTTGACTCTTAGTCCTTTCATTATGATCAATTGTGAACTGAAATTGATCACTTGGAGTAGTGAGATGGCATTGGCACATGCCACCTTGATGGGATTGAATTGGAATCCCCTGGTATGTTTCCAACTCTACCAATTGGGGCAAGTCAGCCCGAGCATGTCCCAAATTATACATCTCTTCCCTCTCTTATTCCCACTCTTATGTTTAACAGGGATCACATTTCGGTTAATTTTCAACACTTAAGAATAACTGTGTGATAATTACAGAATTAAACCAGTCATATTAAGTAGAACAGACAAAAAAAAAATACTATGAGGGATAATGTATTAAGTTGTCCATTAGCAGTCAGAGCTATGCTGATCAAGTCACCATTTCTCATAGTGTCCATTTCACTTCAGGAGGTTTCCTTTTTGGTGTTGAGTCAGTTGTCACCGATCAGGGAGAACATATGGTATTTGTCCCTTTGGGACTGGCTTACTTCACTCAGCATGATGTGTTCCAGATTCCTCCATTTTGTTGCAAATGACTGGATTTCGTTGTTTCTTACTGCGGTATAGTACTCTAAAGAATACATATCCCATAATTTCTTTATCCAGTCTACCGTTGATGGGCATTTAGGTTGGTTCCAGGTCTTGGCTATTGTGAATTGTGCTGCAATAAACATTAGGGTGCAGACCGCTTTTTTGTTTATCAATTTAAACTCCTTTGGGTAAATTCCAAGGAGTGGGATGGCTGGGTCGAATGGTAGGGTTATATTCAGGTTTCTGAGGAATCTCCAGACTGATTTCCATAGTGGCTTGACCAGTTTGCATTCCCACCAACAGTGGGTTAGTGTCCCTTTTTCCCCACATCCTCGCCAGCATCTGTTGTTGGTAGATTTCTGTATGTGAGCCATTCTAACCGGGGTGAGGTGAAACCTCATTGTGGTTTTGATTTGCATTTCCCTGATTGCTAGTGATCTTGAACATTTTTTCATGTGCCTGTTGGCCATTTGGATTTCCTCTTTTGAAAAATGTCTAATGAAGTCCTTGGCCCATCTCTTAAGTGGGTTGTTGGTTTTGTTTTTGTGGAGTTTCTTGATCTCTTTGTAGATTCTGGTTATTAACCCTTTATCTGTTGCATAGTTTGCAAATATTTTTTCCCATTCTGTCGGTTGTCTCTTCACTCTCCTGACTGTTTCTTTTGCAGTACAGAAACTTCTCAATTTGATGCAATCCCAATAGTTGATTTTGGCTTTGACTGTCTGTGTCTCCCGGGTCTTTTCCAGAAATTCTTTGCCTGTGCCAATATCTTGAAGGGTTTCTCCAATGTTCTCTAATAACTTAATGGTGTCAGGACGTAGATTTAGGTCTTTAATCCACGTTGAGTGGATTTTTGTGTAAGGTGTAAGGTAGGGGTCTTGCTTCATGATTCTGCACATGGAAATCCAGTTTTCCCAGCACCATTTATTGAATAGACTGTCCTTGCTCCAGGAATTAGTTTTAGATCCTTGATCAAATATAAGTTGGCTGTAGATGTTTGGGTTGATTTCTGGTGTTTCAATTCTGTTCCATTGGTCTATCCATCTGTTTCTGTACCAGTACCATGCTGTTTTGATTACAACTGCCCTGTAGTATGTCCTGAAGTCTGGTATTGTGATGCCTCCGGCTTTGTTTTTGTTGTACAAGATTGTTTTAGCTATTCGAGGTCTCTTGGGCCTCCATATGAATTTCAGCATCATTTTTTCTAGATCTGCGAAGAATGTCTTTGGTATCTTGATTGGGATTGCATTGAATCTATAAATTGCTTTTGGGAGAATGGACATTTTGATGATGTTGATTCTTCCAATCCATGAGCATGGAAGATTTTTCCATTTTTTGGTATCCTCTTCTATTTCTTTCTTTAAGGTTTTGTAATTTTCATCGTAGAGATCTTTAACGTCCTTGGTTAAGTTTATTCCAAGGTATTTGATTGTTTTTGTAGCTATTGTGAATGGGATTGACCTTAGCAGCTCTTTCTCAGTCATGGCATTGCTTGTGTATACAAAGGCTGTTGATTTTTGTGCATTGATTTTATATCCTGCCACTTTGCCAAACTCCTCTATGAGTTCCAATAGTCTCTTAGTAGAGTTCTTTGGATCCTCTAAGTACAGAATCATATCGTCTGCAAAGAGGGATAGTTTGACTTCTTCCTTCTTGATTTGTATTCCTTTGATTTCTTTTTCTTTTCTGATCGCTCTGGCTAAAACTTCCAGAACTATGTTAAATAGCAGTGGTGAGAGTGGGCATCCCTGCCTGGTGCCAGATTTCAGTGGAAATGCTTCCAACTTTTCCCCATTCAATAGGATGCTGGCTGTGGGTTTTTTATAAATTGCTTTGATTATATTGAGGAATGTTCCTTCTATACCCAATTTGCTTAGAGTTTTCATCATGAAAGGGTGTTGAATTTTATCAAATGCTTTCTCTGCATCAATTGAGATAATCATATGGTTTTTCTTCTGCAGTCTGTTAATGTGGTGAATCACATTGATTGATTTGCGAATGTTGAACCATCCCTGCATACCAGGGATGAATCCCACTTGGTCTGGGTGGATGATTTTCCTGATGTGTTGTTGTATTCTATTGGCCAGAATTTTATTGAGGATTTTTGCGTCTATGTTCATCAGGGATATTGGTCTGTAATTTTCTTTCAGTGCTGCATCTTTCTCTGGCTTAGGGATTAAGGTGATGCTGGCTTCATAGAAAGAATTTGGGAGGATTCCCTCTTTTTCGATTGTTCTGAATAGTTTGAGAAGAAATGGGATTAGTTCTTCTTTAAATGTCTGGTAGAATTCAGTGGTGAATCCATCTGGTCCTGGGCTTTTCTTTGTTGGGAGGGCCTTTATTACTGTTTCAATTTCTGTTTCAGTTATGGGTCTATTTAGGTTTTCGATGTCTTCATGGTTCAATTTAGGTAGGTTGCATGTGTCCAGGAATCTATCCATTTCTGATAGGTTTTCCTGTTTGCTGGCGTACAGGTCCTTGTAGTAATTTCTGATGATTCTTTTTATTTCTGTGGTGTCTGTTGTTATGTTTCCTTTTTCATCTCTGATTTTATTGATTTGGGTCTTTTCTCTTCTTTTTTTAGTTAGTTGGGCCAATGGGGTGTCAATTTTGTTTATTTTTTCAAAAAACCAGCTTCTCGCTTGGCTGATTTTTTGTAATGTTTTTTTGGATTCAATCCTATTAATTTCTTCTCTGGTTTTAATTATTTCTCTTCTCCTACTAGATTTGGGTTTGGTTTGCTGCAGTTTTTCTAGGTCCTTGAGGTGCGCTGAAAGCTCATTTATTTGGTACCTTTCCAATTTCTTGGTATAGGCACCTATTGCTATAAATTTGCCTCTCAATACTGCTTTTGCTGTATCCCATAAGTTTTGATATGTTGTGTTGTTGTCTTCATTTACTTCCAGAAAGTTTTTGATTTCTCTTTTGATTTCTTGAATGACCCAGTGTTCATTCAGGAGCATGTTGTTCAGTCTCCATGTGTTTGCATACTTTCTGGGGTTTCCTGAGTTGCTAATTTCCAGCTTCATCCCGCTGTGGTCTGAGAAGCTGCATGGTATGATTCTAATTCTTTTAAATTTGCTGAGACTTGCTTTATGGCCTAGTATGTGGTCAATCCTAGAGAAGGTTCCATGCGCTGCTGAGAAGAATGTGAAGTCTGTAGATGTAGGGTTGAAAGTTCTGTATATATCTGTTAGATCCATTTGGGCTATAGTGTCATTTAAATCTGCTGTTTCCTTGTTGATCTTCTGTCCGGATGATCTGTCTATTTCTGAGAGTGGAGTATTGAAGTCCCCCAGTACTATTGTATTGGAATCTAAATCTCCCTTTAAGTCCCTTAACATATCTTTTAAATAGACCGGTGCCCTGTAATTAGGTGCATATACATTTATAATAGTTACATCTTCCTGTTGAATTGAACCCTTAATCATTATATAGTGTCCCTCTTTGTCTCTCTTAACAGTTTTTGTATTAAAGTTTATTTTGTCTGATATTAATATGGCTACACCTGCTTTTTTTTGGTTTCTGTTGGCATGGAATATCTTTTTCCAACCTTTCACTTTCAGTCTGCATGCCTCTTTGTTAGAGAGATGTGTTTCTTGTAGGCAACAAATAGTTGGGTTGTGTTCTGTGAGCCAGTCAGCTAAACGGTGTCTTTTAACTGAAGAATTCAGACCATTAATGTTCAATGTGACTATTGATACGTAGTGACTTTGCCCTGCCATTTTCCCGGAAATATTTTCTAGTATATGCTTTGAGCTTCCCATGCTCTTTTACTGGTAGGTGTTCTTCCCTTCCCTTCTTTCATATTGATGGCCGTGTTTCTGTGTTTCTGAGTGTAGCACATCTTTAAGTATCTTTTGCAGGGCCGGACGAGTGGCCACAAAGTCTTTCAATTTCTGTTTGCTATGAAAGGTCTTTATTTCACCTTCATTCACAAATGAGAGCTTGGCAGGATATAATATTCTGGGCTGGCAATTTTTCTCTCTTAGCACCTGTGCTATGTCTCGCCATTCCCTCCTAGCTTGTAGGGTTTCTGATGAGAAGTCAGCTGTGAGTCTGATTGGAGATCCTCTGAGAGTAATCTGACGTTTCTCTCTTGCACATTTTAGGATCTTTTCTTTATGTTTCACTGTGGTAAGTTTAATTACCACGTGTCGTGGTGAGGATCTCTTTTGGTCATGTTTATTGGGGGTTCTATGAGCTTCCTGTACTAGGATATCTCTGTCCTTCTCCAAACCTGGAAAGTTCTCTGCTAGTATCTCACTAAAAAGGCCTTCCAATCCTTTCTCTCTCTCCATGCCTTCAGGAACTCCTAGAACTCGAATGTTGGTTTTTTTGATAGTATCCTGTAGATTCCCAACAATATTTTTTAGGTTTCTAATTTCCTCTTCTTTTCTTTGGTTTGACTGTATGTTTTCCTGTGCTCTATCTTCTAAGTCCGATATTCTCTCTTCTGCTTCACCCATTCTGTTTTTAAGGCTTTCTAATGTGTTTGTCATTTGATCTATTGAGCTCTTCATTTCATTTTGATTTCTCTTCACTATAACACTTTCCTGTTCTACTAGTTTCTGAGTTTCATTTTGACTCTTCCTTAAAATTTCGTTTTCACGAGAGAGATTTTCAATCTTGTCCATTAAGGATTTCTGTAGTTCAAGGATTTGCTTTTGAAAACTTCTAAATGTTCTTATCATAAATTTTTTGAAATCCGTATCTTGCATTTCTTCTATCTCATCATCTTCATACTCTTGGCTTGGGGTGTTTTGCTTATTTGGAGGCATCATAGTGTCATCGTTGATCTTGCTCCCTCTATTTCTGTGTTTGTTACTCGGCATAGTTAATTCTTCTTGCGTCACTGTGCGTTTTTTTTTTCTTTTTTTTTTCTTTTTTTTTTTTATTTATACTGTGTCCGTGTTAAGTGGACTGCCTGCTGTTGGAGGAGCCTTGGAGGCTTGAGATGGGTGCGGCCTGAGAGCTCTGCCTGGTTCTTCCAGGTTAAGGGTGTGCAAAGGTGACACCCTCAGGTTATGCGTGGTAAATCTCTCTCTTTTTATTTATTTATTTATTTTATTTATTCAGGGGGTAAGTAACACCGCAGGGCAGGGCTGTGCAGAATTGATGGTATTTAGCTTCCAGTCTTTGGCTCCTCTGGACTCCCACTGGGTTGCCTAGGCTACTGAATTGTAGTGACTCAGTTCCTTAGCTCTCCCCCATTGATATGTAAATCCAGAGCGCAGGCCTGCTCTTTGTCTCTTGGGAATTCTAGCCTTGCAGCCTTGTAACCTTTGCAAGGTTAGGGGGAAGAGAAACCCCGAAGCTTTTTTTTTTCCTTCTTTCCGGTAGTGAGTTTGCTGCACTTTCCGGCCCCCCTCTAGATTCTGACCCCCGTTTCCCCACCAATGTCTCGGGTTATTGAGCTCACCTCCCCTTCCAGCGCCGATGTGTGGAGCGTCCCAAGTCTCCCCGCTGTTGTCTGTGTGGCATGCACTCCCCTTGGAGCACTGGGGCTTCTGCGGCTCCGTCCCGCGACTTGGCTTCCGCGCGGTGGGCGACCTTGTTCTCCCAGTAGGTCCTCCGATTCACGATTCCCGTGCAATTTTTTCCTGGTTCTTTTTTCTGCGGCTACCGTAACTCCCCTTTTGTTAAACTAAATTTTCCCGGACTATCGGTGCGCGCCCTCACTATTCCGCCATCTTGGCTCCGCCCCTTATATAACACTTTTTAGAAATGGCCCTAATGCTCTTGGATACTATTTTCTTTTTCTTTTTCATTTCTTTTTTATCTTTTGTATTTATTTTTGGTTATTTCTACTAATCAATCCTTAAATTGACAAATTCTTTGCTTGTCTGGTTTGATTAATGGATGAGTCCCTCCAGACACCCTTCATTTGTGTGAGTTTTATTTCTAGCATTTCTTTTTGATTTTTTATTAAAATTTCCATGTCTCTTTTCTGTTACTCATTAGTTCTGGTAACTCATCTAATTTTTTCCATTAGATCCTTTACTGTATTAATCATAGTTACTTTCAGTCCTTGTTTAATAATTCTAGTATCTGTCATATCTGAATCTTGTTCTCATGTTTGCTTATTCTCTTCATTTTTTGAACTTTCTACGTGTCTTGCCATTTTTTTTTATTGCATTGGCAAATAGGAACTGAAGGACATAGACCTCAAGTGTTAGGCTTATGTTAATCTATCTGGGAGTTGGGCCCTTTTTGATATTTTCTGTGGCTACTGGGGTCAGAGCCTTAACTCCCTCTAGTGTACTTGTTTTTCTTCTTAAAACTTTGGACTTACATAAATACTCATCAAAGAAAGTCTGTTTTTTGTAGTTCCTTCAGCTGTAATCTGTTGTTTAAAATGTAGTGATGAGATGTAGAGGAGGGAAATGTTATATAATATTTAAAATAAATAGGCTTTTAGCGAGTTTCTGCTTCTTTCCTGTGAATAAACAAAAGCTTCCTCTTGTGTAGCTTTCTCAACCCCACTGAGGTACTACGCAGAGAGTCTATAACTGAATGGAGAGCAATGCACTTTTTCCAATGCTTAGGGAAAGACTTTGATAAATTTTTTACCCTTGTAGAGTTTTGTAGAGAAGGATCTAGAAATATATACAATGCTAACCCCTCCATCTCACCACCAGAGATATGTTTGGATCTTTTTTTATATTTTTATTTTTTTAATTATTAGTCAGAAGGCAGAGTTATAGACAGAGAGAGGGAGAAAGAGAGAGAGAGAGGCCTTCAATCCACTGGTTTCTCCCCAGTTGGGATGATCTGAAGCCAGGATCCAGGAGATTCTTCTGGGTCTCCCACGTGGATGCAAGGGCCCAAGCACTTGGGCCATCTTCTACTGTTTTCTCAGGCCATAGCAGACAGCAAGATCTGAAGAAGAGCAGCCAGAACATGAACCGGTGCCCATATGGAATGTTGGTGCTGCAGGCGGGGCTTAGCCCACTATGACACAGTGCTGGCCCCTGGATCTATTTTGAATATTTACTGTGAGAACTTAGCAGGGTTCATGGAAAGAAAGTTCATAAAAGTACGGGACTTTCCTAAAAGCAATCCACCCACAGCCTCTAACACTTCATTGATGTTCATTTAATGTTCCCATCCATTTCTGCTGAAGGTAAGGGGATTTCATCTTGATTATCTGGATTTGCCTGTCTTCCTAAACTTCATATTCATAATATGCCCTGCAAACTCTGTTCACAAGCAGCCCCAATAAGGTTATTCTTCAATTTTATAGCCTTTTCTTCTAAGGTTGGTAGTGATACTTTCCAAGTTCTTTTCATGTTGGTGCTGAAACTAGGTGTCCATCAGGTCCTTTTGAGGATTTGTTTTGACTTTGTCTGGTTAAGTGCCAGTTCTTCCAAGTATTTTCATTATCCATGGTTTTAAGGTCTTTAAAAAATTTGAAGAGTGGCTTAGAACATGATCACGTTCTTTTTTTTTTTTTTTCTTTTTTGACAGGCAGAGTGGATAGTGAGAGAGAGAGACAGAGAGAAAGGTCTTCCTTTTTGCCATTGGTTCACCCTCCAATGGCTGCCGCGGCCGGCGCACCGCGCTGATCCAAAGGCAGGAGCCAGGTGCTTATCCTGGTCTCCCATGTGGGTGCAGGGCCCAAGGACTTGGGCCATCCTCCACTGCACTCCCTGGCCACAGCAGAAAGCTGGCCTGGAAGAGGGGCAGCTGGGACAGAATCTGGTGCCCCGACCGGGACTAGAACCCGGTGTGCTGGCACCGTAAGGTGGAGGATTAGCCTGTTGAGCCACGGCGCCGGCCATGATCACGTTCTTAATTTGGGAGAAACCCAACTGGCTTGCAGTATCCCAGGTGTAGTTTATGCAAAATAGAGAAAGACTATCTCCCTTATTCATATAGCTGGAGATGCCTCTTTGAGACTGTTTTGTATTTTGGATCCATTTTCCTCAGTGTTGACCATAGCGGTGGAAATGCCACAGACACTCAATAGACCTTATTTCTGGCTGATTTGTTGGAGCTCTTACAAAGAAAATTCTTGCATATGTGTAGCAAAATCCTGAGGTATTTCACCAGACTTTGTATTATGTGTGTGCGTGAGAAAGAGTGTGAGAAAGAAGAAAGAGGGGAGAGAGAGAAAGAGAGAGGAAGAGAGGGAGAGAGAAAGGGAGAGGGAGAGAGGGAGAGGTAATAAAGTATATTAGGTAATTCTGGCTGGCACCGTGCCTCACTTGGCTAATCCTCGACCTGCAGCACCAGCACCCCGGGTTCTAGTCCCGGTTGGGGTGCCAAATTCTGTCCCGGTTGCTCCTCTTCCAGTCCAGCTCTCTGCTGTGTCCCGGGAGTGCAGTGGAGCATGGCCCAAATGCTTGGGTCCCTGCACCTGCATGGGAGACCGGGAGGAAGCACCCAGCTCCTGGCTTCGGATCGGCACAGTGTGCCAGCCATGGCAGCCATTAGGGGAGTGAACCCACAGAAGGAAGACCTTTCTCTCTGTCTCTCTCTCTCTCTCACTGTCTAACTCTGCCTGGCAAAAAAGTAAAAAAAAAAAAAAAGTATATTAGGTAATTCTTACAAAGCATTTTACAATTTTAAAAATTATATATATTTTCTAATCTATTAAGCCAATATTCTGTATATTATAATGCAACTACAACTTTAGCATACTTTAATGGATTATAGGATGACTAGGTTCAATATAAAATTTTTAAGAATTTTTTTCATTTGAAAAGCAGGAACACACACACACACACACAGAAACAGAGACAGATGGAAGGAGATTTTCCATCTACTGGTTCACTTCCCAACAATCAGAGCTGGACCAAGCTGAATCCAGGATCCTGGAACTCAGTTTGGTTCTTCCACATGGATGATAGAGACCTAAATACTTTGGACATCATCTGTTGCCTCCCAGCATGTATGTTAAAAAGCAAATTACAATGGTAGCTGAGACTCAAATTCAGGTTCTCTGGTAGGAGAAATGAGAGTCCTAAATAGTGTCTTAAATACTGCACCAATCTCTGTTCTTAGATTTAATTTTTGAAGATACCAAGTAGAGTAATTTGTAAAAGAAAAAGAAAAAGCCAATTTACAGCTTGTTCTGTCATCATTTTAAATTCTCAGACTATTGCCATTTCCGCACTGATGCAATTGGTAGTTGATGAAAACATTATTAGATTTGTGGTCTCTTCCTATTATTCTATGCAGTATTTTATGAAACATAGCATCAATATTTTATGATAATATTTTTCTTCTACCATCCCTGAAAACCTATGGAATAAGCTTTAATAGTTTCAGGAATTTGATTCTGTTTTATACAGGCATGAATCTCTTTCACAACACATTTTTCAGGAATGTGAACTGGATCAGGTTTTCTAAACTCTAGCCAGATGAGTCCCTCACTTTCCCAAGAGCCTGGGTGTGCTCACAGCAGGAAAGATCATTGAGCCTTAGTCACACAGCAGTGTAGACCTTAATTAAATGATGCAGTAGCATATGGGAATTAGCAAAAAGATTAAGAGACTAATAGAGCAGAACACACTAATGTGGATGTAAATGGAGAGGAGCTCCATGTTGGCATATTAAAAGAAAAAAAAAGAAAAATTCATGATAAAGTTAGCATCATAGACAAAAGATCTGAGCATTAAGTGGTAAACAGGTCTCTAATGGTCATTTAGCCCTTATCAGATTCTCTGTTCCAGTTACTAGAGATTTTAAGAAGGAGATTGCCCAAACTCTTTTTGAAAAGCTCAAGTGAACAGAAAGACATAGCTACATGAGGCAGCTCATCTCATTATATCATTTATTTACCCACTCAGGCAATTCTTCGTTAGTTATGTTGGCCAAGAAATACCATAAAGTTTATGGAAAATAAAACAAACTGCGTTTCTGAACTTATGAGAAACATGTTTATAATTATAAGAAAGAATTTCTTATGTTAAGCCACAATGAGAGTCTAATTTTTCCTAATTGTTTACTTTTTGTGTTTTAGAATTTTGTTAATTCCATAAGACATTATAGTTTCTTATGTGTCATTTTCTCAAATAATTGAAGATAGCTATTGCATTCTAAATTATTTCTTACTTTCTTGGCTAAATGTGCCCATTTTCCTAAATGTCAGATTATATATCCTTTTGATTCATAACAGAGGCTTTGGGACACCCAGATAACATAAAGAAGGGTAAAAGGAAAAGCGCCAGATTCATGGATTGTCCTCTGCATCTAAAATGTGAGACCCATGAGGGTACCAACCTTACCTGTGTTGTTCCTGACTGTATCCCAACACCTAAATAGCATCAGGAGCATGATGTGTACCAGTACATATATGGAGAATGAGGGAACCAAAACTTTACATCAGCAATTCAGTATAGTCATAGTCCCCTTTTACAAATGAGTAAACTTGTCTTTCTATGTAAGCTGACAAAACTGCACAGTATCTAGCGTAAGAAAACTGCCACTACTATAACCACTTATACTAGTAATAAAAATTATTACTTAATAGATCATAAAGATGGGAAGTAATGTAGCTGGATCCAGGTGTTCAAATAATATCCACAGAGCTCTATTTTTCTCTCTAGCTTATAGCTCAGCTTGCTTTTCTGCTGATTTATTGTCTTTGTTTCTAAAATAGTACCTCCACTAAATACCAAAGGAGACTGCAAGCCACTCTAGGCTTACTTTATGCACCTGTGAGGAGTCACTGTTTTAGCACAGTACCTGATCCAAAAAAATGTGTTGACCAAATGCACCCATGTGAAATACTACACACTAAGTTTATTAAAAATCACTTTTACTGGGGAGGAGACAAATTTCATGGAATGGTGAATTCTTTGTTTCAAGAAAATCTGTGAAATAATAAAAATATTCTAAAGAATCAAAACCCCATTTTTTAATGTTTGGAGGAAAAGATACAGCAGAGTTCCTCCTTTATTGCATTCAATTTTACATAGGGGTAGCAAGAAATTTAAGTCAATATTTCTTGAGACATTGGTGAAGGCTGGAAGGCAGAGAGCACTGAGGCAAATGGCAAAACCAAAGGGTCGGTCAGAATTAGAGAAGTACAGAAGGGTACTTATTATTCCAGGAAAGGTACTAAGTAAGGCATGAAATGTTTCCAGTGTAACAGCTTTCACATAATTTCTTTGTTATGTGATGTATGTAATAACAGTGATAAAATGAAAATTATTTAACAATTATTGAATTATTTATATCAATCAATGTCTTAACATCTTTTGGTATCTCTCCTTATAATCTTTACACAAGCCATATAGAACTGATAACTTTTAGATAACCTTGGATTAAAGGCATACAAAGGTTAAGAAATATATTCAGGGCTTCAAAGCAGATATGTAATGAAGCAGTCTGACTTCAGAATCCATACTTTTTTTTTTTTTGCTTTCAAACTTTTATTTAATGAATATAAATTTCCAAAGTACAGCTTATGGATTACAATGGCTTCCCCCCCATAACGTCCCTCCCACCCGCAACCCTCCCCTTTCCCACTCCCTCTCCCCTTCTGTTCACATCATGATTCATTTTCGATTCTCTTTATATACAGAAGATCAGTTTAGCATACATTAAGTAAAGATTTCAACAGTTTGCTCCCACACAGAAACATAAAGTGAAAAATACTGTTTGAGTACTAGTTATAGCATTAAATCTCAATGTACAGCACACTAAGGACAAAGATCCTACATGAGGAGTAAGTGCACAGTGACTCCTGTTGTTGACTTAACAATTGACACTCTTGTTTATGGCATCAGTAATCACTCTAGGCTCTTGTCATGAATTGCCAAGGCTATGGAAGCCCCCTGAGTTCACTGACTCTGATCATATTTAGACAAGGCCATGGTCAAAGTGGAAGTTCTCTCCTCCCTTCAGAGAAAGGTACCTCCTTCTTTGATGACCCATTCTTTCCACTGGGATCTCACTCGCAGAGATCTTTCATTTAGGTTTTTTTTCTTCCCCAGAGTGTCTTGGCTTTCCATGCCTGAAATACTCTCATGGGCTTTTCAGCTGGATCCGCATGCCTTAAGGGTTGATTATGAGACCAGAGTGTTGTTTAGGACATCTGCCATTCTATGGGCATACTTTCAACAATAAATGAACAGTGTGCAAATGTATTTCTAATGCATTGTTAATAGGAGGGTGTTTCAGAAGGCTCATGGAAGAATGGAATCAAAAGCTCATGGAAGAATGGAATCAAAAATCAAAAGTTTACTTTGGTGGTAAAATTTTTTGAAATCCATGCATAGTTATTTTATAATATAAACTCACCATGAGATTTTTGAAGACTACTCATGTAGTAGATGTTTTGATTAAGATGTCTCTGTTGTGCTTCTCAGGGTAGTTGAGATAAATAGGAGATTATAAGATGGAAAGTGGAATTGATGCTTTATATAATACATGAGCAAAGGCATGACATATTTGGGGAATTATAGAAAGTTTGATATTGCTCATTTGTAACAGGTGAGGAAGAAACTATGGAAGGGTATTTTGGAGAGAATAGCACAGCCACTTTATAGTGTCCCTTCTATGCTATGCTAACAAGAACACATTCTGAGTCATTGCAGTTTTGTAATATTTTTAAACTCAAAGAGACAAATATCTGCTTCACTATGTATTCCTCATTCCTATCCTACTCCACTTCAGAGTTTGGTCAATGGGAAGGAGAATAAAAGAGCAACTCCAAAAAGGAATTACAGCAATTCACAGTATCTCACCACAGCCCATTTACTGTATATGATTTTATATGTTCCATGGAAGTGTTCACATTTCAGAGCATTTAAAAGAAAATGAGACATTTATTAGTGTAACCTTTATTCTGGAGATGATTTAAGTCATTTCAAAAGTAACTAAAAGAGGAGCAAAATTTCTATTACACCTGAGTCTTCCCCATGTCCCCACCAGCCCACAAAATGCTTCAGTAATTTTAATGCTCTGTACATCTTCTGAAATACCTACATAAATAATCTATTGTTCTAAAGGTCACAAAGGTAGAAGACCACTTTGAAATGTCAGGAAAGTAAATGAATTGGTAATGTGGTGTCGTAAGTTTGGATATATCTATTTCCTTTTTATCTTTACGTACAGGTGGGCAATTGGAGGACATGAAACAGTTGATCTGCTCATGAATGTCTTTGGCTATTACAAGGGACAGAAGAATGACCTAAAGAGTGTGAACTCTAACATAGCCCAACCATTTCTCCCCAGGACAAAAACTATTAAATGTCTAGCAGATATGGCCTCCTTTGACTTTGTTCAAATGGGATGAAACCTTATTAAAACATCAAATCTCAAAGACACAGTTTGGCCACAGATCTATTTCAAGTTAAAGGCCACTCTGTGAACATAGCCCTTTTGCAACTTTCAAACATTTCATAAATGTGCAGTTAATAGGAAGATTGATAAATTCTCACTTTAACTGCTGTTCAGAGCTGTCATCTTCTTCTCGCTAGATTTCATGGCCTAAAGAAGGAACTTCTAGTACGCTAAATGTCACTACAGGGTTGAAACTCCCAGCGTATTTTTGTGTATTAACTTAAATATTAACTTAAGTATTAACTTAAAATAATTCTCATAGGTGCATAGAGTAATAGAACTGGTATTCTATAGTATTATAGAAACCTCAGATACAAATATGGATGACAAGCCTTTTGTTTTGTAGGAGTAGAGACAAGGGCAGTTTGGGAAGAAGTATTTAATAAAGGACAAGCAAATGGCATTAGAACTGTACTCATTTCCTGGATATTCTGTGTTCTTTCCAAGAATACAGAGATAGCAACATTTCCATGTGGGCTGGAGACAAGAAGGCTGTATGTCCTCAACTAAACCCTATAACTGCAAACAAAAAATGTTTTAAACAGTAAAACACTCCTCACATCACCATCTATCAGAACTGAGCTATATCTTGGTACACAAAGTTTACCTCCACTAGAAAGCTCTAACTTCATCTGATCCTGTTGTGTTCACTATTCACTTCTCAAGCAGATACTAATCTTCCTGGCTATGACTTTGATCAAAATAGTTTGTCAGGTACTGGCTATCTTGAGCACACATTGCTCCTGGAAGTAGAAGATAATCAAGAGTGATTACAATATTCTTGATCATTTTCCATGGCCAGCATTTATGATTACCAAATTCAAACAGATCTTTATAGAGATTCATAATCAACAGCCTATCACCCAGACTCAGTAAAACATAGGTTTCAGATGGCAACAGCAAGTCCTGAAGCACTTACAATGTGTTAGTTCCTTAACAGAAATGTAGATAATGGTCCCATTACTGAGATGAAGTTAAAATGACTTTGTCTAATATATTCCACGGGTAAAAAAACACAGGTCCAAATTATAACCCAGGTAGTATGTGATAGACCACATTTTAACCTAGGGCTATCAGACCCATGAGAGAAAAATTAAAGCTTACCTAAAGAAGAATCCCAAGTTTAAAAAGCAGACCAAGTAGGGCCTAAAAGTATAGCTAACATCCTACTAGTTTAATCTATCTGTTTATAAAACGTGCAGAAGAACGTTCTCCATGAGAGAAGTAACCTATAAGTCATTGAATAAGGGCTTTAAAAGTATATTTAGGTGCACAACATGAAAAAAAGTAATGACAATATGAAATTATGAATGATTTTTAGTCTTACCTTGAGAGCCTTGGTTTTCCTCTTTTAATGATGAGTGACCACAGAAGGAAGAAAAAAACAGGTCACACATGAATTTCTTATGTACCCAAATGAGATCATGGCCTTCCTTGGCTAGAAAGTTTCCAAAGATTTTGAAACAATTGTAGTGTATCTGGGTCCTCAATGATACAAACAGGCACAAGTCCTCCTCTCCAGTTTCACCTCCTACCTTCCTTTCTCTTGATCCTCCTCTGTTGACACCACGCTTGCTGACACCTCTGGAACAGACCAGCAGTATTTTTCAGCTTTAGCATCGTCTGGAGAGCCCTTCTCTTGGAAATCTCCGTGGTTCACATCCTTACTGCCCTTGAGTTTCTGTACCTACTCAAGAGAATAGCTACCTTGTGTCTCCATTGTCACTCTCTACTGTCTTATCCCAACTTATTTTTGAATCCAAGCAATGTATGATATTTGCTGTCAACATTTGTATTATTTTATCCTCTCAGCCTATCTCACTAGATTTCAAACTTGATGAAGGAATAGTATTTAAGTGTTTTTTCCCCACTGTTGCATTTTTGGTACATGGGAGGGTACCTGGAAATGAGAAGGATCTTGATAAATATTGTATTAATGAGTGGGTTGTTCTTGCCACTCCAGAATGTTCATATGTACTGAAATTGCCATCCTCAAAGAAACCGAACAGTTAATTGCAAACTCTGAGACTACCAGATTATTCCATTGCTGTAGCAAGAAAGCAGAGATGAAGAATATAGTAAGACAGACAAATACTTCATAGAAAAAAAAACTTTATTGAACATTGGTTATATGATCCACATTCACTAGAATCTAAATTATGTAATTCAGTCTTTGCAAACATCTTGACATAAAGGTGTTGTTAGCTCTATTTTAATAATGAGAATTTTGGGGCTTTGAGAATTTATGTAACTTTCGTAGGGTCATCCATTGGTAAATGATATGGTTTTAATTCAAAACAATTTTCTTTTATGACCTCCTCACTGTATAACATTAATAATATGAATAACAGTGACAGCAAGATTAAATAAGTTCATATTTTATTATTGTAAAACTACTTTGAATTAAGGTCACTAGTCACTTTCCCCAATTCATGTGCTATAGTAACCAAAAGAATAAAAAAAAAAAAACTAACA
This sequence comes from Oryctolagus cuniculus, assembly GCF_964237555.1. NCBI lineage: Eukaryota > Metazoa > Chordata > Mammalia > Lagomorpha > Leporidae > Oryctolagus > Oryctolagus cuniculus. The sequence continues at coordinate 43,012,509 of NC_091449.1, forward strand.
TTGACTAACAATATACATTACATACATAATAAAACATAATCAACACAGCAGCTCTGATGATATTTTGATCAAAAAGAGTTTGTGCATGAGCTTCTTTTCTGTACCATTCCCAGAGAGCCATTTATATTTTCAAGAAAATAGAAGGATAGCCTGGGAAGGTACAGGGACTTGAAACAGACTTATCAATATCCACTGTTTTTACAAAAAAAATTAAACCTTCCATTTCAATTTGTTGACAATTTTGTGTTTGGAAATCCTCATCAAATATTTTATGATTTATTTGTTTATGCATTAATTCAAAAAATTTGATTGTGATGCTTATTACATGCTATGCACAGTACCAAGTGGGAAAAAAAGTTCAGATTCTCTACACTTAAGGAACCTGCAGAATAGTTTAGTAAGAAATCTAGGCAAGGAAGTAAACAACTATAATTTTATTTGTATTAAATACTGTGATAGGTTCAGGATGAAGCAATAGGGACTAATGGGTGGGAGATACTCCTTAAATAGAGTGGAGAGGTAAAGATGCTTTGAATAAGAAAATCTTACACTCAGGACAGAAAGACAAGCAGGAGCCAGACACTGAAATACCAGCAGGAAGAGTGAGAGTGAGGAAACAGTAAGTGTACAGATCGTAACACTAGTTAACTCAGTGAGTGAGAATAACCTAAATGGAAATTGAGCAGCTGAGTAGAGTGGGTATCATAGTCCATTTACTCCTGATCCAACAAAATACCCGAGACTGGTAATTTATAAAAATTAGTGGATTATTTAGCTAACAGTTCTGAAGGCTGAAAAGTCCAAGAGCCTGGCCCTGGCATCTGTTGAGAGCTTTCTTCCTGCAATGTAACATGGCAGAGAGCATAAGATGGTGAGACAGAAGAAATTCAGCAGAAAGAGTTCACCTTTATAACAAAGACATTCTTATGATTACCCATTAATCCATTAATCTATGAGTGGATTAATCCATCCGTAAGGACAGAGCCCTTATGACCCAGGCATCTCTCTCTCTCTCTCTCTTTTTTTTTTTTTTTTTATACAGAGAGCAAGAGAGATTCTCTTTCTCTCTTTTTAAGGTTTTATTTTATTTATTTGAAAGTCAGAGTTACACACAGAGAGGAGAAGGAGAGAGAGAGAGAGAGAGTGAAAGAGAGAAAGAGAGAGGTCTTCCATCCGCTGGTTCACTCCTGAATTGGCTGCAATGGCTGGAGCTGCACTGATCCGAAGGCAAGAGCCAAAAGTTTCTTTCAGGTCTCCTTCATGGGTGCATATAAAGATAATTGAAAATGAATCTTTTTTTTTTTTTTTTACAGGCAAAGTGGACAGGGAGAGAGAGAGAGAGACAGAGAGAAAGGTCTTCCTTTTGCCGTTGGTTCACCCTCCAATGGCCGCCACGGCCAGTGCGCTGCGGCCGGCGCACCGCACTGATCCAAAGGCAGGAGCCAGGTGCTTCTCCTGGTCTCCCATGGGGTACAGGGCCCAAGCACTTGGGCCAACCTCCACTGCACTCCCGGGCCACAGCAGAGAGCTGGCCTGGAAGAGGAGCAACCGGGACAGAATCCGGCACCCTGCCCGGGACTAGAACCCGGTGTGCTGGCGCCGCAAGGCGGAGGATTAGCTTATTGAGCCGCGGCACCTGCCGAAAATGAATCTTGATGTGAATGGGATGGGAGAGGGAGTGGGAGATGGGATGGTTGTGGGTGGGAGGGAAGTTATAGGGGGGAAAAGCCACTGTAATCCAAAAGCTTCAAATAAACAAAAGTTATGTGAAGCTGTAGTTTGGAAATTTATATTTATTAAATAAAAGTTAAAAAAATAAACCGAAAAAAAAAAAGAAGACAAATTGGACTCTATACCTACCAGCTTAAAGCCTTACACTGATGGATTCAACATTCCAATAGACCTCAAGGAACAAATTTTCCTGTAGTTGAGTCATCCTGTTCACTTTCTCCTCTCAGACATGGGTTAAGTTTATGAATTTACTCATGTCCAAGAGGAACAAGTTAGCCCCTTACTAAGGCTGATGTTGCAGGTAGCAGCTTTTCTCACTACAAAACATGCTGGCCCCTGAGATAATTTTTAAAGACTAATGTAAAAGGAAATATATAGAATGAAGATGGATTCAAGATGATATATTGTTGTCATTCCTCTCTAACTAATCCATGCACTAAGTGCAGAAAAAATCCAAACACACCATACTTTTTTTTAAATATAAATTGAAAAGGTGATTCTTACTATTTTAGAAAAATATAAAGGTGCTAAAATTAAGTTTACAATTTTAACAAAAGTAACAGTGTTGGAATAATTACTGTATCTTGGAGAACTTTTATAAAGAACAATAATCAAGACAGTATGCTTTTGACATTAGATAGAACAATAAAGCATAACAAAGAATAGAAATAGGCCCAAAGATATTTTGGCTCAATGTTATTTAAAAAATATGACAGTATTTCAACTGGGGAAAGATTATCCTCTCTATATGAAGCTGAAATGAGTAGACATGAACACACATATTAATGAATAGTAACCTTTCTTTCGCTGATACTATATGAGAAATAATTGAATATGAATCATGGACCCGGCTGTAAAATGTGAAAATTCTAGAATAAAATGAGCAAATATTTTATAAATAAGGAAAATAGTAATATATCAATGAAAAAATATAATGCAGTAGAATATATCAAAATTTATATGAAATGTCTAGAATAGGAAAACTTGTGGAGGCAGGGAAGTTTAATGGTTACTCAGGTCTGAGTAAAGAGAGGGATGGACTAATTAATGGCTATGGGACTGATTTGGTGATGATAAAAATATTTTGAAAGTAGATAACAGTGATGGTGGTAGCACCACATGAATTTTATGTTATGTGAATTTATTATTATTATTTAAAAATTTTACTGAAACACAGTATGCATACCAAGAAAAGCACATAATATACAGATAAATGAGTTTTTTGTCCTTGTAGCACACTCATAGCAAACCCCCAAATTAAGAGTAAAACATTTTAAGATCTTCTACTCTGCAAAAGACACTACTAAAAAATGAACATCACTCAATAGGAGAGCATATTTTCACTATATAAAATTGAAAGTATTTATATCCAGAATTAGATACACCTGTGCAGAGCTAAATAAAGTGATACATTAGATTAATAAAGAACAATTAAATAGCACTCCATCTGTAGGACAACTTAGGCATTTAATATTTGATTAGTGCTTAATCAGAAACAATAAATTTGATCTCTTTGACTATGGTTAAGTTCTAACATCCTATACTTTTTTTTAAAGATTTATTTATTTATTTGAAATGCAGAGTTACAGAGAGGCAGAGGCAGAGAGAGAGAGAGGTCTTCCATCCACTGGGTCACTCCCGAAATGGCCACAAGCCAGGAGCTTCTTCCAAGACTTCCATGCAGGTTCAGGGACCCAAGAATTTGGGCCATCTTCTACTGCTTTCCCAAGCTACAGCAGAGAGCTGGATTAGAAGTGGAGCAGCCAGGACTCCAGCAGGAGCCCATATGGGATGCCGGCACTTCAGGTGGTGGCTTTACCTGCTACACCATAGTGCTGGCCCCATCCTATAGAAAGGGCATGGCGTTTGGAGTCACACTGACAAGGGCTCTAAAACCAGCACTGTGGTTTATGAACTGGAGTTTGAGGCAAGATATGAGTCTGTGTCTTACTTGCCTTATCTGTTAAATAAAAATGAGCTATATCTAATTTTTCTGTGTAATAGGAAGTTATCAAGACCACATCAAAAGAATGTTAGCAAATGTTAGAGTTTTATGAATGATAGTTTCTCTTCTCTACCCTGTATCAAAAATTAATAGAATAATTTTAATCATTTATGAACAGGTTTAAAACTATTTATGATTTCCTTGTATTTTTTAATTCAGCTTGTATCTGATGTATCTGAGGTAGGTAACATATTTGTTACCCTTCAACAAATACTGAAAAAACATTTAAGAGTTCAACCCATTCCTGAAATTGAACTTCATGATCTAGAGAAAGTGTGGTTTTTCTACGTATACTCCAGCAAATGGAAGCTTATTGGAGATGGAAATAAGTTAGCACATGAGTGGAAAATAGTTGCAGAGTTGTGAATGAGTGAAGAACTGAGTGATTGCTTTTTTCTACTGTCACTATTATTGGGGAGTCAAGGAAATATACTAATTTTTAATCATCTATGAATTCTCTCAACCAGTTATTCATCTATTTAATTTTTCAACAAATATATACTGAATGCTTAAGATCCTATATGCTAAACAAAATAGAAACATTACACATTTCTTTTATGTTTTTGATTATCTTAAGCAGGAGTATATATAGATTTCTTGGTACATCTTTGGCTGCTGATAAATGGTATTAACTTTGTGAGTCCTAGAATTCCTCAACGTGATTGCAATTTTCAGGCTGCTGATACTAAGGATAGAAATTACATGCTTCTGATGGTTTTGGGGAGTACAGCCTTCAGATAGAACCTAAAACAAAGAAACAGTGTTGTCTCAAACGTAAGACTGTTATGACTGCCATGTCAAGCCCAGTGGTAATCACTCAGTTAATGCCTCCTTCACAAGGTCTGCCAGAGTGAGCAGGTGTTTAGGGTTAGGATTCCTGTACCGCACTTTGGAATGCCTTGGTTCAATGTCTGGCTTCAGTTCCTGACTCCAGTTCCCTGTTAATGCAGATGCTGAGAAGCAGTGGTGATGCTCAAGCAATTGGATTTTTGTCACCCAATGTGGGAGACCTGGATAGGCTCTGCTTTGTTCAGGACTTTATGATAGTGAATCCACAACTGTGATATCATTGTCTCTCTTTCCCTCTCTTTCTTAATTGAAAAAAAAAAAAGTTTTTCCAGGGAACTTGGGATCTGCAACAGATCTTATTTGTTCTCAGGTTTGTTGTATTAACAAGGCTTCTTAACAATTAATTACACCCCTGTTTTACAAGTATGAATGTTTTGATTTGTGAACTTTCTGCAGAACTTCAGGGAAATTCAAATTGCCCTCCAACAACTACCCAGTTCATGGCCCTGCCCTATGCAAATTTGATATTAAATGATCAAATGTGAACCCTAAGCCCTGTGAGGTCATGGAATCCCTTGATTTGGGACCAGGTGTATAGAGATGTTCAATTATTAAATAATTAGTTTGGAAACAATAACTAGTGTAGTTTAATTCTCTTGCTGATTTCCTAATGTTTATTAATTTAAGCACCTGTGTCTTCCTGTAACACTTTCTTGCAGAATGCTTACCAGGCTATGCATAGCATGTAAATTTACAATGGATATAATTACCTTTTTGCAGCTCTCTCTCCAGGTGCCTAAGTGAGTAGAAATGAATTATGACTTTAATTGTCAGAAAGGCTTCAATATTCTGAATCTAATTATTTAAAAATTGTTTAAATTTCTAGCTAAGCAATAATGTGTTGGTGTTAATTAAAACACCAAATATGATACTTTTTCAGATAACCAAATGCTCCATTAAAGAATATTCAGAAAAATAATTGTATATTGAAGAGAAGCAATTGTCTTAGAATACTTAATGTGTTTTCAGAATATTTCAAGGATGATTGAAGTTGTAGATGCATTTTCTAGCCTTCAGCAAAGTCCCTGGATCTTTCCTTTAACCTTCCCCACTTTTGTTGGGAGGGAAACTACATTCACCTTGGAGAGAAATACCCCCACTGAAAATTCACGTTCAGAGTTGAACTCATTATCTTCCTTTGAACCATCTCATTAATTGCACTGCCATTTCCCATGTAACAAATAAGAATGTAGAAATCATTCCAGATTTCTCCAACTTCCTTCAGCCCCACACCCATCAGTTACCAATGTTTCCTCATACACATCACCAAATTCCTAACCAGACCCTCATTTTATCTGGTTTAGACTTACGACTATGTGGGTGGTATTACCCTGTGAGTCGTATTTGCCTATTTCCAGGACCTTGCCCCCAACCTCAGGCTGTGATCTTCAAGCATTGTTTGAACATTAGAGTATTTTTAAGAAGAGTTTAGAATAAAAGGAGTACAGTGCATATCCCAAATATGAATTTCTAAGGAGTGGGGGAATGGGAGGAAATGGTTTAGAAAGGTGAAGGAAATATGTATTGTTGTTTTGAAACTGTTCTGAGATAAACTATTTTTGGTATTTGTTTCAAAAGTTTTCTCACATTTCAAATGTCCACTTGAGTAAAATTAATATGTTTAATGGACATGAACACTAACAACAAACAAGATAAAAATCATTAAAAAGTATAACATCTTCCTACCATTGAAATACTCATATAATTCCTCTAATTCTTCAATTATATGCCCATGCAGAGATGGTGAAATGCACAGACTTATGGCATAATTATGTGCAGACAATCTCTGATAATTATTTCCCAGTTTCACCCTAGGACTTAAAGTCACACAGTGCATTTATATATAAGAAGTTAAATTTGTTAGTGCCCTGTTAGCGCAACTTGACTTGATAAAGACTAACTGAAATTTTAGCAGAATAGAAATAAAATGTATAAAACGATCTTTTGAAAAGTCTGTTCTTTAATGGGAGTTCAGCAGGAGTACCCTATTATGTGGTATAACATATATTACTCCTCTTGTAACAGTGCATGTTAAAATGGCAAGAAGTAAACAGCAGGATTAAAATAAGAATGAGGTTGTCTGCATATAGCATTTCCTAGAAACATAATTATGGCATCACTGAAGCATGAAGGTAGCCATGCATATTTGCAGCCACTATAATCAGTGTAATTGCCCTGCTATTTCCTCTACACACCCTCCTTCAGTTAAGATATTGCAAGTGTTTCTACTGGGATGAAATGGTTAGTGTCCGTTTGTTCTCTTCATGCTGTTAAATTGGGTTCCCCTTCATTCATTTTGCTGCTATATCATATGACTCATTTGTAGGTTCTACTGTCGAACTGACTTACAGATTCTAATAATAGAGTTCATAAAATAAAGAATGCAAGACTTATTTTCATTAGTTTTGTTCTATCATTTATCATTCCTAGATCAACTGTAAATATTCCCTCATTAGTTCATCTCTACTTGGGCACCTTTGTTGTCACTTGCAGCATTAGAAAAATTCTAGAGACTTGGACAGAGACAGCACACAGGTGTGGAAGACTACTGGGGATAGGTAGAAGGGAAGCATACTGATAAATTCTAAGACATATATATCAAATATACCTCATGACAATTATTCTACCAGAGAAAGTAAATGGAATTATAATGGAATAGAATGTGTTATTTTTTTTCTGAAAAGATCATATATGAGAGCACTTAAAAAATCTAACAAATTAAATTCCAATTAATTCAACTTCCTCATAAATTATTTAGTTTCACTGTTCACAACCAAAGAATATTAACTTATTTAAGTTGGTGCAATGGATTCATGCAGTATCTGAATTATATTTGGCTCCTATATAGCTCAACATTTATTCCATCAAATTTGTTATTCTTAAAAATCTATATATTCTTCCATGACTTTCTATTTTACTTTTTTTCTATTTCAATTAATTATGTTACATTAATATTGCATTGGCTATAAGCCCAATTAGTTCCATTTTGGGGATAGACAAATTAGAAAAGGTTAAAATGTCTCCAGATGTGATTCCAATATATCCAATATATCACAACATTTACGGTTCAAATAATTTTAGGGTAGGACTACTTTTCCCCTAAGATATCCCAGGCCCGTGCTTATTATATATTGGTTTCCCGTGTGAGTTGGTCATCTCTCCCAGAGACCTAGTTCCTTTTAGAGGGCTTTAGAGATTTATATCTCTGTGCTAAGATTGGCATTGATACTGGACTAGTCACTGTTTCAGGCCTGTGTATGGTAAGCAAAACTAGGAGAACATAAGTAAAAGTATATTTAGCATGTATGCTTCTATTTCAATTCAAATAGTTCTTGTTAAATAATTTCATCAAGCTTAAAATCTATTATCCTTGTTAATGAAAGTCTTAATTCTAAAAAAAAATCTATAAAATTGCTTATTTGCTTTTGACATACTCACTGACAGGATTCATATTCAATACTCTCAGGATAGTAATAGAAACACTATCAATAGTAGAGATTTTTTTAAAATGTGCTTTAAAGTTTCTGTCATTAGGTGTATCTCATTAGGGATGTACAGTTTAATTATTATGTCTTAAAAATCACATGGAGTGTTTCTTCTCAGTGTGATTGCATTAACTGATTGACAGAATCAAATTTATTCTTTGCTTTCAATTTTAAGAATCTCTTTTTAAAATTTTCATTTCATTTCATTTAATGAGCTGTATATTTACGTGGTTTCAGAGTTGAATCTATAAAACATGGTTTACATAACAAATTCCAGAAGCTATCTTCTTCCTCATACTCTTCCTTTCTTTACTTTCTCTCCAGGTAATATTTTTGTTTAGCGTAGCTGTATTTTTTTAAAGATAGTTAAAAAAAATAGAGCCCTGGATCCAACATTGTGGTACAGTGGGTTAACTCACTGCCTCAAATGCTGGCATCCCTTATCAGTGTGCCTGTTTGAGTCTTGGCTGCTCTGCTTCCAATCCAGATCCCTACTAATCCACCTGGGAAAGCCACTGAGCACTCAAGAACTTGGAATTCCAAACTCCTGGCTTTGGCCTGGCCCAGCCCCCACCATTGCCACCACTGGAGAATGAACAGCACATCGAAGATCTTCATGTCTCCATATCTCTGGCAGTCTGCCTTTCAAATAAATAAAAATAAAATCTTAAATTATAAACTATTTTTATGTTTATGGTTTAATAATTTAAAATTTTGCTACTTTCACTTCCAATGTAGATATATCTGCATATATATTTTTTCTTGAAAATAGATGTATTGCTATAAAATGTTTTAAAAATAGAAACAGAACCTAACAAGTATGTGTGTGCATGCATGTATGCATACTTAGCATATTATCCTTATCTTAATATTGCCCCTACCTAATTTTTATCCTCTATTGTTTTCTAAAAATCATGCTGCAGTAATATGTGGATATATAACTTACCATATTTTCCAGGTGTATCGATTGCAAAGGTAATTGGAGGGTAAATTAAGAAGTCTCTTGCAAATGGTCATTGAGTATAACCCCCCTTGTCATTACAAACCAAATTTCATTATACAGCCTTGAATACCTTTCTCTCTCTCTCCGTCCCTCCCTCCCTCCCTCCCTCCCTCCCTCCCTTCCTCCCTTCCTCCCTTTCTTTCTCATTTGACCAGCATGTTGTTCAGTTAGAGTCCTAGAAATGGGACCACTGGATCAAAAAGAACATTTCTGTGTAATTTCCCTAGCTACTGCCAAATTTCCCTTCCTGGAGGCTGTATAATTGTGCTTACTCTCCAGACTAACTTCCATACAATGAATAGGCAAGTTAAGAGGGGAAAATGACAGAGAACTATAGGAGCTTACTGGATAACATTAAAGTAGTAGATTAGCAGATTATTCATGGTAACTTTGTGATCTGTTCAAGAGACAAAAAAATCATCAATAGACATAGAACTTGAAAAAGGTCTAATTTATTGGGTGGTTGGCATAGTGGTTAAAATGCTTCTTGGGATGCCCACATCCCATATCTGAGTGTCTGTATTCAAGTCCTGCCTCCACTCCTGATTCTAGCTTCTTGCTAATGCATACCTTGGAGGCAGCAGGTAATGGCTTAAGTAGATGGATCCCTGAAAGTCATCTATGTAGGAGGCTGGTAATGAGTTCCTGGCTCCTGGCTTCAGCCTGGTTCTAGCTATTGAGGGAATTTTGGGGAGTAAACCAGCAGAGGGGAGCTATCTATATGTGTCAGTCTTATCTGTATTTCTGTTTTTCAAGCAAATACAATTTAAAATTACAAAAACTGACCAGAGTTCATAAGGAATAAGAGGGAAGGAAGAGCTGCCAGTCTACAGAGAACAGATTAAAAGGTTCCTTCTACTGGACCAATTGGCAGGTGTTGAGGAAGAACATAGGAAACATATTGAGAACCACCACAGTGGGCACATCAGGGAGACCCACAACTTGAAGTAAGACCACCAAGTGTGAAGGTGGAATAAACACTGGGTTTGTTGACAGAGAGGCTGCAATTGATTCAGAACACAGATTTGGAGCCAGTCCCTGATGAGATTTAGAGGCATCAGTGAGATGATCTCTGAGGATCCAAATGTCAGTCATTATTCTTCACTTCCTATTTTTAATGGTGTGTGTATGTGTGCACATGTATGTGTCTTTGCACATCTACATATTTAGGCGATATCTATGGAAGTTTTCAGAACACTGTTGAAAAGATCCAAGTATGTAAGATAATATCCCATCTGCTAGGAATATGCCAGCAGTCCAGTTCAGCAATTTGGCAAGCTTTAGCTTTAAGATAGCTTATCTGATTCTTGCTAATTCCCATTTTGAATTCACAACGAAATTTTGTGCCTATGTCCTACATGAATATAATTATTTGAGTACACTGAAATTCAGTAAATGAGACTGCCAGTACTCTAAACCATACTTCACTGGTTGCTAAAATCAGTAACTCCAAAAATATTTACCAAAGAATCTGCTCAGATTAAACAGCTTTATAGTTATAGGACAGATCAAAATATTTTCTGTTATTTATTGTGTCCTCCGAAGGGTTATAAATATGTCCAAAAAAATTTTGCTATCAGTTAAAATGGTGAAATTCTTTGTTCTTAATGTCTACAAGAGAACATACATTGTTATAGTAAAAATGGAAATGTGATTTTGGAAAAAGTAGAGAGAGAAATCAGAAAACATGCAAATCTTTCTCTTTCATCTAGTTTTTAAAGCAGAATATTAAAAATGATCAACAACCCATGTTTGGATTTATTGATTTTGTGGTTATTGAATTTAAAAAAGCAAGATAAATATTTCTCTCCCACAATACATAAAGTCACACAAAGCAATTTTGCTTCAGCTAAGTTATCATTTAGATTATACAAGCACTTTAATCAATAAGCAAAATATTTCTTTTATGGATGTTTTGTAGGGAGAATCAATAAAACATTTTAAATAAATGGCAGGAAAAAAGGACTATTATACAGGATGCAAAAAGCTTCATCCTGTAGCTAACTTTGTGGTCATAACTGTAAATGATAATGGAAAATGCATATTACATTAAGTCTCACAAGCTCTGACGTAGCTGTGGGCAATTTAAAGAGGATTTCTTCACTTCCTCCCTAGCAGAAATGGGTGGGGGCTCTCTCATGCAGGCCTGCCGCCCCACCATCCATCATTTCAAAGAGACATATATCGCCTCCAAAATGCTTTAAGGCAGCTACAAGCAAGTGTCACTTTGAGTTAAAAGCATCATTAAACTGTTGGGAAATTTCACATCATGGGTCATTTATCTATGCTAAATTGGGTCAAAACCTTCTACACTTGCCTTAGATAAGTGAGAGAAAAGAGCAAAATTCTCCTGTGGGAAGTATATTTTGACAAGTCTTATAAGTGTGATTTATTTATTTTTATTTATTAAGATTTATTTTTTATTTAGGGTATACAAATTTCATGTATTTTATATATATAGATTTAGGGACATAGTGATACTTCCCACCCACACTCCGCCCCCCCCCCCCGACTTACTCCTTCCCCTCTTATTCCCTGTCTCAAGTTTTACAATGATCTACTTTATTTATTTATTTATTGAGGAGCCATGGAAAAGGGAGGTTTTCTTGCTTTCTGTGAGTGTTCATGTGGTTAAGAGGTAAATGCTGAACAGGTATACTCTTCTCTGATAAATATAGTTAATCACCACCCTCCTAATCCTTCTTGAATTAGATGTTGTGGAAAACACAAACCATTAAACATTTATTCAGCAAACATGTGTGTGTTTTGTGTTTGCCGTTCCTTGCATAACAAATACAGAGTGCAAAAATGATGCCTGTTGGCTTAACTCTAAATGGAAAATCCTGGAGACCTTTCCAGCATGGTGGAATATACCTACTTGTTGTAGATTAACATACAAAATGGAGAACAGATTCAGACATGGGAAGGAATGGATCTTTCAGAGTTTAAATGAGGCAGCAAAGGGGAGGTGACCTGACCCGAGACTTCCGTGAATAGTAGTGATTTGCCAGGTGGAAAATACTGTTCCACGGTGAAGAAACAGCACAGTGGTGCTGGTGGTGGGGGTAGTAGAAGAGATATAGGGATGGATTTATGGTGATCATATAATTTGCATACCAATGTAGGACACTTCACAGAATGAAAGGAGGGCACTATTAACAATTAAACCAGAACATCAGATGTAAACTGAATATGCCTCAGGCAAATAGAGACCCATGGTTGACTTAGGTATGTTCCTGTGAGTGCAGTGCATCTAATGCTGATTATGAAGTCCTTGCAAAAGCCAATCTAGACAAAAGAATGTGAATATACTTATACTAGTGAACTATACCATTAAAAATATGTAAAATGGTAAGTGTTATGTTATATATATTTTATACAACCATAATAAGAAAAATTCCAGGACTCTAGAAATGGGGAATAGTCTTTAAGTAAACATTTACAAGGAGAAAAGAAGTACAGAGGAGACATGGTTCCATATAAAGGATTTTGATTTAGCAGATTTTTTTTTTTCATTTTGTTGAAATTTTGATTTTGACTTAGAGGTTTGATTTCATCAAACATATTGGCCATCACTTATGTTCCTGATACATAGGGAAAATATACAAAGAAGCTAGAGATGTGTAGATTGGGTTTTCCTGAATGATCAAGACATTTGTATTTTCTACAACAAATATTTATCAAGCATCCAAAGAATTTTCTGATATTGTCAATGATTTCTGTTGCAAAAAGTTGAAGTCTTCTTTGAGCATTTGCTCAATCTGTTGAACCAACTAAAACGGTTATTTCTTTGAATTCATTGAAATATAATTTTTTACCATACCATCTACCCATTTGAGTTCTAAAATCCAAAGAGTTTTAGTATATTCACAGTGTTGTACAACCATTACCAAAATAGAGTTTTAGAACATTTTCGTTATTCTAAAAGAAATCCTGTATCCAGTAGGAGTCACTCTTCACACACCTCCAGTGACACTCAAGCCACAATCAGCCACTAATGAGCTTTCAGACTATAGACTTGCTTATTCTGGATAGTTCATATAAATATTTTTATACAACATATGACCTTTGTTACTGTGTTCTTTCACTTATGATGTTTTCAGTGTTCATCCATATTGTTGCATGTTCAGTTCTTCTAGTAGCCAATTAGTATTCCATTCTGTACATACTTATTTATTCATTTATCAGTTTATGAGTATTTTAGCTGTTTTGTAGTGTTAGAACACTCATTTACACCTTTTTGTGTAAATGTATCTTTTGATTTCTTTTGGGTATATATCTAGGAAAAGCATTGGCTGGTAATTCTGTGGCTAACCTTTTGAGAGTAGCTGGATTTGGTATATTCCAAAGTCACTGCACCATTTTATATTTCAACCAATAATGTATAAGAGTTCCTAATTTTCCATGTCCTTGTCATTTGCTATTATGTGGGTTTTTAAAATCACATCCAACCTAGTATGTATGAAGTGGTATCTCACTGATTTTTATGTGCAAAAATGACATTGAATATGTTTTTATTTACCTCTTGTCCATTTGTATATCTTCTTTGGAGGATTGTCTATTCAATTTCTTTGCTTATTTGTAATTGGGATATTTATTTGACTTTTTGAATTATAAGTGTTCTTTTTATTTTCCAGATACAAGCTCTTTCTGAAATATTTGTGACTTACAAATATTTCTCCCAGTATGTGGCTTATCTTTTCACCTGTAGTTCATTATTTTCTAATTTCATTCCATTGTAGTAGGAGAATATACTCTGTATTATTTTAATTCCTTTAACTTTGTCATGTTGCGCCAATCCGAAGCAAGGAGCCAGGTGCTTCCTCCTGGTCTCCCATATGGGTGCAGGGCCCAAATACTTGAGCCATCTTCCACTGCCTTCCCGGGCCATGGCAGAGAGCTGGACTGGGAGAGGAGCAACCGGGACTAGAACCCGGGGTGCTGGCATTGCAGGCAGAGGATTAGCCAAGAGAGCTGCGGTGCCGGCCCAATTCTTCTAAGTTGATCTTCCTAGATGTTCTATAAATTGTTGAGTGTGAATTATTTAAGTATCTAACTACCTTAGCTTAATTCTGACTGTTTCTGCTTCATATATTTTGAGGCTCTGTTTTAGGTGCACATACTATCCTTGTTTATCTCACTACTATTTTTAAAAATATGTTCATCTGATACTACTTAAGCTAATATCCAGCTGTCTTTGATTGCTGTTTGAATAGTATATCTTTTTATAATATTTTGCTTTCAGTCGATTTGTACCTTTTAACCTAAATTGTGGCTCCTGCAGATAACATACAGCTGGATCATATTTTTTCCCATATGAAAATTTCTATTTATCTCATTCAACTTTAGTGCTACTATTGATGTTGGATTAATATACACCACTTAACTTTTTATTTCCTGTAGCTATTTTTGGTTATTTCTCTGTTCCTGATTACTTATTTCTTTTCCATTAAGTATTTTCCAGTATAACATTTTATTTTTTTAAGATTCATTTATTTATTTGAAAGAGTTAGAGAGAGGGAGAGTAAGGGGCAGAGAGATATCTTCCAACCACTGGTTCATTCCCCAAATGGTCACTTTGGCCAGCGCTGAGTCAGGCCTAAGCCAGAGGCCAGGAGCTTTCCCAGGGTCTCCCACGTGGGTGCAGGGGCCCAAGGACTTGGGCCTTTTTCCAGTGCTTTCCCAGGTGCACTAGCAGAGAGCTCTATCAGAAAGTGGAGCAGCTGCAACTAGGATTAACACCCATTTGGGGCTGGCGCCGCGTCTCACTAGGCTAATCCTCTGCCTGTGGTCCTGGCACCCCGGGTTCTAGTCCCGATTGGGGAGCCGGATTCTGTCCTGGTTGCTCCTCTTCCAGTCCAGCTCTCTGCTGTGGCTCAGGGAGGCAGTGGAGGATGGCCCAAGTGCTTGGGCCCTGCACTGCATGGGAGACCAGGAGGAAGCACCTGGCTCATGGCTTCGGATCAGCGCAGCGCTGGCCAGCCGTAGCGGCCACTTGGGGAGTGAACCAACGGAAGGAAGACCTTTGTCTCCCTCTCTCTCTCTCTCACTGTCTAACTCTGCCTGTCCAAAAAAAAAAAAAAAAAAAAAAAAAAAATCAAAAAGAGTTACGGAGAGAGAGAGGAGAGAGAGAGAGAGAGTCTTCTATTGTATGGTTCACTCCACACGTGGCTGCAACAGCTGAGGCTGAGCCAGGCCGAAGCCAGGAGCCAGAATCTTCTTCCCATGTGGGTGCAGGGGCCCAAGGACATGGGCCATCTTCCACTGCTTTTTCCAGGCACATTAGTAGGGAGCTGGATTGGAAGTGGAGTAGCCAGTACTAAAACCAGCATCCCATATGGGTGTTGGAGGCAGTGGCTTAATCTGTTACACCACAATGCCAGCGCCTCATTAATTCTTTATATATTTATGTATTTGTGATTACTTTTCTATGTGTTATAAGCACCACAGAACAATTATGTACTTATAGTTGAATGCAATTTCTTTTTAAATTAGAGAAGAAGAAATATGAATATTTCTTAGTTGTGTAATTCTATTTACTGATGGGTTTTTTGGTGCAGATTTAAAATACCATCTGGCATTATCTGCTTTATGCCTGAAGAACTTCTTTCAATGTTTCTTATACGGCAGCATAGTTGGAAATAAATCTCCACGTTTGTTTTAATTTACTGTATATATCTTTATTTTGGTTTCATTTTTGAAAAGCAGTTCTACTGAATGTATAATTCTTGAAAGACTTTGAATATATCATTCCATTCCCTTCTTGCCTCCATTGCTTATGAAGAAAAATCAGCTGTTATTATTAGTGAAGTTTCCTAGTAAGTGATGGTTTGATTTCCTCTTACTCATTTCGTGATTCTCCTTGTCTTTTATATTTTTGCAATGATGTATTGGGTTTGGGTTTCTTTATGTTTGTCATGCTAGGAGTTTGCTGAGATTCTTGGAAGTTTAGATTGATATTCTCCATTCATTTTAAGAAGTTTTTAGCCATCATTTCTTTGCATATATTTTCTACTAATTTCTTTCTTTATTCACCTATCTATACTCCCATGATTCACATTAGCAAACCCTTAGTGGGTGGCAGTTTCTCTGAAGTTCAGTTCATTTATCTAAATTAATTTTTGCTGTATTCTTCATATTGAATATTTATTGTGTTCAAATCCATTGATTTGTTTTGCCAACTCAAATATTCTGCTGAATCCCTCCAGGAAATTTTTCATTTCAATTATTGTACCTTTCAACTACAGAATTTCCATTTGAATTATAATTTCTATATATTAAATCTTCTGTTGGGTATGACATTGCTGTCATATTTTCCTTTAATTCTCTGAGAGATTTCCTTTAGTTTTTGGAATGTAGTTATATTAGCTATTTTAAAAGTTTTGGGTTTTTTTTTTGTATCTAAGTATGACATCTGTATATGTTTTCCCATCATGTCTATGAGTTGCATGTTTCATTTCTTTGTATATTTTATAAATTTCTTGTTAAAACAAAACATTTTATATAACAGGCATGTCGGATACTGATTTTCTACTCATAATCATTGTTGTTGTTTATTTCCTTATTTGTTTAGAGAGTTAGCAGACTATTTTAATGAAGTCTATTCTAGAATAATGTATGATGTTCTTTACAGAGGCAAAGCCTGAGGCTTTTGCCCAGGAACCTGAAATATTAATTTTATCAAAGCTTACTTTGCCTGTCTCTTTTCCTAATTTCTCTGTTAAACTACCTGCCTCATTTTCTATCATTAAATGTTGCCAGCCTCTACTAATTGCAATGATTGCTTTATTGTTTTCAGTAATTCTCTGAGGGCATAAATCAGTCCACTCTACAATGGTTGTCTTTGAGTTCAGTATTGAGGTTTGTTTTAAAGAGGACTTTTATTTAAAAAATATTTATTTATTTATTTATTTAAGAAAGAGAGAGAGAGAGAGAGAGAGAGAGAGAGAGAGAGAGATATCTTTTGTCCACTGGTTCACTCCCCAAATGGTCACAATGTCCCAAACTGGATCAAGTCAAAGCCAGGATCCAGGAGCTTCACCTGGATCAGCCACATGGGTGGCAGTGTTCCAAGGACTTGGCCATCTTCTGCTTTCCCGGGTGCATTAGCAGGGAGCTGGTTTGGATGTGGAGCATCTGGGACATGATCCAGCACCCATAAGAGATGTTGTTTTTGCAGGCAGCAGCTTAACCTGCTGTGCCACAATGCTGTCCCAAGAGTGGCCCATTTTTGAAGGAATGTCTATCTTGCTTTATGAGTACAGAGAGCTGGAGAGGCATCCTCCAGTCTTCTTGGCCTCCTATCCTGATGTATAACCTCCATCCATGAACAAGCTGGATAGAATGCTCTCAGAAGCAATTTATTCTTAGTCCACTGCACCTGGATCAAACTTTCACCTGTGAGAAGAGGCCGAATGGAAGTACAATACCTCTTGATCAGTCTTGTGTAGAATAGAAGTCCTACAACAGGGAACTGGGGAGATCAGAGGTACTGTCAGCCTGTACTACTTCCCAAGTATATAATACTGCTCTCAACTGAGAGGTCAGGGAGGAGGAGTCCTATGTTGTTAGTTACACCTACCAAAGAGGAGCCCTGTTATCCTGAGGTGGGAACCTGAGAAGGGAGTTGTTTGGGGCTGAAATGCCACAAACTCTTTCTTATTGAGATTTATTAGATTTTCTTGAATAAGTGGTTCTTCCTTGGCTATATTGCCTTAGTGATTTCCAAAAAAAATTTCTCCTTGTCCAGGATTTCAATTTCTCAGGTAGGTGAAACAAACAATTCATAAATTGCCAATTGTGCCCTCTTCATGTCATCTTTCTTTGTCCTGCCTGAGATGTGAATCACCCCTTTGTTCAGCATATGCACAGTATATACTCTACCTGCCTGTTAGTATTCAGGCATCATTATGCCCTTGCAGGTACTTCTGATCTTTAATGAGATGTTTTGTAATTGTGACAATGCATAGCAAGTTCTAGTCCTCTAATGCTAATGTCAATGTTAAGACCCCCTGTTAATATATGAGTAACTGGAAACTCAGGATCACACAGCAAAGAATGGCACAATGGGGACATCAATCCCTGACAAACTGATTGCAAAGCCCTTGTGTTTAATCACCCCAATTATTACTTCATATTGCTCTAGTGTTAACCAATGCTAGAAAAATTCATTTAATACAACATTTTTCAAAGTGTCATCCAGGGATTCATGAGGGCTCTCAATACCATTTCAGGAATTCATGAACCTATTTCAAGAAAAACGTTTTCATAATATGAAGACATTATTTGCATTTTTCATTGTGATTCTCTCATTGGAATATAGTCGAATTCCTGGTGGCTACATCACTCTGACTAGGAAAGGTAGGTGTACCTGTATAATCTTTTATCCTGTCTCTCAGCTTTTATGGCTAATGTGCTAATGTGTTAAAAGCTGTAGATGTTGCCAGCTCAATAGGCTAATCCTCCGCCTGCGGCGCTGGCACCCTGGGTTCTAGTCCTGGTCAGGGCACCAGATTCTTTCCCGTTTGCTCCTCTTCCAGTCCAGCTCTCTGGAGTGCAGTGGAGGATGGCCCAGGTCCTTGGGCCCTGCAACCGCATGGGAGACCAGGAGAAGCACCTGGCTTCTGGCTTTGGATCAGCGCAGCGCGCTGGCCGCAGCAGCCATTTGGGGAGTGAACCAATGGAAGGAAGACCTTTATCTCTCTCTCTCACTGTCCACTCTGCCTGTCAAAAAAGAAAAAAAAAAGCTGTGGATGTAATCCATATGAATAAAGGATCTTTGGAGTCCCCAATTTCTAAAAATGCAATAGAGTTCTTAGGGGAAAAAAAGCTAACTTGAGAAACACTGATTTAATGAATGTAACTCTGTTTTATAGAATCACCATTCTATTCTGTATTTTTTTAAGTATGTGCTTGACTTTTGTTATATTGTATATATCAGATATATCATGCAATATTATTCTTTCTTATCTGACTTATGTCACCATAAACCTAACAAATCACTCTGTATTATTACAAATGGCAGTATCTCCTTTGCTAAGGCTGAGTAATTTTCTACAGTGTGTGTATATCATAACATACAAGAAAAATATTTGGAAAGCATTGAGTCAACATAATGTACAATTTTGTAATTTTACTTCATAGAGAATAAAAGGAGTCATTTCACTTATGATTTCATATCACTAAAATTTACTATAAGAATTTTACAAGTTCATGTTTTTTTTCTTAATTGCCTTTGCCTATCTTGAAGTTTAAGACTAAATTAAGTGTGTAATTGCAGTGACACTAAAGCCAAGTTGCCTTATGACATTGTTTCAGATACTTTTTTCAGATATTTAATTGTTCTATGTTATATGTGCTTTGACATTTTTGACCATAGAAATAGCTGTAAACATTCATTTTGCAAGTTCAGTACATTTGTTGTGATAATAAAAGTGATCTAAATTAACACTTCTAAATCTATTTTTCTCTAGTCATAAAAAATATCTTATGAATCCATATGAAAATATTGTATGAGTGTGGGACAGTGGATGTATCATTTTCTGTAACAGTGTGTTTTGTGAGAGTTTCCCAAAAGGAAAGAAAAACATAGCTGGTCTATACTTTTAATAAAGGCTTTTCTGTTTATCAGGAGTTATAGTAGTTTCATCACATTAATTGAAACTTAATCCCTGAGGAAATATAGTAGTATTCACATCTCAGTCTATTCTACTGAAGGTTTGAGAGTCCAGGGCATTAGGCTGACCCCTGACAGTCACTGGTTGAAGGCTGTATTAGTCTTCTAGGGTTGCACCAACAAAATACAGACTCAATGGCTTTTTTTTTTTACAACAGAAATTTATTTTCTCACAGTTCTGTAGTCTAGGAGACTAACATTGAGGTGTTGACAGGTTTCTCCTGAGACCCCTCTCCTTGGTCGTCGATGGCAGCCTTCTTTCTCCCTGAGTCCACATGAGGCCTTTTGTGCTCATATATCATGGTGTCTTCCTGAATTCACATTGCCTCTTTTCTTGAAAGGTCACCACTCAGATTGGATAAGCTTCATTTTCACTTAATCACACTTTCAAAGCCCTTTTTCCAAAGCATAATCAGTTCTGAAATACTAGGGGTTAGGGTTTCAACATGACTTCTTTAAAAAAAAAATATTTGAAAGGCAGAGTTGCTGAGAGAGACAAGGACAGACAGACAGAGAGGTCTTCTGTCTGCTGATTCACTCCACTGATGGCCCCAATGGCTGAAGCTGGGCTGGTCTGAAGCCAGGAGCCAGGAGCCAGGAGTTCCTTCCTACATGGGTGCAGGAGCCCAAGCATTTGGGCTGTCCTCTGCTACTTTCCCAGGCACATTGGCAGGGAGTGTATTTCAAGTGGAACAGCTGGAATTAGAACCAGCACACATATATGAGCTGCCAGTGCCTCAGGCAGCAGCCCAACCTGCTATGGCACAGCACTGGCCCCTCAACATGACTTTTGAAGGGGACACAATTTAAACCTATAACAAAGGCTGTGGGGAGAGCAGAAGACATTATCTTCAACCTCTGACGTGGGCAAGGCAGGCTTAAGCTGCCAGTGTGAATACATAACAAAGAAGGGCATATGTTTCCAGCTGAAGGCAGCCCAACATTCATTTCTAGAACTGTGATGGCGAAAGGATAAGGGGAAAAAAATAGCATGTGGCACCTCTCCAAACAAAATTGCAAGTCTTTTAAAGTGGGCGTTATGAATTCATATGTACAGTCCCTTACTCCAGAGAGTAACAACTGCACACATGTGTACACTTAAACAAATGTACCTAGATACATTTGGTATAGGTACCAAGATCTAAGACTAAGTGCGACATTCAAAGGAATCATGTTCTATTGCGCCATGTAATGAACAGTGTGATATAAGTTCACTTAAGTGAGAGGGAGAGCAATGGAATATGGTGCTTTGGAGAGGATGGGAAAATATCTAGTTATATATAGGAATATACAAATAATGAAGGCTTTATGAAGTGGTTACTGACCCCTGAGATGAATCTTGGAAAATGAAGAGATACCCATAAAAATGGCAAGAAAATTCAGACAGAGAAGGGGAAAGAAATTTGGGATGGAATAAGGCATAATAGAGAGATCAGATTGTGCAAAGATGGGATGGTGCGTTAGTGTACTTAAACATCAAGTTGCAATGAACAGGCATCTTTCAGTAGAGATGCTGATGGAGACAGCAGCACTCATCTCCACTTCTTATATTCTAAACTATCATTAGAACTTGCAAGTATTCCTTACTCAGCAATGCGTTTGGAGGCTTCCCTGCCACTGCATTCTTTTTTCCTCAGAGTTGCAAGAGCCGGGTGTCAGAAAAGGCAAAGTAAGGCTTTCTCTGCAATTAGGAGAAAGTAGTTAAAGGAGGGCTCTCTCTCTCTCTCTCTCTCTCTCTCTCTCTCTCTCTCTCTTTCTCTCCCTCTCTGGAGAAACCAAAGCTGCTGGCTGCTGAGAAAAAGCAGACAGAAGGATTTTTGATGCCAAGCTGGCTTGAATCCCAGAGTCATGCATATTCCTCCAAAAAGGGGACTTTGACTCCAGGCCAAGAAACCACACTATGTTAGCAGGGAATATTCTCATCAAAGTGTGAGCATTTGCATTTAATTTACCATTTTGCTCCATCCCAGGAGAGCTTTTTTAGTTATTGCAAAAATGTAAGACACTCTGCCCCTGAAGGGGAAAGAAAGACTCATCCATTTGCCTTTTGAGACTTAAAGCGGTGCGATTCCACAGTTACCTCAGGCTTGGGTGTTACTAGCTTACTGGATAAAAAGCAATCTGTTTCCTTATGGTGCATGCGGATATTGAGGTGTTGTCTACTCTAAAAAGCAAACAACCTGAAATAATAATGTCTAAATGTGTGTGGATTTTAATATTTGTAAGGTTTAATGCACTAATTACCCAACCGTAACATCTTAATCCGTAAAGAAGACTAGAAGAAAAATAAAGAGAAAGAGACTGGGAAATTCATGTTCAATTCTGCCTAGGATGTTACCAGACTAGACAATATGTTGCTGAACCCATATTGCATGGAGAATCCCTTTACTAAAAAAAAAAAAAAAAATCTTGTTCTTTTATCTGAAACTTAATTTTTAACTGAGTGTCCTATATTTTTGTTTAGTAAGTAACTACACACCTAAGTCACTCAATTCTAATTGGAAATACTAAAACTGAAGCCAGGATTGCCTATTAAAAGCTTATACCATAAATAATTGTGCACAATTTTTAGAAATATATCTTATGTTTTATATTTAGTATTTTATTCTCTAACCCATGGAAAATGCTGTTGAATTGGGGTGTGTTAATTTTATCACAGTTAAAAGCCCAGAGTTTTGAATTGCTAAGATCTAGCTGCAATTTTATGCTCTTCCATTTGTTAGCTGTGCAATTTTACTCATGTTACTTTCTGAATCTCAGTTTTCTAATTTGTAAAATGGGTTGGTATTTTGGATCTACCAATATGTGGATAACACAAGTTGACCAAGTGACTCAAACTTGGCATTGTGTGAAAAGTTAAACTTTTTTTTTTTTTTTTTTTTTTGACAGGCAGAGTGGACAGTGAGAGAGAGAGCCAGAGAAAAAGGTCTTCCTTTGCCGTTGGTTTACCCTCCAATGGCCCCCGCAGCCGGCACCCTGCGGCCAGCTCACCACGCTGATCCGATGGTAGGAGCCAGGTACTTATCCTGGTCTCCCATGGGGTGCAGGGCCCAAGCACTTGGGCCATCCTCCACTGCACTCCCTGGCCACAGCAGAGAGCTGGCCTGGAAGAGGAGCAACCGGGACAGAATCCGGCACCCTGACCGGGACTAGAACCCGGTGTGCTGGCGCCGAAAGGCGGAGGATTAGCCTAGTGAGCCACGGCGTCGGCCTGAAAAGTTAAACTTTAATTCTTTCATTTTCATTGAATCTTCGTAAGAAAGCCCTGAGAGTACAAACAAGGACTGGCTCCATTTTTTTGTGTTTGCTGGTAGATATTTAAGTGTCTTTCATATCAGGGAAAACTGATAAGAAAGCCTGAGTGTTCCTTTGGTTGGTGCAAGGATAGAACTGTAAACCATGGCAGCCCCACTCCTTAACTGTTGTAAAAATCTGAAGCCAATTTCCATTTCCTGGTCTTTCAAGTCATTTGGGGACCAACTTGGGAATCTACTCTGAGCATTTCAAATTCTCTCTCTCTCTCTGTGTGTGTGTGTGTGTTTGTGTGTGTGATGCCCTTAATTCACATTTGAACCACATGTTGAATGGAAGTTTATCTTAGTCTGTTTTCTGCTGCTATAAATGAATGCTTCAGACTGAGTAATTTACACAATATTAAGGGTTTTATTGTTGTTGTTTAGCTGAAGGTTCTGAAGGCTGGGAAACTCAAGACTAGGGTAGCAGTATCTGGCTGTGAGAACTCTGCAGATTCCTAAGGAAGCACAGGATATCATATGGGAAAACAGAATATCCTAGTCAGGCCTCTCCTCTTTTTATACAGCCACAGTCCCATTGCATTAGAACATGGCTCTTTTTTGCCACATGTAAGCTTAATTACCCTGTTCCCCATGGGAAAGAAATTTCAACATGAGCTTTGGTAGGGACATTCAAAATGGACCAGGATATTTCTTCTTTTTTTTTGAGTGGCTGCAAAACAAGTCTTACTTCCTCAATTTTGAGATGACAAAACTGAGACTTGAAAAAGAGAATGAACTCACCTGAAATTACACAAGGTATTAAATTATGCTGCCCCAACTTAACCATAATATTATGATATTAGAAAAATGAAATGAGTAAATTCATTTGAAATGTTTAGTTAGGTGCATAATATATGTTTGACGTCTTGTAAACACAAGTTACATCTAGGAAGAATGGACAGGTTGGTGTGCGTGAGTATTGACTTGCAATGTTTTGCTATCTCTCTGAACTCAGAGCTTTCCTAGAAATAAAGGATTATATATGTAGCAAAAAAAAAAAAAAAAAAATCTGATGCTTACAGCATGCCGTGCCTTGCACTGAAAATGCATGACTTCCATCAGCCCAAGACAACATTTTTATTTTCCAGTCTCACATCTTTCATCCCTTGCTTGTTTGCTGGAGGCTGTTGGCTGACTGTCAGCAGTGACAGTCCCCATCTGTCATCTGTGTGCCATCTATAGACTGTCTTTCATGTATATTTACAGGATATGCCTTCTAGTTGCCTGAAAGGTGGAAGATCTTCTAAGACACTTATGAATGCTGGCATTCTTCCCCTCACTATCTAAGATATAGTTATGTTCACCCTAATCAGAAAGTGACATCTTTCAGCATATCCCTGGTATACCAAGCAATCACTGGCGGAACAAACATGGATCTGCTGGGTGAGATGACTGGGGAAAACACTGGGTTCTGGTTTAGAATTAGAATCCTGATGACAAATGCTTTTGAGCTAAGTGTGTCCCTCTCACCCTCTGGTGGTTGAAGGGGTTCGTTCTTCCTAACATCCACGACTACTACTCCTACTCTTCTTCTTTATTCTACTGTGTGACTGCTACACACTTCTACTACTATTGCTGATACTACTAGTAATAATAGTTACTAACTCATTATCACATGGTATTCTTTTTTGAAGATTTATTTGTTTATTTGAGAGGCAGAGAGAGAGAGACAGAGACAGAGATCTTCTATCTGCTGGTTCACTACCCAAATGGCTGCAACCCCAGAGC
Source organism: Oryctolagus cuniculus (assembly GCF_964237555.1). NCBI lineage: Eukaryota > Metazoa > Chordata > Mammalia > Lagomorpha > Leporidae > Oryctolagus > Oryctolagus cuniculus. The sequence continues at coordinate 43,037,281 of NC_091449.1, forward strand.
TGGGATGATCTGAGGCCAGGAGCCAGGAGTTTCCAGGTCTCCCACATGGGTGCAGGGCCCCAAGCATTGGGCCATCTTCTGCTGCTTTCCAAATCCCTTAGTAGGGAGCTGGATTGAAAGTGGAGCAGCTGACACTCTAACTGATGCTGGCACCATAGGCAGAGGCTTAACCTACTATGTCAGGGCGCTGGGCCCACCACATAATATTCAGAGTGCTTACCTGAGTGATTCCATTCTTGTTATTATACTATTGATCAAGCTTTATTACCCACCCAACTTTTATTTTGTTTGTTTTTGTGGATGAGTAAGCTGTCAAATGAATGCTACTTGGGCTTTTCAGCTGCTTGATAGCTAATCAAGGATTTGAACCCAGGTCTTTGTAGCTCTGGAGGCTGTTCTATCACTGCTTCTTTGGTATCTATTTATCTGTAAACATCACTTTGGCATGTTGTTGTAGAGTAATTTAAGTTTCAGATAACTTTGGTAACTTGCTCAAGATTACAGAGCATGGATTCTATAATTCAGGTTTTCCTTGGCAATAGATAAATATTCTCATTGTAGTTCCATTAAGTAACAGTAAAATGTGAAGCCTGTATTCTCTTTGGTTTCTTCCTGGTTCTGGTGCTAAGTAAAGTTCCCAGCTTTGGAAAGAACACTTTGCATACTAGACAGGTGGAAAGCTTAGAGCTTCAAGACACTGGGAGGTGTTTCTGTGTCAGTTGCCTAATATACTTAGCACTGCAGAAATATGATATATCCCCCATATTGCCCTACCCTGTCTAGGTATTTATTATTATTTTATTATTTTTATTCTCTGTTTTCCAAGCAAGAGCAGGTATCTGCTCATTTCCAGATGACCCCATGATAGCTTGCGATCTCTTTTCGCATCTGACACACAGCTCTGTAATGATCTCCTACTAGACTGCAAGCAACTTGAGGGTGAGACATACAATATGTTTTCATTGGCATCTCAGCTTTCAAAGATAACAGGCACTTGAGGTGTCTGCAATGATTTTACAGATGGCTGACTAACTAGCTGACATTGTATTGCTTACTGGTTGCAAATGTGTTTGCCTCTTTCATTGGGGAAGGACAGAGTGAGTAACAGGTGGAAAGTCAGTGCAGTGTGCTGGGAGTCATGGTGGTGACACACAGGTGGTATCTGACTACTAGGCTCCATGAAAATTATAAGAAGGTGAAACTACAGTAAGTAGAATATGTGATAATGTTTATAAATAGATTATTCAATTACAGGCATTTTCCCTGAATTTAGGACTATCATACTGACCCTGACAGCCCAGAGTACAGGATTTTTGGGAGCATCAAATCTTTTATATTTTCTGGGAAACAAAGATTGTGTTCAGCGAATGATCTTTCATGCATGGAATACGATCAGTGCTATTCACCAGGTGACCCTTGAAGTGTCACAGAAAGACATGGAGCTTCTGAGGGTGAAAAATTGCATCCAAAATATTCCTTTGATTTGCTTAAGGCATGTTACAGGGGAGCCTTCAGAATAGAAATGAAGTGAAAAAAAGGACCTTAACTAAAATAAGAAACGGCTTTAATACCTTCACTGTTGAACATCATGAGGTATTTTACTAAGTAGCTTAAATGGAAAATATTTTTTAGAAAGGCAAAGGATGACAGGCATTATCGAGCTAAACCAGAGAAAGTGTTTTAGGTAAATCCTCAGTGGTATTGTAGGAAGAAGTATTATCATTCCTTGGAATCATAACACAGTCTCCATACATATTCAGGGCATTTTTTTCCTCAGATGTTAGCCTATTACATTGCAAAGTTCATATCTGATTTTCTGTCCTTATATCTAGATTTCTTTAGGAATTGCAGATTCCAAACCATACTCCCCCTCCCCACTGGGAAACATTGAATATTTAGGGTGCTAAGAAATCAAAACCCTGAAGTTGTCAGTAACTGAGGCACCTGCCATGTGTATGCCCTGAATGTGCGAGGGGAGGGGAGGAGGCTGTGTTGCTGGAAATCCTGTAACAGAAAGCAAGCTGAATGTGATTCCATAGTTCCACTCTCTGCAGAGAGGAAATGATCATGAACAGGAAGTATGACTATTGGAGTTTTCTGTGGGTAATCAGGGGAAACTCTTTTCATGGGGAGGAGAAAAAAAAAAAACAATAAAATGACAGATACATGAAAAAGTATCAGAATAAAAGAGGCAACAGTATAGCAAAATAATATAATTTAAGGGTACTTCAGAGAGCTTGTGGCATATGGAATACAACTATTAGCTTATTTTGTTGCAAAAAGTTTCTGATATCCATATATAGTTTTCTTTTTTTTTAAGATTTATTTGAAAGTCAGAGTTACACAGAGAAAGGAGAGGCAGAGAGAGAGAGGTCTTCCATCCGATGGTTCACTCCCCAGATGGCCACAATGGCTGGAACTGTGCTGATATGAAGCCAGGAGCCAGGAGCTTCTTCCAGGTCTCCCATGTGGGTGCAGGGGCCCAAGGATTTAAGCCATCTTCCACTGCTTTCCCAGGCAATAGCAGAGAGCTGGACTGGAAGTGAAGCCTCTGGGTCTCCAACCGGCACCCATGTGGGATGCCGGCACTTCAGGCCAGGGTGTTAACCCACTGCACCATAGTGCCAGCCCCCATATGTAGTTTTCTATAGTATGCATTTCCATGAACTTTTTGAGGATGACTCATATGTTAAACATTTGATAGATTATTGCCTATGATCCTCTCAACCACATGCAACAAAAGTGACTACTGCTGTTTTATAAGTAATTCAACTAAGAATGACATAGGGATTGTAGTCATTTGAAAACCATCCTGGGAGATGTGCACAAGGCACAGGAGATGAGCAGTGCTTTGACCATTGCAGTCCACGTGACTTATATTCATATCTTTCCTCATGTGGCATCAAGAAAAAGTACTCATCTATTTTAGGTACTCAGTACTGGCACTGCTAATTCTGAATTATTTTGCATCAGTTCAACTTCAATAGATGACCGTGAGTTAAGAATGCTTAATAAATGATGAAGTGCTCGGACACAAAGAGTGTGGTATGCTTGATTATAATGCTTGTGACACTTGTTTTAACGGGATATGGTCAAAGTAACATGCTGGAGAACAAGAGAAGTTTGTAGGAGATTGCAGATATATGATGGGAGCTGAGTGGGATTGGTGTCTAGAAGAGATTCTTCATAGGCTCAGTGTCTGTAAAAAGTTGGTGCAGAGTAGACAAGGGGGTAGAAATATATAATAAAGCATATCGTAATAAATATAATAATAATAATAATAATAAAAGTACTTAAGGGGCTGGCTCTGTAGTGTAGTGGGTAAAGCTGCTGCCTGTTATGCTGGTATCCCATATGGGCAACAGTTTGAGTCCCAGCTGCTCCGCTTATGATCCAGCTCTCTGCTATGGCCTGGGAAAGCAATAGAAGATGACCCAAGTCCTTGGGCCACTGCACCCACATAGGAGACCCAGAAGAAGCTCCAGGCTCCTGGTTTTTGATTGGCCCAGCTCTAGTCATTGCAGCCATTTGGGGAGTAAACCAGCTGATTAAAGGCCCTCTCTCTCTCTCTCTCTCTTTCTCTCTCTCTCTCTTTCTGCCTCTGCCTGTCTGTAACTCTGCCTTTCAATCAAATAACTAAATCTTTTAAAAAAATAGTTAAAGGTAGCATAGGCTCTAAATGTGGCCCATTATTTAGAAATAAACAAAAAAGGCTGAGAGGTGGATATGTGGCACAGTGGGTTTCAGATGTCCCATATTGGAGTGCTTGGTTCAAGTCTCAGCTCTGCTTCTGATCCTGTTTCCTGCTAATCATATTGGGAAGTAGTAGGTGATGAAGTACTTGAGTCCTTGCAAGCCACATGGGACAGCTGGATAGAGTCCCAGGCTCCTGGCTTCAGCTAACTCAGCCTTGGCTATTTGCAGGTATTTGGGTAGTAAACCAGCAAATGGAAAATCCCCCCCCCCCATCTCTCTTTCTCTCTGCCTTTCAAATAAAATGAAAATTAAAAGAAAAATCGAGAGGCTTCTTAGAAAAATAAGAAATTAGGCCACCACTGAAAAGAAGATTTTTAAGGTAAGGCCTAGCTTGAATGCAATGTTGAGTTATTATATTTTTTAAGATTAGTTTCAGGGTCCGGTGCCGTGGCTCACTTGGTTAATCCTCCGCCTGCAGGGTGCGCCAGCATCCCATATGGGAGCTGGGTTCTAGTCCTGGTTGCTCCTCTTTCAGTCCAGCTCTCTGCTGTGGCCCAGGAGAGCAGTGGAGGATGGCCCAAGTGCTTGGGCTCCTGCACCCGCATGGGAGACCAGGAGGAAGCACCTGGCTCCTGGCTTCGGATCGGCACAGAGCCGGCCGTAGCGGCCACTTGGGGAGTGAACCAACGGAAGGAAGACCTTTTCTTTCTTCTCTCTCTCTGTCTATAACTCTACCTGTCAACTAAATAAAAAAAAGATTATTTTCAACCTAATGACTTATCTCTCACCATCAAGTGAGCTACACATTTTATGTGGAACTTATATTTTTCATTATATTAATACCCAAAATAGGTCAATCTGGAAAATGTTGTCAAAACATAGGGATGGGCAAAAATGGCAACACTTACCATTACAAAATTTCAACTAACAGCAGAAACTTACCTGTTCTGAAAGAATGTAATGAAATCTCATCTCAACATTGTATCTTGTATTTTTCAAATATCTGTATTATTCCTGTCCTACCTTAGTCTATGTAATGATTGCTGAATATCACAAGCAGGTCAGATACAGGAATGGAGAATTTGGAATTATCTAAAATTTTCAGTTACTATTTGGTAATGTTACTTTTCACTTAGCAATTATTTTTTGAGTTCCTGTTGATATTAAGAATGTAGTAAAAAATCTTCAGTTATCATGCAAAGCAGAGGGAATCACAACTACTATCTCACTGTCACTCCAGAGAACTGGGAAGTAGAATCATCTAATGTGCTTTATGGGATGTGTGGACCCTTCCGTAGTGGTGAGGAACATCTGGCACATCTGTTGACTGGAATCAATCTCTGATGTGTGACTGGAACTTTCAGGGAGTTGTATGAACCCCAAACTGGACAGTGCATGGCTATATATTTGCATCCTTTTAGACTGTTTTCTACTAGTCTTCTGGTGACTCACCATCATTGAGAAAACGAGGCAGCTCAGAAATGAACTCACTAGCTGTCTGGTGCATCAAATAAGAACTGTGATTACTACAGGCTTCAATCTGTAGTTCCCTGTGGAGTAATTCTCGCTTTTCTAACCTGTCATCAGATAACATTAATGTCTAAGTGAAAAACAATTTTCTTTCCAAATTGTCAATTCAGGTAGCTGAAAGTAAGAATTAGGCCACTTATTTGTCTGATTTTCCTAACCAGAGATAATAAGCTTGTAAGAAAAATAAAATTTAGTAATTATACATATCAAATGTCTAGCATGTTCTCTGGAAAGGTAAATTATATGTCGTTAAGCAAACACACAATAGACAGAATTTCTCAATTACTGTGTAATGAATGTGCTGAGGGCAAGGCATATGAATCTAAAATTGTAATTATAATATCCTAACATACGACATTCTACTGTCTTTAATGGAACCCCCCTTACCCATAAACTTAAAATCCTTTACTGTACCCACCTCCACATATGTTCTGTGACAAGTTGTTCACAATCACTTATCTTTCATGGAAAATCTAGAAACCCTTCCATGGGAATGTGATAGCAATGCCTTCAATGAATTAGTAAAAATATTTCAGTGATCACAAGATTTGGTTCATCATTGCCAATAAATCATGGAAGTTAATAATGAAAACATATAAAATACCATTTCTATCTTAGGGAGGAATTTATCCACTGATGGCGTGAGAAATTACCATCCTTACCTGACTTTAAGAAGTTTTACACGAGGTCAGGTGTTAAATCAGAAGCACATTCCATTAACAGAAATATTTTAGTGAGTGAAAATTAATTTTTATAATATGAATTTCTTTTAAAACAAATTTATTCATTTATATAAAGTGAATAAATTTCCTGTTTCATGTATATAATTTTAAGTACATGATGATACTTTCCACCTTCCTCTTTTCCTCCCACTTTCCCTCCTCCTTCTTTCCTTTTATTTTTCTTTTAATTTTTGTGACAACATAACTTCAATTCACTATAATCACAGTCTTCATCCTTCACCAAGTAAAGAATTCAACAAGTAGAAAGTGGAAAGACCACTGTTCTGCAGGATTATAGGCAAGAGCCATAAACAATAATCATATCTCAAGATGTTGGGGCTGGTGTGGTGTAGCAGATAAAGCCACTGCCTGCAGTATCAGCATTCCATGTTGGGGCCAGTTTGAGTACAGGCTGCAACTCTTTTTTATCCACCTCTTTCCTAATGTGCCTGGGAAAGCAGCAGAAGATGGCTCAAGTCCTCAGGCCTCTGGGACCCACATAAGAAACCTAGATGAAGCTCTTGGCTTCTGGCTTAGGCCTGGTACAGACTTATTGTTGGCCTCTGGGGAATGAACCCATGGATGGGAGATTCTCTCTCCCTCCCTCCTCTCTCTCTGCTCTTTCAAATAAATCTTAAAAGAAAACCTCAAAATGTCAATTTTAGTCATAAACATTACATTTTTGTACTCTATATGTTAGCTACCACAAATCAGAGAAAACATGTCATATTTACCTTTTTGGGTCTGACTTATTTCATTAGCATAATTGTCTCCAGTTGTGTCATTTTTGTTGCAAAGATAAGATTTCATTGTTTTTATGGATGAGTAATATTCTATAATGTATATATACACCACATTTTCTTTTTTTCTTTTTTTTATTTGAAAGTCATAATTACAGAAAGAGAAGAAGGAAGGGAGGGAGGGAGGGAGAGAGAGAGAGGGAGAGAGACACAGAGAGTGAGGTCTTCCATCCACTGGTTTACTCTCCAAATGGCTGCAATGACCAGGGCTGAGCCAAGCTGAAGCCAAGAGCCGGGAGCTTCATCCAGTCTCCCATGTGGGTAGCAGGGACCCAAACACTTGGGCTATCCTCCACTGCTTTTCTCAAGCCATCAGCATGGAGCTATATCATATTTTCTTTATCCAGTTATCAGTTGATGGACTTCTGGATTGAATCTGTATCTCAGTTATTGTGAATTGAGGTGCTATAAACATGGGGATACACGTAACTCATTCATATGCTGATTTCATTTTCTTTGGGCAGATTTCCAGGAATGGAATGGCTATATCATATGGTGGATCAATTTTCAGATTTTTGAGGCATATCCACTCTATCTTCCTCAATGTTATACTAGTTCACATTCCCACCAACAGTGCAATAGCATACCCTCTTCTCCACATCCTTACCAGCATTTTTGTTTTGTTTTGTTTTTGGATAATGAACATTCTAACTGGAATGAGGGAAAACCTTCTAGTGGTTTTTTATTTGTATTTTTCCTTTTGGCTAGTGATCCTGAGTAGTTTTTCATTTGTCTGTTGGCCATTTGTCTTTCACACCTCGAAAAATGACTATGAATGATCATACACACATAGCAAATATAAGTTTCTTAGGTCTTTCAGCAAGTATCAATCAAACTATATTAAATGTTTTGGCTTTGAAATTAAATTCGGCTTTAAGTTGGACTTTGTAATTAATTATCCTTTTCCACAGTATTCAAAGTCATCATTCATCAGATCTGAGAGTCCTAGAATGAGTATTGCAGCTAGCACATGGTTAGATTAGAGTCCAGCTATGAGAAGAAATTAATATTTTGATTTATTTCATAAAAGACGCTTTCTGGAGACACTGCAGATTACAACTACTGTTTACTTGCATTTGCATGATGAGATCATTGAGCAGAACTAGTGCTAATGCTGGTATTTAACAGAGAATTTTGCAGTAATAGATAAAGGCCAAAACATAAAATCTGCAAATCAATATGTTTCTGGCCATTTCTACATGTTGTCCACATTTGCTGGAGGCTGTATCTACTCTCAGGCAAGGAAATATATTAGCAAGAACATCCTGAGAGTTAAATTATAAATGTCTATTATAGATTTTCAATGTCTTGCAATCATCATCTTGTGAACAGTTATTTCTTGCGGCTTTGGCTCATTACGGATTACATTTTTTTTATTCCAATAAGGCAGATAACTATGAGATGGAAGATGGTAACTATGATTACATTTTTCCTTTTCTCTATTTTCTATATTGTTTCCAATGTTTTAATGTTTTAAACATATTTTCATGGTAATATAACTCTAACATTTTATGGTCTGCTGATACTAGAGTCAGGCTTAAAATCTGGAAAAGCATGAACAAGTATTTTGGATGGCTGACTTTTTTATCCTGGTTATTCATGTGAAGTTTAGTGGCCTTTGGAAAGTCTCAATATTGTCTGTGAAGTTAGTAAATCATTGGCATCTAGTAAATCCTTAAATGATGCCCCCTGAAGGATGGTATATTTTTATATAAGCAAATAAATAATTATATAAAATTTAGAGCAAGACAAATGATAATGCTAATAATAAGAAACAACTGGTATTATTGAACTCTTCCCATATGTTACTCCAGATTGAAATATTTTTGACATAGATTATCTCATTTAATTCTCATGATATAGATGAATTTATGAGGTAGCTACTATTATCAGTCTGTTTTAGAAACTTGAAAACTGAGTCTAAGGGAAGTGATATAACACCCAAAGTAGCATGGTTGCTAAGAGTCAGCATGAAGATTCAGTTCTAAGTATCTGCCTCAAGAAACTGTTTGTAACCACCCTTCTACAAAGGCCATCTCTCTGTGGGTCTGTGTAGAAGCCTTATTTTCTGCAGAAGAGCAACAAGAGGCCTCATTAAGCATCTTCTGATCTTCCCCTAAATACCTGTGACCAGTCGGACAGCATGGTGCGCTGGTGGAATGAGTAAGGAAAAAGGGATAAAAAGTTCTTTCTTATCCACATTCTCTAGACTACTAATGACTCTGATTTGTAGTATCGGTATATGGTATTCAAGCTAGAAATGTTTAATATTCTTGGGAAATTATGTAAAAATTGTAAAGAATGTCTTTTAACTTTTCTGTAAGAGCCATTTGTTCTGATATTCTAGTATATTAATTCACTAGAGTTGTTGGCATAAACAAAGGAGATTGATGTTATAGGCTAGTTTTAACCCTATCTCATTCATAAGAATATTAAATTATTTTAGGCAAAGTGGTTGTGTCAAACTAAATAGAAACAAAGGGAAAGTGGTAATTAGACTATGTTAAAATATAACCTCCCAGGATATTAAGTATGCAAGAGCTCATCCATGAAAAATTAGATTGCAAGAGGTTACACCATGTATTGGCTTATTTTGTAAGATATCAAATTACCTCTCATGAATAAATATGACTAGTAATGGTAGCTCTACAGTTTAATGTTATGATATTAAAAATATTTTCTGACTAAAATACCTAGTTATATGTTTGATCCTTTTTATTACTAAACCCTAAGAATAGAATAAATGAACAATTTCTGTTGACCCTACTGAACAGATTTTGAAAGGCTTTATTTTTATAAGCTTACCAACAAACTTTTAATAAATGCTATTAAACTGAATACTGAGATTTAAATTTTCAATGGAAGCAATAATGCAAGCTCTTTTCTTTCTCATGTGTCAGGTCTTTTGCTAGGTGTTAAGGTTATACAGTAAAATAAGAAAAGATAAAAATTACTGTAAATAGTTAGCAACATTAAAAATATTACAAATTAATATTTTAACTGTAAGTATTTGAATCTAATGGCATTCCTGTATCATTGATATAAAGAACCACAACAGAGAGGATGAGCTGAAATAAAGATTCTACTGAGAGCGCAGGAGTATATTTAAAATGAATGTGCCACAGGGGACCGGTGCTGTGGCGCAGTAGGTTAATCCTCTGCCTGCAGCGCCGGCATCCCATATGGGTGCCGGTTCTAGCCCTGGTAGCTCCACTTCCATTCCAGCTCCCTTCTATGGCCTAGGAGAGCAGTAGAGGATGGCCTGAGTCCTTGGGCCCCTGTACCCGCATGGGAGACCGGGAAGAAGTGCCTGGCTCCTGGCTTCAGATCGGTGCAGTTCTGGCCTTTGTGGCCATTTGGAGAGTGAACCAACGAAAGGAAGACCTTTGTCTCTCCCTCTCCCTGTCTGTAACTCTACCTCTCAAATAAAATAAATAAAATCTTTTAAAGAAAAGAAAATAAAATGAATTGAAATGAATGTGTCACTTGTTTGATTCTGAATATCAAATAGTCTGGGTTGGGAGCCAGCACTGTGGTATATTGAGCTTAAGCCCTGGCCAGCAGTGCCAGCATCCTATATGAGCACTGGTTCAGTCCTGGCTGTTCCACTTCTGATCCAGCTTTCTGCTATGGCCCGAGACCTGGAAGAAGCTAGTAGCTCCTGGTTTCGGATCAGCTCAGCTCTGGCCATTGTGATCATTTAGGGAGTGAACCAGTGGATGGAAGACCTCTCTCTCTAACTCTTTCAAAAAAATAAATAAAATAATTCTTTAAAAAAAAAAGAAAACAAATAGTCTGAGTGCCGATTTGGTCTTGAATTCTCTCTTTCCAATTTTGCTCTATGTCTTTCTCATTTTACTGTTTTCCTGAGCTCATCTTCTTTGGTATTTCGCTTACTAGTAATAGTATTCGCAAAAAAAAAAAAAAAAAATTCTCAGTAGCTAAAGGAATCTTTGAATGTATCCAAAAAAGACTATATGCCAAGTGCTGCTTGGCTCAAGGGATGAAAAGATAGAAATACTGGCACTCTACCTTTCCTTAACTGTATTCAAGCCCAATGGGGATGTAGGCATAATGGCAAATGATTGAAATGCAGCAAGACATCAATCCCAGCATTTGCAGAGAAGAACGGAGAAAGGAAAGAAACCAAAATCAATCAGGGTATGCTCAGAATGTTTTCAGAGAAAGTCAAGTATTTTAAACACATGATTAAACATTTCATAAGCATTGGCCAGAAAATGAAACATGACCCGGCCATCATTGGTAAAGGGTAATAGGGTAGGAAAAGAGAAGGCGGTACTGGACAGCATCCAATGCTGGTGAAACTCTCAGTGCAGTGCTCCTGGTACGTTAAGCTACTTCTGTTTTGTCTCAGCAGGGAAGGGAGTTTAGTCTACAGGGGGATACATTAGATCCCTTTGTTTCTATGTGGAGCACTGGAAAAATCTAGCTTCAGGACTCTTTCCAACAGACAAACTTCAGTCTTGCACTTGTATTCTCCCAGTGAACACAGTACTTGGCATTTCAAACAGAATGATTTTTTTTTAAATTTTTTTTGACAGGCAGAGTGGACAGTGAGAGAGAGAGACAGAGAGAAAGGTCTTCCTTTTGCCATTGGTTCACCCCCAATGGCCGCCACGGCCAGCACACTGTGGCCGGCACATCACGCTGATGTGAAGCCGGAGCCAGGTGCTTCTGGTCTCCCATGCGGGTGCAGGGCCCAAGCACTTGCGCCATCCTCCACTGCACTCCCGGGCCATAGCAGAGAGCTGGCCTGGAAGAGGGGCAACCGGGACAGAATCTGGCGCCCTGACCGGGGCTAGAACCCAGTGTGCTGGTGCTGCAGGCAGAGGATTAGCCTATTGAGCTGTGGCACTGGCCAGAATGATGTTTTCATTGCTCTCATTCATGCTTCTTCTCTTGAGCTGGGAACTTTCCATAAAACTTCACTGTACTCAATGCAACATCACTTAATTTGGATGTCTCAGAGTAATATTGGTAGGCTATACATCTCCTCAAGCCTGCATATTCCAGTAGTCATTGTGAAATTATGAAAAAATGTATATTGAGTTTCTCATCCATGTGCCTTGGCACATAGCTTCTAAAATCCTTTAACTTCTATGTGATTAAGTAAATAATAGTAGCATCCTTTGTTATGATTTTTGTTTGAGAGATTGTATTTGGTCTCATAGTGAAGACATTGGTTAGGGTGGCCACATCTCACATCTGAATACCTGGGTTCAATTTCCAACACTGGCTCCTGATTCTAGATTCTGGATAATGTGCAGCCTGGAGGTAGTGGTGATGACTCAAGAGGCTGGATTCTCTGTGGCTATCTATATCACAAATAAATAAAACACAGAAACACGGTCATCAATATGAAAGAAGGTAAAGGAAGGAAACCTCACAGCAAATGATCACAGGGAATTCAAAGCATATATTAGAAAATATCTTTGGCAAATGGCAGGGCAAAGTTCCACTTATCTATAGTCACATTGAATGTTAATGGCCTGAACTGTCCAGTTAAAAGACACCGATTGGCTGATTGGTTTAAGGAACAAAACCAATCTATTTGCTGCTTACAAGAAACACATCTTTCCAACAAAGATGCATACAGACTGAATGAGAAAGGCTGGAAAAAGATATACCATGCCAACAGAAATGAAAAAAGAGCGGGCGTAGCCATCTTAATATCAGACAACATAAACTTTAACACAAAAACTGTTAAGAGAGACAAAGAGGGACACTACATAATGATTAAGGGATCAATTCAACAGGAAGATATAACAATTATCAATGTATATGCACCTAATTACAGGGCACCGGTTTATTTAAAAGATTTGTTAAGGGACTTAAAGGGAGACTTAGACCCCAATACAATAGTACTGGGGGACTTCAATACTCCACTCTCAGAAATAGACAGATCAATAGGACAGAAGATCAACAAGGAGACAGTAGATTTAAATGACACTATAGCCCAAATGGATCTAACAGATATATACAGAATTTTTTATCCTACATATAAAGCATTTACATTCTTCTCAGCAGTACATGGAACCTTCCCTAGGATTGACCACATACTAGGCCATGAAGCAAGTCTCAGCAAATTCAAAAGAATTAGAATCATACCATGGAGCTTCTCAGACCACAAAGGAATGAAGTTTGAAATTAGCAACTCAGGAATCCCTAGAGCATACACAAACACATGGAGATTAAACAACATGCTCCTGAATGAACAATGGGTCATAGAAGAAATTAAAAGAGAAATCAAAAATTTTCTGGAAGTAAATGAGGATAACAGCACAACATACCAAAACTTATGGGACACAGCAAAAGCAGTGTTAAGAAGAAAGTTTATATCAATAGGTGCTTGCATCATGAAATTGGAAAGGCACCAAATAGATGAGCTTTCACTGCATCTCAAGGATCTAGAAAATCTGCAGCAAACCAGTCCCAAATCAAGTAGGAGAAGAGAAATAATTAAAATCAGAGAAGAAATCAACAGGATTGAATAAAAAAAGAACATTACAAAAAATCAGCCAAACGAGGAGCTGGTTTTTTGAAAAAATAAACAAAATTGACACCCCATTGGCCCAACTAACTAAAAAAAGAAGAGAAAAGACCCAAATCAATAAAATCAGAGATGAAAAAGGAAATGTAACAACAGACACCACAGAAATAAAAAGAATCATCAGAAATTACTACAAGGACTTGTATGCCAGCAAACAGGGAAACCTATCAGAAATGGATAGATTCCTAGACACATGCAACCTACCTAAATTGAACCAGTAAGACATAGAAAACTTAAACAGACCCATAACTGAGACAGAAATTGAAACAGTAATAAAGGCCCTCCCAACAAAGAAAAGCCCAGGACTAGATGGATTCACTGCTGAATTCTACCAGACATTTAAAGAAGAACTGACTCCAATTCTTCTCAAAGTATTCAGAACAATCAAAAAAGGAGGGAATCCCCCCAAATTCTTTCTATGAAGCCAGCATCACCATAATTCCTAAGCTGGAAAAAGATGCAGCATTGAAAGAGAATTACAGACCAATATCCCTGATGAACACAGACGCAAAAATCCTCAATAAAATTCTCGCCAATAGAATGCAACAACACATCAGAAAGATCATCCACCCAGACCAAGTGGAATTTATCCCTGGCATGCAGGGATGGTTAAATGTGTGCAAAACAATCAACGTGATACACCACATTAACAGACTGCAGAAGAAAAACCATATGATTATCTCAATAGACGCCGAGAAAGCATTTGATAAAATACAACACCCTTTCATGATGAAAACTCTAAGCAAACTGGGTATGGAAGGAACATTCCTCAACACAATCAAAGCAATTTATGAAAAACCCACAGCCAACATCCTATTGAATGGAGAAAAGTTGGAAGCATTTCCACTGAGATCTGGCACCAGACAGGGATGCCCACTCTCATCACTGCTATTCAATATAGTTCTGGAAGTTCTAGCCAGAGCTATTAGGCAAGAAAAAAAATTACAGGGATACAAATTGGGAAGGAAGAAGTCAAACTATCCCTCTTTGCAGATGATATGATTCTTTATTTGGGGGATCCAAAGAACTCTACTAAGAGACTATTGGAACTCATAGAAGAGTTTGGCAAAGTAGCAGGATATAAAATCAATGCACAAAAATAAACAGCCTTTGTGTACACAGGCAATGCCACAGCTGAGGAAGAACTTCTAAGATCTATCCCATTCACAATAGCTACAAAAACAATCAAATACCTTCAAATAAACTTAACCAAGGACGTTAAGGATCTCTACGATGAAAATTACAAAACCTTAAAGAAAGAAATAGAAGAGGATACCAAAAAATGGAAAAATATTCCATGCTCATGGATTAGAAGAATCAATATCTCAAAATGTCCATTCTCCCAAAAGCAATTTACAGATTCAATGCGTTACCAATCAAGATACCGAAGACCTTCTTCTCAGATCTGGAAAAAATGATGCTGAAATTCATGTGGAGACACAGGAGACCTCGAATAGCTAAAGCAATCTTGTACAACAAAAACAAAGCCGGAGGCATCACAATACCAGATTTCAGGACATACTACAGGGCAGTTGCTATCAAAACAGCATGGTACTGTACAGAAACAGATGGATAGACCAATTGTATAGAATAGAAACACCCGAAATCAATCCAAACATCTATAGCCAACTTATATTTGATCAAGGATCCAAAACCAATCCCTGGAGTAAGGACAGTCTATTCAATAAATGGTGCTGGGAAAACTGGATTTCCACGTGCAGAATCATGAAGAAAGTCCGCTACCTTTCACCTTACACAGAAATCCACTCAACATGGATTAAAGACTTAAATCTACGACCCAACACCATCAAATTATTAGAGAGCATTGGAGAAACTCTGCAAGATATAGGTACTGGCAAAGACTTCTTGGAAAATACCCCAGAAGCACAGGCAGTCAAAGCCAAAATCAACTATTGGGATTGCATCAAATTGAGAAGTTTCTGTACTGCAAAAGAAACAGTCAGGAAAGTGAAGAGACAACCAACAGAATGGGAAAAATATTTGCAAACTAAGCAACTGATAAAAGGTTGATAACCAGAATCTACAAAGAGATCAAGAAACTCCACAACATCAAAACAAACAACCCACTTAAGAGATGGGCCAAGGGCGTCAACAGACATTTTCAAAAGAAGAAATCCAAAGGACCAACAGACACATGAAAAAATGTTCAAGATCACTAGCAATCAGGGAAATGCAAATCAAAACCACAATGAGGTTTCACCTCACCCCGGTTAGGATGGCTCACATACAGAAATCTACCAACAACAGATGCTGGCAAGGATGTGGGGAAAAGGGGACACTAACCCACTGTTGGTGGGAATGCAAACTGGTAAAGCCACTATGGAAGTCAGTCTGGAGATTCCTCAGAAACCTGAATATAACTCTGCCATACAACCCAGCCATACCACTCCTTGGAATTTACCCAAAGGAAATTGAATTGGCAGACAATCAAGCTGTCTGCACATTAATGTTTATTGCAGCTCAATTCACAATAGCTAAGACCTGGAACCAACCCAAATGCCCATCAACAGTAGACTGGATAAAGAAATTATGGGACATGTACTCTATAGAATACTATACAGCAGTCAAAAACAATGAAACCCGGTCTTTTGCAGCAAGATGGAGGAATCTGGAAAACATTTTTCTGAGTGAATTAAGCCAGTCCCAAAGGGACAAATATCATATGTTCTCCCTGATTGGCAACAACTAACAGAGCACCAAAGGGGAAACCTGTTGAAGTGAAATGTACACTATGAGAAACAGTGACTTGATCAGCTCTTGTCCTGACTATTGATGTACAATGTAATGCTTTATCCATTTTAGTATATTGTCTTTATTTTTTTCTAGTGCTATTGGTTGAACTCTGTGATTAACACACAATTATTCTTAGGTGTTTAAATTTTAACTGAAAAGTGATCCCTGTTAAATCTAAAAGTGGGAATAAGAGAGGGAGGAGATGTGCAATTTGGGACATGCTCAATCGGACTTGCCCCAAATGGTGGAGTTAGAATCATGCCAGGGGATCCCAATGGAATACCATCAAGGTGGCATGTACCAAAGCCATCTCACTAGTCCAAGTGATCAATTTCAGTTCACAGTTGATCACACTGATAGGTCTAAGAGTCAAAGGGATCACACAAACAAGACTAGTGTCTGCTAATACTAGCTGATAGGATCAAAAAGGGAGAGAATGATCCATCATGGGAAGCGGGATACACAGTAGACTCATAGAATGACAGATGTCCTAAACAGCACTCTGGCCTCAGAATTAGCCCTTAAGGCATTCGGATCTGGCTGAAGAGCCCATGAGAATATTTTAGGCATGGAAAACCAAGACACCCTGGAAAAAATAAAAAAAGGGAAGACCAAAATGAAAGATCTCTCTAAATGAAAGATCTCTGTGAGTGAGTTCCCAGTGGAAAGAACGGGGCCATCAAAGAAGGAGGTACCTTTCTCTGAAGGGAGGAGAGAACTTCCACTTTGACTATGACCCTGTCAGAATAAGATTAAGTCAGTGAACTCAAAAGGCTTCCATAGCCTTGGCGACTCATGACCAGAGTCTAGGGAGATTACTGACGTCATAAACAAGAGTGTCAAATTGTTAAGTCAACAACAGGAGTCACTGTGTACTTACTTCTCATGTGGGATCTGTCCTTAGTGTGCTGTCCAATGTGAAGTAATGCTATAACTAGTACTGAAACAGTCTTTTACACATTGTGTTTCTGTGTGGGTGCAAACTGATGAAATCTTTACTTATTATATACTGAATTGATCTTCTGTATATAAAGATAATTGAAAATGAATCTTGACGTGAATGGAATGGGAGATGGAGCGGGAGATGGGAGGGGTGCGAGTGGGAGGGAAATTATGGAGGGGGGGAAGCCAATGTAATCCATAAGCTGTACTTTGAAAATTTATATTTACTAAGTAAAAAATAAAAAAATAAAACTTCAATATAAATCTAAAAAAAGAAAAGTTATTTGTTCTGAGGGCCAGCATCATGGTGTAGTGGGTTAGGCCAATTCCTCTGATACCAGAATCCCTTGTGGGCTCTGGTTTGAGTCCCGCCTGCTCTACTTCTAACCCAGATCTCTACTGATGGCCTGGAAAAGGCAACGGTGGATGGCCCAAGTACTTGTGCCCCTGCACCTACTTGGGAGATCTGGAGGAGGCTCTCGGCTCCAGGCTTCAGCCTGGCCCAGCCTCAGCTATTGTGGCCATATGGGGGGTAGGATAGCAGCTGGAGGATCTGTCTCTGTCTGTCTCTCCTTCTCTCTCTCTCTCTCTCTCTCTCTCTCTCTCTCTGCCTCTGCCTCTCTCCCTCTCTGTGTGATTCTTTCAGGTAAATTAAATCTTTTTTAAAAAGTTAGTTGTTCTCGAATGTTTCCAGAGTGATAAAGGTGAGAAGCATCATATTTTTCATAAAAATTCTCTTCTGATGACATGAGTTTATTTTAATGAGGTGATTTTTTAAATTCCCTCAATAACTAAGGAGTAGGGGAGGGTTGATTGTCAAAGGATCCAGCCATGTGATTTGGAGGTTAAAAATTTCAGCCCAACTCCCCACTTCTAGGGAAGAAAGAAAGGCTGAAGTTTGAGTTGATTACCAGTGGTCAATAATCTAATCAATTATGCCTATATAATGAAGCCTCCAAAAACCCCAGAAAGACTGGCTTCAGAGAGCCTCGAGGTTGGTGAACAAGAACACACACATCTGCAGGGGAGGTGCACAGCCTGGGCTTTGGAACTCTTGCAGACTTGCTCTGTGTATCACTTCATCTGGCTGTTCATCTTTATCCTTTAAGATATTCTTTGTAATAAATAGTAAAGGTAAATAAAGTGTTTCCCTGAGTTCTGTCGCTGCTTTAGTAAATTAATCAACCCTAAGGGAACCTGATATGTAGCTGGAGGATCAGAAACCCAGGCCAAAACTGGGCTTGTAGTTGTCATCAGTAAGGGGCAGTTGTGTGAGACTGAGCCTTCAACAAGTAGGACTGGTGTTAAACCATAGGATACACATTATATCTGCACTAGAGAGTTGCTTGTTGTTTGAGGAAAATGTTCCACATAATCTGATCAGAGAGGAATTCTGTTATATGTACTTTTTTTTTTTCATTTATCTCAAATAGCCATAACCAGAGTCCCATTGCTGACTTACACTCTAAGACTTCTTGAGCAGATATGCTACCAATATAAATAGAATTGGATCACTTCCACTCTTCTTCTATCACACTCAGTACTCTTTAGTTTACTTGTGCCGTTCTTTCTGTCTGGAATGTTCTCCCTGTCCATCAGTTTCTCAAATCCAATGCTGAATTCCCCAGATCTCTTGTAACTGGTTTTCAGGTTTTCTGATTTGATAGGCCCCTTCCGTAAACACTCACTGTGCATTATATCTGCCTCTTTTAGAGATTTCTGTTCTGATAACATTCTGTCTCAGGAAGAGGAGCATGTACACCCTTTCTGTCTTTTGTTAAGTTAAAAACAGAAGTGGAGCTGGTGCTGTGGCTTGGTAGGTTAAGCCTCTGCCTGAGGTGCTGGCTTTCTATATGGATGCTAGTTTGTGTCCCAGCTGCTCCTCTTCTGATCCAGCTCTCTGTGCTCTGAAAAAGCAGTGGAGGATAGCCCAAAATATTGGGTCCCTGCACCTGGATAGGAGATCCAGAGGAAGCTTCTGGCTCCTGGCTTTGGATTAGCTTAGCTCTAGCCATTGCAGCCATTTGGGGAGTGAACCAACAGACAGAATATTTTTCTCTGTCTCCTCTTTCTTTGTCTGTAACTCTACCTCTCAATAAATAAATAAATAAGCACGTGAGCCCGAACCACTAAGCATCCATTTTAAAATCTTTGCATATATTTGTGAGAGCAAGACCAGTTCTGTGAAAGGCACACACAGATGCTTAGAAGTTATATTGACCTATTGTAATGATCCCAGGTACTGGGACTGACACAAGGCATTACAGTTTCTTCTGACTTCAGATATTGGAACAGTGAGTAAGAGTACCTCATCTTGGGCTTCTTTCTCTTCCTTAGAAAAAAATCTATCTAACATATGACCCAGCCGTCCCACTCCTGGAAATTTACCCAAAGAGTATGAAAGAATTATCTGTACCCCTATGTTTATAGTAGCTCAATTTACAACAGCTAAGATATGGAATCAATCTAGATGTCCATTTTCTATTAACTGACGACTGGTTAAAAATGATTATATATATATATATATATATCTCCAAATTCTTAATCTGAAATTATATTCTATAGTTTAAAATGAAAAGAAAAATATTTTTCTGTGAATAATATGTAATATAATCCCCAATTGTCTGTCTATCCAATATGTGGACCCTAAGAAGGGGCTTGCCACTCCTGTGTTCTGTATCTTCTTTCTGATATAACAGTGTAGGCAGGCTCCAAGGACATACTCTAGAAAGGGTTATAAAATAAGAATCTTGGTTTTTCTAGACTATTCATTGGTGAATAACTTTTCTATTTTAGCCTCAAATGTCAAACTATGTCTTGAGTTCTTTCCTTATATCCACACAGGGTAGTGTTTCTCAGTAAATATGCTACTATTATGCTAGGAACTTCTTATACTTTATCCTAGCAGTACAGTTTTTCATAGATTTCTTTCTAAAGAGCTTTCAAATCCATCCACTTATCTTTGTTTCAACTGCAGCTGTCATCTTATTCCAAATCACCATCATTTTTCATCTATATCCTCTTTACTGGTTTATCATAGCCCTCTGGACCACCTCTAATCTTCTCATATCACCTGTCTACTCTCATTCACATCTGTAAAAACCCTTCAATGAATTCCCATTTCTCTTCTAAAAAATCCTTACCAATATCTATAGTCCAGAACAAGCTTGGTGGTGTCTACCCTCAGTCCTAATCTCACGTCGGTTTGCTCTTCATCTCTTCTACTTTAGCCATGATTGACCTGACATTCACCATGTGTATTAGTCAGTTTTTCATTTCAACAAAATACTTAAGACAGGCTACTTATGAAGAGAGGAGTTTTACTGCAGCTCAAGGTTTTGCAGTCAAAGATCAGGTGACCCAATTAAGTAGTGTCTGGTGAGGCCAGTGGGTGATAATGGAGGAACTCATGTGGAGAAATGATCACATGACAAGTCAGGGGCCTCCTTATCTTCCATGTCTATGTGGTCTCGCCTTAATAAAGCCACCATGAGTCATTCCTGGAGGCCCACCCTCACAGCCTAACCTAATCTAATCCCTCTTTTACAGTGCCCAGCTTCATACGCCATAACTAGGTTGTTTCTACCCTTAATGCATTAACAACTGATGCAAAATTGTGGGGACCAGCTCTAACCTTGTGGACCTTTGTGGATCACTAAAACAGTATCTAAGGTTTAGCATCATGATTCAAGTGCTCGGGTGTTGCTCCCCCATTCGTGGAGGAACGACACAGGACCCTGCGCTGTTCTTTTGTCTGCTCGGCCCTTCCCGGGTTTGCTGCTGGTCCTTCCCGGGTTGGCTGCCGTCCCTTCCACCTCCGTGGAGGGGCGGCACCCCCCGCCGCTATCCCCGCTTCCGCGAAGGAGCAGCACACCGCCGGCCGGCTCTCTTGGGGGCTGCTCAGATGTTATCCGGATGTTCCTGGTGCATGTTGTCTCTCTCCTCCTTTATAGTCCTCTTCCACCAATCCCAACTCTGCTGCCCACACGCCGAGCACGCTGCTCTCCTCCAATCAGGAGCAGGATCAGCTCCTGCAGCTTGTCAGTCAAATTGGCGAGAGGCAGCTGCTTAGAAGTTTACTCCTCCCCAGCGCCATATTGTGGGAGAGCAGATGCATAGAATAAGTCTTAATTCCAGTAACTTAGTCTAGTCTCAGTTGCTCCCCACACTCGGGCTCATGATTAGTCTGTCTGAATGTAAATCTAGTTTAATTTACTTGATGTGGGAATTTGTCATCTTGAGTAATCCCTTTGCCTCCTTTTTCTTCAATTTTATTATTATTAAATGAAGGACAGTGATAATAACTATTTTTAAGGTTGTTTATGAGGACTAAATTAAATAATTGATAAAATGCTTAATACAAAAGATATAACACTTGAGTTTGCTTCTTTAATTCATATAATCCTCTTACTCGCTTGAGATTTTAAGCGAAATGATGGCTGATCTTATGTCTGGTGTTGATTACCATGTGTCTAAAATAGAAACAATGTTACATTTTGATAAATGCTTATCAAATGAGTGAATGATTGCCTGGATTTAAGTTTTACCATGAAACTGGTAATGTTGTCTGAGACCCTTCAACTGACAAGTAAATTTCTATTTTTTGGAAACTCAGTTAATAAGTTATTATCTCTTTGAAACGCTTCTGTATTCTGTAGATTGGAGAACTCATACTGAGATAACCCCTCCTAACTTATGCGAAACTCTTATAATTACTCCTGTGTCACTTCATATGTTGAATATTTTATGGATGTTTCTCTCCAAAGTGGATGAGTTTAGGGAAGCTCTCTTCTCTCTAAGTATTTGCCAAGTAGCTGAAGGAACATCTGTTTGATTCATTAATTCCTTGGATTAGCGGGGGTATTATAGTATTCTCTGCCCCAGAGAGAAAAAAAATCTGAAAAATAAATAAATAAGTGACTAACATATTAAAGAACAGCAGGAAAGGATTTTCAATAGGTCAGTAATGACTCTGCTGAGGTGGTTATATTTAACTGAGACCTATGCATAGGAAAAAGGAGTAAGAAAAAAGAACTAAACATTTGATTATGATTTCAGGGTATAACAGAGACAAGTCCACTGAAGAAACTTGATGTTTATTATCACAATGAAAAAAAAATATATAGTGGGAGCTGGAATAAAGGAGAAAGAAAGAAAAACCAGAGAAGAATTTTCAGCATTATTTGAGCTTTTCCTGAGAAATTTCTCCAAAAAAATAAAATGTAACTGTTATTTAAAATATGATTTAGAATTTATACACTAATTAAATTTGCCCCCTTCCATGATATCTTGCTTTGAAATTCATCGCTTTCTGTTTGAACATTTGTAGCACTTATTGGTAACCCAAGAAGCTTAGCAACCCTGTACAAAAAGATTTAATATAATACAGGAATGTGCTTCTGTTTAGTCCTGTGATCTCCTGCAAGTTTTCAAGCCATTTAGAATGTTATTTCCACTTGAGAGTTTTTTTTTTTTTCATGAGTTTAGATGTTAGAATGAGTTAAATAGACCAAGTCCTTGCCAATTTCTCACTGCATGGCCCTCAGATGCCTTATGTCACTATGATTCCTCTTTACCAAGCTTGATCAATTTGAGGATTGACACAAGGATGCTTCTCAGTGATCCTTTTTAGCATTCTTATTTTATTTTTGTATCCATCAGTCCACTAACTGTTGGATGTTGAAAATTACTGTTTTGTTCACTGAAATTATTACTTTCAATTCATCTTTGGTTGGAGATTCCTCAGCTTCTGAATTTTCTCCTCTCTTCCAAACACTAGTGCTACTATGTTAAACCCCGACTTTCTTCTTTCTGCAACAAAGCCAGAAGAGAAAAAACAAGACTTTTTTTTCAATAGTGAAAGGTTAAGTTGCACTAGTAGTCTAGTAACTGGTAAGATGTCAGTTCTCTAAAAGCCTATCTACAAATTCAATATAATCCACTCAAAAATTTCTTCATACCGCTCAGTAATCTCATTCTACAACTTAGATGTTAAGATAAAGGGATTCACAAAGCCAAAGCTAGCTTGAAAAGAATGTCAAAGGAGTTAGGGTTAAGAAGGAAACAGAAGGTCATTGGATAATGAGTACCAATACACAGTTAAATAGGGAATAAGTTCTAGTGTTCCAGAACACAGTGGCATGACTATAATATATTTTATGAAGACTAGAAGAGCTCCAAACACAAAGAAATGATAAGAAAATGCTAATTCTTATGATTCATTCAGTACATGTATATAAACATATTGAAATATCAATCTGTAACCCATAATGTTTGCATATATTACATGTTAATCAAAAAATCTGGGGCCAGTGCTGTGGTGCAGTGGGTTAATGCCCTTGTCTGAAGCTCCAGCAACCCATACGGGTGCTGGTTCTAGTCCCGGCTGCTCCTCTTTCAATCCAGCTCTCTGCTACGGCCTGCGAAAACAGTAGAAAATGGCCCAAGTCTTTGGGCCCCTGCACCCACGTGGGAGACCCAGAAGAAGGTCCTGGCTTCTGGCTTTGGATCAGCGCAGCTCTGGCCGTTTTGGTCATCTGGAGAGTGATCCATCATATGAGAGACCTCTCTCTTTTTCTGTCTCTGCTCCCCTCTGTAATTTGACTTTCAAATAAATAAATAAATCTTTAAAAAATCTATAAACCTGTGGAGAAATATTAAAATATTAAGCTATCTAAAAAGGATATCAAAGTAAAAAAAGGTCAGCTGACTGATTTCAAGGCTTAGTATTAATTTATGGAAATCAAGAAAATATAGTATTGGGTAAATAATAAACATATAAGTCTATAAAATGGAATTGAGGATCCAGAAATTTACATGTACAGGTATAGTCATATAAGTTTTGACTAGAGGTAAACTATCATAAGTTGCATGATTTCATTTATATGAAGTTCTAAAACAGGTAAATGTAATTGGTGGTAGGAGATCAGAATAATGATTTCCTCTGGGATCATGAGGATGACTGATGTGGAAGGAGCATGAATAACATCTTGGAGTGCTTTTTATTTTTTTTAAAGATTTATTTATTTATTTGAAAGGCAGAGTTACAGAGAGGAAGCAGCAGAGGGAGAGAGAGAGAAATCTTCCATCTGCTGGTTCACTCCCTAAATGGCTGCAATGGCTGGAGGTGGGCTGATCCAAAGCCAAGAGCCAGGAGCTTCTTCCAGGTCTCCCACATGGGTGCAGAGGCCTAAGGACTTGGGCCATCTTCTACTGTGTTCCCAGGCCATAGCAGAGAGCTGGATTGGAAGTGGAGCAGCTGGGACTCAAACCAGCGCCCATATGGGATGTTGGTGCTGCAGGCCAGGGGCTTTAACTCTCTGTACAGCACAGGTCCCTCTGGAGTGGTTTTTTTTTTTTTTTTTTTTTTTTTTGACAGGCAGAGTGGACAGTGAGAGAGAGAGACAGAGATAAAGGTCTTCCTTTTTCCATTGGTTCACCCCCAATGGCTGCTGCCATAGGGTGCAGGGCCCAAGTACTTGGGCCATCCTCCACTGTACTTCCGGGCCACAGCAGAGTCGGACTGAAAGAGGAGCAACCGGGACAGAATCCGGTGTCCTGAGCAAGACTAGAACCTGGTGTGCCGGTGCCGCAGGCGGAGGATTAGCCTATTGAGCCATGGCGCCAGCCCCTCTGGAGTGTTTTCAGGTTCTACTTTTTGATAAGAATTTGTATTACACAGGTGGATACATATCAAAATCAATGAAAATACAGTAAAAACTGTACATTTTCATTTTATTATACTTATATTTTATAGCAAATGTAAACTAAAAAAAAGTCCTAAACAGCTGCCAACATTTTCTAAAACAGAAATTTATAAGAACAAATTATTGCTAAACACAAAGGCAGAATCCACAATGATTTAATGTACTAGAGGTTTCCTTTCATAGGAGACATAAATGTTGCTATCGGATTCTTTTCCAGTTAGAAATTTCATACAGATGATGGGATGTAGAGAAACTGAAGATTGTATGTAAAATATCAACAAAAAGATTAAAAGGATAGGAAATAGTCTTGGTGAGGAAAGATAAAAAGAGCTTAGGTTATTTTGTGTAATTTTCAGAACAGAGTTGAGAGATTGCTTACCAACCATCTTCTCCACTTATGTAGGGTGTATATTGTGGTCCTGAAGACCCATGGAACTTCTGGGAATTTTGAGTTTGTTTAATTCAGGCCCCTTTTGCACAGGTGACAACATACATGCCCAGGGAGCATGTGATTTGTTGAAGATTTTAACTCACTAATGGTTGAGTTTGGTTATAGGCTTCAGCATGACCACAACTCCAGGTATAAAGGGAATAGTGTGCCTGCATAAGTGAGAACTCAGGGAGAACATCAGAAAATTGTATTGTGTTGTATTGTTCTAACATAGAAATTTTAAATCTACTGAAAGAATATTGTCCCCAAAATGTTGCATTCATATGTCTGCAACTTGTCCTAATTGTCCCTCAACAGAGAATTTAAAATTTCCAGAAATTCATCTTCTGTTCTAAGACAGAAGCCATTGCTGAAATAAGTCAGTTAACCATATCCTACAAAGGATAATTTTTGGTTCAGATTATCTAGTCCCAAGTCAACTGCTGCTATGTGTTTCCCTAGATGTAGTGGTTGGTTTGAACTTTGGTTCAGTTTCTATAAAGTCGATCTTTTGCCTTAGTGATCTTGGTCCATAGTGATGTCTTTTTGCATATTGTAGAAAACAAGCATGAACTTTAGGGTATCTGAGGTCACTTCTCAGTCACGAGGGTAGACTCTCGGAGCCTTCATCTGAAAAACAGAAGCAAGGTAGACCAAGAAAATGACAGTGAAATAAATTAATAAAAGTAAATAAAGTACAATCTTGACCAAATTATACTTAAAGTCACTCTGGATATTGAAATTACATTATCCAGTATTTTCCCTGTAATTTTAACTATCTTTCTTTGGTTTTTCTGGATATTTACAACCAAAGGTATTCCAAGTGTTTTCAGTCAGACAAGTTTGCTTTTAAGAACAGATTATAAGCCGGCGCCACGGCTCATTAGGCTAATCCTCCGCCTTGCGGCGCTGGCACACCGGGTTCTAGTCCCGGTCGGGGCGCTGGATTCTGTCCCGGTTGCCCCTCTTCCAGACCAGCTCTCTGCTGTGGTCAGGGAGTGCAGTGGAGGATGGCCCAAGTCCTTGGGCCCTGCACCCCATGGGAGACCAGGATAAGTACCTGGCTCCTGGCTTTGGATCCGCGCGGTGCGCCGGCTGCAGTGCGCCGGCCGCAGCGGCCATTGGAGGGTGAACCAATGGCAAAAGGAAGACCTTTCTCTCTGTCTGTCTCTCTCTGTCACTGTCCACTCTGCCTGTCAAAAAAAAAAAAATAGATTATAAAGTTATTTAACAAGTTAATTACTAAAATAATTAACTAATATTTATTGTAAAGTGATAAGCATTTTGCATATATTATTATGTTTAATCCTAGCAACCACCTCACTAAGCAATACTGTTATCTCTGTTTCACAAATAAGAAAAATGTGGCTAAAATTCTTACTAAGAATTGTTCTAAGTTCACATGGTCAATATGTGACAGCTTTGGAATTTGGCCTGAATCAGTCTGATTCTTGCTGATGACTAATATTCCCTGCATCACACACTTACTGACTAGAGGTGTGTTTGGTACAAAGTGGTTGCTTATTGTTTATTGGTATCTATAAGAGGTAGAGGATGGTAAAATCCTTTAAAATTCCACCTAAATTTTAGATTCTGCAAGTTTTTGAGGTAGCCTCATCATTTCATCCAAGTGGAGGTGGGGGGAGGCAAAACCAAACCAAACAATTTTCCTTTCATTTGAAAGAGATTTCCATCTTTTTTGGTAAAACAAAATGAGTTTTCTAGTCTACAAAAATACCATGGACATGGTAGAGGCATAAATGTTGTTATGCGCCTGCTGTCCCTCTGGTCACGTGCCCTTGGGTTCACTCTGATCTTGTTCATTGGCTCTGCTCCATCATTCGATGCACTCTTCTGAGAAACATGGAGAGATCCACTCCAAATGCAGATATTTGGAGAATGAAGTTCCTGGATTTCCTGTAATGCCTGAACAGCAGATGGGACCTAATCAGGCTAATTATCATATGCATCACCTCAAATATTTATCATTTCTTTGTAGTGAGAAGATGTAAAAAGCTCTTTTAGCTGTTTTGTAGTATACAATGTTATTAACTATAGACACCATGCTATACAGAAAGAAAAAAAGCCAGCACTTAGTCTTCTTCTAACTGAAACTTTGTACTTGTCAAATTCTCCCCTTTCCTTGTGTACCCGGCCCTTTTACCCTCCCATCATCTGCTAACCACCCTTCAAGGAACCATCCTTCAAGGGATTGAAGTTTTTAAAAGTTCCACATTGAAGTGATATCGTATGGTATTTGTTTCTCTGTTCCCACCTAATTATGTTTAACATAATGATCTCTAGCTTCATCCACATTGTGGAAAATGACACAATTTCATGATTTTCTTAAAATAAATAGTGTTCTATTTTATATGCTCATGAGTCACATTTTTAAAGTCCATTCATCTGTTGATTTACTCTTAGGTTATTGTCACATCCTAGCTTATGAGTGATGCTGCAATGAACATGGGAATACAAACATCTCTTTAGATATGTTGAACATTTTTTTCATATATCTATTGGCAATTTTATTTCATCCTTTAAAAAATAATTATTGAGAGTATGAGAATGAGAGAGTGAGAGAGGACAAGAGATAGCTCTCATCCAATTTTCATTCTCAAATGCCCAGAACAACTTATTGGATTTCCTATATGGGTCACAAGAACCAAATTACTTTAGCCATCATCACTGCCTCCCAAGGGTCTGCATTAGCAGAAAGCTTGAGTTAGAAGCTAAAGCCAGGAATTGTACACAGGTACTGTCATGTGGGAACATAAGAGTCTTAAGTGCTAGAATAACTACCCACACTCCTCTATGTTTCCTTTTGATAAATGTCTATTCAAGACTTTGGCCAATTTTTTTTAAATAGGGCTATTTCCTTTATTGTTATTGATTTATTTGAGTTCCTTGTGTATTTTGGATATTAATTTATTTTCTGACTTATGTTTTGCAAATACTTTTTCCCAATCTATGAATTTTCTTTTCTCTCTATTGTTTCCTTTGCTATATGAAAGGCTTTTTTTTTTTTTTTTTTTTTTTAGTTTGGATTTAATTCTACTTGTCCATTTCTTCATTATTGTTTGTGCTTTTGGGATCATATTCAATAAATTACCACCTAACGTATTTTCTTTCAGCAGTTTTATAGTTTGACGTCTTTCATTTAAGTATTTCACCAATTTTGAGTTGATTCTTGTAGAAAGTGTAGGTAAGGGTCCATTTTCATTCTTCTGTGTGGGGATGTCCAGTTTTTCCAATGTCATTTATTAAAGAAACTATCCTTTCCACTTTTGTGTTCTTGGCATTTTAATTTTAAATTAACTGACTGTAGATGTGGAGTTTATTGCTAGGTGCTCTATCCTATACCACTGATCAATATGCTATTTTTATTCCAGTACCATGCTCTTTTGATTATTGAAGTTTTGTAATATATTTTGAAAGCTGGAATGTGAGGCCTCTGACTTTGTTCTTTTTGACCAAAATTTTGTTGGCTTCTCTAGTTCTTTGTAATTCCAAATGAATTTTAGGATTATTTTTTATTTCTATGAAGCATGGCATTAGAATTTTGATAGAGATTTCCTTGAATATATAATCACTTTGGGTAGTACTAATATTTTAACTCAATTCTTTCAATCTTTCAATCTGCATCATTTTTAATTTCTTTAATCTATGTTTTATAGTTTTCTGATACCGATGTTTCACTCTTGTGCTTAAATTCACTCCTAAATACTTTTTGTAGCTAAAATAAATTGGATTGTTTTGTTAATTACTTTTTCAGATGGTTCATTGTTAATGTGTAGAAACACTATTGATTTTTGTAAGGTGACTTTGTATCCTGTAAAATTACTCAATTTATCAGTTCTAGGAGATTTTTGGTGGAGTTACTTAGGATTTTCTAATAAAAGAACAGGTTGTCAGCAAACACAGGGAGTTTCTATTTGGATGTGCTTTGTTTCTTTTTCTTGCCTAATTGCTCTGCCTAAAACTTCCAGCACTATGTTAAACACAAGTGATAAAAGAGGGAATCCTTGACTTGTACCTGATCTTAGCGGAAAGGCCTCCATCATTGAGTAAGATATTATCTATGTCCTTGTCATATGTGATTTTTATTGTGTTGAGGAACATTTTTGTATCGAATTTGAGAGTTTTTATCATGAAAATATGTTTACTTTAGTTAAAAAATGCTTTTGTTACATTTATTAAGACAATTATATGACTTTTTCCCTTCATTCTGTTAATGTGGTAGATTGAACTTATTGATTTACTTATGTTGAACTAACATTACATACCACTTTATCATGGTGAAAATATATGAATTACTATTTACTAATATTTGGTTGAGGACTTTCATTTATTTTCATCAGTGATATTGGCCTATGGTTTTCATTTCTTATAGTGTCTTTGGCTTTGTAATTTTTTCTTATAAATTTCTTTGTAATTGTTTCTTACAGTGTCTTTGGCTAGGTAATGCTGACCTAGTAAAATAAGTTTGAAAGTATTCCTTCAGTTTTTTGGAAGACTGAGAAGGATTGATATTAGTTCTTTAAATGTTTGGTGGTGAAATTTGGCCATGAAACCATCTTGTCCTATGCTTTTCTTTGATGGGAGACTTTTCATTATTAATTCAGTCTCACTACTCTTTATTGATCTTGAACTCTCCTATTTAAATAGCCTGTAATTCATGCTCTTGAGTTTTCCAATGGGATGCATATCATCTGTAAGGAATTCTGACTTTATTTCCTACTTTTCAAATTTTATCTTTTTCATGTTGGCTTCTTTTTGTTTTTGCTAAACGTAACCTAAAGAATAATGTTTAACAAAAATGCTTAATGCCATCTGAGCACCAGGCATTCTGCTTAGCATCAGAGACAAGACTGAGTAAGGAAGATATATATCACTGTCCTAATAAAGACTAGACAATAAACAAATCAAATTATTAAATACGTTCTAATCTATAGTTCCTACAAGTGGGAAGTATTTGAAAGGGGAAGCACTGTGCTCACAATTGTATAATGACAGGAACATCCGTTCATCAGTCAATTTCTGGCAGGAAACAAATGGCCTACTCTAACTGAAATCTGTAAAAGGGAATGATAAGAAGGCCATTTTCAAGACTGTGGGCAGGGTACAGCATCCTATCCAGGACATTGCAGAAACCTGAAATGAGTAACAACTAGAGACTTGGGAGGGCAAGGCAGGGAATGGTTTTCAATACTCCAAGATTGTTGAGTGAAAAGAATCATCTACCATAGCTAGCACGCAGGGAACCCCAAACAATAAAAACTGCCTTCTCTCTCCTCCCATCTCAATGCTTTTCCTCTTTTGCACCATGGACTGGATTCAATAGGAAACACAGGATAAAGAGATTTTTGGCTGTCAAACACAAAGGTTAGCCCCATCTTAGAATAGAGCAAGGCATAGATGGGTGAGTAGTGGCTCTGGCAGAAGGAGAAGATCCAGAGCACAAGGTCATTACTTAATCTGAGTGATAAGGAAGTTTGGAAAGTTATAAATTTCTGGATTAGAATCCAAACTCTGACACTCAGTGACAGTGCAACTTTGAGCATCCCCATTCCTCATACCCACTATCATTACCTTAAAGCTACAGGTTATACCTACCTCTTGGGCTTATTTTGAAGCTGAAAAGAAAGAAAATATATAAAGCCCTGTGGTTACACTCAGTCTATATTAAAAAAAAAGATTATATGTCAAATACTTCAAAAATATGAGTTTATCGTAACTGATTTTTTTTTTTTTGCTCTTGTTGCTAGTAGTGGTAACACATGTATCTGAGATTTCCTGCATGTATCAGCAGTAAATCTAAGGGTAGAATTGTTAACTTGGACTTAACTCAGTAAAAGAGGCTGATGTTACTGCTGACAGAGAAGTAAACCGTAGCAGTTATTTAAATTACTAGCTCTGACAATTCTTGCCCAAGATAATTGTGGAGTTCTAAAGAGATAGTCTATTTTTTTTTATTTGACAGGTAGAGTTATAGACAGTGAGAGAGACAGAGAGAAAAGTTTTCCTTCCGTTGGTTCACTCCCCAAATGGCTGCAATAGACGGAGTTGCGCCGATCCGAAGCCAGGAGCCAGGTGCTTCTGGTCTCCCGTGCGAATGCAGGGACCCAAGCACTGGGGCCATCCTCCACTGCCCTCCTGGGCCACAGCAGAGAGCTAGACTGGAAGAGGAGCAACCGGGACTAGAACCCGGTGCCCATATGGGATGCCAGTGCCACAGGTGGAGGATTAACCAAGTGAGCCATGGCACCGACCCCTAGTCTGTTATTTTTAATTGAACAAATACAGCCACAACCTGAAAGTATTTGCAGATTGCCCGCAAGGAAGGATTTCATGAAAGAAGTTGCAATTTTCGGGTGTTCACTATGATCCAGCACCTTGTGATGTAAACTTTAATTAATTGTTACATGGTACACACAAATACATATCCACACACACACACACTATATACACACACACATACATATATATACACACATACATACATATATATATCTGTACATGTGCCTGTATATATAGAATATGTATGTGTCTGTATACATGCAAAAATGCCCATAAGTTAATACAAAAAACCAAAATCAACTTTCCCTTTCACACTCTGACCTCTCAATATCCCAGAGACTGAGAACTGTAAAAAGAGGAAGGAGAATTTACACTTAACTACATCCTTAGTTTAACTTGATGCTTTTGTTAAAGTCTAAAGAGTAAATGACTAAGGTTTCCTATAAAATCACTTTTGGCTTCAAAGATGATTACTTGTATGAATTATTTTTTAATGTAGGAGGGTAGGAAGAGTTTGATATGGATATCTAATGCTGGCTTCTTTTCATACCAATTTTCTATCTCAAGGTAAAATTTAATTTAAATTCTTGACTTCAGTGTAAATGAGTATTTATTTCCATTTTATTATTAAAATGAGCATTTTAGCATAATTAAGGTTGATGACAATCTCATTTGCATAATCACAATATATAGTTTTATAAAAGTTGTCCAAAGTAATGCTTCTAGTGTGTACATTTTGTCTTTTAGGAGGGAAAGGGGAAAGAAAGAGAACCTTGTTTGAAAGAGAACTATATATATATATATAAAATTATGTATATATTTATATATTTAATTTGACAGGCAGTGAGAGAGAGACAGAGAGAGTTTGCTCCCATCTGTTGCTTCATTTGTAAAGTGCTTGCAACAGCCATGGCTTGCACAGACCAAAACCATGAAATAGGAACTCAATCCATAAATTTCCCACATCAGTGTCGGGTATAACCAGGCCAGAATCTGGTGCCCTGACCGGGACTAGAACCCCGTGTGCCAACGCCGCAGGCAGAGGATTAGCCTATTGAGCCACGGCGCCAGCCCTCACTTCCTAATATCTTTCTACTTGTCACCAGGCATCAAGAGATATATCATACGAATGATGTTCAATTTTTTTGTCCTCAGTGCCCTCATTGGCTATATATTGAGGAGCATACCTACTTAACACAGTTGTTGTGAGGGCCCGATAAAATAATACAAAGAAACAGAAATTTTACTAAGTACAGAATTTGGATATTTAGAGGATGTTTATAAGTTTCAAACAAATGATAGAATAGTTGTGTTCAGACATTGAAATAGTGTGGGCTGAGGTTTAAATCTTGACTTTGGTTCCATTAGCTAGTTAGTTCTCGTGCACATCTTAGAAACGCTGCAACCTTTGTACTTTGATTTGTAATTTGGAGTACCGATATGTCTTATTTCATGATATTGCAGTGAGCCAATGTGGTAAAATGCTGAGTACACTGCCTGCCACATCATAAGGCCCAGCAAATACTATTAATATTGATGATATTGTTGCTGCTGTTGAACAAGACCATTGAAGAGAGAAAATTTTGAATCTTTGTGCTGGGAACTGAGTCTCCACCCAGGACAGAACCTGGGTAAGGTACAGCAGAGTTAGTAGGCTGAGTTATATCTTGCTCTGTTATTGTTTCCAGTCATCTGCAATGACTGATTCTAAAATTGTGACATGATTGTGACAGAAAAATGAGTAACTGAGTTTGACATTCAATATAAAATGTAATCTATTAAAGTAAGCATCTGCATACAGTGTTTATGTGAATGATCTGAGTTCACAATGGGTTTTGCCAACTTGGACTAGATGATTCCTTACTAAAATAAGTGTGAATAAAACATTTGGATTCCTGTGGGAAAGTTATAGCTAGTCTATCTTAAACATCAACAAGTAAGATTCTAAATTAGCTCTAAAATCCTATTTCAATCTCACAAACACGATGAGGGACACAAGTCCAGCATTAGTGGCACAGTCGGCATTGAACCTCACAGCTCTCTGATTCAATCACCTGCATTCACTGCACTTGAAAATCCACATCTCCTGACTTACAAGTCTACACAGAGTAAAGGATATGACCGCGAACATTGAAGTCACATAGATGTGGGTTTGAATCGCTTCTTCCTGTCTACTGGCTCTGTGATCTTGAATTAGTTATTTGACCTGATTGTCTTCATCTGTGAGAGCAGGATAACAGCTCTAATATCACAGATGCTTGCAAGGCTTAAATTCAATCAAGTTTCAAGTCCTTTCCGTATATCAAGTACCAACACTGAGGCCTTTTATCCCACCTAAGCCATGGGTATTCTAAGTTTAAATATGGTGTGGTGAGTGACTAAGCATTGCTCTAGAATTTCCATCAATGGTATTCCTAAAGTTTTTTAAAATACAATCAAAGCATGTATTATGCTGGCTCTTATTATTATTTTTCCCCAAAGTGGAATCAACTTTTGAGTCATATGGTGAATAATTTAAATGGAATTAATGGAATTCTGATATTGATTACTCATTGTTATATTTTATCTTTTCTGACAAATGTGATTCTTTAGATAAGCTTGGTCATTTATCTTTTGATGTTTGGCAGACATTCCCTTGAGACAAATTCATTTCATTTACACCAGCCCATTGGAAGAGTTAAGCATGTTCTGTCATTTTTATTAATGAAAAGTCAAAATGCAGCCTATCAAAGTTACCAGGAAAACATGACTTTATAAATGAAAGGTTTTTAATTCCATAATGTCCTGAGGGTGATTTTGTAATGGCCGATTTGTTCTACAAATCTTTGTTTACTTCCCTGTTGTGTTTAATTTTTCTAGCTGAAATGATCACTTCTGAGCATATTAGTATGTAAAAAGGATCGTTGATATGGCATGAAAGCATTAGTTCATTTATTTATATAAAACCATCCTGTCATTAAATACATACATTTCACACATAGGAGTCATTCTGTTGGCACAACTGTCTATGCTAAAATTTTAGTATAAGCTCTTGGATTATTGTACTTTAAATAGCACATTATGTAGCTATTTAAAATTTAATAATTTTAAAATTTAGCAATTTTCAACTTTTTACATACATTTATTGACCATTTGGGCTGCTATAACAAAATTCCACGAAGTAGAGAGCTTACACATAACAAAAATTTATTTCTCACAGCCTGGAGGCCAATATGTCTGAGATAAAGGCACTAGCAGATTCAGTATTTGATGGGTTCATGATTCCTGGTTCACAGTGATGTCTTCTGCCTGTATACTCACATGGAACAAGGGACAAGATAACTGTATTGGCCTTGTTTATAAAAGTATAAATCTTATTCATGAGGACTCTATTTTCGCTGTCCAATCATATTCCAAATGCCTTGTCCTCCTAACAAGATCACCTTGGTGATTCAGTTTTGAAATATTAATTTGGGGGAAAGTGCACAATCATTCAGATTATCCCACTTGCTATATTTTTTCTTCCCAAAATGTCTACAGAAAACATGGCAGTTATCATTCCCATTTAATCTACCAGGAGAGATTGAAACTGATGCAATCACGTGATGAATGTAATCTAAGTTTTCCTGTCTTTATGTGCAATATCATTCTGCCTAAATTTCCATTTTAATAACTCCTTCTAAATTTATTACGTTTCCTTTGTATATTTGTTGTGTGGACCCAAGGCAAAATGAATCAAAGATGAAATAATGTATGTTTCATAACAAGAAATCCTAAGTAGGTACATGACAATCCTAGTTAATTGGGTATTTAATGTTGTCATTAAGGATCTGTCTTTCCATCCTTCTGCCTTTTCACTCTCTAGAAAGGACTTTGTTCTTCAGGCTTATCCTCTAATGATCAAAAGATGACCTGCGATATAAGTCAAATCTTCCTTCATTGGGAGGAATAGCTGATCTGGAAAAGAAATTACTCAGAAATTATTGGAAACAACATCAATACAATGCAGTGAAAACTGAAAGCTAATATGCAGTCATTATTGGGATGATTTAATTAAGTGAAGATCCTTCTGTAGACAGATTTTAAAATGACATAACCTGATTTCTGAAGCCAATAAAAATTTAAGAAGCCCAAGACAATTTTTCCCATTTATTCACACCATAAAAACAGATGCAATAAATTGTTCAGACCATCTGAAGATATTTTACAAGCTGTTCCATCTGCTTTGTTGGCATTCTCCCTGAGCATTGTGGGTGGTCTGATTTCTGAGTCATTTCTAACAGTTATATAAACTTGGCAAGAGAAGGAGTTGCTTCCTTCTCTTCCTATCTCATTTCCTTCCTTCCTTTTTTCTTTCTTTCCTTCTTTCCTTTTTCATTCTTTCTCCTAAAGAAGAAAGGAAGAGATAATTTATTTTTTTTTGTCTCACTGATAAGGCAAGGGAAAAAGAAGAGTTCTTCTATTGCACTTGTTCAGTGTTCCAAAGTGCATTGTTTGGAGATTCCTAGAAAGACGGTTTTAGGGGTCTCCCTAGAGTTAGGTGGAAGATGTCTGTTGATTGCTTGCAAGCATGCATTTTTAGATGGATTATGGATGTCTACCTATACACATTTTCCAGTTGCTCTAAAAGTAAAAAATTTGAAGTACAATTTATACTGATATTTACCAACATGAAAAAGCACAATTTCTCATCTGATATTTATAGTTCCATTTCCAGGAAATTTTCACACATAAAATTTCACTTAGATAGAAGCTTTCATTACTATGTCGTGTGCAAACAGAAGAAACAGATATGATTCTAAGCTTAGGCTAAAATAACCATTTTTATTAATCATTTTTTGGTAGTCTTAAAATGTTCAAACCTTTAATCCATGTTGAGTGGATTTTTGTGTAAGGTGTAAGGTAGGGGTCTTGCTTCATGATTCTGCACGTGGAAATCCAATTTTCCCAGCACCATTTATTGAATAGACTGTCCTTGCTCCAGGAATTCGTTTTAGATCCTTGATCAAATATAAGTTGGCTGTAGATGTTTGGGTTGATTTCTGGTGTTTCAATTCTGTTCCATTGGTCTATCCATCTGTTTCTGTACCAGTACCATGCTGTTTTGATTACAACTGCCCTGTAGTATGTCCTGAAATCTGGTATTGTGATGCCTCCGGCTTTGTTTTTGTTGTACAAGATTGCTTTAGTATTCGAGGTCTCTTGTGCCTCCATATAAATTTCAGCACCATTTTTTCCAGATCTGAGAAGAAGGTCTTCGGTATCTTGATTGGTATTGCATTGAATCTGTAAATTACTTTTGGGAGAATGGACATTTTGATGATATTGATTCTTCCAATCCATGAGCATGGAAGATTTTTCCATTTCTTGGTATCCTCTTCTATTTCTTTCTTTAAGGTTTTGTAATTTTCATCGTAGAGATCTTTAACGTCTTTGGTTAAGTTTATTCCAAGGTATTTGATTGTTTTTGTAGCTATTGTGAATGGGATTGATCTTAGAAGTTCTTCCTCAGCCATGGCATTGTCTGTGTATACAAAGGCTGTTGATTTTTGTGCATTGATTTTATACCCTGCTACTTTGCCAAACTCTTCTATGAGTTCCAATAGTCTCTCAGTAGAGTTCTTTGGGTCCCCTAAATACAGAATCATGTCATCTGCAAAGAGGGATAGTTTGAGTTCTTCCTTCCCAATTTGTATCCCTTTAATTTCTTTTTCTTGCCTAATAGCTCTGGCTAGAACCTCCAGAACTATATTGAATAGCAGTGGTGAGAGTGGGCATCCCTGTCTGGTACCAGATCTCAGTGGAAATGCTTCCAACTTTTCCCCATTCAATAGGATGTTGGCTGTGGGTTTTTCATAGATTGCTTTGATTGTATTGAGGAATGTTCCTTCCAAACCCAGTTTGCTTAGCGTTTTCATCATGAACGGGTGTTGTATTTTATCAAATGCTTTCTCAGCATCTATTGAGATAATCATATGGTTTTTCTTCTGCAGTCTGTTAATGTGGTGTATCACATTGATTGTCTTGCGCACATTAAACCATCCCTGCATACCAGGGATAAATCCCACTTGGTCTGGGTGGATGATCTTTCTGATGTGTTGTTGCATTCTATTGGCGAGAATTTTATTGAGGATTTTTGCATCTATGTTCATCAGGGATATTGGTCTGTAATTCTCTTTCAGTGCTGCATCTTTCTCTGGCTTAGGAATTAAGGTGATGCTGGCTTCATAGAAAGAATTTGGGAGGACTCCCTCTTTTTTGATTGTTCTGAATAGTTTGAGAAGAATTGGAGTCAGTTCTTCTTTAAATGTCTGGTAGAATTCAGCAG
This sequence comes from Oryctolagus cuniculus, assembly GCF_964237555.1. NCBI lineage: Eukaryota > Metazoa > Chordata > Mammalia > Lagomorpha > Leporidae > Oryctolagus > Oryctolagus cuniculus. The sequence continues at coordinate 43,075,039 of NC_091449.1, forward strand.
TGAATCCATCTGGTCCTGGGCTTTTCTTTGTTGGGAGGGCCTTTATTACTGTTTCAATTTCTGTCTCAGTTATGGGTCTGTTTAGGTTTTCTATGTCTTCCTGGTTCAATTTAGGCAGGTTGCATGTGTCCAGGAATCTATCCATTTCTGATAGGTTTCCCTGTTTGCTGGCATACAAGTCCTTGTAGTAATTTCTGATGATTCTTTTTATTTCTGTGGTGTCTGTTGTTACATTTCCTTTTTCATCTCTGATTTTATTGATTTGGGTCTTTTCTCTTCTTTTTTTAGTTAGTTGGGCCAATGGGGTGTCAATTTTGTTTATTTTTTCAAAAAAACAGCTCTTCATTTGGCTGATTTTTTGTAATGTTTTTCTTGATTCAATCCTGTTGATTTCTTCTCTGATTTTAATTATTTCTCTTCTCCTACTAGATTTGGGTCTGGTTTGCTGTAGGTTTTCTAGATCCTTGAGGTGAATTGAAAGCTCATCTATTTGGTGTCTTTCCAATTTCTTGATGTAGGCACCTATTGATATAAACTTTCCTCTTAACACTGCTTTTGCTGCGTCCCATAAGTTTTGGTATGTTGTGCTGTTATCCTCATTTACTTCCAGAAAGTTTTTGATACATGGATTAAAGACCTAAATCTACGACCTGACACCATCAAGTTACTAGAGAACATTGGAGAAACCCTTCAAGATATTGGCACAGGCAAAGAATTTCTGGAAAAGACCCGGGAGGCACAGGCAGTCAAAGCCAAAATCAACTATTGGGATTGCATCAAATTGAGAAGTTTCTGTACTGCAAAAGAAACAGTCAGGAGAGTGAAGAGACAACCGACAGAATGGGAAAAAATATTTGCAAACTATGCAACAGATAAAGGGTTAATAACCAGAATCTACAAAGAGATCAAGAAACTCCACAAAAACAAAACCAACAACCCACTTAAGAGATGGGCCAAGGACCTCAATAGACATTTTTCAAAAGAGGAAATCCAAATGGCCAACAGGCACATGAAAAAATGTTCAAGGTCGCTAGCAATCAGGGAAATGCAAATCAAAACCACAATGAGGTTTCACCTCACCCTGGTTAGAATGGCTCACATACAGAAATCTACCAACAACAGATGCTGGCGAGGATGTGGGGAAAAAGGGACACGAACCCACTGTTGGTGGGAATGCAAACTGGTCAAGCCACTATGGAAGTCAGTCTGGAGATTCCTCAGAAACCTGAAGATAACCCTACCGTTCGACCCAGCCATCCCACTCCTTGGAATTTACCCAAAGGAATTTAAATTGGCAAACAAAAAAGAGGTCTGCACCCTAATGTTTATTGCAGCTCAATTCACAATAGCTAAGACCTGGAACCAACCTAAATGCCCATCAACGATAGACTGGATAAAGAAATTATGGGATATGTACTCTTTAGAATACTATACCGCAGTAAGAAACAATGAAATCCAGTCATTTGCAACAAAATGGAGGAATCTGGAACACATCATGCTGAGTGAAATAAGCCAGTCCCAAAGGGACAAATACCATATGTTCTCCCTGATCGGTGACGACTGACTGAACACCAAGAGGGAAACCTGTTGGAGTGAGGTGGACACTATGGGAAACGGTGGCTTGATCAGCATAGCCCTGACTGTTAATGAACAACTTAATACATTATCCCTCTTAGTAGTTTTTTTATCTGTTCTACTTAATATGACTGGTTTAGTTCTGTAATTGATGCACAGTTATTCTTAAGTGTTGAAAATTAACTGAAATGTGATCCCTGTTGAACATAGGAGTGGGAATGGGAGAGGGAAGAGATGTATAATTTGGGACATGCTCAGGCTGACTTGCCCCAAGTGGTGGAGTTGGAAGCATACCAGGGGATTCCAATTCAATCCCATCGAGGTGGCATGTACCAATGCCATCTCACTGTTCCAGGTGATCAATTTCAGTTCACAGTTGGTCATGGTGGAGGGACTGGGAGTCAAAGGGAGCACATAGACAAGTCTAGTACCTGCTAACGCTAACCGATGGAGTAAATAAAGGGGAGAGTGATCCAACATGGGAAGTGAGATACTCAGCAGACTCATAGAATGGCAGATGTCCTAAATAGCACTCTGGCCTCAGAATCAGCCCTAAAGGCATTCGGAGCTGGCTGAAAAGCTCATGAGAGTATTTCAGGCATGGAAAGCCAAGACACTCTGGCAAAAGATCTCTGTGAGTGAGATCCCAGTGGAAAGAACAGGTCATCAAAGAAGGAGGTACCTTTCTCTGAAGGGAGGAGAGAACCTCCACTTGACTATGACCTTGTCTAAACAAGATAAGAATTGGAGAACTCAGAGGGCTTCCATAGCCTTGGAAACTCATGACTGGAGCATAGGGAGCTTACTGATGCCATAGACAGGAGTGTCAATTGGTAAAATCAACAACAGGAGTCACTGTGCACTTACTCCTCATGTAGGATCTCTATCCTTAATGTGCTGTACATTGAGATTTAATGCTATAACGAGTACTCAAACAATATATTTCACTTTGTGTTTCTATGGGGGTGCAAGCTGTTGAAATCCTTACTTAATGCATACTAAACTGATCCTCTGTAAAAAAAAAAAAAAAAGAAATTATCAATTCCCAACTTGACTCTCACTGGGATTAAACATGACAATAGGTCTGCTCTGATTTCATCATCATTTAAAAAAAAATCATCTATTACTTTTTACTTTATGTTTCTGTGTGGGAGCAAACTGTTGAAATCCATACTTAATGTATACTAAGCTGATCTTCTGTATATTAAGATAATCGAAAATGAATCTTGATGTGAATGGAAGGGGAGAGGGAGTGGGAAAGGGGAGGGTTGTGGGTGGGAAGGACGGTATGGGGGGGAAGCCATTGTAATCCATAAGTCGTACTTTGGAAATTTATATTCATTAAATAAAAGTTTAAAAAAAAATAAAAAAAAATGTTCAAACCTTTGCTTCATTCTTGATTTATATGGTTTGAATATAATTCAGACTCTGAATACATTCATTCAAATCCCCAAGTCCATAAGATAATGGTGCTAATACAGCAAAAACCTATTCCAATTTTAGTGTTTGGTAGATGGGACCATGTGGGAGGCCCTTAGGTCATTGGGGTGTGTCCTTGAAAAGTAGTTCGCACAAGGCAGTTGTTTCAAAAGCCTGAGTTGGGTCCGTCCACTGTTTCTGTTCTTGACTCATCATGTTATCCTTGCTCCACACACACTATGACATTGCCATTCACCACCCAAAAGAGCTGTCTGATCTTCAGATTGATCCTCCAGAACTATGAGCTGAATAAACCTCTCTTTCCTCCACAAGTGGCTTGTCTCAGGTATTTCACTATAGTAATGAGGAACTGACTAATACAATGATTTTATTTGCTCCTTATCAACAGCCTGAGGAGTAAAATAGAGATGATATTATATTTCTATACTGCAGATAGAAATGCTAATACTGGAAGATGGTCAGTGGCTTGGCCAAGAGTATAAATATTAGGTCTGCAAATGGATTCTGCTTTTTTTGTGTGAGAGATTTTTTTGATATGCATTTCACAAATACAACTTTAAAAAAATAGTGATTCTTCCAATTTTTAAAAAAATTTTGAAATCACATCTTTGATTTATATTACAATCAAAATGACTATATTCTACTATAGTTTTAATGATTTTGTGACTATTTTAAAATTTATTTTATATGAGTAATGTTGAATATCTTTTCCTTTGATCATTATTTGTAGCCCTTGCCTATTTTCCTGCTTGACTATGGCCTTTGACTTTTGAGCTTTGTATTTAGTGGATTCTGATTGTAAAGCATACATACAACACTAAGCATCAGTTACACGAAGCGTGAGTAAAGACTGGCAAGAGACTCTAGAGCTTGCCGTGGTGCGTGCACAGATCGTGCTTCCGGACTGAGATCACATTCTCCCAAATACCTGGAGTGTTAGCTGTTGAAAATTGAATGTTTCTCTGGTAATCTGTCCTCAGCCAAACAGAATCCCTATTCTATTGTCATGCTCCTTCCCTTGGGATACCCTTCATCCCCTGATTGCTCAACCTGGGTCTAATCACTTCGCCTCAGGACGTGACCGTCCTGAAAGTTTATCAAGACTTGAGTGATTCCCATGGAATCAGCTGGTACCTTTGCTGTGAATAGATTGAAATGGAATTGTTCTGGCCCTCTGTATACTTCCATGTCTTCAACGAACTTTTAAGCTAGAAATTACATCACCCTTAAACTTTATAAACCTTTATGCATTTGATTAATATAAATACAATTCTATTGTATAATTTAAAGAATAACAAAAAATATGGGAGAACCACTCTGGATTGTATTCAACATGAGATGATTTGGAAACAACCTTCTGCTTATATTTTTCCATTTATTCCATTTTCTCACCTGAGAAATTCTGGGTCACTAAAGAAAGAGCACTGAGTTTAATTCAATTTCTAGGTAGTTAAACAATATCAGAAATGCCAGACTGCTGAACCTCAACTCAACTTAAAAACCATGCATTGAACATTGAGTACGCTTATGCTCTGCTTCATTCTTTTCTGTACCAGGCTTACCCTTTTACTTTTCCATTGCTTTATAAAGCAACATTTCTTCTAGGTGAGCACCCCTACAAGGGCAGGCAGGGAGAGAGACCTCATCTATTAAGGTGACACAGTTAATCGCCTTTGACAATACTCATTTGTGGGTGAAGTGAAGCATTTACAGATCAGAAATGACACTTCCATATTATAGGGCTATTAACACCCAGATCCACAAATGCAGAGATTTTGGCCAAAGACACTGAAATCCATTTCAGAATAAATCATTTGACACCCAGACTGGATATCACCTGATTGAATGTGACACAAACTTTTCAGGGCATATATAAGTACAAATAGTGTTCTACAATGCTTCGATAGAGTAATATGAAGTAGAAAAGTCATAAGAATTTTTGAGTATTCATTTCACTTTTAACCCTAAGTGATATATTTACAAATATTTGTATGTTCTTGTTACTGCCTTTATTCTCATGATGAAAACATCAATAACTTCCACCTATCTACAAATGAATTCTTGTGCCATAAGAATCCTGCACAAAATTATGACAGAACAGAAAACAAGGACATATCTCAGCTGAAATTCTTCCTACAGAGCATGCATTCTGGACTTGATGCTGGAAAAACAAGAAATAGCCATTCAGGTGAAGACATTAAGTTGAACAATTTAGGGTGAGGATATGCAAAAACCAAAAGAAGTGGAACCAACAGAGACTCTGGAATAGTCCATGAAATTAAAAATTATGGTCAATGAGGTTGGAATTTAAAAATGAGAGTCGGGGTTTATAAGACTCTGTATATCAAATTCAGATGTTTAGATTTTATCTTGTACAGTATATGGTTTATACACTTTTAAAGAAGTGAGTAGAATAATTGACAGTGAAATTTTCTGTATGTCTCAAAGCATATTCAAAACTCTGTTCGTTGCTCCCCCTCAAAAGAATAGAATTATAAGGAAGTTTAGGGATTAACAATAATAATAAATCTTCCTTACTTTTAACAAATGAAGAATCTAAGACCTAGAGAAAGAATATGATGTGTTCTAGGTCACTTGGCTAAACTGTGGAAAAGATATGGTTAAAATCAGAATCTAAAAAATTCCCAGCCTAGGACTATTCCAAGGCAAATGAGATCTTTCTCTTGAGCTATCAAAAAATATCATGTGTTGCAGTACATTCCCAAGCAATGCGAAGTTACCATTCTATTTTGAAATAAGATGAGAAATTTAGTTAGTTAGCCAAATGCTTGAAAGTGCCAGTTCTTTAGAACTAGCATTGTGGTACAGCAGGCATCCCATATTGCAGTGCTGATTCAAGTCCTAGCTGCTCTGCTTCTGATCCATGTCCCTATTAATGTACATCGGAAGGTAGTAGAAGGTGGCCTTCGTGCTTGGGCCTCTGCCACGCATGTGGGAGACCTAGATGGAGTTCCAGCCTCCTGGCTTCAGCCTACATCAGCCCTGGATGTTGTGGCTCTTTTGGGGAGTGAACCAGTGGATAACAGGTTGATTATCTATCTCTGAATCTCTATGTCTATCAATCTACGCATCTATTTCCCTTTCTGTGTCACTCTGCCTTTCACATGAATAAAAAAGATAAGTTTGATTATTTGAAAAAAAGAATGCATATTTTAATTCAGAATGTAGAACATCTAGTAAGAAACAAGATTGGACATCAGTAAACAGGAGTTTTGTTATCCCTGGTAACTCCTGGTAACTAAGGGTGATCATAGTTAGTGAGTTCTATTGTGCCTTGGTTTCGCAATCTAATAAATGGGGTTTAGTATAAGCAGTGTTCATCCAGACAGAGAATGTAAGGGGGATATATGATAGCAGAGGTGCAATCATGTATCATGTATTTTTTTAAAGATTTATTTTATTTATCTGAAAGATAGAGTTACAGAGAAAGGTAGCTACAGAGAGAGAGAGAGAGAGAAAGAAAGAGAGAGAAAGAGAAGAGAGGTCTTCCATCCGCTGGTTCACTCCTCAGATGGCTGCAATAGCTGGAGCTGAGCCTATCCAAAGCCAGGAGTCAGGAGCCTCTTCCAAGTCTCCCACATGGGTACAGGGGCCCAAGCAGTTTGTCATCTTCTGCTGCCTTCCCAAGTGCACTAGCAGGGAGCTGGACTGGAAGTGGAGCAGCTGGTACTCAAACCAGTGCCCATATGGGATGCTGGTGCTGCAGGCCAGGGCTTTAACCTGCTGCGTCAGACCCACAGTCATGTGTTTACAACTCAATGCTTCATGCTAGTGTTTACCAATATATAGTACGTGGTCACTGGGACTACAAAAAATAATTTTAGGTGGTAAGTAAAAACATGTTTGCAAATTATTGCATTGTCTTGATGTATTAGCTACACCAAGTAATTGTTTTAGTGGTGGACTTCTTCAATAAATGATGCTGGAAGGATGTGAGAAGGATCAGCAGAAACAAAGGTTCTTTTTTCATGGTTCCTTTGTACTTGTTTCTTCCTCTGCAGTTCCCAGTTGTGTGCAGGACACCCCATGGTGTGTGTTCTTGAACAAGCTTCATAGGCACCCTGGTGAACAGCATCCTTTGGACTAGCTCTAGGTCATTGACTGCCCCCACCCACAGTTGATGGCCTCCTATGGAGATCTGCCCAAGTAATGCCCACAACCTTTTCCACTTTCCAGGGAGCTATGTCCAAGATCAGAATCTCAGGGTTGGAAACCAGGGCTCAGCTCTTCCAATTACCTAGTTCTATCCTGGAATATTATCCTTCAGAGTTAGAGATAGTAGCTTCTCCCTACAGATGCTATATTTTTATTCTGTAGAATGCTTTTTAAAGCTCCTTTAGTATTTTCTAGTCACTTTACTACTTAATACCTCTTTATATTAATAGTTTTTCCCTGCTCAAATTACCAGTGTGATTGTACCTTGACTCATCCAGAATATACTTTGAAGTTTGATGGCAATTTGTGTTTATTATGAAATTATGATTAGACTCATTATTCCATGATAGAAATATAAAGCTTCCATCTTACAGCTTATTTTATGTTAATTACTTAATTCACTCATTTAATACATAATAAGTGTTAGAATTAAATGAGACAAGGTTCTGGACATTAGGAATATGCAATGAGCAATAGAAATGCAGTGTTCAGGAACTTACGGTCTTACAACGTAACATCATTCTTGCTGCATTGGCTTAAAAAGAAAAGAATTTCTTACTTCTGTATGAAGGAAGTTTAGCTATACCATTTCTCATGAGCACAAGGATACATTATAAGAATAATTTATTAATAGTCATATTACTTTGAAAAAGACAGTAGTGTATAATTACTTCCTGTTGCTATGTGCTAGTCTTGCTGGGCAATTGTTTTCAGGCCATTAGTTCCATCAGCAAATCATTTTCTCTTCAATTTCAGTTTTTACCAGAACCTTAAAATAATTAATATTTAAGAAACAGTGAGGAACCAGCTTTTATGTATTTTATTCAATATATTAGCTTCTACATGTGGCAATTGTCTTTCTGTATCTTACTTATTTCATTTGGCATAATTATCTCCAATTGCATCCATTTTATTGCAAATATCAGTATTTCAGTAGCTTTTATGGCTTAGTAAATTCTTTCACGTATATCTACATTTTCTTTATCCAGTTATTGGTTGATCGATATCTAGGTTGATTCCATATCTTTTCTATTGTGGATTAGAGGCAATAAACATGAGAGTGCAGGTATATCTTTCATTTGCTTACTTCGTTTTCTTTGGGTGTATTCCCAGAAATGAGATAGCTAGGTCATATGATAGGTCTATTTTTATTTTTTTGCAGAATCTCTATACTGTTTTCCATAATGAAACTAATTAGCATTCCCACCAGCAGTGTATTAGCGGTCCATTTTTTCCACATCTTTGTCAGCATTTGTTGTTTGTTGAGTCTCGCATAATATCCCTTTCAATGGAATGAGATGACACCTCACTGGTTTCGATTTACATTTCCCTGATGGCGAGTGATTGTGAGAATTTTTTCATGTGCTTGTTGGCTATCTGTATTTCTTGAAAAATACCTATTCATATCCTTTGCCCATTGTTTGTTTTGTTGTTGAATTTCTTGAACTTCTTATGTATTTTAGATATTAATCCTTAGTAAGATACACGGTTTACAAATATTTTCCCTCATTATGTCAGTTGTCTCTTCACTTTGTTGTCTCCTTTGCTGTTCAGAAGCTTCTTAGCTTGATTTAATCTCATGTGTCTCTCTTTGCTTTTATTGTCTGTTCTTTTGTGATCTTAACCAAAAAGTCATTTTCTAGGCCAATGTCTCAAAATGTTTCCCTCTTGTAGTGAGATATTTCTCAGGTCTTACATTTAGTTGCTTGATCCATTTTGAGTTTATTTTTACGTAGGATGTAAGATGGGGTCTTATTTAAAACTTCTGCATGTGAAAATCTGATTTTCTCAACTCCATTTACTAAAGAGACTATCCTTTCTTCAGGGAATGTTCTTAGCACATTTGTCAAAGGTAAGTTGGTTGTAGGTGCATGGATTCCCATCTGGGATTTCTATTCTATTCCATTTTTTTTCTACAATACTTTTGTTTATGCCAGTACCTTTCTACTTTGGTTATGATATCTCTGTAGTATATCTTGAAATTTAATATTTCCATGTGAGTGGTTTTATTTTTATTGATCAAGACTGCTTTGACTATCCAAGGTCTTTTGTGTTTCTTTAAATTTTAGGATTATTTTTCTAGTTGTGTAAAGAATATTATTAGTATTTTGATGGGGATGGTGTTGAACCAATAAGTTCCTTTTAAAACTTAAGTACAAGACAAGGATAATATTATATAAATAAGAGTAAAGGAGGGCTGGCGTTGTGGTACAATGGGTTAAAGCCCCGGTCTGCAGTGCTGGCATCCCATATGGGTGCCGGTTTGAGTCTTGGCTGCTCCACTTCCAATCCAGCTTTCTGCTGTGGCCTGGGAAAATATTAGAAGATGGCCCAAGTCCTTGGGAACCCAAGTAGTTGGGATATCGTCCACTGACTTCCATGTGCTTGAGAAAGAAGCTGGATCAGGGGGCCGTGCTGTGATATAGCAGGTAAAGCTGCCACCTGCAGTGTCAGCATCCTACATAGCTGCTGGTTCAAGTCCCAGCTGCTCCACTTCTGATCCATCTCTCTGCTATGGCCTGTGAAAGCAGTAGAAGATGGCCCAAGTCCTTGGGCCCCTGCACCCACCTAGGAGAACTGGAAGAAGCTACTGACTCCTGGTGTTGCAGCCATTTGGGGAGTGAACCATTGGATGGAAGATTCTCTCTCTCTGTCTCTCTCCCTCTCTCTTTCTCTCTCTCTCTCTCTCTCTCTCTGTCTACCTCTCTCTGTAACACTGTCAAATAAATAAAATAAATCTTTAAAAAAAGAGAGTAAGGTACCTCACAGATATGGCAAAATTCTAACAGTCTGATATACATGGCTGGAGTTAAGAAAATCTGAACAATTTAATAAACAAAATTTATTTATTTATTTATTTTTTACAGGCAGAGTTAGACAGTTAGAGAGAGAGAAAGAAAGGTCTTCCTTCTGTTGGTTCACCCCCCAAAACGGCTGCTGATCAGCAGCCAGGAGCCGGGTGCTTCCTCCTGGTCTCCCATGCGGGTGCAGGGCCCAAGCACTTGGGAATCCTCCCTGGCCACAGCAGAGAACTGGCCTGGAAGAGGAGCAACCACCACAGCACCTGGCGCCCCAACCGGGACTAGAACCCAGGGTGCAGGAGCCGCAGGCAGAGGATTAGTCTAGTGAGCCATGGCTCCGGCCAATAAACAAAATTTCTAAATTATTCTATAATAGTTCTTAAATTTCTAAATTGTGTCCCTTATTAAATTTTTATACCAAATTTATTTTTTATTTGTGTATATAATTTCATTTAATATTCACAACCCTAAAAAAATTATTCTGGTTTTCATTGTGTATTTGAGATTAAAATGAGATTCAGAAAAATTAAATAAATTGCCCAAGATAACATACCTAGTAAATGATAGATCTGACATTCAAATCCTGATCTCACTTTAATGTCTGTGCATCTTATTAATAATGCAAAATATTGAGAACAAGCTGTAAGACACCCTGTGTTAGGGAGGGGTAGTTCAAATAATGAAAATAAGAATTACTGAAAATAAAAAAGGGATTACCAGGATTTATTGACCTTCAACCATGATTAATTTCAAATTTGAAAAATAAAAACAAGTTACAGAGTTGTATGCACCTCATCATCCTAGTCTGGGAAACAAAATAATGTATATACATATTTAGGTGCACTCTTCAAAAAGTTCATGGGAATGTATATTTTAAAAAGTTATGCATATATTTCAATTTTTCACACAAAAATAAACTTACCTTTTAATTCAATTTTCCATGAACTTTCAAAATTAGTCTCATATTACTATGCTTCTGAAGGTGTGGAAAACACAAATCAGGTTGCTCAGTTCTTGCAGCTACGATTTAAAGTGAAAGGATGAAACTTACTTTGATTAACACATAATTTAAAGTAGTAAGGTTATGAATGATTTTTATATTCTTTTTAATTTTTTCAGTGATTTCTTAGTGGATTTTCAAGTTCATCATTTTCTTAAAAACTATGTCATCTATGTACTGTGCATAATTCATGTTATTTTTTGCACAATAATTGGAAACTTCTCAGATGCTTTCACTGAGGTTATCAGTTGTAGGGTAAGATATGAAAAATTAATACTTGTGAGTAACATCATTTGAATGCCCATAATGGCATTGATGTCTCTCCAAATTTTTCATATTAGTATTTTCACTGTTCATTTTAGTTATGGGGCTTCTCACCATATAGACATTGATAGACTAAGCACATTTTACTTAACAGAATCTCCATTCAAAATCCAGATATTCCTTGGTAACTTCTACCATGAAGAGCTCAAATAGATTCATAGACATTACAGATTCTGAACATGAAAGGTGAAAACATGGCATGGTGTTTTATGTATCACCCCACTAGTGAGAAGGGATTCCCCCCTCCTTGGGTTATAGAGATATCTGAACACATGACACCAACAATGGGCAGTTGAGATTAGTAGATTATTGCATATATGTGTTCCCAATCTGGGGAAGGAGGCCATCAGGTGTAATGCAGTAGCACATGGGGACTATACAGGTGAACAGAGGAAAAACCAAGGACTGTGGGATTCAAGGTTCGTACTATTAAAATGATGATATACCCTCTGGTTCCTGTAGGGAGCATTGTTTGATTGTTATGTTTGATTACTCCATGGGCTGGCAAAGAACTTCACCTTGCTCCTCAGGGACTATACTTTATCCTTTGACGATAGAATTGCTTGGCTAAAGGACATTATCCATAGGAGAGTAGGGAGGGGAACTTGTGGTTAACTCATTTAAGGTCCTTCCGAGTTCATCAGGACTCAGATAAGTCGCATTTAGAATGCTAAACGCCAGTAGTTTCCTAAATTCAGTAGTCTGTTTATATCATGACTTGTGTGGTAGTGTTAAAATGTATTTGCTGATTTCTTAAAATAATGTCACATGTATTTCAGAGGGAAAATACCACATTTTACTTACCACTGTTAGTGTCAATAAATTTCCCTCAACCTTTCACTGCAAAGTTAATTTCTGTCCTTGAATTAAAACCAAGAAATTTTAGAATTAGAGAATCATTATAAAAAGTGAAAAAACAACCATTTTATTTCATTTAGCATTTCTAATAACTGAGTTAAAGTGTTTTTAGAGCAGCACCCATAGAACATAAACCTAGGTATTATAATTAATCTATAGCTGGGCCAACAAACAAACAGCTGTATAGGGAGCTCATTGTGCAAATAAGTACATTCTATTAAAAGGCCAGATAGATAGTAACATGTGGATATAACTACCAAGGCACTGTAGGGAAAACATACTGTTAGTAATAAACAGATACACGGTCATAAAAGTTTGCAATGAATGAAAACAACTCAATTTCATGAACATCAGTTGAATGAATGACCAGTGATGTACTTTTAAAGGATATTATATAAGAATTTGTTAAGAGAATTGAGGCTTCAGTCACTCCAGAGCCATTGTATTGAATTTGAGATAGGCAAGTTGCATCCTGCCACCTACCAGCTGTGTGACTGACCTCTTAGTGGCTCAATCTCTGAGAGATTCATCTGGATAATGGGAATAAGTAAATTTTTTTCCTCCTTTGAAGAATAAATGAGATTCTGTGTGGCAAGTGCCTGAGAGAACACAATAAGTGCTCAATGAATATCACTGTCCATATTGCAGTAGCAATGGTTTGACTCTTAGAAGAAAGGTAAATTATCTGTTATCCCAGTGCTTCCTGAGTTATTCATATTGACTACTTAGTACAAGTAGAACTCAAAAATAAGTCTATTTAGCAGTCATTTGGACAGTTTACTGAAATGCAGTACTCTTGATAAAAAGTTCTTATATTCTGAATCAGCATATAGGTAATAGGACCTATTAATCTGCCTTTTAAACAATTACCTCAAGTAATTCATTTTTCATAACAATTTCTGTGTTTATTTGAAAGGCATAGTTACAGAAAGGCAGAGGAGCGGGGGAGGGGGAAGATCTTCCACTTGCTGCTTCACTCCCTAAATGGCTACAATGGCCAGAGGGAGGCCATTCCAAAGTCAGGAGCCAAGAGCTTCCTCAAGGTCTCCCGTGTGGGTGCAGGGGCCCAAGGACTTAGGCCATCTTTTACTGCTTTCTCAGACCATAGCAGGGAGCTGGATCAGAAGAGGAGCAGCTGGGACTCCAACTGGCACCCATATGGGATGCTGATATTGCAGGCAATGGCTTTATCTGTTACGCCACAATGCCAACCCCTCAAGTAATTCTTAACGCATTTTGAGATACACTTGTGTTTTCATTCCAAATGAACAGATTCTCCCAATTTCCTCCTTAATGTTACAGGATATTTAAAAAAGAACACTAGCTATGTTAATTATGGGTTAGTAAATGAGGTAAAAAATAACAGAGAAGTAACGTTTTTACTACAGATAAATAGTTTATTCCAATGACAGTTAATCATACAACATGAAGTCAACTTTTGTCAGTGATATGTGCTATGTGGAAGAAAAAGTTACTGAAAGGTTGCTGGAGAGACACAATGGAGCTCAAAAAACTGTGTTCATCAGCCTCCTGGGATATCACAGGTTTATTCTCTGCGCCTTGCCAGGACCCTGCTTCTGAGCAATAGTCCTCCCCTGAAAGCCTTCACGAATGGGCTAGTTTGGTTCGTTAAGGGACTGGCATCTGTTCAGATTTCAAATCCTCCGGGGAATGTAAGATAAAGAAAATTACTGACTTTATTTTATTGTATAATCCCAGTGGATAGAGAAACCCTGCCAAGTTTAGAGATCAGGGCCCTGTGAAAATTAGAGAATAACTGGAATTCTGAGGAAAATACAGAATAAGCTGGAGAGCAATGTGCCCCTTCCTGACCATTTGTGCATAAAGTAGGAGGCTTGGGGCATCTGCAGAAGGGAAGAGGTGAGGTACAAAGGGGTGACTCCAGTGAAGTGTGTGTGTGTGTGTCTGTACACCAGAGTGCTGTTCCACAACACCAACTATCTCCTGTCCCAGGGCTCCCATCTCATCCCCATTATGGGCCTAAGATGCAGGCATTAATTACTGTTACAATTGCAGAGAAGGAAAGTGCGACTCAGAAAGTAACCCACTAGGGGCCAGCATTGTGGTGCGGCATGTTAAGCTCCACATACAACACCAACATCCCATACCACAGTGCCTGTTCAAGTGTCAGCTGCTCTGCTTCTTACCCAGCTCCCTGCTAACGTGCCTGAGAAAGCAATGGAAGAAAAGCATCTCTCTCTCTCTCTCTCTTTCTCTCTCTCCTCCCTCTCCCTCTCTGCCTTTCAAATAAATAAATAAAATATTTTCATAGAAAAAAGAGAAAACAACCTACTTATTTCATCTCATAAGAAAGCAGCAGGAGCAAGTGTTGTGGTGTAGCAGGTTACATCTGCTGTCTGGGATGTCTGTATCCCGTAGGGGAGTGCCAGTTAAAGTTCTGGCCACTCCACACTTCCAATTCAGCTTCTTGTTAATGTGCTTGGGAGAAGAGGATGATGGGTAAAGTATCCGAGCTCTGGTTACCCACATGGGAGACACAGATGGAATTCCTGATTTCTGGCTGTGGCCCAGGTTAGCTCTGACTATTGTGGCCATCTGAGTAGTGAACCTGCAGATGGAAGATCTCTCACTCTCTCCCTCTCTCTCTCTCTCGAGTAAATAAATAAATAATAAATCTTTCAAAAACTAAGCAAGTTCATTCAAGTCTTTGAGGAAAAAATGAGAAAAATGGCTGAAATAAATTCTGACTCTTGCCTATGAAAGAACTTGCTGTGCTGTTTCAAACATGCCACCTTATTTTGGAGGAAAAAAACAAGCAAAGATATGCACACATATACACAAGAAAACAAGCCCCTTTGTTTCTCCATTCCCACTAACATAAGGTCATGGGCAGTGGATAATACAAAATCTCTCATCACTGTCCACTGGATGCAGTCGGTGTGTTGCAAATTGTAGAGAACTGTGCTTCTCTGACTGTTCCCCATGTTCTCCCAGACTCACTCTATTCCAGACATATCAATCAGTTGTTAATCACTTTCCCATGTGCTAGACACCTTTTCTTCTTAATCTCATTTCATTCTCTAACACTTTGATATTCTAATTGCTCTCAGAGTCACAGTATAGTGTTTGCTACATCAAGGATTCTTGGCTTTTCTGGGGGACAATCCAAGCAAATATGATGGTGGCAAAGGAGGAGCACTATGTCTACACCATGACTTTGTAAAATAAAACTGGAGGAATCCGTGGTTATTTGATATCCTGTAACTCTCGAGCAACAATGTCCCAAGGCCCTTTTAGCCTTCACTACAAATAAGCTGTGACTACTACAGCATGTGTTAAATTTATAATCGTGGTTTACAAATATCTTCAGCCTGTAGCAAATTACTGCAACCATTTCCTGTTTCTATCCCAAGGCAATTTGTGATGAGTGCTTAAACACATACACGTATATACCTATGTATTATTTGTTATAACACACACACACACACACACACACACTCTCTCTCTCTCTCTTTATCCCCATAGCAATCTGTAATCTGTAATGACATGCTATACTTGACTCTGAAGGGTGAAAATTATACAAGGCCCTCCAAATGACTTGATAAATGTAGTACATGCAGTCCAAATGAATGGGTATTATTGTGTCATAAATGGCCCATTAGATATATTTCAGTAAGCAGAGAGCTTTAAAAGACATAAATTGGAGAAATGAATTGGACTCCCCTCATTGTAGTAACTCCATGGCATGGCCAATCCCTCATGAAGCAGCCCAAACACCACTATTCTTAGGGATGATGGCCCATGTGACAAATTAAGCAGAAGTGCACATCAGGGGAGATATGCAGACTCCCCATTTAATGGTGTCGTTTCTCTGAAGTTGCTTGAGGTGGCCGGTGAAAGGACAGGCAGGGCAACCTCCCAAATATCAAGTCTCACATTGCTTTGTTGCTTAATTACAGATCCATAAATGCCAAGTGGGCTATAGAGCAGGAGCCTCTTTTAATTGGGTGTTTTCCTGTTTTGCCATTCCCTGCTGTTCCCTCTCGTGTCTTTGAGCTGCTCTTTCACTCATCTATTTATAGGAGAGACTTGCCCAGGTCTCATTGAGCTTTGCTTCCTTTTACCGCAGCTGGTGTGAACACACAGGCCATCATGTTGCCATGCACTTATTTTCAAAGGAAACTCTGAAATTACTCCTTGATGGATCTTGTTGGCATCCAAAATAAATTCGCTTTTACTTGGGCATGGTAAACATAAAACTTCAAGGAAAACAAAAATCAGACTGCAAAAAAAAAATCAATAGATTCTTATATATTATTTTTATTAGAGACCTTGTCAGTGTAAAATAACAACTCTCTTTTTCTCTGGCACTGAACACACTATTTTATGGACAGAACAAAATTTCCTTTATTTTCAGCTTTCAGGGGCTGGAAGGCACATGGCTATGTGGAGCAGGGGAGGAATGCACTGTATTGCCCTAAGTACAGGCAGTTGGCTGACTCCCCTGCTTGAAGTTAGTTATTTCTTCTGTACTTTCAGCTCAGGGCTAAGACTGGGAAGGGATATGTTCACTTCTGATAGATTCTGCCTTCCCAGCAGTTAAGATCATCTGAAAATTACCTTGAATTACTGAATACTTATTGAGCGTTTACTACATTCTAAACACATGGCTAAGCACTTCTAATGCATTACTTTTATTGCATTTATCATTAACTTATAATTTTTCTATAGTTCTTTATGATCTACCTCCTCCAATAGGGCAATGTTTTTGTGTACTTTCTTCGTTTCTAAATTATCATCCCATTGAGCAATTACTGCGCAGAGTAGGAATGCACTAATTTTTTATTGAACAAATGAGTAGTTTAATCTATACGAAAAACAATTGCTGTGTGCTAATATCTGAATGTCTCCCCCTGAAATTCATACACTGAAATTCTAACCCTCAGAGGGAAGATATTAGGAGGTGGGGGCTCCTTGTGAATTTAGCAGGTCACAGGGGCTCCCTTGTCTTTGGGATTACTGCCCTGGAAACAGACTTCAGAAAGATAGTTAACTCCCTCCACTGTGAGGTCTCATAAAGGTGCTTTTTGGAAACCAGGAAATGGGCTCCTAGCAGATGCCAGATCTGATGATGGTTCCTTGATTTTAGGCTTCTCAGATGAACAGATTCTTGTTATTAATAAGCCACCTAGCTTGTGGTATTGTTATAGCACCCTAAACAGACTGGGACTGACTGTAAAGATAGGTTATTTACTCCCAGGATATATGGTAGTTAAATCTAGATTTGAACCATGCTATCCAACTTTATGATCCACGCCTCTTTCACCTTTCCATTACGGCTGTGATAATAATGGCTTAGGTTTACAGATATGATCATCATGCAAAATACAGACATCAGAGAAATTAATTTCTTGTATGTCTATGAGCCACAGTATTGAGTAATGGGTTCTGTTATTCAAGGAAGCAAAACATTGCACTCTAGGGTTCAGTTAAATCATATAGCCAGTTCATATATGCTTGGGAGATAGTGATGAGGGATGCTGAGAGGGAAGGAAAAAGAAACTGCAGGAAAGGCAGGGAGTTAGATAAGAAGGAGAGTCAAAAGCAAAAGGTGAGAAGAAAGAGAGAAAAAAGAAGTACTCAGGAGAAAGAGAGTATTTTGTTTTTGAAGATTCATTTGTCTCCTGAGAAATCAGAACCTCTTTTCAGTGCTATGCAGTCTCTACATGGTTGAGTGGTGTAGATTGTTGTGAGTCTATTAGCAGTGATTTGCAGCAGACCAATTTGGAGGTCACTTAGGCATGAAAACACTGAGCAAGAAATTGTATACCTAATGAAACAATATCAGTAATAGCATATTTAAATGAACAGTATCAGTAATAGCATATTCTAAATGTTTCATTAAGTCTGAATTGTTAGAATCAGAGCACTACTGCTTAATAGATTTTACCTTCTTTAACAAGTGTTTCCATATTGGTCATACTGTGTTTCTTTATTGAAGCTTAGAAACTCTCAAAAGTTATTGTATTGTACTGGGGCATCACTTCTTATTGTCTACTGATAGTTAATACAAAGCAAGTTCATAAAATGTATATTCCTGTGGCAACAGTGTACATAAGAATATTTCAGAATTTACATGTTTAAATTAAAATGTCTTTAAATTAAGATTATCAGTTACATCTAGTGTTATATTTCTAACAGAAGAGATATAATAATATACCAAACAATAATAAAGTTACTTTTATTATTATGTCTACCTTTATATTCTTGAAGGATTTTTCACGCTTTTATGGACCACATTTAAGCTGCCTTCTGGATTTTTGTCATGTTTATACAGAGATGAAGAGAAACAGTTAAGAAAAGTTTTTGATAAAGTCAATCAGTGCTACAAATCACATTGTGCCATCTAGGCAGGGCATTGAATGTGGTTTTAAAATTTGTTTTAGTTTTTTTTAAATTTTTAAGGTAAACAAATTCCATGTATTTCATATATGCAAATTTAGAAACTTAGCAATATTTCCCACCATAACCTCCCTCCCACCCATGTTCCCACCCTTCCTCCTGCTTCTTCTCTTACTCTCTGTCTTAATTTTTATAGTAATCTACTCTAAGTTACTTTATACTCATAAGATTAACCCTGTACTAAGTCAAGAGTTAAAAAAAATAGTGAAATTTAAAAAATCAACAGTAGAGATAAGGGCTGCAAAAAATTTCATCAAATCTCAAAATGTAATCTAATCCTTACCACAGATCAGGAAAACACTATGGTATTTGTCTTTTGGGGACTGGATTATTTCAATAAGTATGATAGTTTCTAGTCGCATCCATTTTGTTACAAAAGACAGGATTTCATTCCTTTTTATGGCTGAGTAGTAGTCCATACTAGATACATACCATAATTTTATTATCCAGTCATCAGTTGATAAACATCTGGGTTGATTCCATATCTTAGCTATTGTGAATTGAGCTGCACTAAACATGGGGATACAGATAGCTATTTCATACACTAATTTCATTTCCCTTAAGCAAATTCCCTGGAGTGTAATTCTGAGTCAAGTGGTATATCTATTTTCAGCTTTCTGAGGTATCTCTATACTGTCTTCCACAATGGCTATACTAGTTTACATTCCCACCAACAGTGGATTAGGATACCTTTTTCTCCACATCCTTGCCAGCATTTGTTGTTTGTTGACTTCTGTATGACAGCCATTCTAACTGGGGTGAGTTGAAATCTCACTGTGGTTTTGATTTGCATTTCCCTGAAGGCTAGTGTTCCTGAGCATTTTTTCATGTTTCTGTTGGCCATTTGAATTTTCCTGTTTTAACAAATGCCTGTTCAAGTTCTTTACCCATTTCTTAACTGGATTTTTGTTTGTTGTTGTTGAATTTCTTGAGCTCTTTATAGATTCTTGATATTAATCATTTATCAGTTGCATAATTCACAAATATTTTTGCCCTTTCTGTTGGTGGCCTCTTTGCTGAGTGCTTCCTTTGCAGTGCAGAAGCTTCTCAGCTGCATGTAATCCCATTTGTCAATTTTGACTTTGCTTGCCTGTGATTCTGGGGTCTTTTCCAAGATGACTTTGGCTATGCCAAGTTCTTGCAGAGTTACCCAAAGTATTCCTTTAGTAACTTGATGGTACTAAGTCATAGATTTAGATCCTTGATCCATTTTGAATTGATTTTTGTGCAAGGTATAAGGTATGGGTTTGGTTGCACACTTCTGCATGTAGTTATCCAATTTTCCAGCACTTGTTGAAGAGAGTATACTTTCTCCATGGATTGGTTTTAGCTCTTTTTTCAAAGATCTATAAGTTGGTTGTAGATAAATGGATTGATTTCTGTAGTTTCTATTCTGTCCATTGGTCTACGTGTCTATTTTTGTGCCAGTACTTGGCTGTTTGTAAGTGCCCTGTAGTATGTTTTCAAGTCTGGTATTGTCATGCTTTGTTTGTCTGGCTTTGTTTTTGTTTTTTTAAGATTGCTTTAGGTATTTGGGGTATGTTGCATTTCCATATGAATTTTAGCATTATTTTTCTAGATCTGAGAAGAATTTCATTGGTATTTTGATTGGGATCATGTTGAATCTGTAAATTACTTTCAGTAGTATTGACATTTTGATGATATTAATTCATGCAATCCCTGAAAATGGAGATTTTTTTCCATTTTTTTGGTGTCTCCTATTTCTTCCTTTATTTTTTTATAATTTTCATTGTAGAGATCTTTCACCTTCATAGTTAAATTTATTCCAAAGCATTTAATTTTTTTGTAGCTATTGTGAATGGGATTGAGCTTAGAAGGTCTTTCTCAGCCATGGCATTGTATATGTATACAAAGGCAATTGATTCTTTTGTGTTAATTTTATATCCTACAACTCTATCAAAGTCTTTTTTGAATTCCAATAGTTTCTGAGTGGAGTCTTTAGGTTTTCCATATAGGGGAATATATATGTTCTATATATAATAGAATCATATCATCTGCAAATAGGTATAGTTTGACTTCTTCCTTTCTAATTTATATACTTTTGATTTCTTTTTCTTGCCTAATATCCCTGGCTAAAACTTCCAACACTATATTGAGTAACAGTAGTGAAAGTGAGCATTCTTGTCTGGTTCCAGATCTTAATATAAATGCATCCAACTTTTCCTCATTCAATAAAATGCTGGCTGTGGGTTTGTCTAAAGTTGCCTTGATTGTTTTGAGGAATGTTCCTTCAGTATTCATGTTCCTTAAGGTTTTCATCATGAAAGGATGTTGTATTTTATCAAATGCTTTGTCTGCATTTATTGAGAGAATCATATGGTTCTTATTCTTCAATTTGTTATATATCACATTGATTGATTTATGAATGTTGAACCAACCCTAAATGCCATGGATAAATCCCAGTTGGTCTGCTGAATGATCTTTCTGATGCACTCTCGCATTTGATTAGCTAGTATATTGTTGAAGATTTTTGAGTCTGTGTTCATTAGGGATATTGATCTATAGTTCTCTTTATCTATTGTATCTTTTTCTGGTTTAGGAATTAAGGTGCTGCTGGCCTCATAGAAAGAGTTTGGGGGGATTCCTTCTGTTTTAAATATCGTGAAAAGAATTGTAAGTGATTCTTCTTTAAAAATCTTCTAGAATTCAGCAGTTAAACTTTCCTGTCCCAGGCTTTTCTTTTTTTCTTTTTTTGTAAGACTTATTTTTATTTATTTGAAAGTCAGAATTACAGAGAATGGTAGAGACACAGAGAGAGAAGTTTCCATCTGCTGGTTCACTCCAAAAATGTCCAAAATGACCAGAGCTGGACCAGGCTGAGGCCAGGAGCCAGGAGCTTCTTCTGGGTATCCCACATGGGTACAGGGAGCTGGATCAGAAGTGGAGCAGCCAGGACTTGAACCAGTGCCTATATGGGATACCAGCACTTCAGGCTGGGATTTTAACTTGCTGAACCACAGTGCTGGTCCCCCTTAGATTTTTTGTTGTTGGAAGGGTCTTTAGTACTGATTCAGTTTCTATCTTGGTTATTTGTCTATTGAGGGTTTCTATGTCTTCATGACTCAATTTTGGGAGATAGTATGTATCCAGGAATCCATCCATTTCTCTAGATCTAGATTTGTCAATTTGTTGGCTTATAACTGTTTGTAATAATTCCTGATGATTCTTTTTATGTCTGTAGTATCAGTTGTTGCATTTCCCTTTTCATCTCTGAGTTTCTTTATTCTTTTAAAAAAGATTTGTTTATTTGAGGCAGGCGCTGTGATATAGCAGGTAAAGCCACAGCCTGCAGTGCCAACATCCGATATGGGCACTGGTTCAAGTCTCAGCTGCTCCATGTCTGATCCAGCTCTGTGCTATGGCCTGGGAAAGCAGTAAGAGATGGCCCAAGTCTTTGTGCCCTTGCACCTGCATGCAAAACCTGGCTCCTGGCTTCAGACTGGCCATTGTAGCCAATTGGGGAAGGAATCAACGGGTGGAAGACCTCTCTCTCTCTCTCTCTGCACCTCTCCTTCTCTTGGTGTTTAACTCTGACTTTCAAATAAATAAATAAATCTTTGAGAGAGAGAGAGAGAGAGAGAGAGATAGAAGGAGGGGGAGAGAGAGAGAGAAAGAGAGAGTGAGAGAGAGAGAGAAAGGGAGGTCTTTTACCTGCTGGTTCACTCCCCAGATGGCTGCAATGACTGGAGCTGCGCTGATGCAAAGACAGGAGTCACAAGCTTCTACAAGCTCTCCAACACAGGTGAAAAAGGCCTAAAGACTTGGACCATCTTCTACTGCTTGTCAAGGCCATAGCAGAGAGCTGGGTTGGAAGTGGAGCAGCTGGGATTCGAACCAGTGCCCACATGGGTTGCTGTCATTGCAGGCAGTGGCTTTACCCACTGTGCCACAGTGTCAGACCCTCTGAGTTTATTGATTTGGTCTTTTTCCTCTTTTTTGATTAATTGGGCCAATGTTGTATCAATTTAATTTATTTTTTCAAATAACCAGCTCTTCATTTTACTGATCTTTTGTAATGGGGTCAATTCAATTTTGCTTATTTCTTCTCATTTCAATTATTTCTTTCCCCCCATTAATTTTGGGTTTGGTTTGTTGTTGTTTTTCTAGGTCCTTGAGATGCATTGATAGCTCATGTATATGATGCTTCTGCAATTTCTTGATGAGGGCACCAATTACAATAAAGTTCCCTCTTAACACTGATTTTGCTGTATCTCATAATTTTGATATGTTGGATGGTAATCTTCACTCATTTCCAGGAATTTTTTTACTTCCCTTTTGATTTCTTCCATGACCCACTGGTCATTCAGGAGCATGTTGTTCAGTCTCCATGTTTTCTATATTTTCTAGAGATTCTTGAGTTGTTAACTTCCACCTTAATTTCATTGTGGTCAGAAAAGATGTATGGTATGAGTTTAATTTTTTTGAACTTGCTGAGATTTGCTTTATGGCCTAGCATATGGTCTATCCTATAGAAATTTGATCCACTGATGGAAGGAAAGCATATTCTGCAACTGTGGAATGAAAGGTTCTGTGCATATTAGTTAGGTCCATTTGGTTCATAGTGTATATTAGCTCTGTTGATTTTCTGTTTAGCTGATCTATCCATTGATGAAAATGGGATGTTGAAATCCCCCATTATTATTGTGTTGGAGTCTATGTGTCCCTTTAGATCCATTAACATATTTTTAAATAACCAGGTGACTTGGCTTTGGGTGTATATACATCTATTATAGTCACATTTTCTTGTTGAATTGATCAATTCAGCATTATATAATGCCCTTCTTTGTCTCTTTTAAGAGTTTTTGTGTTAAAATCTCTTTTGTCTGCTTCTTTTTTTCTTTCTGTTAGCATGGAATATCTTTTTCCATTCTTTCACTTTCAGTCTTTGGGTATCTTTGTTGGTGAGGTGTGTTTCTTATAGGTAGCAAATAGATGAGTCATGTTTGTTAATCCATTCAGCCAGTCTCTATCTTTTAATTGGAGAACTTAGGGACCAGCACTGTGGAGCAGCAGCACAGCAGGTTAAAGCCCTGGCCTGAAGCGCCAGCATCCCATAAGGGTGCTGGTTCTGGTCCCAGCTGTTCCTCTTCTGATCCAGCTCTGCTATGGCCTGGGAAAGCAGTAGAAGATGGCCCAAGTCCTTGGGCTCCTGCACCCACGTGGAAGACCTGGAAGAAGCTCCTGGCTCCTGGCTTCATATTGGTGCAACTTGGGCCATTGTGGCCATCTGGGGAGTAAACCAGTGGATGGGAGACCTCTCTCTCTGCCTCTACCTCTCTCTGTAACTCTTTCAACTAAATAAAAGTAAATCTTTAATAATTAAAAATGAATCTTAATGAAGAATGGGATGGGAGAATGAGTAGGAGATGGGATGGTTTGCAGGTGGGAGGGTGGTTATGAGGGGGAAAACTGCTATAATCCAAAAGTTGTACTTTTGAAATTTATATTAAATAAAAGTTTTCTAAAATAAATAAATAAATAAATCTTTTAAAAATTAACTGGAGAATTTAGGCCATTTATATTCAAGGTTACTATTAATAAGTAATGACTCTGCCCTGAAATTTTTTCCATAAATATTCTTATTGTTTGCTTTGGATTTCCTTTGTACTTTTACTGGGAGATTTTCTACTTTCACATTCTTTCATAATCAGCACTATTCTGTGTTTCTGTGTGTAACATGTCCTTAAGCATCATTTGTAAGGCTAGATGAGTGGTGACAAATTCTTTCAACTTCTGTTCGTTATGGAAAGTTTTTATTTCACCTAGTTCGTACAGTATTCTGGGTTTACAGGTTTTTTTTTTTTCATTTAATATTTGGCTTGGACTATGTCTCTCCATTCTTTCCTAGCCTTTAGTTTTTCTGATTAAAAGTCAGCTGTGAATCAAATTGGAGATATGCTGAAAGTAATCTAGTGTTTCTCTAATGCACAGTTTAGAATCTTTTCTTTATGTTTTACTATTGAGTGTTTGACTACAATGTGTTGTGGTGAAGATCTTTTCTGGTCATGTCTATTAGGAGTTCTAAGTGCCTCGTGTACTTTGACTTCTCTTTCTCCAAATTTGGGAAATTTTCTGTAATTATTTCACTTAATAGGCCTTCTAATCCTTTCTCTCTTTCCACACCTTCAGAAAGTTCCAAGACCCACATGTTAAGTTGTTTGATAGTATGCCTTAAATCTCGAACTTTGTTTTTAATTTGTCTTATTTCTTCTTTTTTCAGTCTGAGATATTGCCAAAGATTTGTCTTCTAGCTCAGATATTCCTTCTTCTGCCTAAGCACTTCTATTGTTAAGGCTTTCTGTTGTATTTTTGTATTTGACATATTGAATTCTTCATTTCTAATCATTCGTTTCATTTTGATTTCTCTAAAAAACTTATATCTCATGGGAAAATTATTTCCCCAATCCATATATGGATTTCTTTAAGTCATGAATTGCTTCTCATTTCTTCTGAGTAATCCTGTATCATTCTTTTGAATTCCTTTTCAGGCATTTCATCAACCTTTCTTCAAATTCTAATATTGAAGTGTTGTGCTCCTTTGGGAGAGTCATGTTGTCTTTCTTATTCTTGTTTATTGAATCTCTGTCTTTATTTTGAGGCATTTTTTGGAAATAGTTGTTAGGATTTTTTTTTCCTCTGATTGTTTTAATCTTTGAACTATGCCTCTGTGGCTTGGTGGAGTATCTGCTCTTCCAGTGAATACCCAGAGGTATGTGCTGGGTATGGCCTGGGAGCTCTGGTCAGTGCTCCAGGGTGGGGCAAGTCTCCAAGGTGACACCCAGGTAGAGTCTGGTAGATCTCTATTGTCAACAGGGGGCAGTGTATGATCACCTCTCTTGCAATAATCACACCCTCACCTATCTTCCAAGGTGTTCACTGACCAAGGTTAGCCCACAGTGGGTATAACTCTCACCTGTGCTGCCCCATGAACCACACAAATGATCTGTGCTGTCCTTGATGTGAGCATGGATCCCTCTGCAGTGACTCATCCAGGCAATCAGGGAAATCTGAGTCTCTGGCATGGACACAGTGGTTGCCAAGAGACCCAGATGCACCCTGTGCCCTGTCATGAAGTTACAGAGTCCCCACAGTCACAGCCTACAAGGCTCCCATCATCTCAGGGTGCAGAGGATCTACTCCACCCCACTAGCCTGTCCCCTCCACAGAGACAGCAGAGATGTTCCCAGAGCCAGCTGCTAATGATGCCCCATGTTGTCAGTTTGAGCCCTGGAGCCTGTGATATGTTGAGAGAATGGGCACACTTCACATCCCTGCGTGGATGCCCAGCCCCTAAGTAAAATCCCCTGATTGGGTAAAATCCCCTCATCACGTGAGTGCATGAGAACTTGCCATAGCCGCTTAGTGGTGTCAAAATGGTGCCTTCTCCCTGCCAGCTGAAGGTGCCCTTGTGAGGGGGTGGGGATGCTTTTTTTTTTTTTTTTTTTGCTGGATTAGGCAGATACCTTTCCCCCTAGTTAGGGCTCCAGGCCGGACTCAAAGAGAGTGTGGTCTGCAAAGTTCTCCCTCTGGCAGTGTCACCAGTGGCACAGACTGCTACAGCCTGCCTCATCTTGTTCTCCAAAGCTGATGGATCCTCCATCTCCTGGCTCTGTGGGTTGTGTGTGGTGCCTGTGCTCATTGCTGCACCTGTGCGTCTTCCACACTGTTCCACAGGGTTCCTTTTCCTTATGTCACTTTCCACTGCAAATTTCTCTTCAGTTCTCCCATGGGAACGCACTTCCTCTGCTTTTTTGCTGCTATTTTCCCCTCATCTAAAGTAGTACATTTTTTCCCTGTACAGCCATCTTGGAATCCTAGATTATGCTTTAGAACTTGCTAACTCTTAAGGATCCAGTGATTTTATTATTATTTATTTTATTTTAAATGCAGAGAGAGGAGGAGAGAGGTGAGGGGAAAGAGAGGAGGAGATGGAGAGGGGAGAGGAGAAGAGAGAGAGAGAGAGAGAGAGATCAGAGAGATCATGTGTTCTCTGGTTCACTTTGCAAACTGTGTCAGCAGTCATGGCTATGCCATGCTGAAGCCAGGAGCTTAGAATTCCACCCACATCTTCCACATGGGTGTCAGGGGCCCAAATACCTGGGCCATCATCTGCTGCTTCTCAGGCACATTAGCAGGCAACTGAATAGAAAGCAGAGCAGCCAAGATTCAAACTGGCACTTCTATATGGGATGCAAGCTGTACCACAATGCTGGCCCACTGATTTAATTTACAGAGAAGTAGTAGACAGGTTTTAGAAGGTGCTCTTCTGAAAGTTGTCTAGCTTAACATAGATGCAGCTGACTAGATTCATGATAATTTAGGATCATTTCATGAACACAATGTAGAAAGTATTTTCATTGGTGAGGAAATTATTACTGATGGACAAAGAATTCTGTGAATCTAGTTACATAATTTAGCACTCCTTTGGAAAGGACCTGGAGTCTGCTTTTAACTAAGCCAAGAATAGGGAGAGGTAATGTTCCTCCAGCATACATCTTTTTTGTTACCCATGTTTGGATTTTTTTTGTACCCATGTTTGGATTTCAAAAATTTTTGCCTCAATATAAATTTGTATTTCAGATCTGTTTTCCATGAGCCTTTTTAAGAACCTTCATGTATTACATTGACATGGACATCATGAGAATGATAGAGCATGAGCCCAAAAGGCATCCAAACAGGCCAAATTCTCAACCAGTTTCCTCACTGGTAATTAGTGTCAATTTAAATGAATACATTTAAAAATAATCTTATGCTTTTATTTCATTTTTTCCTTGAACTTTAAAACATTATTTAGTATGTTTGAAGTGCAGAGAGACAGAGATGGTGGGTGGGGGAGGAGAGAGAAAGAGAGAGAGAGAGAGACAGATAGAGAGAGGCAGAGGAGAGAGATGAGAGAAACAAAGATCATCTATTTGCCAGTTCACTTTCCAAATGACAGCAAAACCTTAGGCTAGGCCAGGCTGCAGCCAACAGCCTGAAAGTCCATACAGGTATGCCCCCTAGGAGGCAGGGATCCATCTACTTGAGATGTCATCTGATGCCTCCTACTGTGCGCAATCTTGGGAAGCTGGATCAAAAGTGGAGCAGGGACTTGAACCTAGGAACTCCAACATGGGATGCAGTTGTTTCAAGTAGGAATCTACCCACCACATCAAATGCCTACTCCCAATTTAAATATAATGCAAATATTTATGAGAACATAATGTTGAAAACATAATTCTAGTTTACAATCCTAATGCCAAGGAAAATATAGCTACTTATGCTTGTGTAGGTAAACAGCATTTTATCATAAGAGTACATTAATTTGACTAGGGACAGAAGCCTCAAACGAGGCTCTTAGAATGAGTTGAAGTCAGAGACTTGGATTAGGAGAAAATTTATCTCCTCATTTGGCAAATTAGTTTTATTGCTGTTTCTTGCTGTGAGCTGCATTTGCTGTCTCTCAGTTCTTATGGTAGAATATGTATGTATGTATGGCTTTTAATTTCCAGTACTACATCTCTTTTTCTCTCTTTGTCTCTCTCTCTCTCTCTCTCTCTCTCTCTCTCTCTTTTTTTTTCAGAGAGCAGACAAAAAGGCTAGAATCTTTTAATCCCAGTGCCAAACTCACCGTGTGGCAACTTTGACCTGATTATGGTAAGTGTGTCCACTTCCCTTGGAATTAGAGTCAGACTGAACTAATGTTCTTTCTCTCTTGCAATCATCTGTTTGAAACCATGGGAAAAGAAGTAGCAGTCAACGACCTTGTCTAAATATGATCAGAGTTGGTGAACTCAAAAGGCTTCCATAGCCTTGGCGACTCATGACAAGAGCCTAGGGTGATTACTGATGCCATAAACAAGAGTGTCAATTTGTTAAGTCAACAACAGGAGTCACTGTGCACTTACTCCTCATGTAGGATCTCTGTCCTTAATGTGCTGTACATTGTGATTTAATGCTATAACCAGTACTGAAACAGTATTTTTCACTTTGTGTTTCTATGTGGGTGCAAACTGTTGAAATCTGTACTTAATATATGCTAAACTGATCTTCTGTATATAAAGAGAATTGAAAATGAATCTTGATGTGAATGAAAGGGGAGAGGGAGCTGGAGAGGGAGGGTGGTGGCTAGGAAGGAAGTTATGGAGGGGAAGCCATTGTAATCCATAAGCTGTACTTTGGAAATTTATATTCATTAAATAAACGTTAAAAAAAATAAAAATTAAAAAAATTGGACTTTTTAACTGTTGAGTTTTTTTTTTGTCCTGTATATATTTTGATTATTCGTCTACCATCAAATGTATAGTTTGCAAACATTTCCTCCCTTTCTATAGTTATCCCTTTGCTATTGTTTCCTTTGCTGCCAAGGCTTTTTTGTTCGAATAGTTTTGCTTTGGTTTCCTATGCTTTGGGGGCTTTATCCAAAAGATCCTTCCCTATTCTATATGTTCTGAAGCATTTCTTGTTTTGTGATAGTAGTTTCATGGTTTCAGGTCTCGCATTTAGGTCTTGACCCATTTTGAGTGAATTTTAAAAAAAAAAAATTATTTCAAAGGCAGAGAGAGAGAGAGATAGAGAAAGAGGAAGAGAGAGATTCCATCCATTGGTTACTTCCCTAAATGGCCACAATTGCTTGGCCAGGATGAATCCCAGAGGAAGAAGTTTCATCCGGTTCTCCCATGCAGTTGGCAGGTGCCCAAGCCCTTGGGCCATCCTCCACTGCTTTCCTAGGCACATTAGCAGAGAGCTAGATCACAAGTGGGGCAGCTGAGACACAAACCGGCACCCATATAGAATGCCCGGATTGCAGGCAGCGGCTTTCCCTACTATGCCACAGCTCCAGCCCCCGTTGAGTTGATTTTTATACATGGTGATATTTAAGAGGTTTGATTTCAAACACATAGCAGTTATTTTCAATTCCTCTTTCCAATCAGAAGGCTCATGGATACATCCCGATGCAAGAGAAGATAGTAAATGCATTAATTGATGTAACCATCATTTACCAATGACAATTTTATTCTGTTGAAGAAAATAGGCCAGTGCCGCAGCTCAATAGGCTAATCCTCTGCCAGCGGTGCCAGAACCCTGGGTTCTAGTCCTGGTTGGGGCACCGGATTCTGTCCCGGTTGCCCCTCTTCCAGTCCAGCTCTCTGCTGTGGCCCGGAGTGCAGTGGAGGATGGCCCAAGTGCTTGGACCCTGCACCCACATGGGAGACCAGGAGAAGCACCTGGCTCCTGGCTTTGGATCAGCGTGGTGCGCCAGCTACAGTGGCCATTGGAGGGTGAACGAATGGAAAAGGAAGACCTTTCTCTCTGTCTCTCTCTCTCTCTCACTCTGCCTGTCCAAAAAAAATGAAATTTGGTAAACATCTAACAATCTCTTTGATAAACATGTAACAATCTCTTACACACTTCTTTATCATTTTCTATTTTCTTCTTTAATATTTTATTGTGTAGGTGGCATGTACCAATGCCATCTCACTAGTCCCAGTGATCAATTTCTGTTCACAATTGATCATAATGATAGGACTAAGAGTCAAAGGGATCACATAAACAAGACTAGTGTCTGAAAATATTAACTGATAGAATACAAAAAAAAGGAAGAGAACGATCCAGCATGGGAAGCGGGATACACAGCACACTTATAGAATGGCAGATGTTCTAAACAGCACTCTGGCCTCAGAATCAGCCCTTAAGGCATT
Organism: Oryctolagus cuniculus; assembly: GCF_964237555.1. Taxonomy (NCBI): domain Eukaryota; kingdom Metazoa; phylum Chordata; class Mammalia; order Lagomorpha; family Leporidae; genus Oryctolagus; species Oryctolagus cuniculus. The sequence goes on from NC_091449.1 coordinate 43,105,359, forward strand.
TGGATGTGGCTGAAAAGCCCATGAGAGTATTTCAGGCATGGAAAGCCAAGACACTCTGGCAAAAATAAATAAATAAATAAATAAAATCAAATAAATAAAATAAAAAAAAAAATGACCTCTCTGTGAGTGAGATCCCAATGGAAAGAACAGGTCATCAAAGAAGGAGGTACCTTTCTCTGAAGGGAGGATAGAACTTCCACTTTGACTATAACCTTGTCTAAATATGATCAGAGTCGGTGAACTCAAAAGGCTTCCATAGCCTTGGCGACTCATGACACAAGAGCCTAGGGTGATTACTGATGCCATCAACAAGAGTGTCAATTTGTTAAGTCAACAACAGGAGTCACTGTGCACTTACTCCTCATGTAGGATCTCTGTCCTTAATGTGCTGTACAATGTGAAGTAATGCTATAACTAGTACTGAAACAGTATTTTTCACTTTGTGTTTCTATGTGGGTGCAAACTGTTGAAATCTTTAGTTACTATATACTAAATTGATCTCCTGTATATAGAGAGAATTGAAAATGAATCTTGATGTGAATGAAAGGGGAGAGGGAGCTGGAGAGGGAGGGTGGTGGCTAGGAAGGAAGTTATGGGGGGGGAGCCATTGTAATCCAAAAGCTGTACTTTGGAAATTTATATTCATTAAATAAAAGTTAAAAAATGTTGCATTGTGTTTTCCCATGTCAATAACAATTTTGTTTCAAAAGATTAATCCTATCAGCTTTCCACCTTTGCCCTCTACCTTGTTTTTTTCCCCCAAAGCTCTACTTTTCTTGTGTATTATAATTGTTAAAGAGTTTGTTATATTTTATTGTTAATATATTGAGAAAAAATACTTATATGAATCCAATATTACTTCAGAATTAAGGCTAGTAAATGTAGAATTATTGTGTTAATGCTAATTTTAGAAGATTTTTGATGTACAAGAATACTTCAAAAAGTCTGTGGAAAGTGGGATTAAAAGATAAGTTTATTTTGGTGCAAAAGTTTTTTCATAACGTGCGTTTTCCTTGAATTGAAGATCTCTCATATGTATTGATTTCAAAATTTTTTGCAAAAAAAGAAACTTATTTTTTAATTTCATTTTCCTTGAACTATTTGCAGTACCCTTTGCATTGATTTTTAGAAACCTCATGCTCATTTCATCTGGAAAGCATATATCAAATATGCTTACTTGTTCCAGCACTTGGTGTTGCCAGTGTAACAAAATGGCAGTTTGATATATAGAAAATAATTATCCATCATTAATTATGTAGGTGTCTGTAATATCACTGTGAGGTGAATTGAGACAGTTTCCCTTCTGCTCTTCATGTATGTCTGTTTTCCCTTCTGGGTGTTGTTTAAGATTGGATAAACACCTTGCGAAACAAGACAAAAATTCTCTGGAGGGAAATAACTTGAGTGCATGTATCTGTCTGTATGTTTGATTTTCATTTTTTTTTTGAATTTAAAATTTATGTTAAAAGAAATGCAGTCAGTTTGGCCTTTGGCCAAATAAGACTTGTGCTTCAAAGTTTTACCCTTAGGTACAAGGACAATTTTGTGTCAGAGAACTATTCATATGACCAAGGACAAAATTGTCTTCTTTTTTTTTTTATAAAAGTATCAATTTTTATGCTCTAAAACCCTTAAGGTAAAAATTAGCCACACCTCGTGCTGATCAAATTTTATCCTGGTATAATTTATCTTCTAGGGGCCATGAATATGTTTTTGAGATTTCTCCTGCATTCATATCACAGCTCTCCTTTTATAGGAAATAGAGATTTTTCTCCTCTGCTACCTGCTTACTTTACCTCCCTATAGCAGTCTAAGGAAGGTACCTGCATATGTCATTTTCCATCCATATTTCAACCAGCAATGAGAATTAGAGGACTGAAAAGAGCTTTCTATTTTTTTTCATCAAACACATCAGGGTTTGTTCCTCACAATTGGATCTTTTTGCACTTGAATTTCCCTTCTTCAAAAACCATTACTCTCTGCTCATCCTCCTGATTAAGCTTAGCTGTCACATCCTTTGTGAAGAGAAAAGGTTAAAATTTACTTTGTCTCTCCACTTTTTACATAGTGCACTTATTTTCTTTGGAAGTTTTGTCACTGACAGTTGCTATTTATTAGTTATCTTAATAGTTTGAACTTTGCCGTAACATGAATTTTTGTTTTGCTTCCTACTGTATGATACATAATTTCTAGAATGGACTCTTATAAGTAGATGCTGAGTGAACAGAAGGGATTTGTTAAGTAAACTAATAGATAATTAAAATATAGGAGGATTACTATGGGATATAGCTTATTAAAATATATTTTACCATTTGTGTACTAGCTTTACAAATGACAAACCTCATTTACGTATCTGGCTGTTATGGAACTAGAGAATCAATAGGAATACTAATGGGAAGATTGCAAGCAGATTTCATGGAATTTTTGCGTGAGATTCAGTGTATGTATCTTGTAATATTCTCTCTGCTCCCTTTGCATGCATGCTACTCTATGCTCTGGAAGGGTCAAAGTCTGGGAGCCTGGAAGTTTGGGGATCTTAGTTTCTTGAGGGACAAACTTGGCTTGATGAGTTACAGGATCTAGGTGAGATCTGACAGATTCTTCTTTCTTACTTCTCCCAAGAGACTGTTCTGAAATACAGTGATTCCACACATCCATGTGTCTGAGGTTGTTCTGATGTGGTCATTTTAGCAGCGAACCATTTTCTATTTGTCTTTTCTTCTTTCCAGACTAACTGACTTTCTCTCATACTCTTGATGCCCTGGGATTATATTCTAGGGTTTTTGTTCTACGTGAAACCTTACTTGAGGGTCTCTTTTTTTAGAAAATCTATGCTAACTACCTGTTCCCTGGCTCTTCAATACATAGTGAATAATGTTTCTTCCCTTCAACTCATGTTGAAAGAATTAAAATTGCAGGCCTAAACCTCCTTTCAAAGCTGAAACCCCGTGGGGCGGGTTTGTATAGTTTCGGTACCTTATCTTTCACCTGTGTGAGGATGAGGGGCCAAAGCTGTGTAACCCTTGCCTCACCTGTCGTTCCCATTACTGAGATCCTTTGAATTCCCCGCACGTGTTTTGAGTTTCCTGCTATCTGAGTTAATTTGCTAATAATTTCCCCGCGATGTGAGGTGATTCACTAAATGGTACCATGTGGAATGTCTCTGAAAACCCTATAAAAACCCTGACCTTTGACTTCTCGGCGCGGCTCTGTTCCTTCGTGTTCAGAGAGCCTCAGCATGCTGGTTCAATAAACCCCTTGCTAATTGCATGAGAGGTCTCTTGGAGTCGTTCATGGGGCAGAGGACGTTTCTTGACCCTAACAATGTTATAGTATGCTTTTTTAAAAAATTATTATTTGAAAGGGAAAGAGAAAGGGAAAGGGAGAAGGAAAGAGAAAGGGAGTAGAGAGAGAGAGAGAGAGAGAGAGATTTCTTCTGGTGGTTCACTCCCCGGTGCTCAGATCAGGCCAAAATTCTGGTGGAAGGAACACAACCCAGGTCTCCCACATGGAGGTATCCCATGAGCCTTCACTGTTGCTTCCCAGGATTTGCATTGGCAGGAAACTAGAGTCAGGAGCCAGAGCCTGGAATATAACAATTATTTTTATTTATAATGTTTGATTTTAAGCCTATTACAATAAAAGGATTAAAAGCTTTATATTATGATTCAACATAAATGTAAACCTAGAGGATTTTCAAGATACTAATCTTTACCAATGAGTTCAGAAATACTTTCTTTAAGGAAACAGAATGCTTTTTCAGTAATTTATCCCTTTCTATTGTACAGAGAGGAAAAGGTCAACTGTATTACATTTTAGCATCTTTTGTGGAAATAAATGAAAACGATTTAAATGAAAACAAAAACTCTTTCTTCAAAGTGTTATGGTAGATAGGAATTAGGCTCCAGTCACTTGGTTTGGCAGAGACTCAAAGGCAGACAGGATAGGGGAACACTTTAGTGTGTAAAATAGGGAAGGCTTTGGGTATTCTTTCATTGAGAATTGCTGGCATGGGGAAGCTGGAGGAGGGCCAAGCAGAGGAGAAGCATCTGATATGAATGATTATGGAGCAAAGCTGGCTTCCTCTGATGCTCTGGTGTTGAAAGCACTGGCAGAGTGAAATGTTAGCAACATGCCTGAAGACACCCAGGTGCCAAATCAGAGAACCTGGATTCAAGTCCTGCTTCCAGCTCCTGACTCCAGCTTTCTGCTAAGAAGGAGGGGTAAGTGGTAATGGCTCTAGTAGTTGGGTTCCTGCTTTCCCTATGGGAGATCAGGATTGCTTTCCCAGCTCCCATAGATGCAGCCTTGGCCACTGAGGGCATGAGGGTAGTAAATCAGCAGGTAAGAAAGCTTTCTGTTTCACTGACTTTCAAATGAATAGTTATTTAAAAAATAGGGAAGTGGAAGCTTAAAAATTCTAAGTTCTAGGCATTCTGGGTTGATTGTGAAGAAGTTGTTAGTTGACTCTTTAGAACTCTTGTTGTAGGGACTTTGAGTTAAAGTTCTGCTGTCATTGCTTGTTTGTATACTCAGTCTCTCACTTTATACAAAGAAACTACAGAAAACCCCTTTCCATGAGGAAGGAGCTTGGGCTGATAGGACTAAGCCTCTTTCTGTGTGTCCTCTTGTGATCCTATAAAGAGAAGAGATGTTGAATAAAGCTGTTGCCTTCTTTGGATGAAGTTCCACCAGTTCTTTTTTTTTTTTTTTTCTTCCTTCATTTTTTTTCCTCTCCCTATTCCATAAAAGAGATGCATGGGATCTTTAACCCTGATAATATCTCACCAAACTATTATTGCTGCACTGCCTAAGGGTTTTTAAAGTTTGCTCCTACAGGGAGGAAACCCAGACATCTCTTTTTGTTTATTCATTGGCTTGTTTGTGGGGATGCAGTTTTATTCTCTCTCTCTCTCTTTTTATTCTCTTTTAAGAAATTGTTTCTTCCTTTCAAAATGGTAGCTAAGCTAGGGGCCAGGAACCATGATCAGTGATGGTGCTAGAATGTGTGACACGTTTTTTTCTTTATCTTTTGATCATTTGTTCCACCACTTGTATTCATGGACAATCTTTTTTCTTTCTCAGAAATGCAAAGATTTGATATTTATGTCTATTCTTTAGGGGTGGATATTGACAAAAATAAACCCTTTGGCCTCTTTTACTCTAGTTTACATAGGACTTCATAGCAAAATTTTAAATGATTTCTCCAATTGTTCTGGCCTAATTCATAGAGTTGTGCGGACAAAATGTCAGCTACTAATGAAGTTCACTCTGCCTTGCTTCATCCTTGTGTATCTGTATATCTCCTTAGAAGAACAGAGGGAGGGAGAGATGGAGAGAGAGAACAAGAACACCGGCCAAATGCCATCTCAATTTCATTTCATTTCATTTTATTATTTCCCAAAGAGCAAACTAGATAGCATTTTAACTCCCAGTAAGGAAACTAATTTATGCACATTCAAAACAGAATGCAAATGACCCAGAGCTAACAAGTGAGAAAAAGTTTTTTAAAGGCAATTTTGAAATCCAGTTTTGCAAGTCCTTATCACTTCCTTTTCATTTTTATTATATTTTGAAGGTTTTCAGTCACTAATTAAAAAAAAATTTCCATCCTATTCTTTCTGTTCTTTCTAGGAGACCAATTCTGAGTATATATTGGGCTGTTTTAATATATCCCATAGGTCACAGGAACTCTGTTAATTCTTGACCATCTTTGGCTTTCTTCTCCTTTCATTTTGGTTTGATTGCTTTGATATGTTGTCAAGATCATGCATTTAGGCCGGCACCACGGCTCACTAGGCTAATCCTCCACCTGCAGCGCAGGCACACCGGATTCTGCCCCGGTTGCTCCTCTTCCAGTTCAGCTCTCTGCTGTGGCCCGGGAGTTCAGTGGAGGATGGCCCAGGTCCTTGGGCCCTGCACCCGCATGGGAGACCAGAAGAAGCACCTGGCTCCTGGCTTCGGATTGGCGCAGTGTGCCAGCCGCAGCAGCCATTGGGGAGTGAACCAAAGGAAAAAAGGAAGACCTTTTTCTCTGTCTCTCTCTCTCACTATCCATTCTGCCTGTCCAAAAAAAAAAAAAAATCATGCATTTTTCCATCTAGTGCTATCTATTTTCAGATATTATTTTCATCTATAGAAATTGCATTTTAAAATAGCATCAGTTTATTCTTTACCATGTTCATGTTTTTAAGATTGTTTATATTTTTATTTTTAAAGATTTATTTATTTATTTATTTGAAGGCGAGATCTCCTCTGGCTCACTCCAGAAATTGTCTCAATGGCCAGGGCTGGGCCAAGGGCTCTCTCTGGGTCTCCCATGTTGGTGGCTGGGGCCAAATACTTGGGCCGTCCTCTGTACCTTTCCCAAATACATTATCAGGGAGCTGTATTGGAAGTAGAGCAGGCAGGACTGAGCCCAGTGCTCCAAAAAGGGATGCCCCTGGCATTGTAGGCTGCAGCTTCGCTTACTGCACCACAGTACTGACCCCTGTCTTCATATTTTTAATTAAATACCTGTTCATTGTTACAACAGCTACTTTAACATACTTGTCTATCATCATTTATGTGCCATTTTATGTTGAATGAATTGTTATACATTTTATTGCTTCTTGACCTATATGATGCATTTTGACTGGAGTTTGGACCTTACGAATCTCATATTACTGTTGGAGCTGTACTTTTTGTCATTTATTTTGGATAACTTTATGACTTTGGGCCTCTTTAAAAAGTTTTGTAATGGGGCTAGTGTTGCGGCGTAATGGGTTCAGCTGCCACCTGTGACGTCCCATATGGATGCCACTTTGAGACCCTTCTGCTAAACTTTTTTTTTTTAAGATTTATTCATTTATTTTAAAGTCAGAGTTACATAGAGAGAGAAGTAGACACAGAAAGAGAGGTCTTCCGTCCGCTGGCGTACTCCCCAGTTGGCCGCAATGGCCGGAGCTGTGCTGATCCGAAGGCTGGAGCTTCTGCCAGGTCTCCCACGTGGGTGCAGGAGCCCAAGTACTTGGGCCATCTTCTACTGCTTTCCCAGGCCATAGCAGAGAGTTGGAAGTGGAGCAGCTGGGTCTTGAATCGGTGCCCATATGGGATGCTGGCACTGCAGGCGGTGGCTTAAACCGCTGGGGCCACAGCGCCAGCCCTTTGCTACACTTTTAATCCAGCTTCATGCTAATATGCCTGGGAAAGTAGTGAAAGATGGCCCAAGTCCTTAGGCCTCTGCATCCACATGGGAGACCTGCATGCAGCTCCTGACTCCTGGCTTAGATCTGGCCCAGCTCTGGCAAATATAGCCATCTGGGAAGTGAACCAGTGGATGGAATATTCTCTCTCTCTCTCTCATCCTCTCTCTCTTTCTCTCTCTCCCCTTTCTGTCACTCTGCCTTATAAATAAATAGATAGATAACTTTTTAAAATGTTTAAAAATAAGAACAACAATAACTATATGTACACACATGCATATATAATCCTTATTTTGTGTACCGAAGCTACATAGTCTGGTCTTAGTTACTTCTCCAATTGCATATTCTCTTTTTTTTTATTTCAAGTTTTATTTCGTTTGAAAGGCTGAGCTAGAGAGACAGAGAATGAAATCTTCCATTTTCTATTTCAATCCCCAAATGGTCACAATGACCAGGGCTTGTACAGTCTGAAACCAGGAGCCTGAAACTTCACCCTGGTTTCCACGTGCGTGGTGGGGACCCAGGTACTTGGGCCATCATCTATTGCTTTTCAAGGTGCACTGTCAGGGAGCTGTATGAGAAATGGAGCAACCAGTTCTCAAGCAGAACTCATAAAGGATGCTAGCATCACAGGAGGTGGCTTAACTCACAGCACCACAATGCCAGCCCCCGACATCCTCTTCTCACTCCATCAGATGTGCCCACAACACTGATCTTCATTGCTCCCTGAAGACTGGGGACCATCTTGAGGCTCTGGGAACTTGCATTTAGTGTGTTTTCAACCTGGAATAGTTTTCTTCCAGATATTTTAAAGGTTCATTCCATAAGGTGAATTTATTTGATCATAGACTAGTTGTGACTTCATTATATAAAGTAGTCCACTGTCTTTTCACTGTCATCTCCCTTATCTTGCTAATATTTCATTGTATAACTTTTTTTTAACACTTGACAATGTATTATGATTCCATTTGTTTATATTTTTCTGTCTCTAATACTAGAACATATGCTACTGGAGGAAATAGTTTGTTGCTATATTCCTTATGTGCATGTAGTAGTCCTACAACAAATATTTCTTTAAAAAAGTAGTTTCTTGGGTACATTATACATGATACTGTTCTTCTATCAATATTCTGAATAAGTGACCTACAGTTTCAGAAGTGAATTAATGAGAAATTCTCCCAGCATATGTAATATCTTAAAATGGAAATTTGTATAAAACTTCTGTACTCATTTTTTCATGTTGAGACCATATATTTTTAATTTCTTTGTGATCTTAGATTTAACCACTGTTCTTCCTCTTTGACTATATGAAATATAGTATAGCAACTTGGCTGGTAAGAAAGTGTGCTGTTTTGTATAGCCAACATTGTTTACATGGAATAAATTCCCTTAGGCTTCTTTTACCCTTACCTGTTTAGGGGCATTTCTGAAAATTCTACATTGCCCCACATGAAGAGGTATGAGAAAACCTATTAACCATCAATGAGAGAGTAATATAAAACTTAAGCTCTCTTGCCTCAGTTTAAGACAAACTCTGAGATGTCATTGAACTATCTCCATGAAGGACAGGCTAATGCTGTCCTAACATATTACCGTTTTTGGCTTTTCTTCCTCCCCTAAGTGTCCACTTCCTTACCAGCTCCTTCTGAGAGGACTCCTTGAAAAGCAGAGGTATATGAATCCTATGGGATCGTGTATTGGTTAGGATAGGTTCCAGCAATGAAGTTTTAACAAGTAGAACTCAAATCCCTGTGGCTCATTTCCTCCCAAGGTTACATATTTACCGTGGTTCAGTGATCTGAAGGACTTAGTCAGGGTCCAGTAAGAAACAGATGACATATTTGTACTAGTGTGATTCAAGGAATGTTTCCTAAAGGAGTGATTTACTAAGGTGTCAGCAGATTGTAAGGGAATCACAAGAGAGAATGAGGCCATGACAGGGAATCTGCCATCTTTCACCTGTCCTACCTAAAACAGGAGACTTCTTTGATTGCAGACCTGTGGGAAAAGACTGAGAAATTGAGCCTAGGCTTTAGAAAGCCTCAACCTAAAAATGACATACAGTAATTTTGCTTTCTTCGTTATTGTTCACAGCTATGCATATGGAACCACCTGACAGTGAAGAGACCGTGAGTAGACATTTCCAGTTTCTTTTTTCTCATTTCATTGAAATGTAATTTATATTGGTGTTGTTAGGTTTGTAAACAGCAATGTGAATTCCTTTCCAGGAATGTGATATTTATGGTGGAAGTCATGTCTTTTTCAAATATACTTATCAACTTTTTGAACTTTTATCAGACTTAAAAGTAAGGTACTTCCTGCTGTCAAGTTATTATAATCTCTATTTTTGATCAGTGCAATTTTTAACTTTTTGAATGGTGTGATAGCTGAGCATTGCAAATAGGATTCTGGGTAAAATTAATAATTAAACATTTTAAATGAAAGGATTTCATAAAGTAACTTTCTTTTTTTATATGATCAAAGTGACGACTTGTTGGCAGATGACTATTACATGCCCTTCAATCTGGTGAAATGAATATTTAAAGGAAAAGAGCATATCACGTCATTCCATGTCAAATTATACACATTTGCTATTTGGTTCATTAACATATGGTTGTGGAAAATATGAGTTATAAATTTGTTCCTCTCTTTTTTAGAGCAGTAAAGGTAATAACAAGTTCATCAGTCAGAATAGATTCAATTATGCTGCTATAACAACCAACCCTACAAATCTCAGCCAATGAAATTGACAAGATTTATTTTTAGTTCATAATATGTGAACTGCAAAGGGTAGTTTATAGGCTTAGCTCTACATCACTCTCAGTTAGGGACTCACTATGAAATTGATTGGGTGTCTGGCTATCCTCTCATGATCCTTAAGACAGAAACGTTAAAAATAAGAAATGACACAAGAACTTCTAATGTTTCCACCTATAAGTCATACATATTATTTCCATTATAAATTCATTAAACCTCAAATGCCCTGTATTCAATATTGCAATACTATATACAGAATAGCTTCACCATCTTAAACACTAATGTTTGCTTCTTCTATTATTCCCCTGTCGCTCCCCCTCTTCGTGGAGGAGCAACACAGGACCCTGCGCTGTTCTTTCGTCTGCTCGGCCCTCCCCGGGTTTGCTGCTGGTTCTTCCCGGGTTGGCTACTATCCCTTCCACCTCCGTGGAAGGGCAGTTCCCCCTGGCCGCATTCCCCACTTCCGCAGGGGAGCGGCACACCGCCGGCCGGCTCTTTCGGGGGCTGCACGGGTTCCCTTAGATGTTCCCCATAGATGTTCCCGATGCATGCCGTCTCTCTCCTCCTTTATAGTCCTCCTCCGCCAATCCCAACTCGGCTGCCCACACGCCGAGTACGCTGCTCTCCAATCAGGAGCAAGTCCTACAGTTTATTAGTTGAACTGGAGGCAGCTGTGCGGAAGCTGTTTACTTCTCTCCCAGCGCCATATTGTGGGAGAGCAGATGCATAGAATAAGTCTTAATTCGAGTAACTTAGTCTAGTCCGGATTGCTCCCCACAGATCCCCCTTTCTTTTTATTTTTTAGCGTTGATACGTGCCTGTCTTCGGTGTCCCGCGGCACACACTCTGCTCTACTTGCTAGAGTTGCCACAGGCTCTTACAAGTCCTATCAATCAGGCAAACCGAATCCGGGTCCTCTCTTCGCCATTGTGAGGAGGTTTTTAGGCGCTGATGCGTGCCTGTGTTCGGTGCCCTGCAGCGCATGCTCTGCTCTGCCTGCAGGGGACTTACAAGCTCTATCAGGCAAACCGAATCCAAGCCTTCTCATTGCCTTATTGTGGGGGAGACTTATCAGTGTTGGTTCGTGCCTATCTTCGGTGACCTGCAGCTCATACTCTGGTCGAGCTGCTTGCTTGGCGCTTACCGCCTTAAATCAGGCAGACCGAATCCAAGCTTAATATTGTTGTATTGTGGGGAAGCCTTACTGATGTTAATTCGTGCCTGTCTTCGGTGACCTGCGGCGCATAAGCTGCTAGCTGCCCGCAGGTGCTCATCGCCTCACTTGATTAGGCAGACCGAATCCAAGCTCTCACATTGCAGTGTTGTAGGGAGGCCTTTTTATTTCTCTATTTCTCTATCTCCGGGCATTCCTATTTCTCCCATTTTACTTCTATCTTCCAGCATTCCTATTTTTCTCACTTTACTTCTAAACTTCTGTTTCTCTTATCCCTGCGGCTTTCCGGCACCTCGCCCCGCCGGCGGGTTCCCGGCTCTGCGCCGCTTCAGCCCGCGTGCCTCTCTCATCTGCGCAGCTTCCCGGCTTTGCGCGGCTCGGCTTCGCGCGCTCCGCGGTCTCCACGCTTAACCCTTTCGCGTCTGAACCACAGCCTCGCGCCAGCGTTCCCTATCTATTCACGCCCTGTGCTCTCTCTGCACGCGGCGGCTTCCGCGAGTAACACAGCGTAGCTCACGTGTCCGCCACTAGCATTCAATCTAAGTTCCCCGGGCTAGCCTGGCGAATTCAACCCAGCGTACGTCTCCGCCCCACGATCTGGCTTCCCGTCCTTTGCTCCCCGGGCTAATCAGACGGATCCCAATCTGGCTTACGTCTCAGCTTCTGGTTTCAACTTTTCGCCCCCTATTCCCGGGTTAACTTGAGAATCCCAAAGTGGCTTTCGTGTCCGCCTCGGCCTGCCCCCCACGGCTTCAATTTCCCTAACATTTTTCTCTACCCGGTATGTTTCCCCAAGCTTTCCTCCAACAATACTCCTCCCTCATTTCTCCTGGCCTCTCCCCACAGTCCGCGTCCGAGTCTGTTTGTTCTAGCTTTCACTTTCGCTTTCGACCTTAGAGATTTCTCCCAGCTTCCCCCTGTAGTCCATATCCGAATCTATGCCTAGGCTTTCAATAGCTTCTTCCGGCACCCTTTTCGTCCGGCTTTTCCCTAGGCTGTTTGCTAGTCTCTCTCTCCGGTATTTTCCCAGTTCTTCCCGTTTCTTCCCTCTTAAGTTTGCTATCCGTCCTAGGTTTCCTATCCGAGTCAGGTTTCCTATCCGAGTCACGGCACCATTATGTCACTCCCCCTCTTCGTGGAGGAACGACACAGGACCCTGCGCTGTTCTTTCGTCTGCTCGGCCCTCCCCGGGTTTGCTGCTGGTTCTTCCCGGGTTGGCTACTATCCCTTCCACCTCCGTGGAAGGGCAGTTCCCCCTGGCCGCATTCCCCACTTCCGCAGGGGAGCGGCACACCGCCGGCCGGCTCTTTCGGGGGCTGCACGGGTTCCCTTAGATGTTCCCCATAGATGTTCCCGATGCATGCCGTCTCTCTCCTCCTTTATAGTCCTCCTCCGCCAATCCCAACTCGGCTGCCCACACGCCGAGTACGCTGCTCTCCAATCAGGAGCAAGTCCTACAGTTTATTAGTTGAACTGGAGGCAGCTGTGCGGAAGCTGTTTACTTCTCTCCCAGCGCCATATTGTGGGAGAGCAGATGCATAGAATAAGTCTTAATTCGAGTAACTTAGTCTAGTCCGGATTGCTCCCCACAGATCCCCCTTTCTTTTTATTTTTTAGCGTTGATACGTGCCTGTCTTCGGTGTCCCGCGGCACACACTCTGCTCTACTTGCTAGAGTTGCCACAGGCTCTTACAAGTCCTATCAATCAGGCAAACCGAATCCGGGTCCTCTCTTCGCCATTGTGAGGAGGTTTTTAGGCGCTGATGCGTGCCTGTGTTCGGTGCCCTGCAGCGCATGCTCTGCTCTGCCTGCAGGGGACTTACAAGCTCTATCAGGCAAACCGAATCCAAGCCTTCTCATTGCCTTATTGTGGGGGAGACTTATCAGTGTTGGTTCGTGCCTATCTTCGGTGACCTGCAGCTCATACTCTGGTCGAGCTGCTTGCTTGGCGCTTACCGCCTTAAATCAGGCAGACCGAATCCAAGCTTAATATTGTTGTATTGTGGGGAAGCCTTACTGATGTTAATTCATGCCTGTCTTCGGTGACCTGCGGCGCATAAGCTGCTAGCTGCCCGCAGGTGCTCATCGCCTCACTTGATTAGGCAGACCGAATCCAAGCTCTCACATTGCAGTGTTGTAGGGAGGCCTTTTTATTTCTCTATTTCTCTATCTCCGGGCATTCCTATTTCTCCCATTTTACTTCTATCTTCCAGCATTCCTATTTTTCTCACTTTACTTCTAAACTTCTGTTTCTCTTATCCCTGCGGCTTTCCGGCACCTCGCCCCGCCGGCGGGTTCCCGGCTCTGCGCCGCTTCAGCCCGCGTGCCTCTCTCATCTGCGCAGCTTCCCGGCTTTGCGTGGCTCGGCTTCGCGCGCTCCGCGGTCTCCACGCTTAACCCTTTCGTGTCTGAACCACAGCCTCGCGCCAGCGTTCCCTATCTATTCACGCCCCGTGCTCTCTCTGCACGCGGCGGCTTCCGCGAGTAACACAGCGTAGCTCACGTGTCCGCCACTAGCATTCAATCTAAGTTCCCCGGGCTAGCCTGGCGAATTCAACCCAGCGTACGTCTCCGCCCCACGATCTGGCTTCCCGTCCTTTGCTCCCCGGGCTAATCAGACGGATCCCAATCTGGCTTACGTCTCAGCTTCTGGTTTCAACTTTTCGCCCCCTATTCCCGGGTTAACTTGAGAATCCCAAAGTGGCTTTCGTGTCCGCCTCGGCCTGCCCCCCACGGCTTCAATTTCCCTAACATTTTTCTCTACCCGGTATGTTTCCCCAAGCTTTCCTCCAACAATACTCCTCCCTCATTTCTCCTGGCCTCTCCCCACAGTCCGCGTCCGAGTCTGTTTGTTCTAGCTTTCACTTTCGCTTTCGACCTTAGAGATTTCTCCCAGCTTCCCCCCGTAGTCCGTATCCGAATCTATGCCTAGGCTTTCAATAGCTTCTTCCGGCACCCTTTTCGTCCGGCTTTTCCCTAGGCTGTTTGCTAGTCTCTCTCTCCGGTATTTTCCCAGTTCTTCCCGTTTCTTCCCTCTTAAGTTTGCTATCCGTCCTAGGTTTCCTATCCGAGTCAGGTTTCCTATCCGAGTCACGGCACCATTATGTCGCTCCCCCTCTTCGTGGAGGAACGACACAGGACCCTGCGCTGTTCTTTCGTCTGCTCGGCCCTCCCCGGGTTTGCTGCTGGTTCTTCCCGGGTTGGCTACTATCCCTTCCACCTCCGTGGAAGGGCAGTTCCCCCTGGCCGCATTCCCCACTTCCGCAGGGGAGCGGCACACCGCCGGCCGGCTCTTTCGGGGGCTGCACGGGTTCCCTTAGATGTTCCCCATAGATGTTCCCGATGCATGCCGTCTCTCTCCTCCTTTATAGTCCTCCTCCGCCAATCCCAACTCGGCTGCCCACACGCCGAGTACGCTGCTCTCCAATCAGGAGCAAGTCCTACAGTTTATTAGTTGAACTGGAGGCAGCTGTGCGGAAGCTGTTTACTTCTCTCCCAGCGCCATATTGTGGGAGAGCAGATACATAGAATAAGTCTTAATTCGAGTAACTTAGTCTAGTCCGGATTGCTCCCCACATTCCCCCACCCCTGAACCCAGGCCAACAATCAATCTGTTCATCATCTCTATAATTTTGCTTTTGCTAGAAAGGTTTTTAAAAATTACTAATCAAGAATCTACAAATATTTGCATATCAGTTTTATATTGACATAAACTTTGAAATTGACTGAGTAAATACATGGGGGTATGGTACCTGGATTGTATGATATGACTATACTTAGATTTAAAGTAAAACGGCAGTGTTTGTATCATTTGCCTTCCTGCTAGCAATGAATGAGAGGTCCTGTTGTTTTGCATGTTCAACAGCGTATGACATTATCATTTTTCATTTATTAGATATTTGTCACTCTAAGAGGCATGCTGTAGATTTCCTTGTTGTTTTAATTTCTATGACCCTGACAACAGATGTTGATATCTTTTCATATTGCAACTTGCCATATATACATTCACTTTAGTATGTCTCAGATTTCTTGCATATTTATTAATTAGTAGGTTTTCTTATTGTTGAGTTTTTGTATATTTTAGATATTTATCAGTGATGCATTTTGCAAGAGATTTCTGTCAGTCTGTAGCTTGTCTTTTCATTCTCATAGCAATGTCTGTTGCAGATGGAAAATTTGAATTTTAGTGAAGCTCAACTTATTATGTTTTCTTGCATTTGTTGTGCTTTTGGTGTTATATCTATAAGCTCAATACTAAACCAAAGATTATAGATTTTCTTCTAGAAATTTTACAGTTTCATTGTAACTTAGGTTTATGATTCATTCTTAGTTCATTTTTGTGTAAGAGTTAAGGACTACAAGTTCATTTTCTGCATTTGGACATTCAGTTATTCTAGAACCATTTTATTTTTTTAAATATTTATTTGAGGCTGGCGCCGCAGCTCACTTGGCTAATCCTCTGCCTGCGGCGCTGGCACCCTGGGTTCTAGTCCCAGTTGGGGCGCCGGATTCTGTCCCGGTTGCTCCTCTTCCAGTCCAGCTCTCTGCTGTGGCCCGGGAAGGCAGTGGAGGATGGCCCAAGTGCTTGGGCCCTGCACCCTCATGGGAGACCAGGAGAAGCACCTGGCTCCTGGCTTCAGGCTGGGGTAGCACCTCGGCTGTAGC
Organism: Oryctolagus cuniculus; assembly: GCF_964237555.1. NCBI lineage: Eukaryota > Metazoa > Chordata > Mammalia > Lagomorpha > Leporidae > Oryctolagus > Oryctolagus cuniculus. Next base: position 43,121,139 of record NC_091449.1, read on the forward strand.
AGTCATCTGGGGAGTGAACCAATGGAAGGAAGACCTTTCTCTCTTTATCTCTCTCTTACTGTCTAACTCTGCCTGTCAAAAAAATTTTTTTTATTTGAAAGGCAGATCAATGTCGGGGCAGATAGAGAAAGGGGGAGAGAGAGAGAGAGAGAGAGAGAGAGAGAGAGAGAGAGAGAGAGAATCTTCCATCTGCTGGTGCTTCCCAGTGCCCAGAACAGCCATATCTGAACAAAGCTCTAGCCAGGAGCTGGGAACTCCATCGCCGTCTGCTTGGGCCATCTTCTACTTTCTTCCTAAGTATATTAGTAGGGAGCTGACTTGGAAATGGAGTAATTGGGACTTGAACCAGAACTCCAACATGGGATGCCAATTTCAGAAGTGGCAGCTTAAACCATTGAGCCACAATGCTGGCCCCACCAGCACCATTTCTTGAAGTCTGTCCTTCCTTCATTGCATTTCCTTTGTGCCCTTGAGAAAAATAATTGGCCATGTTTATATGTAGTAATTTATAGACTTTCTAGTTTGTTCCAGTAATCTGTGTTTCTGTTTTTCTGCCAAAACCATTCTGTCTCAGTTACTGCAGCTTCATATTAAGTTTTAGAGACAAGTAACATAAATCTGAATTTTTATTATTCTTTAATATTGTGTTGTCTGGTCTCTATATATTTTCACTTCTCCATGTAAACTTTATGATCAGTTTGTCAATTTCCTTAAATAGCATGCTGGGATTGCACTTAATCTTTAGATCAAGTAGGAAATAACTGACATCTCAACAGTACTGAAATTTTGATTTAATGAACAGGAAATAACTTTCCATTTATATAAGTTTGATTTATTATTCATTGTTTTTATAACTGTTATATAGCCTTCCACATAAAATTCATATAGATATTCTGTTAGAATTCTATCTAAAATTTTATTTTTGGTGCTGTTTTAAGTGATATTTTCACAATATCTGAATTTTAAATTTGAAACTGTCACTGTATGGGGAAGCAAGTGTCTTTTTTATATTAACCTCATTTACTATGACCTTTCACACTGTATTATTCATTGTCAGTGTACACATGCCATCATATCTTCACTATGACACACTGTTTTGGTTCCTTGACATAGATTCTGTGGGATTTTGTGCATAGACTATCATGCCATTTGTCAACAAATACTTTATATCTTTCTTTCTTACTTATACTTTTTTCTGTTTTCTTATTGCTTTTAATATTTTTGTGGATAGACAGTTATAATGGGCAATAGGAACTGAGTTAAATAGACCTTTACTGTGAATATTTATGCTTATTTGTCTATGAGTTGGGCAATGTTCATCATTTCTTACAGCTTTAGTTGCCAGATTCCTCTAGAATCCTTGTTTTTGCTGGTTCTCTTGATTCTGGGCCTCCATAAACACTTCTCCTGGGAGAAAAATCTATTCCTCATAGCTCTTTCAGTTGTAATCCACTCTTCTTGTACCGGAACCCTGAAAGCATGGTGGTCAGGTTGTGGGATGGGAAATATTCCAATTAAGTTCCCATGTTTCACTGGGGTTGTGTCTTGGAGCTGTGACCTTCATACATGCTCAGTGGTGGGGCTTTCCCACCCTTGCTACCCAATCCCTTCCTTAGCTACAGCATTCTCAGATCTATTTCATTAAAGTCCTAACTCGGGTTTGCTATGGTCTTTTCACCTAGGGTGAGACCAAAAGCCAGAAGGCAAGGCATGGATGAAGGAATAGGAGGAATGCCCTTTTGCCAACTAAGGTCAGGCTTTGGGGGAGTGTTTCATCCCTAGACAATGCTTTTTTATTACAGACACTTTGGATTTATGTCACATGATTATTCTTCTCTCCTCTTGTGAGGTTCCTGAGGTTATTGTCCAAAGAGCTTCATGGTGAGAACCTGTTTTGGTTCCTTGACATAAAGTCCATGAGGGGCTGGCACCGTGGTTCACTTGGTTAATCCTCCGCCTGAGGTGCTGGCATCCCATATGGGCACCGGGTTCTAGTCCCAGTTGCTCCTCTTCCACTCCAGCTCTCTGCTGTGGCCCAGGAGGGCAGTAGAGGATGGTCCAAGTGCTTGGGCCCCTGCACCTGCATTGGAGACTGGGAGGAAGCACCTGGCTCCCGGCTTCAGATCGGCGCAGCGCCGGCAATGGAGGCCATTTTGAGGGCGAACCAATGGAAGGAGGACCTGACCTTTCTCTCTTTCTCTCTCTCTCACTGTCTAACTCTATCTGTCAAAAAAAAAAAAAAAAAAAAAAAAAGTCCATGACTGTGTTCACCACCACCCCAACATGATAGCCCCCAGGAGTTTCTCATTGTCAGGCTTTCTCCATTCTCAGCCTTTAGCAGTTTATACAAATTTCAAGTAAATGTTCCTAACAGTGTATGGTGTCAGTAGCTTATGCTCCATGTAAACAAAATTCAGCTATGTCCTTATGAATACACCTCTTTCTCCAGATTTTGGGATAGCACTATAACCTGCAAACTCAGGTCTGTGATAGGTCTAGAAGAAGCTAAGATTTGATGTGTGTCCTCCATTTCCTTGTTGTCGATCTATCAAGTTCTGACTTCAAAAATCTACATGTAGGCACTGAAAAATCTATATTCATTTTTAGTTATTTGAAAAAGGTATGGGAATTTAAGCAAGAACCATTTTTAGTTTAAATATTTCTAGATGCTTTTGCAGTATGTATTTCTAGGTGGTATAAATGTTTTAAATGTTTGGATTACACTTGAGGGTCTGATTCCCAAAAATCATAAACAAAATATAAAACCACATATTTTTAATAATAATATATCACTAAATCAAAAAAAGGCAAGGTTTTATATTATATATTTCCAGTTATCCCTGTATATTTTCTCTAAACCAGTATAGGGTATACATAACATAAACTACAATTTTGTATTGTGAAATTTGTCTCAATAGAATGATTTTTCATAGCAGATAAATACCTCAATTTACATGCTGTGTTCTAACATAACTCTTCTTAATTCCTTAGTGAATTTTGAAAGATAATCCATTTCTCTAGAATATAAATGTGTGTTATTACATCATAGGAAGGTTTGTAAACTCTTCTCCCATTTTTCTATTTTGTTAAAAAATATGAGGTTTCTCAAAACTGAATTTTGTTAAACTGATGGTTTATTTTGGCCCTATCATTTCAGCATTCATATTTAATACTAAGGGCCTCATAAAAGGTTGCTTAATGTTTATCACTTAATCAAAAAATAAATTTCCAGTAAAATTATATGTCAACATATTCAGTCTTACATGGGATTTTTGGGAAAAAGTATATATAAAATTTAAAATACATTATACATATATAATTTTTATTAGTGACAGACTTGATCCAATTTATATTTATATATACTTTGAAAATTGGCTCAAGACATTCATTATTGATACATTAAGTGTATCTTTAAATCTGATAAAGTTTTTCATTAATTGTTCTATGTACGTGTTTCATACTATAGAATGTACTTCTACAGAAATGGAATCCTCTTCTATTAGTGAATAATTTATGGATACATTCATTTAAACTTATTCAGAACTGTCTGTGTGATCTTATAGTTGCCCAAACTATCTCAAAAATATTGATTAGGGGCCAGTGCAGTGGTGCACTAGGTTAATCCTCCACCTGCAGCTCCGGCATCCCGCAGGGGTGCCGGGTTCTAGTCCCAGTTGCTCCTCTTCCAGTCCTGCTCTCTGCTGTGATCCTCAAGGGCAATGGAGGATGGCCTAAGTGCTTGGGCCCCTGTACCCACATGGGAGATCAGGAAGAAGCACCTGGCTCCTGGCTTCGGATCGGCGCAGCACGCCGGCTGTAGCGGCCATTAGGGGAGTGAACCAATGGAAGGAAGACCTTACTCTCTGTCTCTTTCTCTCACTGTCTGGAACTCTATCTGTCAAATAAATAAATAAAAATCTTAAAAAAAAATATTGATTAACCGTACTGTTGATGACATAAAATGCATCTTTAAGATTAAGTGCAAGTTCTGTGATTTCTTTATTCACACCACCCAATTGTTCACTATTTTGATTTGTTGTTATTTAGTTTACTTGCTTAATCAAGAAAAATCTATGCTGTCTACCCAAACCTGGAGTTCCCAGGATTTTACAGTCTGTATGCTGACATAGAAATTACTAACAATTTTTACCAAGAGAGGTTGCCTTATGAAAATTTGTTAAAGACTCATCGAACTCAGCCTGCATTTATCTCAATTGATCGATTGCACTTACACCAGCAATTTTCATATTTGTTACAATAAACACAGAAAAGAAAAATAGCTGAGTATAAATTAGTTCATATTTGCTGTAACTGCAAACATGAAAGGGAGTACATTAAAGCTAATCATGCTTCTATTACCTTGTCATAGCTGCATTTTTTACTGATACATGATGTGAAATGAAAAACAGGGAGAGCTTTGAGAGCACAGTGATGATGGAGTGGATGAGTGATCAGTTGTCTCTCCTCCTTGTTTCAGCTTCCTGTCATTTGGGCTGTGTGAATCCAGTACTGAACCATATAATTTTGAGTTTTTATAAGAAATGACAAAACTGGGGTTTTGAGACGTGCCTAAGAACTGAACATTTAATGGGTTAATATTTTTGAAAATTATGTTAATTTTATAGAGGCCAGAAGTCCTCATTCTAATGCACAAAATGCATTAGCTGCTTAAGTGATTTTATAATGATCTCAAAAATTTAAAATGAAAAGATAAAAAATGTTGACAGAATTTAATTTATTCTTAGTTCCACTACAGTTATATGGAGATGAGATGGTAAATGATGCTAGGGGTTAGGTTTAATAGGATCTTCAGAAAGTTTATGGAAATGCATATTTTGAAAAATCTATGCATGGATTTAAAAGTTTTTTGCGCCTAAATAAATTTATCTTTAATTCATTTTTTCACTAGTTGTTTCAACTAGCTGAGTCATCTTTTGGTTTTATTTTTAATTGCTTTAATCATCTTCTGACATTAGAATAAACAAATAGTAACCTACAAGACACTGTTTACGTGGCAACTTCTGCCGATTCCACATAAGCCAAATCCTACTGAATAAGATCCTGCTTTTGCAATTTTTTTTTTTTTACATTTACTGTATATCTCCAGACCATTTTCTTCCAAATAATCTGTATCTCCTAGGGAGAGAGAGGTTCCCTACATCTGAGTATCTTGTATAAATCTCCATGAAATTTAAGCTATCTCTGTGGTGACTCGTTTACAAATATTTTAATATTTTTATTAATGTAAAGAGAAGAGCTTTAATGTATTTCATACATATAATTCTAAGAAGATAACGATTCCTCCCTATTTCTTTTTCTTTCTTTCTTTCTTTCTTTCTGGTTTTTTTTTTTTTTTTTTTTTTTACAGGCAGAGTGGACAGTGAGAGAGACAGAGAGAAAGGACTTCCGTTGGTTTACTTCGCAGTGGCCGCTGCGGCCGGCATGCCGCAGCTGGAGCACCGCGTTGATCCGAAGGCAGGAGCCAGGTGTTTCTCCTGGTCTACCATGGGGTGCAGGGCCCAAGGACTTGGGCCATCCTCCACTGCACTCCCGGGCCACAGCAGAGAGCTGGCCTGGAAGAGGGGCAACCGGGACAGAATCCGGCGCCCCGACCGGGACTAGAACCCAGAGTGCAGGCTCCGCAGGTGGAAGATTAGCCTATTGAGCCGTGGTGCCGGCCACCTTCCTATTTCTACTCCTCTCAATCCTCCCTACTTCTTTCCTTTCTTTTTTTTTTTCCTATTTTTTGTGATAACATAATTTCAACTTACTTTATAAGCATAAGATGAACATACTACTAACCATAATGTAAAAAGCAGAACGATCACAGCTCCACAGGAGTATAGACAAGGGCTAATAACAATAATCAAACCATAAAATGTCAGTTTCATTTTTTTTTTTTTAAAAGATTTATTTATTTATTTGGAAGTCAGAGTTACACAGAGAGAGGAAATAGAGAGGTCTTCCATGTGCCAGTTCACTCGTCAGTTGGCTGCAATGGCCGGACGTGTGCCAATCTGAAGCCAGGAGCCAAGAGCTTCTTCCAGGTCTACCATGTGGGTGCAGGGGCCCAAGGACTTGGGCCATTTTCTACTGATTTCCCAGGCCATAGCAGAGAACTGGATCGGAAGAGGGGCAGCCAGGACTAGAACCAGCGCCCATATGGGATGCGCGCACAGCAGGCTGCGGCTTTACCTGCTATGCCAAAGTGCCAGCCCCAATCAGTTTCATTTTATACTCTTTTTTGTAGTATATACAAATAGTCCTTTAAAATTAGTTCGTTTAATCAATAGTGTTGCTAACACTGAAGCATCCTGGTGACAATGTTTTTGTAACAGGTCCCGAGAGGTTAAATTACCGGTACCAACTTAACTAGCTAAGAGTATAAAGACTCTTCAGAATGAAGCTGTCTGCAGATGCCAAACATAAATGTATACATCTACACATGGAACCCCTTGGTCCTGGGATTCCAATGGTGATATTACCTAGCTCTGAAGTGATCCTTGAGAGGATAGGTTTTTCAACTGACCTGGCCGAGCTCAGTACTTAGTATTCTTCTACAGTTTTACCCATGTGGCTTGCATCACTAGTCCAGAAGAACATACTAGTATCTGTGCTTTACTTTTCAGTGAAAGTTTGCAGATAGTCCACTCCTCCGTTTTTTCATTGGAAAGACATTTATCTATATTGTATGAGGTGTTAATTGAGGCAGTCTGGGTTTAACAGGATTCCCCGCCCTGGTTTGGAGATAGACAATAAACTAAATGAAACCTGACATACTACAGAGTAATATATAGTAAGGTGAGTACTATGGAAGAAAACCAACTAGAGACAGGAGACTGAGAATACCAATGTGGTAGCTTCAGGTAGATAGCACATTTAAAAAATAGTCAGAGAAATGCTTACAAAAATATGATTTTGAGCAAGAAGGTCAGGGATACACAATTCAGATATTCAGGGGGAGGGGACAGGTCCCTGGCAGAAGGAACAATAAATATGAGAAGAGATTTTGCCTATTATGATCAAGATACATCCCAACAGAAGGCAGAAAGTGGTATAAGATGAATTTTATATTAGATGATTAAGGATAAAACCAGCAGTTAGACCCTAGATGGACATTGCAAACACATGGACTTTCTTTCTGAATAAAATGTGATGTTCAAGGGTTCCGTATAGAGGAGGTATACAATATGATTGCATTTTTAAGAAGTATTTATTTTCATTTTATTGGAAAGATAAAGAGACCGAGGCCTTCGGATACTTTCCAGATGCCCACAACAGCTGATCTGGGTGGGCAGAAGCCAGTAAGCTGGTACCCAATCCAGGTCTTCAGAACCAAATATTTGAGTCTGCACCTACTGCCTCCAAAGTTATTCATTAGCAGTAAGTTGGAATCAGAAGCAGGACCACGACTTAAATGTAGATACACTGATATGAGATGAAGACATCCTAAGTAGCATCATACCTGGTGTGCCAAATGCCTTCCCCAGACAGTATTTTTAGGGGAATATTTTCATTCCTGTTTTGAGTATGGGGTATAAGGAAAGAGAAGGACTGCCAGATCACTTAGAAGCTGTTGCTGTAATTGAGGTTAGAGATTACGGTGGCTCTGATAATGGAGGTGTGAGTCACATGGTAAGGATCAGAATCTAGACACTTTTAAAAGGTATAGACAACAAGAGTAACTAATGAATTTGCTTATGGAATCCGATCCAGACCCTGTAAGGACATATCTTCATCCATGGGGAGAAACCATATGTACCTCATTAAATCTTCATATGTAGCTTTTCTGATTCTGGAAAATCTATTTCTCCATAATCATGAATAGAAAAAAATCAGTGTCATTTGACTCAAAATGGATACCTAAAATGTTATGTATTTGAGTGAAATTGACATTTTAAGATTTGATGATCATTTATAGCCCTTGTCTCTACTGTTGAACAGTGTTTTTTTCTTCTTACTGTTTGTTGAATTCTTTACTTAGTGTAGGGTTAATCTTGTGATTATAAAGTAAACTGAAAATAAATCTTTTAATAAATTAAGAGTGGGAATAAGATAGGGAAGAGAAAGAAGGGTGGGAACATGAGCAGAAGAGAAGGTAGGGTGGGAAGTATCATTATGTTCCTAAATCTGTATATATAAAAAACATGAAATTTGTATACCTTAAATAAAATTTAAAAAAAAAGAATCAAACCATGTCAGTATGATTGCAAAGTTGATTGCCAACCTATGGAAGGATTTGTTTATACATTAAAAATGTGCTAGGGTAGAAAGAGAGAAAAATACATTAATACAAAGAAAACAACCATAAAATTATACTCTTACAAGATGATGTTCTTGTATGAGGGCTTTGATCCAAAAGCCTTTTGTTTGTTAGAGTAAGCAAGTTCTAGAATGGTGTTGAGAACATCCTGTCAATTTTCCGAATCTTTGCATGTATTTGAAAAGGGTGAAAGATATATTGAAAGGAAAATGGCTTGGGTGGCCATTTGGTACAGCAGATAAGATGCCATGTAGAATGCCCACACCTTAGAATGCCTGGGTTCAAATCCCAGGTTTGTTTCTGATGCCAGCTTCCTATAAATATATGCTCTAGGAGGCAGCAGAGGATGGCTCAAGTACCTGGGTCATTGTCACTCACGTGACTTTCTGGCTTCTAGCTTCTGTTTCTGGCTTCTGTGGTGGGTGTTTGAGGAGTGAACCAACAGATGAAAGATATCTCTCTCTTTGCTTTTGAAATGAAAAAAATAAAAATTTTTTACAAAGGAAAATATCTTTCTCAGTATGAGATTTTATTTTATCTTATACTTTGTGTTTCCACCTCAAAACATTATATGTATTACATGTTTTCTTAACCCACAACATCAACTGAAGGTACATGTAGTCAAAATATTCATCCATGTGTCCTCGATTATGAATTTTGCATAGAATTTGTGACTCGTGTTACAGTTTCCTTCACTCTTTCCCCTGGTCTTCTTATTAATCTATTCATCTGTTATTTCAGCATACCATGCTATATTTGCAGTCTCTTTATGGGTCTCTCATCATTCCACATATCATTTATTCTGATATTCAAACCATTCACAGTGAGAAATTGGTTGTTAAAAATGTTCCTTTAATTTTTTAAATTTTTATTTAATTATTTGAAAGGCATAGTTACAGAGAGAGGAGAGGGACAGAGAGGTCTTCCATCCACTGATTCATTCCCCAAATGGCTGCAATGGCCAGGGCTGGCCAGACTGAAGCCAGGAGCCAGGACCTTCAATCTGGTCTCCCACATAGGTGCAGGAGCCCAAGGACTTGAACCATCTTCTGCCACTTTCTCAGGTGTATTTGCAGGGAGCCAGATCAGAAGTGAAGCAGCTGGGACTCTAACCAGCACCTATATGGGATGATGGCAGCTTTACCTGCTATTCTACAATTTTGGCCCCCATATTGAACTTCTAATCCTCAAATTCACAACACATAGCAAAATTGTTATTGTATTCTGACAGTTTCATCTATAAAATGGGTAGTAGAAGCATCCCTTTTAAGAATTTGAAGGTGCAAGGAATTTCACATGACTGGAGCAATAGCTTTTTGGAAAATAAATTTTTATTTATTTGTGAGGCACAATGAAAGAGAAAGAGATAGCACTCCCACATATTGGTTCACTCCTCAAATACCTGCGATGTCTGGGGCTGGGCCAGGGTCAAAGCCAGGTGTCAGGAACCGAATCCAAATTTCCCACATAGGTGGCAAGAACCCAGTTACTTCAGCTATGGAGTTTAGCTTTGACCTATACTTGATGGAAAGTTATTTTTTGGAATGTGATGCTTCAACAAAGTATTGCAAGCAGGACAGCTTATGAGGACAGAAAAGGTAAAGAGTAGGGGCCATATATCAGCCATGGAATAAGCACATGGTGTGGTGGGAGACATGAATTCTGCCCTAGATATTTTTTGCAGGAATATTTTGAGCCCAAAGACTTAATCTGATATGTTAAGAATGATAATTGTCAATGAGTTACAAATAACTACATAGGCAAAATTATAGTCTCTGATGCTTTTTCTAGAAACAAAGTTAATTCAAATTAAAAATTTATGCTAATTTATGTTTGGGGAATTTGAAGGCAGTTCAAAGTCGATGGCAAATTATCCCACTACATGATCAGTATCATTGATTATGTAATAGGCTTATTAGGAAATGTGTTCAAGATTTCCTAATAATCATGCAGATTGAAAATTTTACTGAAAGCTGTAGTTAAATTACACTGAGAGGAATAGTATATTTTTAACTGAATCATACAATGGAAGTACTCATTTACATAGTTAGATTATCAAATACTTTGCCTCAGTTAAAAAGTTTGAATCATGCTAAGATTGCACATCTTTATACATGTGGCCCTAGGCCAGTTTGTCTTCAATGAACAGTAAAATATTTTTAAAATAGGTGAAGTTAGATATTTATGGTTTTAAATGATAATGTACTGGATATTTTCTAAATACAAACAAAATTAAAAGAAAGGGTTTTGGATGTTTTCTTCATAAAAATTGATAAATATTTAAGGAGGTAGATATGTTTAACCTAATAGGGCACTTCAAAATGCACACATGTATCAAAACGGCCCTGGTACCTCATGAATATATCCAAATTTCATGTGTCAGTATAAAATTTTTAAAAATTATAAAATTGGCCGGCGCCGCGGCTCACTAGGCTAATCCTCCGCCTTGCGGCACCGGCACACCGGGTTCTAGTCCCGGTCGGGGCGTCGGATTCTGTCCCAGTTGCCCCTCTTCCAGGCCAGCTCTCTGCTGTGGCCAGGAAGTGCAGTGGAGGATGGCCCAAGTGCTTGGGCCCTGCAACCCATGGTAGACCAGGAGAAGCACCTGGCTCCTGCCATCGGATCAGCGTGGTGCGCCTGCCGCAGCGCGCTGGCCGCAGCGGCCATTGGAGGGTGAACCAATGGCAAAGGAAGACCTTTCTCTCTGTCTCTCTCTCTCACTGTCCACTCTGCCTGTCAAAAAAATAAATAAAAAATTACAAAAAATAAAAAAAATTATAAAATTAATAAACCAAAACATTCTGTACAACTTTTGATGAAGAGCATTGTATTTTCATTTAAAAAAAACTCCCCATTTTATTGATACCCTGACCACCTGCAAATCCTTTAATATTGGATTAGTGAAAGAATCTTTGGATCAGACTCAAATATATTCATATTTTTAATCCTAGCTCTGTTAATTATACTTGTGATAACTTCAACAATTTTATTAAATTCATCATAGATTTCTTAATTGAAATATTATGACCATAGTTTATAACTAATATACACAAAGAACATGTTGTATCCTCAGGACTTAGCATTCACCGAATGCATCTGTAAAAATATAAGCATGTGGGATTCCAAGACTTTGGTCAGTGTAGATCCACCTCCCCACCTCATCTTAGCATCAGTAATGTTCTTGAACTGGCTAATACTCATAGAGTCCTAATTAAGAGTCAGTGCATCCTTGGAGGCCTGGAGATACAGAATCAGAATTTCTCATTATAAAGCTATAAATCCTTTTAGAGAGATAGCAAGTTTCTTGGTGGCAGAGAGTGAGTCTCTATATGACCAGTATTTAGTTTAGTATAATACTCATTGTAGACAATAAATCCATGAATTGTTGAAGCACACAATCATCAACATTATGACTCTTCTGAATCATCTAATCTAACTACATAATATCAGAATGATTTTTCTGATTAATTTAGGATAGTTTGTTTCCTTTTCTGAACCTTACTTTCATATTATTTGTTCATCTTTCTTCAAAATCATGAGAAAGGTTCCTAACTACTTTGTTGACTGGTAATATGAAAAGGGTTGCAGGGCACACCATTACATAGTGTAGTGGCTCCATGCATCAACGATTTGTGCAGAGTACAATGAATAAAAACCCCTGTGCATAGATTTCCGTCCCCAGAAAATGATAGGCAGCCTTTTACAAAGGTTGTAAGTTAGGAGTGAACTGCTTGAGGATCCATTTTCTTAGTAGCTACTTCCTTGCTTAACAGCTGATTTTTTTCAAATAGAACCTGTGAAATGTCTTTATAGATGATCCTTAGCAAAAATGGCAATGTGCTTTTATGTCCCATGCAACAAACCCAGTTTGTTTAGTACCATTCAGCACTGCAAGCCCATATTGAATGTGAATTTGTTTGGTCTCTTCCCTCAGACTAATTTTATTCTTGTGAAACATCTGCTAAGCTTTTAATCTCCTGGACTAACAGGTCCATTACTCATTTGTTTATGGACCAAATGATTCACATCAGTGTAAATAACTCCTATAATATTGTTCTCTCCATTGAGTGACTATTCAATGAAGCAATGATGAGTAGGCTGTATAACTTTCACTAATCTTGTTTATTGTTTATGGACCATGCCAAAAGTTTAGTTTATTAAGATTTCTGGCTAGAAAACAGAACTTGCAGCCTTTTTGTGCAAGATAAGCTTACATTCTTAAGAACCTTGGTAGAAATATTTAAATATAAACCCCAAAGTTACAGAATTTCTGCATTCCACTAGCAGTTCCTGAAGTCATAATAGTTCTAATCTGCTTTTGTAAATTCTGGGTCAACCATACCATTTGGCCATTATCCTATTGAAACAAAACCTCTCAGTTTACAGAAAAATTCCCTAATGAAAAAGAATTAGGTTTAAACAAGATCTATATTCTCCATAATATTCAATGTCCATTTTCCCAAAAAATATTTAGATGTTTTATTATATCCTTCCATCCCTTCATAAAAGTATTTTTTTCTTTTGAAGACCAAATTGATTTGAATTTTTACTTTAAAAATCAGGTTGATCAAAGGGGCAATGGAGAAAAACATAAAATAGTGTGTATTGTGATATTTCTAATAGAAAAACTTACAAACTGGGTCCCCTGGGTAATAATACAGTATAGATTAAGCTCTCATTGTTAATAAAGTATGAGATGAATAATGTTCCAAGCAAGCCTTTTTTACAGATATATAAATTCACAGAACAATCCTGATATTTACATCATATTTTCATATTTTTTGTGATTTTTTTAACAAAAGAAGAATACTACTTAAAAAGGCATTTTATTCATTGCAGTGTGCATGCTATTTGTTTTTCCACTGATCAAACTGAAAATCTGTCAAACCAACAAGCAAAAAAGTGTAGAGAGCACTAATGATATGTGTTTAAGATTGAAAGGGTCATCAACATGGTTTAAATATATTTTTGCTGTCAGAGTAAATTGTATAACCTCATTTAGTTTTTAAAAATTAAGCATGCCATCTGGGATGCAAGTAATGCCAGTAGTTTGTCTGAGAAAAACAGGGCTCAGAGAAAGAAGAAATTATTTGGCTTCATAAAATAGCATTTTTTCCAGTAAATGAACAAAGTAATACAAATGTTTGTTGAGTGACTACTCTGTGGTAGGCACAATTGGGATTAGGAATTAACAATACATGAATAAAATCACAGTCACCATTCTTACAAAATTTACACTCCAGATAGAGCTTGGAAAAATGGATGCAAGATCCAGGAGTTTGCAGAGAAGGACATCTAAGATGTGAATATAATGCCATTTCTTTATGTTGCATTAATGTGAATAACAAACAACCATCAGGATTTGAAGTCATTGAAAGGAACTGGATTTTAGTGTTTCTGAACCCCTATCACCTATTCCAGGACTGGAGCAGAGCCATTTATTGTACAGTCAAATGAATATCTGGCTGAATGAGAGAGAGCACTACTCCTGATACAAAAGGATAATTAATAGAGGATAGCTAAATAATAAGCATTTGATAATAACCTTTTAAGTAAATAACTTGTATAATACAGAACTAGATTAAAATCATTAACTCATGCCATGTGCATCTTTAAGTTCAGAAAAATCTTTTGAACAATGAGTAAGAAAGGCTGGCTGGAAAATGTTTGTGTTGAAAACCTTCGTGAGGCTAAGCAGGTAGAGAAATTGAAGCCTGAGAGGATTGTTTCCGAGGACAGTAGGAGTAAGGTCTGTGTTTTCATGGTTTTAATCCATCATAGTTGAGAAGAAGGCAGTTCTTTGGAGCTTTACCAGATGTTAGACTGTCTTTGTTTTGTATAGAAAGCACTCTACACCTCTGCTCCCTTTAGATGAGAAACTGATTAGATACTAAATGGCAAACCTCAGAAACCCATTGAGTAATATTAGTGGTTTCCAAGTCTTTGGTGCAAGAACAAAAACAAAATGAAGGAGAATCTTGGCCCTAAAGGAGTTTGGCGAGTTAATGAATGATGGCCTCCTTCCATCTTCTGATATTCAATTGAGCCACAGCAGATGGGCAGGGGCTCCATGGGAAACATGAATTATGCACATCAGACTGTTGTTACATTTCTCACAATCACTTTTTCATCACTTCACCTGTTGTATGTCTTGGGCTGATTAGTTATGTACCTTGTCTCATATTGGCAGTCCTGGTTCAGAGATAATCTTTAATTGGTTTTTCCTTCCCATATGTGAGTCAGTTAAAGGTGTGTATCTCTTCTTTCCCTCATCGAACAAAGTTTGTGCACTGAATTATTGTGGAGAGCATGATGATAAGGGTTCTTAATATCAGGTGAGAAGCTTGGATTGAATAATTTGTGAGAAAGGCAAATTCTATGTGGTAGGCAAAGGGAGCATCATAGGTGCTGGCATTCATCTTGCACCTGAGGAATGGAATATATTACAGACATTGTTTAAACAAAAACAACAGAGTTGGTAAAAGTTACCATGTCAGGCTTAGATCTGACATCAGATTAATTAAAAAATAATTAAAGCCTTTCAAAAAGACACATTCATTGCTTTTTATTTGACATCAACACAATTAAACTGTTCATTTTCATTTTACTCCCTAAAATTCTTCTTGTAACTTTAAGATCAGATAAGGATTTAATCATCAAGAGAAGTAGGATTGTGCTGTGAAAAGAACTTAATTTGGGGTTTAGGTCTGATTTTAGATGTTTATATATTGTGTAGGTGTTGGCAAGCCACTTCACCTTTGTAAACCTCAATTTCTGAAGAATTCCTCCATCTTTAAAGGGTTGATGAGAAGATAAAGCAAAACAATACAGGTAAATCTGTTGTGATGCTCAGAAGTAAAAAGAACAGAATCTGTTCAGTAAAATCTTACTAAATCTGAAAGGATGTAATGAGAAGGAGATTGGACTAAAAGTCAATCCTTATCTGCACCTTTTCTTTAATATTAGGGAGAGCAGATATGTCTATAAAGTACTGTTCTGACATGGAATCAGTACACATTTGCATCTCCGTCTCTCCATCACACGCTGGATTCTGGCTGTTTGGCTAAGCCAATCTCTTAAGATTCTTTTCACCCCTGGAATTCTATGAGAAATAATAACACATTAACATCTTTTAAATGTGCCTCTATGATGTAAAAGACCAGGGAAACAGAAACTATTAAAAGTGCATAAGTCAAGGAGATAAAATCCTGGGAATTTTTTTATATGGCAGTAAAATTTCTAAAAGTCCAGAGGGTATGACCTAGAAATGAGAAAAGCAAAAAGCGTCTAAGTACCCTAATAGGCAGACCAAGGGAAAGGCAAAATTATCAAATCCCAAGAGGCAGAGCCACAGTTTGAAGGGAGCTAAAAACCAGTGAGGTATTTCTGATGTTATACAGATCCAGCTTCACACAGAGAAGGAAGAGAGTCTTGGGTCCAGTCCTTCAACGTTTCATCAACATTTCCTATTGACTGAACACAGTCTGAAACTGACTTATCTGGGAGCCCACAGAGAGCAAGCCCTCCTTAGGCAGAGCACAATAAAAAGAGGATGAGGAATAAATCTGAAAGCAAACAGGTTATGGGCTTGCCTCATCAACTGATCCACTGAATATGGAAAAGTATGGCTCATTACAGCTTTCAGTTAAATGAATGACTTACCCCAAGGCCTCTTGGGTCCACCTCCACATGCTTATCTGATGCAGTTACTTACAGAAGACAATTAGATAAAGTCAACTACAATTATTATATTGTCAATTAGATGATGTCAATTGCAATCATTATATTGTGGTTCTGGAGTAACTCTATGTGCTCATATATTATTAGAATTCTTATTGCTCTATTTTTTTAAACATTTATTTACTATTCAAAAGGCAGAGTGATGAAGAGAGTGATGGAGGGAAGGGGGCGGGGAAAGAGAATCACATCTGCTGGTTTACCTCCCAGATGCCCACAGCAACCAGGCCAAAGTCAGGTGCCCAGGACTCTGGGCATCCTGCATGGGTGACGAGTACATTGAGTCATTATCTGTTACCTTCCCAGGTGCCTTTGTAGGAAGCTGGCTAACAAGCAGAGTAGCTAAGACTCAAACCAGGTACTCCTATACCAGATCCGCATCTCAAGTGATGGCTTAACCAGTTATGCCAAATGCCTGCTCCATTAATATTGCTTTAAACACCAATATGGTGATTATTTTCATTATTTATTTGTGTTTATTTTTATACTTCTATGTATTAACATACTTTTTAAACAGTTTTGAGCAACATTGGCAAGGGGGAAAAATGATATCCTGGAGTCTTAGATCTGTTAATTTTTCAATGCTTTTCATCTGTTTCCCATCTTCCCTAATCACTGTTTAAGGATATGCAGTATTATCTCAAATGCTCTGATAATTCTTGCATTAAACATGTCTAACTTCATTTAATCCAGTATTTTTAATAATAGTCAATGAAATTATTACATTTTAGGAGTATCATTTAACCTAATCTCATCCACTCTTCCATTGTTGATTCAATCAATGAAATATCAATATTAAAAAATTGCATCTATACCGAACATCTATAGACTTTATTACCTGTTATTGTTCTCTAAACAGTACAATAGAAAAACTGTTATAGTTTTGGCACTGTATGAGGTATTACAAATAATCCAGAGATGATTTGAATTATACTGAAGGTTATGTGAAAATACTGCACAATTTTATACATGGGACTTGATCATCAATGGATTTTGCTATCAACAGCATCCTGAAATTAGGAGTCATTAGATACCAAAGGACAGTTGTATGTATATACACAATATATATGCAATGTATATTTGTATAAAAAATAAAAACTCATACATCACAGGGATTTGTGAAAATTAAATAAGGCACTCTGTAATGATGTATTGCATGGAAGACACTAAGATGACAACTTACTTTGAACTGTTATCTTTACCTACCAAACACAAACCTAAACAAGATTTGTTTCACTTTTTTTCAGGATTTATTTATTTATTTGAAATCCAGAGTTAAACAGAGAGAGAAAGGCAGAGAGAGAGAGAGAGAGAGAGAGAGAACCATCTGCTGGTTCACTCCTCAACTGGCCACAATGGCCAGAGCTGCGCCAAACTGAAGCCAGGATCCCGGAGCTTCTTCCCAGTCTCCCACGTGGGTGCTAGGGCCCAAGGACTTGGCCATCTTCTACTTCTTTCCCAGGCCATAGCAGAGCTGGATCAGAAGGGAGCAGCCAAGACACAAACTGGTGCCCATATGGGATGGCGGCACTGCAGGTGGTGGCTTTACCCGCTACACCACAGCACTGGCACCTGTTTCACTTCTGATAATCAAATATGAAATATTCTTTAAAGGTAAATAATTTTAGGTTGAAAGATGTTAATGTTGACATTTTTAAATTAAATAACTTTGAACAAAGTAGTCTATGAAGTGGAGTTAAATCAAATGGAACCTGATTGCTGTGCCAGTGAGAGTATACAATGGGATCACCAGCTGGTACATTTTGCTGTTCACTAATGATGCTAGTAAAGTTCAGATGCCAGCCGGCGCCGTGGCTCAATAGGCTAATCCTCCACCTGCGGCACTGGCACACAGGGTTCTAGTCCTGATCGGGTGCCAGATTCTGTCCCAGTTGCTACTCTTCCAGTCCAGCTCTCTGCTGTGGCCCGGGAGTGCAGTGGAGGATGGCCCAAGTGCTTGGGCCCTGCACCCACATGGGAGACCAGGAGAAGCACCTGGCTCCTGGCTTCGGATCAGCACACGGTGCACCGGCCGCAGCGGCCATTAGGGGTGAACCAACGGAAAAAGGAAGACCTTTCTCTCTGTCTCTCGCTCTCTCACTGTCCACTCTGCCTGTCCAAAACAAACAAACAAAAGTGCAGATGCCGTGGGAGGTGAAAATACATCTGTAGTGACTACCTAGGATTTTTGTGTATTTTCTTCTTGGGATTACTTGGGATAAAATAATTCCTATTTAGAACATGGTCTATTAAAGTGTTTCTTTTTAAAAAATATTTATTTGAAAGACATGGAGAGAAAGAGTTGCTACCTATTCGTTCACTCCCCAATGCCTGCCAAGCTATTGTAGCTGAGGCTGGACTGGGGCTGAAACTGAGAGCTTGGAACTCAATCCAGGTTCTCCAAATGGGTGGCAGAAACCCAATTACTTGAGTTATCACTGCTACTTCTCTGCATCTCAATTGACAAGAAGCTGGAGTCAGGAGCAAGAGCCAGGAATTGAACTGAGGCACTCAAATATTTGATGGAGGTATCCTAAGTAATAGGCTAAACATCAAGTCCCTAAAAGTTTCCTTTCTAAAGGGTAGGAGGCTGTAGTGCATGATTCACCATGCACTATGAATTAGAGAATATGAATTGAAGTAGCTTAGAACTTTATACAAAGAAGTCTTACATTATGGTTAATTTGGACAAGATATTATACTATACCAATTCATCCAAGTCTCCCCAAGACTTTCTTGGATTTAGCACTGAAAATATTGTTTCCACCAATACCCTTAGTCTCAGACAAACCAGAACAGAAAATTGGATGATCTACTTCAGAATGAGATATTTGGGTTATACTTTTGTAGTCTCACTAGAAGCAAAAAAGCAAAGTTTTCTCATTAGTATTTCAATACTTGACCATCTTTATTCTTAATTAAATTTAGAAGTTTAGAGTCTTGATAGCTTTATAATTGCATGCCATTCTTTGCCAAATAAAGGCTGAATCTGTTATTTCCTTCAGAACTTAGTTGTTATTGTTTTTATTTTTGCCTTAGTGTACTTGGAAAACAAATTTATAATAAAGTACTGTACTTCTGTTCATCCCCATGAGGGTAAAATCTTTCTCAAGATCTGGTGTGAAGTCATAACAAGCATTGAGGTTACCCTAAATTAAATGATTTATTATTAAAGAGAATGGTAGTGCTAATGTGAAAATAAAGTCTGCAAATGGTTGAACATTGAAAAATATGGATTTCATTCTTGCCTTTTTAATCAGCTTGCATCTCTAGCTCCTTTGAATAAAAAAGTTAGTTTGCGTGGGGACAATCAGTTCTCATTACTGTATGAAAAAAATAACTGCTTGTTATTCTTTGCTTTTATTCCCTGTATTTTCTTAAATAGTAGTTGTCTTGAATGCCATTAACTAATTGTGTGTTTATTTAGTACATGCCCTCTGATTCATTACCAAATCCATGAAGCAAAGACAAGCCCCTCTGGTTGATCAGTTGAAATGGCACATTGATGGAGTATAGAGGAATAGATGCATGTACATAGGATGGATGAGTGGAGGGATGGATGAAAGAATAAGGAATGAAATTTACAGTCAACCCTGTCCAAAATGGTTATATGATACATTATGGCTCAGTCATACTATGGACAATTTATATTTCACATTTCCAAAATGTGTTTTTTAAAGAACCTAATGATTATTTTCCTCCTTTCCCTCTGCCTGGGAACAGATATGCATAAATGCTGCCCTACCTATGCATGAGAAGACAGAAAAGAGGTCAGAGAAAATATACCTTTCGCCCAGTATTCAAATAAACTCCTCGTTACCACCTACCCCTCCTTCAAGTTGTGAATGTTACTGTTGAGAGAAATCATTTATCAGGTGATCCAAATGACATTATTAAAGATGAGGAATATTAAACTACTTGATAAAGGTTACATAGTACATTATTAACAGAGCCAACAATAATTGCCAGTTCTGTTATACCAGCTCCTGGCTACTTTAATATGATCTCTTTAAATGTGATATAACTCTTTGATGCCTCTTCACTGAGTCAGATTTTCTAAGTCAGTCTCTGGTTTACCTGACCCAGATTAACAAAACTAATGTGCCTTTAGTCTTTGCCAGTGTTTCTTGCTCAATTAAATTCATAATTGTCAGTCTCTTCTAGTCAAAAATAAGCCTGATTTTTCTTGCATGGGGAATACAAAAAGGAAATAAGTTGTAAACATGTGACATCTGAGAAAAATAATGGCACATTTAAGAAAACTTTCACAGTGACATTCTAGTAAGCCTTCCCATGAGGATCACATTGAAAAGGATTTCACATTTACTTTACTTTCAGACGTATGCAATTCATCCAAACTTCACAGAGGGTTCTGCATTTATATGGAAGACCTCTTTTTTCTATATTCTCTATAAATTGTGAATGCTGTTCCTGAGTTGAAGGTTATCCACAGTAATAGAAATGCAGTCAGGTGGAAATTGTCTACAGCAGAACTATTACTGGGTCCGTGACGTGATATCTCTACATACAATATGCTTTGAACATAAATGAGGGGAGGAAAGAATGACACTGAAATAGGATTTCCCCTCTAACTAAGGCCATTCTAACTTAAGGAGAAATTACCGTATTGGAAAGATGCCACTAGCTTCTATTCAATAATCATTTAAAAGGAACATTCCGATAGCTTCATTTCTGCACATTTTCAACAAAAAACAACCCAAAGAAACAGAACTTGCCATATTCAATTTTATGCAGCTTACTAAATGACCAATAAGAGAGAAAGTACTTTGAGCTTTTCATGCTTAGGTTACTCCAAAATGGAACAATTAACAGATTTGTGCTACAATACTGAGACTTATTTCTTTCCACATTTTGCAGAGGTACCAAATGCAAAATGCAAACACTTTTAAAATGCGTTGTATATTTTAAAAATGTCTTTGGTCTTTTTGTTTAGGAGATCATTTAGTTGATAATTCCAAACAGGTGGCTTACAGAGCAATAAGAACTACTATTAGTTACTTTTCTACAGAGTATTTTCTAATTTTCTTATGAAAAAGTTGGGGAAACTGAATGCCTGAACTTCACTTACATCTGGTACAGTATGAGAAAATGTTCTTGTTGGCTACTTGACAGGGTAAATAAAATAAAGAACTACTGGGAAAAGAGAATATATTGCTCCCTGAAGGTGCTAGTGTTTCTTCGAGCTGAAAATTACACATTTATGAGAAAAGCCAAGTGCCTCCCAATGGAGAGCTGGGTGTCTCAAATCAGCTGAAGCTAAATGAAATACATATATTGAATAGATAACTAAATTCCACAAATGGAACCTGAGGAAATGCATTCTCCCCTGTCAAAACATTTCACATAGGTTCAAATAATTGGGATCAAGCATCCCTTCCTTGAATTAATTCAATACTAAAATAAATTGATTGGAAAATCTAGGACAATATTTTAAAGTGTTCTTTTTCTCCCATTTCCCTGCTGTCCCTTCTCTCAGACCCGTTTTCCCTTTCCAGGGATTTCTAAGAGACTTTGCTTTAGTATACATTAGGGGATTTCCTGACTGTCGTTACCCATGGTTGAGAAACCACAGTTATCATTTTATTGATAGCAACTATATAGGCTTACTTCATTTTTTATTATTGCTCTGGAAATAGTTTAATATTTAATACACAAAACACTTATAAAAATAAGCAAATGGTAAAGATATAGCTTTGCTACCTGCACTGATAAATATTCTAAGTATTGACTGAGACTGTCTCACAGAAAGACATTGCTTCATTTTGATGCTAACAATGACACTGTGACATGGGGCATTGTATCTTTGAACTTGGTTTCTTCTTGAAGTTAAGTTAGTCTCTTTATGTACAATTTCAACCATTCTAGGTCTTCCAATATTTTTTTTCTGATAGTTTCAAAACTTATTTCCAAACTGTTTACTTTTCTTCTGAGAAGTGTCCTTTAGATAATTCCACCTGGGTTTTCTCTGGTATTGAACTGAGCTCAGAGCCTCTGCCACGGCTTTGGTTTATGGCAGGCTCCTGCTGTGCCCTGTATACGAGGTACATCAGTTGGGAAGAAGGGGCATCTTCTGTTCTGTGTAAAGAGGTGACCTGGTGGATAAGCCATGTGCCTATGGTTTTGCACCTTTCCTGGGGGTTGTCTTTTCCTAATTTGTACAATAGTGCTCTAAAGTTTATCAGCATCCTTGATTAAATTCTATATTTTCTTTCCCAACTTTCACATTTTCTTCTTCCTAAATTTCACAGTTTTAGTGAAATGATTCAAATTTGGAAACTAAGGTCACTTTCTTCTACTTCTCACTTGTTATTCTATCCAGCTAGTGTCTAGATTCTGTCAAAATGTACTTCCTATATTTTTGCTACTCATAGGGAGGAAGCATTGGTCTTTGAGTTTAATACTGCATATTAATGGATATGGAATAAGCTGTCTTTCATCAATAACTCAATGATTGCCTCTTCTTAAAACCTCTCCTTCCTCCATGATGATACTTTTTCAATCCATCTCCCGCTTTGCCCAACCAGAGAACTCCTTTTAAAACAGAAGATTTACACTGCCGCATCTTTACTTATAATTTGTAGTAAGCTGAATAATGGCTTGCCAAACATGTCCCTGACCTAGTCCCTGAAGTCTATGGATATGTTACTTTCCAGGGTTAAAGGAACTCTACAGCTATGATTAAGTTGAAGATTTTGAGTTTAAGATATTATTCCGAATTTCCAGATGAGCCCAGTGTGTTCACAAAGGTCCTTACAAGATTGAGACAGGAAAATCAGTCAATAGTACGAGATGTGATTATGGAAGCAAGCAGTAGAAATGGTGGGAGGAAGGGGTCTTGAACTAAGAAACACAGGAACCCTGTAGGAGCTGAAAAAGGCAAGATTATATTCTCCTCTCCAGTATCTAGGAGGAACTAACCCAACTGACCATTTGGCTTTAGATCAGTGGGACTAGTTTTGGGATTTCACCTCTGGAACGGCAAACTAATCAATTTGTGTTGTATTAAAGCCACTAAATTTGTAGTGACTTGTCACAGCAGCAACAGATGAATGCATCATCTCTCAGTTGCTACTTTATGTTTTTCAGGATAAGTTTATAACTTCTTAATTTAGCAAAGAGGTCTCTTACCTTTCTTCCAGCCAGTTGCCAGAGATGTTTTTTTTCTCCATCTATAAATTATTCTTACATTTTTTTGGAATTTTAAATTGACAGGCTATTTCCAAATGCTTCTTCTTGTAGCAGTTAGGAATATCCTCCTCATTCTTTCTGTTTTTCTTTTCCCACAAAAAGACTACTTGTCACTTCTTAAGAAATCCTTTTCAGATGCCCCAGTCCGGTGTCAGAAATGCCAAATGAAAGAAAAATAAGCAAATAAAAAAATCAGTAACATTTTTTTCAAAGGATTTATTTTATTTATTTGAAAGGCAGAGTGGGGGGAAAGAGAAAGAGAGAAAGAGAGAGAGAGAGAGAGAGAGAGAGAGAGAGAGAGAGAGAATATCTTCCACCAACAGGTTCTCTCCCCAGATGGCTGCAAAACAGCCAGAGCTGGACCAGGAGCTTCTTCTGGTTCTCCCATGTGAGTGCAGGGGCTCGAGCACCTGGGCCATCTTCTGCTGCTTTCCCAAGTACCTTAGCAGGGAACTGGATCAGCAGTGGAGCATCTGGGACTTGAACCAGTGCTCATATCAGATGCTGGTGCTGCAGGAGGTGCCCTCACCTGCTATGCCACAATGCCAGCCCCAGTGTATCACTTTTTAATCCAACTATTTGCTACAGTCTTAAGGTATATAGATTTTGCCACTGTTTCTGTCAATGGGATGAGGATCTCTGTGAATCATTATTTCACTTTCATACCCTTTCTTTTGTGATATATTGTTCCTAGTTTGAAGGTTTATTTTTGAAGAATTAATAAAGAAGAATTTTACAAGGTTATCAGTACAGAAAATAATTTCTTAGTTCTCTGAGCAGATGAGATTCATCTTGATGGCTAGAGTATAGTTTCTTTTTTTTTTTTTTTTGAAAAAAATATTTTTTATTTGAAAGGCCAATTTACAGAGAGACAGAAGCAGAGAGAGAGAGAGAGAGAGAGAGAGAGAGAGATGGATCTTCTGTCCACTGGTTTACTCCCCAAATGGTCACAACAGCCAGAGCTAGGCCTATCTGAAGCTATGAGCAAGGAGCCAGGAGTTTCTTCCAAGTCTGCCACATGGGTGCAGGGGCCCAAGTACTTGGGCCATCTTCAACTGCTTTCCTAGACCATAACAGAGAGCTGGATTGGCAGTGGAGCAGCCAGGACACGAACCAGAATCCATATGGGATGCCTGCACTGCAGATGGCAGCTTTACCTGCTATGCCACAGTGCCAGACTCTAGAATTTAATTTCTAACTTGCAGTGACTATGGAAATGTAATGTCAGGTGCATGACAGGCTCAGCTCTGTCCTTGGTTGAGTTCATATACTCAGGGCAAAGTCATCCACTGAAAGGAATACCTGTACTCTGCAGATGATGTGGTGATCTTTGTGTTGTCTTCTTTGAGACTATGCCATGGGATCACACATTAAGATAATACTTAAATGAAGTAAAAAAGAAAAATCCAGCAATCTAAATTGTTTCATCCACTATTAAGAGTACATCTGAATAGCAAGTCTGGTTACCATTAAAAGGAATCCTTGAATATTTAATAGGACCTAATTAAAACTAATAGAGAAAACATTCTGACAAAACTTAATAAGTACATTTTTCTGTTATTTTATGGGCATAAAATGCCCAATTCTTAAAATAGACTGTTTTAATGATCTAATTTTTAGTTTTTATGAGCTCCTTTTGTCAAACAACATAATATATTTTCAGTCGATAAACAAGTACATGCTATTTTAAAGAACTCTGATGTGCTAAATACCGTGCAGTGTGCTTTCATCTTCAAGGTCTCATTTTGCTTCTGCCTCCCATCACTGACACAAGTATCAGATATAAATATCATTTTATGCATTATTGGTCAAGCTCAGAATGGTCAATGAAATAGCAAGTAACTAGAATAGTTAGATTTAACCTCTTTCTCCTAATTCCAAATTTAGGGTTTCTCCTTTGACTCCATGTTGCCTTTCTTACCATAACTGCAATAATTAGGTTGTATGAGTTTAATCATATCCTACATTGTTCTTTTATTTAAAAAGAACAGGAATGCGTGTAGCCTGAATACCCCTAAACACATTATCTCCTCCTTTATAACTTTGCTTTTATTTCTACAAAAGTTCCAGCTTCTGCAGTTCTATATGTGTGCCCAGTTATAGCACCTGTGTGAAAAATTAATTCAAGGAACAGAAAATGATAGATGATCAGTAAATTAGTGTTTGCTAGTGCCATTCAGAATTTCTTGTACTGGAGTACATAATGCCATTCTCATAAGCTTGATCAGAAATCAGTTATGATCCCAGACACCAAAATCAGAGACATATGGACACTCACAAACTATAAGAGTCAATGTGAGTGATAGAATCCACATTATCTTCAGAGACATAGGGAATTATTATGAATCACCGTTTTGTTATTAATTCTGTAGTCATATTGGACCAGTCACATGGCATCTGAGTTTTACAGTGAAAGTAGCAAATACCTCCTCTATGGAATACATAGGAGTTGATTTCTCTGTTCCTTAGAAATAATTATGCCTTTATAAGAGGGATTCTTGGGGCCGGTGCTGTGGTGCAGTGGGTTAATGCCCTGGCCTGAGGCGCCAGCATCCCATATGGGTACCGATTCTAGTCTCGGCTGCTCCTCTTCCCTTCCAGCTCTCTGCTGTGGCTTGGGATAGCAGTGGAGGATGGCCCAGGTCCTTGGGCCCCTGCACTCATGTGGGAGACCCAGAGGAGGCTCCTGGCTCCTGGCTTTGGATCGGTGTAGCTCCCCATTGCAGCCATCTGGGGAGTGAACCAGCGGATAGAAGACCTCTCTTTCTTACTCTACCTCTCTCTCTAAATCTGACTTTCTTTTTTTTTTAACTTTTCTTTAATAAATATAAATTTCCAAAGTACAGCTTTTGGATTACAGTGGCTCCCCTCCCCTATAACCTCTCTCCCAACTGCAACCCTCCCATCTCCTGCTCCCTCTTGTATCCCATTCACATCAAGATTCATTTTCAATTATCTTTATATACAGAAGATCGATTTAGTATATAGTAAGTAAAGATTTCCACAGTTTGCACCCACACAGAAACACAAAGTATAAAGTACTGTTCAATACTAGTTATCCCGTTAATTTACATAGTACAACACATTAAGGACAGAGATCCTACGTGGGGAGTAAGTGCACAGTGACTCCAGTTGTTGATTTAACAATTGACACTCTTGTGTATGGAGTCAGTAATCTCCCTAGGCTCTTGTCATGAGCTACCAAGGCTATGGAAGCCTTTTGAGTTCGCCGACTTCAATCTTATTCTGACAGGGTCATAGTCAAAGTGGAAGTTCTCTCCTCCCTTCAGAGAAAGGCACCTCCTTCTTTGATGGCCCATTCTTTCCGCTGTGATCTCATTCCCAGAGATCTTTCATTTAGGTTTTTTGTTTTGTTTTGTTTTTTGTTTTTTGTTTTTTTTTGCCAGAGTGTCTTGGCTTTCCATGCCTGAAATAATCTCATAGGCTTTTTAGCCGGATCTGAATGCCTTAAGGATTCTGAGCCAGAGTGCTGTTTAGGACATCTGCCATCCTATGAGTCTGCTGTGTATCCCGCTTCCCCTGTTGGATCGTTCTCTCCTTTTTAACTCTATAGTTAGTATTAGCAGACAGTAGTCTTATTTATGTGATCCCTTTGACTCTTAATCCTATCATTATGATCAATTATGAACTGAAACTGATCACTTGGACTAGTGAGATGGCATTGGTGCATGCCACCTTGGTGAGATTGAATTGGTAACGCTGACTTTCAAATAAATAAAATCTTAAAAAAAGGATTCTTTTGCAAGGTGAAATGTAATTTAATATTTTCACATTCATAGTTATGGGGAATTTGTTTTACACTGGTTAATCTCTATCTTCAGAGTGAACCACCATTTGTATGAATTCTGTTGTGTTTGGAGGAAAAGAAGAATGGTAAATTGGGAGTGGGAAAAAGTAAATGGTAGTTATGTTTCTATGTGGGAGCAAACTGTTGGAATTTTTACTTAATGTATGCTAAACTGATCTTCTGTATATAAAGAGAATCGAAAATGAATCTTGATGTGATTGGAAGGGGAGAGGGAGTGGGAAAGGGGAGGGTTGCGGGTGGGAGGCACGTTATGGGGGGGAAGCCATTGTAATCCATAAGCCGTACTTTGGAAATTTATATTCATTAAATAAAAGTTAAAAAAAAAACATAAAAAAAGTAAATGGTAGAAAGAATATGTGTGAGCTGCTTAAAAGAAACACACCCAAGTTAAAAAAAAATCTGAAAGAAAACACAGGAGACTATACAGTTCAGAAAACCCAGTAACTGATACCAGAATGATCATGGCATTAGTCCAAACTCCATTTTTCCAACTTATTGTTATAATTCCAATAAATTAATTAATAATTCCTATTTTCATTTGTGTTATATAGAGACATTAACCTTTATTTCCTCAGGTGCTCGGAGATTTGTGAGGTAAAACATAACTTCTGTTATATAGACTGTATCAGGAAATAATACCAATAATTATTATGCATAAATACTCATCTGCTAATAATGACTCCTAGAACTTATATAAAACAATATTTACATTTTACTGGAGTCACTTTCTTTGTTTGGATTTTTTTCCTGGATAGATAATTGGTATTTACTTTCTCATTGTTTCATGAATTCATATTTCTTTCTGAGTTGACTTTCCTTCCTTCTGAAATATATCTTGTAGAAGTTCATACAGAGATAATTTGCTAGTTGGAAACCTTAGTGCTTTAGAAGAAAAGTTGTCTTAATTTGGCTCTTAACCTTGAATGATTTAGTAGGGTATGGAATTACAGGTTGACATTTTCCATTACATTCTAGTTTTTTGCGTTTGTTTCTGTGAACAGAATCTGCTGTCAGATGTAGAACTATTTGTGTGCAATCTATTGTTTCTCCATAGCTTTTATCAGATCTTTCTTTGCAATCCCCAACAGTGTATCTATGCAGGCAAAAGTTTTATTCCTCTTGTTTGGGACTTGATCTGAGTCTTATCTAAGTGTTCACATTTTGTTCATTTTGTAAAATTCTCAGGCATCATTTCTATTCTGGAATAGAAATATTGCTGCCTTAAAGATTACCTCGAATGTAATGGCATTAAACCACAAGCATGGGGTAGGTATTTGGCTCAGTAGTTCTGGGTTTTAGTCCCTATTCTGCTTAAATCTAGCTCCCTTCTAGTGCACATCCTGGCAGCAGTGGGTGATGGTTCAAGTAGTGGGTCTCTGCCACCATCATGGGAGACACAGATGGAGTTCTGGGCTCCTGAATTGATGTGGGCCAGCCCCAACTGTTATGAGTATTTGAGCAGATAGGATAGCTCTCTCCGTTTCTCTTTATCTCTCACTCTGTGTTGCTCTGGATTTTAAATAAATGAATAAATAAAATGACAACTAGATAGCCACACATATGTAATTACATCTCATGATTTTGTGCTTCATGATTCACAAAAGGCTCTCAGGTGTGATTCAGCTGATGTGGTGCAGAGTGGTCATCCAACGATATTCTGCTAGTGACTGATTTGGTTTGAGAGTTTAAGAAGGCTGATGCATTGAAAGTGATGTTTTTAAGCCTATGCTTATCTGGGCCATTTCTCTTCCACATATAATCTCAAAGTCCTTCCACCTGGTCTATTCAGCACAGTACATGGCAATTAGGGTTCTCAGCCACTAAGGGAAGCAACCAGTCATATTAAACATTGGTGCAAAACTGGCTTCACAGTAATCCATCGCTCAAAGCAGCCACAGATTGAGCTAGACTTACTAGAAGGAGAAATGAACTCAAACCCAAGAGGAAGATTAAAGATTTTGAGGCCATTTTTAACTCCGCTACAATGATGTTTAATATAGTTTCTCTTTCTATTTTCTCATTGTCCTTATTTATATATAGGTACACTGATATATGATATTGGATCCTCTTTCAGAAATTCTCTTTTTAGGCCAAATTCTGATATAGTCTTCAGAATATCTTGCAGTCCAATAATTCTTTCTTCAATAATGTAAAGTATGTTGATAAAGTTGAGTTTGTTATATGATATACTACTGAGATATTTATTTCCAATAGTTATATTTTGTTCTTTTTCAAATTTGGCTCATTTCATTTACAATACCTTCTTTTCCTCATGATTTAAGGCATGTTTTATAGCTAATTTGATCTTAAACTTTGAGCCACCAGAGTAACAAGAGTAACCACATTTGATTTCCTCAGTGGATACACACACACACACATACACACACACACACAACTTGAAATGTCAGATCAACTCAAATATTTCATCTTTGATACTCAGATAGGTCTTTTTATGTCAGTTTGGGGGTTCCTTCTCTTTTTTTCCCTAAACTTAGCCAGTTATTTTGAATAATTTTCTAATGATTTATCCAACATTTCCTCATACTTGTAGTTAAAGTGTATTAAATATTTCTTAGTCTACCATCTGGCTGTAGTGAGAAATTTTATCTTTATTTTCTAATTAAAGCAAAAAGAAAGGAAAATGAAGAAAAAAAAGTCTTGAAATTATAGGCTTTTTTATTTGCTTATGTTACAACACAGTACACAAACCTGAAAATCTATGGATTTAGGAAGAGCTGAGTCTTGGGTTGGTATGAGTAAATTAAATGAAAATCTCAATTCAAAATACAAATATTTTGAACAAGTTGTTTTTAAATTAAATAATGATGAATTCAAAGCAAGTTATTCCTAAGAGAACTTCTTCATTGGATAGTGTGTGAATGGATTTTTTTTTTTGTGGTAGAAAAATGTTTTACCAAGTTAGTTGCTTTCTGCATTAATATTATAGTCAGAATTATTAATAACAATACAATCAGCTTCCACTTCCTAATGTTTCAGTATGACAAAATAATGTTTCTTATCTCTCTTTTCTTCTCCATGTATAGACTTCTGCTGACAACCCCAACTTTTCTTTTGCGCATATGCAATGAAATAAATGATCATCAGCTAATAAGTTAGCAAAACATATACCGTCTTATGGATCATTCTGCTCATGTATAAAGCTAAGCATTTTTCTTCATCCAGTATTTCCCTCAAAGTTCCTCACAGTGAAAACTAAGTAGGTTAAAGATTTAAGAAACACTGATGTTGTCCTGATGCTATTTGAAGGACTCAGTTGTTTCCTGACCTTAAGAAACTAGCATTAAGAATATCATGACAGCAAAATGTCTACATTCTTTTACTTTTGAGAACAGTGTTGATAATACCTCAGTTTTGAAAGTGAAAGAAAAACAAGCAAGTAAAACATTCCTTTGGGTTTTGTTGGCTCTTCATAAGAATCCAGTTAGCCAGAGATAATTATCACCAGGAATTAGCAAGTGACTTTTATGTAAGTGCTACAGTCCTGATTCACCAGAAATGTTTTCTTTTGTCCATTCCCCTTAATTTTTGTCCTTCTCTTAGTTAGTTAAAAGATTTTCTTGTCTTTGTCCCATTATTTTAATCCCTGCATGTTCTTCCTGATCATCTCAGAGGAAGAAGATAAAATGAGATCCTTCATTTTTATTTCTTCTTATTATCTTCTGTACAAAACATCAATTGAGTAAGGCACTCAGTTCTTCTGTTAACCACCTTGATGAGAATAGTTAATAGTTTTGAATTCTTTTCCCTGCCTCTACTTATTGTTTACTACCAGTTATTCAAATTTTCAGCTTATAGGCCACATCCTCTAGGAAACTTTCTCTGAACCATGAGGTTCTAACCAAATGCTCCATCCACAAATTTTGTTTGTGTCTGTTCTTAGTCCTATAATGATATGTCATTTTTCTTCTTCATCACGAGTAAAGAAGGCCATTTCTAGAATGTAAGACAATCAGAACTTATTTTTTGTTTATGTATTTTTTTATTATTATAAATTCTTTATTAATATAAAGAGAACAGATTTCAGGTATTCCATAGATACAGTTACAAAAAGACAACTGCACCTCCCTCATCCCCCTATTACCTTCCAATCTCTCTTCCTGCCTCCCCTCTGTTCACCATTTTTTGCAAAGACATAATTTTAATCCACTCTATTCACAGAATTAATTTTCCAGTTATCATAATATTCAACAAGTAAAAAGTAGGAATATCACAGTTCCATGGCAGTTTGATTGTCCCTTTTAGCCCTTGTTTATACTCCAGTAGAAATTAATTTAAGTGAATGAATATACCAACTGATGATTCAACAACTTGACCAATGATTGAGTCCCCACTCAGTGGACAATTGAAGAAATTCTGTTAACTATAAATGAAATCTTAATTATTGAAAGACAGTATTTAGCTAGTTAATTATTCTACAATAAGTATTTTAAAGTAATTAATTTCATGTATATACATATATGCATAGGTATATATATGCATATATGTTAAACTATCCGTGTGTGCATTCATGATAATAGAAATGAGTCCCTGGATGAGGATGAGGGAGTCATAAGAACAAAATTCACTTTGTTCTTTACTTTTGATCTCATATTTAGGACACTTTGTATCATCGTTTCATAGCCCCAGATTTGGAATAGTAAATCAAGGCTTTTGAAAATTACATAAAATAGGGGAGGAGGCAAGATGGCGGAATAGGAAGGGAGCACACTGATAGTCCGGGGAGAGATAGTTTAATAAAAGTGGAGATACTGCAGGTTCAAGGAAGAGTAGGGGAGGAAACAGCAGAAGAAACTCTTCTGGAACGCGTGATTCACAGCGGACCTGCGTGGAGAGCGTGGGAGCCCACAGTTCGGGACGCCAGCGGCAGACTCAACACACCAGCGCTGGAACACGAGGTGAGCCGAACCTCAATAGCCCGAGACACCGGCAGGCAAGCGGAGAGAGGAGACTAGAGGGAACGACCCCCGGTGGGGGGGGAAGTTCACCAGGCTAACTGGAAGAGAGAGAGAGAGAGAGAGAGAGAAAAAAAGGTGACTGGTATGGACACGGGTTTCTCTCTCTCCGCTCACCTCTCAAGGGCGAGCAAGACAAAGAGCAGGTGCCATCTTGGACATACGTCATAAGCCGAGTGACCTCAGGTCTGCACCGGCCCTGAGCCTAGCAGAAAAACCTGACTCTGGGCAGGGCGATTTAACAGGAGATTAGGACCTAGTAAATTTGTGGTGCTACTGAACTGAGACTGTGAAAAAAGAGACGGTGGGGGAGAGAACAAACGGAATTCATGTGAGCACTCTCCAGAGACGCTACAATTCCATAACTTTGGCAACCCAGTGGGAGACTGAAGGAGAATTTGAGCCCACTCTGAGGGCCGAACAGATTCCCTGTGTGGTCCTTGGGAAAGAGCTTCCGATCTCTGGCTCCTGTGGGTATATCATTTGCTTGCTAACTACCTCCAACTTCGTTCAGCTGTGTGGAATTACTTCCCTTTTGAATCAAAAAAAAGAAGAGAGAGAGAGAGAGAGAGATTTACCACGCCTAACCTGGGAGTATCACCTTTGGCACACCAAACAGAGCTCTCAGGCCACACCCATCTCAAGCCCTAAGGCTCCATCAAAAACAGATAGTCCACTTAATCTAGAGTCATAGTATAACAAGAAAAAGCACCACAGTGAAGAAACCAAATATCTCCAATATGCCAAATAACAAACACAAAAACCGAGGTAATAAAAACAAGGAAGTCACCATGACGCCCTCAAATGAAAAAGACTCCCCAATTCAAGATTATGAAGATGATGACATAGAAGAAATGCAAGAAGCATATCTCAAAAAATTGATAAGAACATTAAGAAGTTCTCAAAAACAAATTCTTGAACTACAGAAATCCTTAATGGACAAGATAGAAAATCTCTCTCGTGAAAATGAAATATTAAGGAGGAATCAAAATGAAACGAAACAACTAGTACAACAGGAAACTGTGATAGTGACTGAAGTGAAGAATTCAATAGATCAAATGAAAAACACAATAGAGAGCCTTACAAACAGAATGGGTGAAGCAGAAGAGAGAATATCAGACTTAGAAGACAGAGAACAGGAAAGGATACAGTCAGACCAAAGAAAAGAAGAGGAAATTAGAAATCTAAAACATATTGTCAGGAATCTTCAGGATACTATTAAAAAACCCAACATTCGGGTTCTAGGAGTTCCTGAAGGCATGGAGAGGGAGAAAGGATTAGAAGGCCTTTTTAGTGAGATATTAGCAGAAAATTTCCCAGGTTTGGAGAAGGACAGAGAAATCCTAGTACAGGAAGCTCACAGAACCCCCAATAAACATGACCAAAAGAGATCCTCACCAAGACACGTGGTAATTAAACTTACCACAGCGAAACATAAAGAAAAGATCCTAAAATGTGCAAGAGAGAAACGTCAGATTACTCTCAGAGGATCTCCAATCAGACTCACAGCTGACTTCTCATCAGAAACTCTACAAGCTAGGAGGGAATGGCGAGATATAGCCCAGGTACTAAGAGAGAACAACTGCCAGCCCAAAATATTATATCCTGCAAAGCTATCATTTGTGAATGAAGGTGAAATAAAGACTTTTCATAGCAAACAGAAATTGAAAGAATTTGTTGACACTCGTCCAGCCCTGCAAAAGATGCTTAAAGATGTGTTACACACAGAAACACAGAAACACGGTCATCAATATGAAAGAAGGTAAAGGAAGGAAACCAAGGAAGGAAACCTCACAGCAAAAGATCACAGGGAATTCAAAGCATATATTAGAACTTATCTTTGGCAAATGGCAGGGCAAAGTTACCACTTATCATTAGTCACATTGAACGTGAATGGCCTGAACTGTCCAGTTAAAAGACACCGATTGGCTGATTGGGTTAAGGAACAAAACCCATCTATTTGCTGCTTACAAGAAACACATCTTTCCAACAAAGATCCATACAGACTGAAAGTGAAAGGCTGGAAAAAGATATACCATGCCAACTGAAATGAAAAAAGAGCGGGCGTAGCCATCTTAATATCGGACAACATAAAATTTACCACAAAAACTGTTAAGAGAGACAAAGAGGGGCACTATATAATGATTAAGGGATCAATACAACAAGAAGATATAACAGTTATCAATGTATATGCACCTAACTACAGGGCACCAGTTTATCTAAAAGATTTATTAACGGACTTAAAGGGAGACTTAGACCCCAATACAATAGTACTGGGGGACTTCAATACTCCACTCTCAGAAATAGACAGATCAACAGGACAGAAGATCAACAAGGAGACAGTAGATTTAAACGACACTACAGCCCAAATGGATCTAACAGATATATACAGAACTTTCAATCCTACAGCTAAAGATTTTACATTCTTCTCAGCAGTACATGGAACCTTCTCTAGGATTGACCACATACTAGGCCATAAAGCAAGTCTCAGCAAATTCAAAAGAATTAGAATCATACCATGCAGCTTCTCAGACCATAAAGGAATGAAGTTGGAAATTATCAACTCAGGAATCCCTAGAGCATACGCAAACACATGGAGATTGAACAACATGCTCCTGAATGAACAATGGGTCAAAGAAGAAATCAAAAGAGAAATCAAAAACTTTCTGGAAGTAAATGAGGATAACAGCACAACATACCAAAACTTATGGGACGCAGCAAAAGCAGTGTTAAGAGGAAAGTTTATATCAATAGGTGCCTACATCAAGAAATTGGAAAGGCACCAAATAGATGAGCTTTCAATTCACCTCAAGGATCTAGAAAACCTACAGCAAACCAGACCCAAATCTAGTAGGAGAAGAGAAATAATTAAAATCAGAGAAGAAATCAACAGGATTGAATCCAAAAAAACATTCCAAAAAATCAGCCAAACGAGGAGCTGGTTTTTTGAAAAAATAAACAAAATTGACACCCCATTGGCCCAACTAACTAAAAAAAGAAGAGAAAAGATCCAAATCAATAAAATCAGAGATGAAAAAGGAAATGTAACAACAGACACCACAGAAATAAAAAGAATCATCAGAAATTACTACAAGGACTTGTATGCCAGCAAACAGGGAAACCTATCAGAAATGGATAGATTCCTAGACACATGCAACCTACCTAAATTGAACCAGGAAGACATCGAAAACCTAAACAGACCCATAACTGAGACAGAAATTGAAACAGTAATAAAGGCCCTCCCAACAAAGAAAAGCCCAGGACCAGATGGATTCACTGCTGAATTCTACCAGACATTTAAAGAAGAACTAACTCCAATTCTTCTCAAACTATTCAGAACAATCAAAGAAGAGGGAATCCTCCCAAATTCTTTCTATGAAGCCAGCATCACCTTAATTCCTAAGCCGGAAAAAGATGCAGCACTGAAAGAGAATTACAGACCAATATCCCTGATGAACATAGATGCAAAAATCCTCAATATAATTCTCGCCAATAGAATGCAACAACACATCAGAAAGATCATCCACCCAGACCAAGTGGGATTTATCCCTGGTATGCAGGGATGGTTTAATGTGCGCAAGACAATCAATGTGATACACCACATTAACAGACTGCAGAAGAAAAACCATATGATTACCTCAATAGATGCTGAAAAAGCATTTGATAAAATACAACACCCGTTCATGATGAAAACTCTAAGCAAACTGGGTTTGGAAGGAACATTCCTCAATACAATCAAGGCAATCTATTAAAAACCCACAGCCAACATCCTATTGAATGGGGAAAAGTTGGAAGCATTTCCACTGAGATCTGGTACCAGACAGGGATGTCCACTCTCACCACTGCTATTCAATATAGTTCTGGAGGTTCTAGCCAGAGCTATTAGGCAAGAAAAAGAAATTAAAAGGATACAAATTGGGAAGGAAGAACTCAAACTATCCCTCTTTGCAGATGACATGATTCTTTATTTAGGGGACCCAAAGGACTCTACTAAGAGACTATTGGAACTCAGAGAAGAGTTTGGCAAAGTAGCAGGGTATAAAATCAATGCACAAAAATCAACAGCCTTTGTATACACAGACAATGCCATGGCTGAGGAAGAACTTCTAAGATCAATCCCATTCACAATAGCTACAAAAACAATCAAATACCTTGGAATAAACTTAACCAAGGACGTTAAAGATCTCTACGATGAAAATTACAAAACCTTAAAGAAAGAAATAGAAGAGGATACCAAAAAATGGAAAAATCTTCCATGCTCATGGATTGGAAGAATCAATATCATCAAAATGTCCATTCTCCCAAAAGCAATTTATAGATTCAATGCAATACCAATCAAGATACCGAAGACCTTCTTCTCAGATCTGGAAAAAATGGTGCTGAAATTTATATGGAGGCACAAGAGACCTCGAATAGCTAAAGCAATCTTGTACAACAAAAACAAAGCCAGAGGCATCACTATACCAGATTTCAGGACATACTACAGGGCAGTTGTAATCAAAACAGCATGGTACTGGTACAGAAAAAGATGTATAGACCAATGGAACAGAATTGAAACACCAGAAATCAACCCAAACATCCACAGCCAACTTATATTTGATCAAGGATCTAAAACTAATTCCTGGAGCAAGGACAGTCTATTCAATAAATGGTGCTGGGAAAACTGGATTTCCACATGCAGAATCATGAAGCAAGACCCCTACCTTACACCTTACACAAAAATCCACTCAACATGGATTAAAGACCTAAATCTACAACCTGACACCATCAAGTTACTAGAGAACATTGGAGGAACCCTTCAAGATATTGGCACAGGCAAAGAATTTCTGGAAAAGACCCGGGAGGCACAGGCAGTCAAAGCCAAAATCAACTAGTGGGATTGCATCATATTGAGAAGTTTCTGTACTGCAAAAGAAACAGTCAGGAGAGTGAAGAGACAACCGACAGAATGGGAAAAAATATTTGCAAACTATGCAACAGATAAAGGGTTCATAACCAGAATCTACAAAGAGATCAAGAAACTCCACAAAAACAAAACCAACAACCCACTTAAGAGATGGGCCAAGGACCTCAATAGACATTTTTCAAAAGAGGAAATCCAAATGGCCAACAGGCACATGAAAAAATGTTCAAGGTCATTAGCAATCAGGGAAATGCAAATCAAAACCACAATGAGGTTTCACCTCACCCCGGTTAGAATGGCTCACATTCAGAAATCTACCAACAACAGATGCTGGCGAGGATGTGGGGAAAAAGGGACACTAACCCACTGTTGGTGGGAATGCAAATTGGTTAAGCCACTATGGAAGTCAGTCTGGAGATTCCTCAGAAACCTGAAGATAACCCTACCTTTCGACCCAGCCATCCCACTCCTTGGAATTTACCCAAAGGAATTTAAATTGGCAAACAAAAAAGCGGTCTGCACCCTAATGTTTATCGCAGCTCAATTCACAATAGCTAAGACCTGGAACCAACCTGAATGCCCATCAACGGTAGACTGGATAAAGAAATTATGGGATATGTACTCTTTAGAATACTATACCGCAGTAAGAAACAACGAAATCCAGTCATTTGCAACAAAATGGAGGAATCTGGAACACATCATGCTGAGTGAAATAAGCCATTCCCAAAGGGACAAATACCATATGTTCTCCCTGATCGGTGACAACTGACTGAACACCAAAAAGGAAACCTGTTGAAGTGAAATGGACACTATGGGAAACGGTGACTTGATCAGCATAGCCCTGACTGTTAATGAACAACTTAATACATTATCCCTCTTAGTAGTTTTTTTTGTCTGTTCTTCTTAATATGACTGGTTTAATTCTGTAATTAATACACAGTTATTCTTAAGTGTTGAAAATTAACTGAAATGTGATCCCTGTTAAACATAAGAGTGGGAATAAGAGAGGGAAGAGATGTGCAATTTGGGGCATGCTCAAGCTGCCTTGCCCCAAATGGTAGAGTTAGAAACATACCAGGGGATTCCAATTCATTCCCATCAAAGTGGCATGTACCAATGCCATCTCACTAGTCCAAGTGATCAATTTCAGTTCACAATTGATCATAATGAAAGGACTAAGAGTCAAAGGGAGCACATAAACAAGTCTAGTACCTGCTAACACTAACCGATAGAATAAGTAAAGGGGAGAGTGATCCAACATGGGAAGTGAGATACTCAGCAGACCCATAGAATGGCAGATGTCCTAAACAGCACTCTGGCCTCAGAATCAACCCTAAAGGCACTCGGATCTGGCTGAAAAGCCTATGAGAGTATTTCAGGCATGGAAAGCCAAGACACTCTGGCAAAAGATCTCTGTGAGTGAGATCCCAGTGGAAAGAACAGGTCTTCAAAGAAGGAGGTACCTTTCTCTGAAGGGAGGAGAGAACCTCCACTTTGACTATGACCTTGTCTAAACAAGGTAAGAGTCGGAGAACTCAGAGGGCTTCCATAGCCTTGGAAACTCATGACTGGAGCATAGGGAGATTACTGATGCCATAGACAGGAGTGTCAATTGGTAAAGTCAACAACAGGAGTCACTGTGCACTTACTCCTCATGTAGGATCTCTGCCCTTAATGTGCTGTGCATTGAGATTTAATGCTATAACGAGTACTCAAACAGTATATTTCACTTTGTGTTTCTATGGGGGTGCAAACTGTTGAAATCTTTACTTAATGCATACTAAACTGATCTTCTGTAAAGAAAAAAAAAAAGAAATTATCAATTCCCAACTTGACTCTCACTGGGATTAAACATGACAATAGGTCTGATCTGATTTCATCATCATTTAAAAAAAATCATCTATTATTTTCCACTTTATGTTTCTGTGTGGGAGCAAACTGTTGAAATCCTTACTTAATGTATACTAAGCTGATCTTCTGTATATTAAGATAATCGAAAATGAATCTTGATGTGAATGGAAGGGGGAGAGGGAGTGGGAAAGGGGAGGGTTGTGGGTGGGAGGGACGGTATTGGTGGGAAGACATTGTAATCCGTAAGTCGTACTTTGGAAATTTATATTCATTAAATAAAAGTTAAAAAAATAAAATAAAATAAAATAAAATAAAAAAACTAAAAAAAAGAAAATTACATAAAATAATCAAGCTTCACAAGCTCTATCAAATTCTCTCATTTATATATGATAAGTGTGTGTGTTCCTCTTTTATTAGGTTATAATGTAATTCATCAAGAAAACTAATTGGGAAGTGAAAAAGCAGTTACTGGTATGTTTTATTGAGGCAGCCAAAGTGAACAATAATCACCAACATTTTAGTTTATTTATTTGAGGGAGAGAAAGTACTCCTGTGTGCAGTTCATCTGCCAATATCTGGGGCTGTGCCAGAGCTAGAAGCCTGAACTTCAATCCAGGGTCTCCCATGTGGGAGGCAGGAACCCAGTTACTTGAGTAATCACCTCTGCCTCTCCTGGTCTGCATGGTAGGAAGCTGGAGTCAGGAGAAAGAACTGGGAATGGAACCCAAACACTGTGATATGGGATATGGATATCTCAACTGCAAGGCTAAATGTTCACTCCGAATTACTAATTGTTTTTGTTGTAGTTGACTAAGCCAGTTTAAGGGGAAAACAAAGTGTAAAAAACAAACCTGGGGCTGGCACTTGCAGTGCCGGCATCCCATGTGGGTGCCGGTTCCAGTCCCAATCCCAATACTCCACTTCCTATCGAGCTCTCTGCTATGGTCTGGGAAAGCAGTGGAAGATGTCTCAAGTCATTGGGCCCCTGCACCCACATGGGAGACCTGGAAGAAGCTCCTGGCTCCTGGCTTCGGATTGGGGCAGCTCTGGCCGTTGCATCCATTTGGGGAGTGAACAACAGATGGAAGACCTCTCTCCCTCTTTCTCTCCCTCTCTCTCTCTCTCTCACTCTCTCTGCCTCTCTGTAACTTTGCTGTTCAAATAAATAAAATAAATCTTAAAAAAAAAAGAAAACCTAATTCAGCCTTCATGAGAACCTACTGATAAAGGCAGAAAGAGTAATGCAATCATCATTATATGCATGGAAAAAATCTAACTACCTAAATTTCCTTTGTGACAAAACCCATAGATTGTGTATTTGTGACATGAACTCATGTATTCAAAAAATAGTTAAGTTACTTTTATGTTCCTTGTTTTAGAATATGTGCTTTAAATATGGTTTTAACTTTAAAAATTATGGGGTGGGGAAAAATGGCAGGTTAGGGAGCGGCATGCTTCGCAAGACTAGGGAGAAACAGCGAGGAGAGCATAGGAGGCACACATTCGACGAAGGGAAATCAGGGAAGAAAACTGTCCAGGGCAGCCCCAGAGGAGGAGGGGAACCAGTTTGAACTGGTATGGTGAGTGTTGGCTCACGCCCAGAAAAATTGGTAAGCAAGAGCCATGGAGCCAGAGGCATTTTTGAGATGGGGTGGGGTGGGGGGAGGCAAGATAGACAGCAACAATCTGTGGCTATCGAACTGGGGAGAACATAGCGTGGGTCTACTTGAGAACCAGGGGAAGTGGTGGTTGCTGTGGTCGCCTGAGGTCCAAGCGGAAGTGTAGGGAGGCCGCAGATTGAAACCAATCTCTCCAAAACAAAACCCATGACCTGGTTGAGAGAGGGTGTATGCCATTTTAAATCCAGACTACAACCAGGGAAACCTGCCAGCATGCAGATAACAAATAATATATCATTGTTTTAATTTCCACTTCCCTAATGGCTCAGGATATTGAACATTATTTTGTATTTTTTGACACATATGTCAACTAATGTCAACTCACAAATCTGTGTATATATACATACATATATTTAACAGATACTTAAATATATCTATAACCATGTGCTTGCAATATCATTACTATTCTATGTCTCCTTTTTATGAATAAGGTAAAAAAATTACAAAGAAGATAAATATGTACTCAAAGCACACTTCCAGCAGTGACAAATCACAAGTTAAAATTCTGGTTTAACAACAGGCTTGTGCTATTCCATGTACATGAAATTTGCTGATTATTCCACATACTTGATTATTGTATTGAGCTGGCTACTTTGCAGAGATGTCAGGTCAATACTTTGAATAAAGTAACCTGTTGCATGTTTACTGTGTGTTTATTAATGTTCCTTCTCAAACACTTCACAAGTTAAAAACATACTTAAAAATAAAAGAGAACAGAGTACATGAAGCACATTTGATGAACAGTTCAAACACTTCTGTATTAATAAATCAAAAGAGAATGAGATTTGGTTTACAACTCAAGACATAAACCAAGGGGAGAAATATCTTTTTAAGAAAATATGTTTTTGTTGATGAAAGGAATCCATTTAAAACTTGATGAGGAAAGTGGGATGGGGTGGGAGTGTGAGAGAATTTGAAGTGGAAGAAACAACCAGAAGCATTTGCAGTTTGCCTCCTAATCACCTATACATTATCCTCACCACAGTGGAGGATTACAGGGTGGTAAGTGCACATGTTGTTAATTACAGACTGGCAGACTTTCTCCAGCTGAAATTAATTAATTACCTTCCTCTGGGTGGGAGAGGCCCAGTGTGATGTTTGAGATGTAGGGTCATGATTCCCTGTATCAATTTTGTATTTGATTATATTAGCCCTGACAGGCTTTTCACTAAGGACATTATAGAGTTCAGTCAATAGTGATATCATTCTTCAATCAAATTGCTGAAGATTTATCTTTGGTATCCTTGGCATTCTTTTTTTTTCCTAGGCTCCTGGTTCTTACTCATTAAATACAGATATTTATCATTTTGTATGAATGTCTGCTTATAATTATTGTCTGGTGATTGGCATATCTTATTTGGAGATGATTAAACCCTTTCCTATCATATGTAATTTAAACTAATAGGGGAGGACAAGCTTATTTTAAGTCTGAAAAAGTATAAAATGTATCATGGCTAAGCTCAGTACTTCCACAAAAGAATGTATGAGGAAATGTTACTAACTCATGTCTGGAATAATTCATCCTTCCATCTATTTGGTGAGACATTTATTAACCAAAGGAATAAACAGGACTCAAGAATAGGTGCATTAAAAAGAGTAAAGTATGAAAAGGCTGCACAATGAAGTCCTACGGTCAAACAGTATGTTTGATATTGCAATACTGGAGGAAACATAAAAGTCGATGTCTTCTGTTCAGAGGGGAGCCTTTTTAGGTCACATACAACTTGGAAGTCATTCTTGTTTCAGTCAAAATCTACAGCAGCCACTTCAATATCAGAGGGTTCTCAGAACAGTGTGAACTTAAGCACAAGTAGAAGGGTAACTCTGCAGCAGGCATTTTCTAGACCAACACAGGAAGGTCAGCTCAGCATGGATATTTGTGGAGATCAGTCTGCAACAGGCTGAGAGTGGCAAAAGTGCATTGGAAAACCTCCCATTTACATTTGTAAACATTGAAAGACTGTAGTTGAGGTTGAAAAACCCTTACAGTAAATACATAATTGGATATTTTAGGTTAAAAAAAATATACAAGGCAGATAATAACATGTAAAATAGAAACAAGTCAAAGAGCAGTTCTGGAAAACAGCTGAAGATGACTTTTTTTTTTTAAGATTTAGTTATCTATTTGAAAGAGTTACACAGAGAGATGGGGAGATGGAGAAAGAGGGATCACCCATCCACTGGTTCACTCCCCAAATGGCCAAAATGGCTAGGGCTGGGCCAGGCTGAAGCCAGGAGCCAGTATCTTCATTTGGGTTTCCCACATGGGTGGCAGAGGCCCAAACACTCTGGCCATCTTCTGCTGCTGTTCCCAGGCCATTAGCAGGAAGTTAGATCAGAATTGGAGCAGCCAGGACTCAAATAAGTACCCACATGAGGTGCTGACTTTGCAGGTGGCACCTTTACCTGGGATGCCACAATGCCAGCCCCAAAGATGGTATCTTGATAGAGTCCATTGACTCAGCCTGTACTTGTAAAGTTTTCCTTAGTGGTGAGATCTTGAAAGTTAGTAACAGAATGATTATTAATGAATCTAAAAGATTTTTATGTATATGAAGATACTTCAAAAAGTTCATGGAAATTGAAATTAAAATGTAAATGTTCTTTTAAATACATGTATAGTTTTTCCATAATATATATTTTCCATGAACCCTCTGAAGACCTTTTATAGTGTGTTCGTGTAATAGTACTGTATGGTACTCACATATAAGGTGTATGTGTATTTATGAAAATTATTTTTTTATCCCAGTATTTTATCCTATAAAGACATTAAGAAGAAGTAACTGAGGGAATTTAAACTACTAAAATTAAGGCCTTTTTATTAAAGATGTCCATACAAGAGTTGATTTGGTATGAAAAGGCAAGAATTATGACTCACAGCTCAGAAATGATGCCAATTGACAACACAGTTAACCCAACTCAGAATATGATGTATCTTGTTCAGTGTTCCAAGACACAAGTTCTGCTCTGCTTCTCAAACCAAACTTGGTAAAGACTTGATAAGATCACTCCAAGTTTACCTCACTAATAGGGGCTCATTCAAACTAGCTGAACTCAGGGAACACAAATCTTCATAAATGAATTCTTTTTAATTTTGCTTAGCAAATATTCCTTTGCAGTAAAAGAAAATATTCAT
This sequence comes from Oryctolagus cuniculus, assembly GCF_964237555.1. NCBI lineage: Eukaryota > Metazoa > Chordata > Mammalia > Lagomorpha > Leporidae > Oryctolagus > Oryctolagus cuniculus. The sequence goes on from NC_091449.1 coordinate 43,164,719, forward strand.
GAATATTGTACAAAAAAACAAATTTCCCATTGCTAAAATACCTAGAAAGGATGATAATGAGGTAGTTTTTTGTCTTTTTAAATATTTATTTATTTATTTATTTGAAAGAGTGACAGAGAGAGGGGAAGGACAGAGAGAGAGAGAATTTTTCATCCAGTGGTTCACTGTCCAAATGGCCACAAAGGGCTGGGCCAGGTGAAAACCAGGAGCCTGGAAATCCATCCACATCTCCCCATTGGGCGGCAAAGATCCAAGCACCCGGGCCATCTTCTGATGCTTTACCAGGTGAATTAGCAGTGAGCTGGATAGGAAGCAAAGCCTCCAGGACTTGAATGGGCACCCTCATATTGGATGCTGGTATCATAGGAACCTGCAGTGCCACAAGAGTTACAATATAGCTTTTTGTATGTTAGAAATCATGCCTTGTATAGTCTTGGTTGTGGAGTTTTTCAGCAGTGTAAATAATCTTAAATTTGTAAAATATTGGTCAATATTTACTGGCAAAATTAGTAAGCTGAGACATCCATTTAGCTAAGTTAATTTCTTATTAACTGTACAAATACAATGTACTCACTCTTCACAGACTAATCCACAGCTAGGACACAGAACAATTTAAAACTGTTTTTGTGTGCCCTCTCCCTCAGTCAGCTCACAGTCTCATAAACAATGGATGTAAAAGTGTGCTTAAAATTTTTCCCCTCACTGTATTGAGTCCAGAAAAAAAGACAGTATCTAAAGACAGTATCACATGTTTGGTGATAACTTTTTGAGTAGAATGTGGGAAAAGATGCTATAGAATCACCCAACCTGCCTTAGGATAGTTATTAAATATAAAATTCAATAATAATCAAATTATCAGGAGAATACAGGAAGAGAATAAGCATTCAAGGAAGTAGATGCTTTGGATGCAAAAGCGTTCAGATATGACTAAATGGGAAATATTAGGAAGCTGTAATAATTCTATGTGACAAGTGTTTGAAAAAGGTATGAAAAAGGAATGTCTTTTTGGGGTTTGGGTTGAGGGAGAATACAATGAATGACTTAAGAAATAGAAAGGGCCAGATCATGAAGGGTCCTGTAGGTCAAGAATTTTTAATTGATCTTGTACTTGATAGGTTTCCAGGTAATATTTTTATGTAGATAACCAAACATATGGCTAGGGAGACTGCTGTTACACATTACTGCTACTGACTGTGAACGTTATTCAAGTGGTTGAATATTAAATATTAAACAATGGTTATGGTTTCAGTGAGAAAATTAAGAAAATTTTGGAGACATTTCCAAATCAATAGTAACAGAGCTATTAAACAATGAGTTGTAGAGCATTAGGAAAGAGAATCATTTAAAATGAATCTCAGGTTTCTGGCTTCACTAATTAGTGTTGTTGCCAGTTAGTAAGACAGAAATAATGCATGTGGAGGAATGAAATTTGAACTTGGGTAATATTTAACATTTTGGCTGTTCTATAATGTTTTTCCAAAGACCTTGAATGATTGTGAATGAAACAAACTGCAATGAGATGTGTGCTTTTGGGAAGTTACGGGGGGGAGGAAGCTATTGTAATCCATAAGCTGTACTTTGGAATTTATGCTCATTAAATAAAAAAAAATAGATTACCTGCAATTTTAAAGAGTCAGAACCTATGTTCTTGGATTAGAAGACTAAATATCATTAAAATGTCAATAGCACTCAGAGTGATATACAGATTCAACATAGTCCTTATCAAAATTTCAATGGTGTATTTTTCAGAAAACCCATCCTATATTACATTTGGAATTTCCAGTTACATCCAATATCCAAAACCACCTTGGAAAAGGGGAATAAATATGGTGGTATTACATTTCCTTATTTCAAAATATGCTGCAATACTACAGTAATCAAAATAATGATCAAAACTGGCATAAAGATAGAATGGAATAGAACAGAGAACTCAGAAGAAACCCTCATGAAACAATGATCTTTAATAAGAGTGTTAAGTCTACTCAGTGGAGTGAAATGATCTCTTCAACAAATGGCATTAGGAGTACTAGAAATTTGCATATAAAAATGTACTTGGATGCTAATCTTGTAACTTATGCAAAAACTAACTCAAAATATATTAAAGACTAAAATGTGACTTTAAACCATAAAACTCCTAGAAGAGGGCTAACATAGGGCTAAATCTTCATGTCACTGGTATTGGCAATGATTTCTAGATTTTACATAAAAAGCACAAGCAACAAAAACAAAACTAAAGAAATGAGACTGTGTCAAATTTAAAAACAAACAGAAAAAACACTTCTGTATGTTAAAGAGTGAAATCCATAGTGAGAAGTTAACCTCAGCATGTGATAAAATATATATACCTTATAAGAGATTAGTATCTATAATGTAGAAAGAACTCCTACAGGACAGCACCAACAATAAACTAACCCACTTAAAAGATGAACAAAGGACTTGAATAGACATAGCTCTAAAAATGAGATAAAAATGACCAACAAGCATGTGGTAAAATGCTCAACATCACTAATCCTTATAAAAATGTGAGTCAAAGCTAAAATGGGCACACCATTAGGATGACTACTATTAAAAATAAAAATTTAATAATTAACAAGTATTGATAAGAATGTGGAGAAATTGGTACTCTTATGCACTGTTGGTAGAATTGTATGATGGTACAACCACTATGGAAAACATATGTCAGTTCCTTAAAAACATCAAAATGAAACTATTATAAGAGCCAGCAGCCCCTTTCTTGGTACTTATACAAAATAACTGAAAAGAGAGTCCCAAAAGGTATTTATCCACCTATGTTTATATGAGCATTATTCATGATAACCAAGAGGTAGAAGAAACTCAAATGTCCACCAATGGATGAATAGATAAAGCGTAGTATATACATACAACTAATATCACTTAACTTTACAAATTACAGAAATCCTGTTACATGTTACAACATGTATAAACCTTGCAGACATTATGCCAAGTGAAATAACCCAGCCACAAAATGACAAATGCTATATGTATGATTTCACTTGTGTGTAATGCCTAGAGTAGTCAAATACATAGATGCAGAAAAAAATAATAGTGCTTACTGGGGGCTAAGAAGTGATTTTCTCATAGAGTTTAGCTTTTTTGTAAGATGAGTAAGTTCTGGCAAAACACTTAAAATGTTTTGTTTTTTAATCAACATTTAAAAAAAAAAGTATCATAAGAGAACCCTAAATCCTAAGAGCTATTAAATGCTTTAAAGATTAATTGATTAATTGAATGATTTGAAAGGAGGAGTAGCAGAAAGAGAGAGAGAGATCCTTCACTCACTGGTTCACTTTTCAAATGGCTGCAACAGTAAGGGTTGCACTAGACTGAAGCCAGGAGCCAGGAACTCCATCTGGGTCTCCTACATAGGTGACAGGAATTCAAGCACTTGTGTCATTATTGGCTGCTTCCCAGGCACATTAGCAGGGAGCAGAATTAGAAGCAGAGTAGCTGGGATTTCAACCAGCACTCTAATACAGGATGTGGGCCTTCACCTGGCAGTTTAATCCATTAGCCACAGCGCCTACCTCTCAAGTTGTTATTCTGAGTGCCTGATTTGAGTTCTAGCTAATCTATTTCTGATCCAGCTTCTTGCTAAGGCACACCTGGGAGGTAGCAGATGATGGCTACATAATTTTCTATCTCTCTCAGGGAGGATATGTATTCTTTTTACTGTGCTATCTGAGAAACACTGAGCAGAGTCAATGATCCCCTGAGAAATTCTTCAGTGATGAATGGGTAGCCTTGGTGGAAACATTATCTGGAATATTCAAACCTATTCCCACTTGGTTACTTTTCATCATATCAGTATTTTCCCAGAGCTGTCAAAGTATCCTTTAAATTAGAAGGATCATCTTCAAATGTTAACTAGTGAAGATAATATTCTCTTAAAATAAATGTTGTATTAGTTCAAGGGGGATTGGCTTAATGCTTTAGCCAGAGAGAGAAGTTTAAGTTTCAAGAGCATAGATTTCAAGGGTAGAAAGCCTGGTTCAAATTTTAGCTTGGTAGTTTACTATATGTACTCCTTAAATTTCTTAGGTCTCCATTTTAAAAATCTATAAATTGTGGAAAATAATGCATGCCTAATTCGGTCATTATAAGGATCATCTATATTTGGTAAAGTGTTTGGCATATACAGTATTGAGTAATGGCCATAATAACTTGTTGTTATCATAATCTTTACAAAAAGTAACTAGCAATTATAATATAAATTTAAATAATGAAAACTACACATTAAAATACATATATAAAATTACTTATGAATCTTATGAAAAATAATATTCATAAATAATTAATGTGGTTTGGATTTGATTTGAATGACCTTCAAGGTTTCATGTGTTGAAACTTAAGCCCTACTCTAAGGCATTAAGATGGTTCAAACTTACTCTGAATGGAGTATTTAGAAGTGGGACTTTTGGGAAGTGATTGGAATCAGATAAGATAATCAGGATGAAGCTTAAATCCTAGTGACTTTAAAAAAAAGGAAAGAAGACACATACAGGTGCATGCCCCATCACTTGCCAAGTGATGCTCTACATTGTCTTGGAACCCTGATAGCAAGAAATCCATTACCAGTTGAGGCACTAGACCTTACTCTTCCAGAACTGTGAACTATATAAACCTATTTTCTTTCTATAGATTTTGTTTATTTTTATTTATTTGAAAGACAGAGAGAGAGAGACAGAGACACATACAGAGACAGAGGGAATTTCTACCTGGTTCACTACCCAAATGCCTAACCAGGTCAAGTGCAGGAGACAGGAACTCCATACATGGCTGGCATGACCCAGGAACTTGAGATATCATCTGATACCTTTCAAGATAAGCATTAGCAGGAAGCTGGATTGGAAGTAGAGGCAGGACTTGGTCCCAAGAACCCTATATTGGAATAGCTTAACCTGCTGTGTCACAATGCCCACCCCTAAATCTCTTTTCTCTATGAAGCCAGACTGTGTCAGGTATTTCATTAGAACATTGAAACATATACTAGTATAATAGTAATTATACATAGAGTTTTTAATATTTATCAATTATGCTTATTTTAAAGCTATGAAATGTTTATAATAACATGATAAATCAAAGCTATTCTTTCCAAGTTATGTGATAATCCAGAAATAAATGGCTATATCCTTTCGCATTATAGGCAGCATCAGAATATCCTTAAAAATTACTGCATTTAAAAGGACCACCCTCACACCTCTGCACTTCTGTGGCTCTTTATGAGATTGCAGCAATCTATCCACACTAAGATCTGAACTTGGTGGTGATGGTGCTGAAAGCTGTTAGAAAAATCTGTGCCTATTTCTCTTTTCACACAGTCAAGACTTAGCATTTATTGGCCAATAAAGCCAGCAGGACATATTACACTCAGCTTTATGGCATAGTAAGAGTCTTTTGTATTTGCATAATGCTTTAGTCATTTATAAAGCTCTTATACATAGTAAGTTATTTGGGCATCACAACAACTCTGCATAATTATCTACATTTTATGGCTAAAGTTCACAAGGAAGTGAAAGACCTCGTGCAAGATGAGGCAGCAGTGAAATGTTTGATTTAGGATTTCTTCCTTTCAATCCAGTGACTTTTCATCATGCTGTTTCTCCCAGATAGCAGAACATCACCAGGGGCATGTTGATGAACAATTTAGAGAACCTCTGAGGTTAGAGGGTAAAATGACAAAAGACAGAAGAAATATTTGAGATTTTTGTCTGAATCAAAATGGTGTTGCTTATGCCCACTCTAAAAATCAATATTAATTCAATGTTTTCTTCGCAATATAAATTGAATCTAATACTTATACAAAAATGTGTCCTCATGTATTTTCTGTTCTGTTAGGTCTATGACCCTGCATAATTGTTCATCCATTCAGTTAACTCCTAGTAACATACATTCTGTCTTTCTTAACATGCATCTCAAGTAGAGTACTTGGACAATGTTTGTATCATCTATGAGGTTTTGTGGCAGCAGAAACTCCAATCATCACGCTTCTCTATATTTATCATCCTGCAGTGTGAATATTGTTGTACCCAATACTATCAATTCCGAGACTAAGCTATAAATGGGCTTCAGGTTTTCTTTTGCCTCTGCCATCACTATGAGACAAAATGCCCGGATAAGCCGACTAGTCACAGAAATGGGATAAAGGACAAATAGAGCACAGCATGAACCAGGTTACCTTCAGCTGGCATCTACGTATGAAAGAGGGAGTTTCAACAAAAATAGTGAATTAGGACCTACAAAATCCTCTACTCTGATTTAAAAAGTGATGATAACACTGCAAGGAAATGTTCACAATCACGTTCAATTCTCTGAAAATTAATAAAAAAAATTTGTAGTATTTTGGGAAGCATTTATTTCTTTAAAAGTTACCCAACCCTAATATGAACAGCAGGCTTTGATGCATTTTGACTTACTTTGCTTCCACTACCCACTATCTTGCCCCATAATAAGCCATAAGAAACAATAACTCATGATCACAGGGAAGCCAACAACCTACCAACCATGAGGGAAGTGACTAGGATGCAGCATCCCACAAATACTCATTCCCCAAGAATTGTCATTATTTGACATATGTGTCATTCTTTGGAAGACCCCACTCAAAATGCTTTCCTTTCTGACTTTACTCAGAATTTTTTCAGTGCCAACAGCCTTTTCCCTGGGAGTATTTATTGTAACCAATCAGAGGTGATTGTTCGGTATCACAGTTGCCTAAGGTGGTGTATGTCACTTTGGAAAACAATAGCTAATCAAAAACCTGAAAAACAGAAACTGTGATTATCTATAGATAATCTGGAATTCCATGTGCATTTGAGGATTGTGTGAATGCCCAGGAAAGACCTGAGATGGTCCTAACCTTTCACTTAACAGCTCATCTTGAGGCTATGCAGAAGTAAGGAGCAAAGGTTTAATTGGAGTTGTTTACTGTAGGGCTAAGTTTTGTTGGTAGATCCCAACTTATACACAAGAATCTGTCAGCAAAGACTTGAAATTTGTTGATTTCATGCAATTAAAGGAAATCTCTGTCCAACCATTAGTTGGTTACAAATCTGACAGAAACTTCATTGTCTCCCTCCCAACATACAAACACTAAGTTACAACTTCAATAGAGTCAGAACAGAAACAGATAACATCAGATTCTGAAGAAGAATAAGAATCTGATTTCCATGGTTTTATTATAGTATTTATACTATTCAGTTCCCAAACAAAAGTTATAAAATGTGCAAAAATCAAGAAAACTTGACCCATACACAGTGAAAGAAATTATAAATCAGTAAAAACTGCCTGTGAGGCAGCCCAAATGTTGAACTACTAGAGAAAGATCTCAAATATGTCAAAGCATTAAGAGAAATCATATGTAAAATCTATGAGAAAGTGTGAGAAAAATGTCTCATTAAACATGTAATAGCATTAAAGACATACAAGTTATAAAAAATCAACCAGACAGAAGTTATACAGTGAAAAATGCAGTAACTGAAATGAAACAACCACTGGAGTAGCTCAACTGCAGATTTGAGCCTATAGAAGAAAGCATCAGAGAGCTTGGTGGGCTAATTGAGGTTTGTGAGGGAACCCATCAAAGATGAGCAGCAGTACCACGTAGCTGAGGCTTGCATAGGTCGTTCAGCCAGCCAACTCCTAGGTGTGTGTGCTAAACAGAAGTTTACTTTCATGTGCTTCTGCGATTGATGTTGTTTGTTACATAGCATTATTGTGGCCATAGTTTAGTTGGGTGATAATAGACTCTCTGAACAACTTGAGTGCTACTGGCACTTTTAATTGCTTCAGTCCAATGCCTTTATAATTGATGCTTTATAAATATTGGTAAAGACAACTTGCTTTTAATTGGAAAGCATCCTCTGATTGTACTACTGTCTTAATCACAGAATAAGCATAGTCAAGTGCTTATTGTTGTTATTACTATTATTTTCCAGACTTCAATTTGCCTAATTATTTACATGTTTTCTATAAAAGTTACATCTCAGTCTTAGTTGTGTTGTATTCAATGAAAAGTTTTCACATAAATAATGAAAGTATATCTTGAAGACTCCTAACACTAAATATTAGAAATAACTTACAGAGAAACCATACTGGAATTGATTTTTCTATACTTACAAAAAAGAAAGTGCTGTATAAATGGGCTGTATCTTTTTAACCTTCTCAAGTTGTGATATTCCTAAATACCATGTCTTCTCTCTGCTCTCCTTCACACACTCAATGTGTATTCATTTAAAGAGAAAAAAGATTTTATCTCCATAGTTATATTTCATTAGTAATATATCAACTCAGCTGCATATTAGTCTTCCTGAAAAAGATGATATCATTTTGATGTAACATCAAACTGAATTTTAACTCTAAAAGTGTTTTTGGTTTGACTCTAATTCATTAGTCTTCAGACCTGTAATGTGAAATTTGGACTAGATGCATAAAAACGCATCTTCAAAAATAATGCTCAAGAATAACATTCCTTGAGACATTGTCCAAAGTATTGTATTTTGACATTTAATTCAGTATTCATGTATGGATATTTTACCTACAAACTTGTTGAGAAAATATTGCTGGTAAACATGTTTCTCCAGAATCACGTCATAATCTAAACCTAATATATGAAATAATATAAAATCTGTCTTTCACTCCTTCCCATGTTAATTCCTTTTCTCTTGTTCCCTGTCATCCCTGAGCCACTGTGGTTGGGGGCATATTTGCTCACCCTGAAGCATAGGTCTTGGCCAGCTCCTTTACCCCCAGGGCTGTTGTCTCTTTTGTCTGTTTCCTACCTCCTCAAACAGAAATAACTCAAGTATTTTTACAAATAGATGCTCAACTTGAAGATAAATTTTGGATTTAATTAATATAGTTTATATGTGTTTAGCATATTGCCTGGCATATTTAGCCACAGTGTTTTAAAAAATATTTGAGATTATTTATTTATATTGTTATTCATTGTCATGAAACTGAAAGGTAGAATTTAGATCTCACTTTCTCTAAGCAGACCTACTTCCCTTCTGTCCGCCATATAACATGCTGACATGTTCTCCAGTTGCGCTGTACTATCCATTACAACTCTAAAATACCATCCATTCAATATGACATGAAAGTACAGTCTGATATTTTAATCTCAATTATACATTTAAATTCAGTTTTTCTACAATTTACTGTTCAGAATTACACATCATCTCAATGTTCTGGGAGTAGTTAACCATTCAGCTTCAGCAAGAGTAAGAGTCTGATGTCAATTTTGTCTTTCATATGGCCAATGTTCCTAACTAATGTTGCGGTTGTAGTTCCTCCTCTTTAATACTTTTTTCTAATGAGTAACAAAATTATGTTGATTATTTCCTCAAAGTCTCTTCTATATATCATTCTACTGGTAGAATGATTTCATTGTTTGGTACTGTTTTGTATAAAATTTCCTACTTGATTGTTGTGATTTAAGTCTTTCTGTAGTTAATTTAATGTGCTACATACTACCTGACAATTCATAAAATATTGTATTCATGTTACTCAAAGAACTATAGGAGTGTCCATGCCAACAAGCTTGATGACCAACCATCACAACTTGCCTGGAACTGAGGGGCTTCCTAGAATACAAAACTTGTCGTTTCAAAGCAGGAAATTCTCAGGCAAACCAAGGGAGTTGTCCACTGTACTCGTGCATCATCAGATAAGCTCTCAACCTAGACTTCTGCATGATATCAAATGAAACCTCATTCTTCTAGCAGTTACTTATAATTTCTTAAATTATTCACAGCTTACACACTGAAAGCTGAGAAAACTTAAGACTCAAAAGTGATAAAGTGAAATGTGAAGTAGGTAAGTGAAACATCATTTAGAGCCACTTTTGCTATTTAAATCTGATTCGAAAGTATCTGCTCTTGATACTGCACCATACAACTTGAGATAGGCTTCCTTTCTTTAGATATTTTTAAATCTAGATCAGGAGAAACAAAATGTACATTATTAGTTATGTTAAAGTGTGTTCTCAAATATGTATAGAGCACACTTTGGGTCAAAAAGACTCCAGTTTTGCTACAGAAATCAATCAGGAAAAGTTCAATGCTGGTGAGCTGGTGAGACATAGAACAAGATCTTGACAAACAGGAAGTAGGACATGACTGGGATGCAAACAAGAATAAATGGAGAGACAAAGTTGTAGAAAGATCCTGCAGATAATCAGGAAATCCAAATAAAAACATGTAAGTTGAATACTGGCAGGACGGGTTCAGTACAGTTTGGATGATATTGTAGGTATCTTTAAAGTCAATAAGGAATCAATGCTTTCTTTTATTTCTCTTTGAATATCTGAATTTGACCGTTCCCCTCCAGCCTGACCAAAAGAATCTTGATCATTTACTACCATTTTTTTCCTATAATTTTAGAAGATTCATCCACAGTGACACTTAAAAGACTGCCGTAGAGCGTAATATGGGAAAGCATTACATGGCTAGGTCAGTTAAGCAATCAAAGTGTATCAGTGGTACTGTTATCACATTTCTCAGGCAGAATGAGCAGTACCTGAGACTTGAGGGCAGAGTTTTGAATATCAATAATTTTCCTTACGTTCACAATCCCTACACAAACAGCCTTAAAATTTCTAAGTTATAGAGAACATTAGTGATAGATACTCAGTCCCTCTTGGGGAATTCAGAGAATGCTAGTTTGAAGAAATGAGTACTGAAATGATTTATATTACAAGAGAAGAGATTAAGCTGCAAAGCAGAAAGAATAATGTAAGAGATACAGAGGGAACAGAGCTCCCAGATATGATAAGAAAATATCCTGGAGCTCTGGCCTTTACCTTTTTAGAGCAATAATGAAGTGGCAGTGAAAGAAGCTAGAAACAGGGACAAAATAATGGAGCAATGCCTTAGACTACAGTGAGGAACAGCCTGCTTCCTGTTGAAAATCAGCAAGCAATGAATGGTATTAGAAAGAAAACATTTTTTTTTTTTTTTAAAGAGACATGGTCAGGGTTGTTTTCTACAGAGTGCTTGCTAGAAGGCCTAAAGATGACATTGCTATAACTAGGTCAAAGCTAGAGGCAAAGAAACTATCTGGCATGCATGTTTTGTATACTAGAAGAAGAGGAAAAATGAAAACATAATAGGAGCCATGCTAACATTCCATTTTCAAGGTCTTTTCTGAAATTCTACATGCAAGCATGATAGACTTAACCTCTTAATTGATATTTTACTTAGACTTCTCTCTTTCATTTGTATTAAATAACCTAACTCTCTACAGCAATAGAACTGCCTAGTGAAGAGTAAATTTTCTGACATTTCAGGAAAAATCATCTGACACTAGTACACACCACCCAATGGACTCCAATTTCAAATCCAGTCTAACCACAATGTAATTTAAGATACAAATAAGCTTCCTAAAGATGATTTCCTGTGCCTTAAAAAACTTTCCTGTTGTTTGGATTTAATTTCCCTTTCCCAAAATAATGGTTCTACACAGACTGCAAGTTTCAGTGTCATGGAATAGAATGTATTTTGGAACAAAAGGGTGGAATGAAAAATAATCTGTGTAGCAAAATCTCTTTAGACAACTAGAGGGCCTGCTTGGCTTTTAAAGAGTGATTTTCTTTGTCCTTAAAACGTCAGTGAAAAACACTGTTAAAGAATAAAGAATTCTTAAAAGGATTTTAAACAGTAAAATGCCTAATTGTGACAAATATACTAATGTGAGATGTTAATTAGGGAAATGGGATGAGGAGTATATATTATTATACATATATGTATATATAATATATTACATTAAGATATTAATTAATTATATATAATATATTACATTATATATTGTACATATATATAAATATATATTATCATATTACAACCTCATTACTTTTGTTTTGTAAATTAACAATTAAGGTATATTTGAATGATCAAATATTCAACAGTGATATGTTAACTCTTAGCTTTTGGACTGAGTGAGAATCCCTTTTTTGTTGTTGTTGTTCTTGCTTGTTTGGTTAGTTGTTTTATTCTGTACTGATAATCACAACAAGCATTGTAATTTAAAAAGGGAGTTAACCAATCAAAATTCAATTTAAAACTCCCAGCAAACAATATCACCATTTCAGGAAAGAGAAAGCTTAAGTTAGAGGTTGTTCCTCATTCTGGATACTATGTTGCTTTATTAGAAAAGGACAGTCATAATCATGGTAGGTGAGAATTAAAGACCAGAAGATTGAAATACAAAAAGAAAAATATGGTTCTTGGCCAAAGTATGAAAAGGAGATTTAATAATAATCCTTATTCGTGATGAAAGACCTACCATAGTCATATTGTCAATATGCATTTTTATCTCATTTAATCCTCTCCAGTAACCTCTGAGTTACTTTATAGTTTGGGACCTAGATCAAGAGTAAGAGTTTTGTCCATAGTAAAAGAAGAGAATACAAGAACTAAAATGTGAACTTAATTCTTCTTGACTTCAATGTTGTTTTCTTTCAATATACAAGAAATCTGTCTTCCAAATTCCAATACTTGTTCTTTTCAGAGAGGAATGGAACATGAAAATCTTTACCTTAATGTGGGAATTTCCTGAATAATTAATAAGAATTTTCAGCAGGATTGAACTTGTGTGTTAAAAGATGAACAGCAAAATTGGGTGCAGAGGTGGGGTTCAAATGCCCAGCTAAGCTCTTCACCAAGTAAGAGACTATCTCTGAACTTCATAGTCAGGATACACATGATTCAAATTTGAGAAAATGGCAAATTGACAAAAGCTATGCATCTTCAGGGATGGATATGCATAGTCAAAACTACACTGTTCAATCTTTTAAACCCAATGACCACCACACATCTGGAAATAGGCAATTTAATTCACCATGATTTCTAGGCTGCTGTTATTTACTTGGTTAATAATAAAATAAGAACTTTGACATTGAAGTTATTTAATATGTCCAGAAGCAAAAAAAAAAAAAAAATCAGCCCCTACCAAATATTCTAAGACTGCCAAATGCCTTTCAAATCTGGAAATAAAGATAATAACAGTTAAGAGCTGTGGGAATGGGGAGACATTCAAAATAGGGGAAGATGGTGACAGAGAGAAAGAGAAAGGAGTAGAATAGGTTCATCCTTATGTATTGTTTCTATCTTCACCTTTCAAAAACATTCTTTATCTGAACCAGATTTATGGACAATGGCAACAACAACACCTAAACAAAGCAACAAGAAAATAGTTTGTGTAAATTTAGAAAATATCCAAGGCCCACTAAAATAGATAATTTATAAGATATGATTTATTCTTTATGAATCTGTTAAATGACTACCATTATTGTAATTACGCAAGTTAACAGTTACTGCAACTCATATTCATGCTGACAAGGCTTGCAATCATATGGGAATGAGAGGATGTGTTTTAAAATGTCTTTCTAACACAGAAATACTTTTCACATTATATGGTAAAAATGTCATGAGAGATTTAGAAGATTGATAAAGTTTGGCCTTGATAGGAAGAATTACAGGTAGACAGTGTGGAGGAAGTGGCGTTTACATGTCAGTTTTGTATGTGAGCTTCAAAAGTCAGTTCAGAGTTTCAGAATATAGGTGGACAGAAAGAGTACAGCATTCCAAGTAGAGAGAAAACAAAAAATAAATGAAGAAATGTGCCAATAGTTTGCATTTGATTCTCTAGCATGATGCTAACATATTGTGAATTTTATCTTAAGTAACTCATAAAGAATTTTAGGTTGAATATTGAAATTTATAAAGGACTTCATTTTAAGTTATAAACTGGGGTAAAATCAAGGTTATTCTTAAAATCACTTAGTCTCTCCACAAAAGAATATGTCTGCGTGTTAGGAGTGTTGAAAGATGAAAGATGGTTAATACACCTTGCAATAAAAGTGATCAGGCTTTAAATCAGGGACGATGGCCTGTACGAGTGAGGATGTGAGCTCTCAAGAGGGAAACCAATGCTAGATTGATTTTGTAGAAAGTGAAATTTATTTGTAAAAGTCACTACATCCTAGGAACTGGAGGGAAAGAGGAAGGTATTAAGGTGCAACTTAAGCCATCAAGTTGCTCTCTTTTTTAGCTGTGTCTTTTTCTCTAGGGTAGGTACATGTGGTTAGCTTCTTCTGCATGTACAGAAACATGGCTGCTGACCACATTCATATTCACATCTTCTCCATGAAAAGATGGGAACTGAAACTCAATATTTTCTTATCCTAGATTCAAATATTAACAACAACAACAACAACAACAACAACAACACTGAAAGAGCATTGGTCTGTTCATCAACCTCATCTATAGGAATAAATTATTCTGAGCTAGGCTCAGATTTTTATTCAGAAATATTTATAATATGTATGAATATGACAGCACCCACTCTCACTCTTAAACTCCAAAGTTTATCATATCTAATGAAGACCAAGGAGAACCATCTGTGAAAAGCTGGGTACTATTCAGGGAAGACAGAATAGGAAGTATCGCTTAGCTGTCTTAGTTATATAAATCCTCCCTTTTCTTATGTGCCACGATCCGATCACTCCTGAATGATACCCTTATATGTTTATATTTTCCACGTATTTAAATTCATTTTTCTCTCTTTGTTTATTTACCATTTCGTCTCAAATATCTGCTAGAGGAATACAGTCATTCTTAAAATAAAATTGTCTTGGTAATTATAAATCTGTTCGTCATTAACTGTACTCTGTCATGTGCAAACAACACTGTAGCTTTGCTCGGTGATTGCCTGCTAGGCTTTGGCCCTCAGGATCACGAGAAAAAAAAGCTGGAAATCTGAAGGAGCTGGAGATGGAAGTGTACTGTTCCTTCCTTCCTGTCAATATCAAAGCAGGATGGTTTCATTCTGCAGTTTCAACACCCACAGAATCATCCCCATCACTCTCCTTTCTGCCCTTCATCAAAGGTCCCAGAACCAACCAGATGGCATCTGCCTCATCTCAGGCACAGGACTTCAGCAGCCCGTGGCTGGTGCCTCGTCTTAGAGGCTGGAATCTCAGCTACAGAGGTCTCTAATTTCAGGCTTCGGAGTGTTCATAATTCTTCTCTTGGTTCTCCCAACTCTAGGAACTTGTTCCCTCTGTGATACCCTCATGTTATTTTATGCATTTTCATGGAAAGGAAAAACCCTAAACTCATAAAATTCCTCTGTCCAGAAAATCATAGTTTTTATTAATGACATTAAGGACTATGAGAAGTTTCTGGGTAACTATTGTCTGAAATAAAGATGTATAAAATAAGATGTCTGGAAGAGTCAGCTCATCTTATTTACCTCCAAGCCTGGGAGTAGTAGGGAGGGAGGGAAATAGGGAGAGAGTGAGATTCTTGGGTATTGGCTCACAGGAATATAGAGGGCTGTGGAGGCTGAGAGGTCTGACAGCCTGCCATCTGCAAACTGGGGACCTAGGAAAGGCAGTGGTGTAATTTGGTCCAAGCTCAAAGGCCTGAGAATCAGAGAAGCTGATGATATAAATCTGAGAGCTAAGAGCTAGGGAACAGGAGATAAGATGCCCCAGCTCAATCAAGTAGGTAGGAAGCAATAAAAGGCAAATTCCTTTTATCTCTGCTTTTTTTTTTAAAGATTTATTTATTTCTTTATTTGCAAGTCAGAATTACACAGAGAGAGGACAGGCAGAGAGAGAGAGAGGTCTTCCATCCTATGGTTCACTCCCCAATTGGCCGCAATGGCTGGACCTGCTCCGATACAAAGTCAGGAGCCAGGAGCTTCTTCTGGGTTTCCCACGCGGGTGCAGGGGCCCAAGGACTTGTGCCATCTTTTACTGCTTTCCCAGGCAATAACTGGGAAAGTTATGGAAAGCTGGATCAGAAGTGGAGCAGCCGGGTCTTGAACCAACGCCCATATGGGATGCCAGCACTTCAGGCTAGGGCATTAACCTACTGTGCCACATCAATGGCCCCTACATTTTGTTGTATTCAGGCTTACCAGCTTTGGGGGGAGGGCAATTTGCTTTACTGAACCTACTGATTCAGATGGTAATCACTCCCCCTCCAATATCCTCACAGATACACCCAGAAGTAATAATGTTTGATCTGGGCACCCTATGGATATTCAAATGGAAACATAAAATTAACCTCTGCACATATTGCATTTTTTTAACTTTTATTTAATGAATATAAATTTCCAAAGTACAGCTTATGGATTACAATGGCTTCCCCCCCATAACATCCCTCCCACCCACAACCCTCCCCTTTCCTACTCCCTCTCCCCTTCCATTCACATCAAGATTCATTTTCGATTCTCTTTATATACAGAAGATCAGTTTAGCATACATTAAGTAAAGATTTCAACAGTTTGCTCCCACACAGAAACATAGAGTGAAAAATACTGTTTGCGTACTAGTTATAGCATTAAATCTCAATGTACAGCACACTAAGGACAAAGATCCTACATGAGGAGTAAGTGCACAGTGACTCCTGTTGTTGACTTAACAAATTGACACTCTTGTTTATGGCCTCAGTAATCACCCTACGCTCTTGTCATGAGCTGCCAAGGCTATGGAAGCCCCCTGAGTTCACTGACTCTGATCATATTTAGACAAGGCCATGGTCAAAGTGGAAGTTCTCTCCTCCCTTCAGAGAAAGGTACCTCCTTCTTTGATGACCCATTCTTTCCACTGGGATCTCACTCGTGGAGATCTTTCATTTAGGTTTCCCACCCCCCCCCCCACCAGAGTGTCTTGGCTTTCCATGCCTGAAATACTCTCATGGGCATTTCAGCCAGATCCCCATGCCTTAAGGGCTGATTGTGAGGCCAGAGTGCCGTTAGGACATTTGCCATTCTATGGGTCTGCTGTGTATCTCACTTCCCATGTTGGATCATTCTCTCCCTTTTTTATGCTATCAGCTAGTATTTGCAGACACTATTCTTGTTTATGTGATCCCTTTGGTTCTTAGTCCTATCATTACGATCAATTGTGAACAGAAATTGATCACTGGGACTAATGAGATGGCATTGGTACATGCCACCTCGATGGGATTGAATTGGAATCCCCTGGTATGTTTCTAACTCTACCATTTGAGGTAAGTCAGCTTGAGCATGTCCCGAATTGCACATCTCTTCCCTCTCTTATTCCCACTCTTATATTTAACAGCGATCACTTTTCAGTTAAGTTTCAGCACTTAAGAAGAATTGTGTATTGATTACAGTATTCAACCAAAAGTATTAAGTAGAACAAACAAAAAAAAATACTAAGAGGGATAACATATTAAGCTGCTCATCAACAGTCAGGGTGAGGGCTGATCAAGTCACCGTTTCTCATAGTGTTCATTTCATTATAAACATTAAAACTCTATACAATTGTAAAGAAAGATCAGTGTTAATGAAGTTATGGTTATCTGATATAAAATTAGCCTGTGCATGTTAGCATGAACATGTGTGTACAATCCTCCACATAATCATTTCTTGTTCACAGTGAGCTCACTTCATAAAGTCTTGATTATTTAGATCAAAAAGCATACCTATAAATTTCCTTCCAAAGAGTCTTTTAAGAACATGTTGTTATTGTGTGGCTGCCATAGATTGTGTTGCTGCTCCTTGCTTGTTTGGTCTTGTGCCAAACATTTTATAAATATCTAGTCAGATTATCATGAGAAATGAGAATTCATTTTCTTAATGTCTCTATGACGTTGTCTAAGGCCAGAGTACTAGCAAATGACAGAGATGTAAATCCAGATCTGATTGGCGCTTGAGCAGAAGATGCATTTTGAGAACCAGCAGACCTACTCTGACCTGATCAGTTCTATAAACACATTCCAGAACTATATTCATGTAGGATATACGTGCAACATTATCTTTGTTCCGACAGATACACTTATCCTTACTAATAGAAGTAGAACCATGTGACTGTATTATGAAGGTTTAAAATATAGGAGGAGAAGAATTTCCTGACAATGGGCAGTGGTCAGTGATTCCTCTGTGAAGTTTTCTGTAGAATTCAAGAAGGATGCGATGAAAATTGTAGAATAGACCAAACTGTTAGGTTTTAGGATTTTAGAGTTCAAAAAGGCACAGAGACAAGA
This sequence comes from Oryctolagus cuniculus, assembly GCF_964237555.1. Taxonomy (NCBI): domain Eukaryota; kingdom Metazoa; phylum Chordata; class Mammalia; order Lagomorpha; family Leporidae; genus Oryctolagus; species Oryctolagus cuniculus. The sequence goes on from NC_091449.1 coordinate 43,182,754, forward strand.
CTTTGACTGTTGGGTTTTAGGATTTTAGGGTTTAATGAAGCACAGGACAAGGCAAGGAAGACTTTATTGTGGAAGGGATAGCCTAGAGAGGATTGGGGATAGGATTGTAAGCCACCCAGAGAACAGATAGGGAGGCTGAAAGTGAATGTTCAACCCCGTGGGCAATGGGCAGCAGTCTATTTATGTTGTTGTTGCTGTTGTTGTTTTCAGATGTGAATGTTTATGCAGGAGGACCTGCTGAGAAAAGTCTCCTTCTTTTTTTTTTTTTTTTTTTTTTTTTTTACAATGTATTATCTCAGCTGTTTGGAATATCCAGGTGTAGGGGAGCTTTCCCAAAAAATAAACGTTCCATTAGCCTTTAGCTATCTGTGCCCATTTTCATCGGCTCTGGGAGTGTAGGTCCCAGTGGCCAACAGCTTCTATCAGGCCTCGGTGGAGGCTGCTTGGAGACGTCTACAGTGCACTGTCTAGCATTCCACTAGCCTTTGGATCATCTATCTGCACCCAGTTTAATTGAGCCTGGAGGTTCAGGCACAGTGACCTAACAGGTTCTGTCAGGCCTCAGTGGCCTAATAGATTCTACCAAGAACATTCTGTAACCTTTCCTTTGTGCTGAAATGGGGGAGGATAGGGATAAAAATGTAATTGTAAACATGAGATTTTTGAAAGCCTCATTTATTTTATTTAAAAGTCTAAATTCAAATTTGAAAGAATGACATTATAAGCCACTATGACATTTAGACTTACACAGATGTAAACAGATGTAGATATAGATAAGAGATATGTTTTGATTTTATCTAAGCCAGTATTGCCTTTCTTTCATAAGAAATATATATATATTTCTATCTAATTTAATCAAAATAGTATTATTTATTTTTCTATATTATTTGTTACCTTTTACAAACAATTCAAGAATATTTTTCCCTTTTGCTTTTACAGAAAAACTCTTCAAACCAGATGGTCTATCTTAATTAATTCTTATCACAGAGACATCTTTGTCATAAAGTATTTTTCACAGATGAACAGTATTATATAAGCTCCTTTGTTTACTATATTACTAAAAGAATGACTTTTATGAGGGAAGCAGTCACTGTAATTTTATCTTTTATTTCTTCAACTTCCTTGGCACTTAAAAGTGATTATAACATTTAGGCTACTGAGTTTTTACTGAAGCAAGAGACATATTTGCTTTAAATGCTTATGTTTTCAAAAATGAATTTTTGAGATTTTTATGTACTTCAGTGTTTGGTTTCAAAATAAATATGTAAAGGCCACATTTGTTAGTGGGCTCTCCATCTGTGTGCTTAAAGCTTGCCTCCTCATCAAGGCATCTAGTGGAAGTTTCCTCTTGTTCCTCCTTTGCTTCCCCTCTTACCTGGCTAGAATACCAAGTGAGATCGTCAAATATTTATGTCATGCAGAAACACAGATTTTCATTCAGAGATAGTCAAGTACTTGGTTGGTCAATTGGATTTCATTTTTTCAGAAAGATAATAAAATTACAATATATGTATTTTGGGTAACTGAGGAAATGAAAAAAAAATGTGGCATGATTCTCTCTCTCTCTGTCTCACACACACACACACACACACTCACTCAGGAATTTACAACAATTAAATTTTTTGAAAGAAAAGTTTCCAATCACAGAGTCCTTCCAATACAGGAAAAAATAGTTTGATATTGTTATACATTAACTTCAGGTTTTAAAGCAACCCTTCAAGGTAGTATGAGTGATGTCAGATATGATAAAGATAGGATTCGAACACATATTGTCTGACTCCAGCAACTAAACTTACTTTCATTACACCATCAAGTCTTCTTCTTCCCTGACTGAATATTCACAAAGCTTCCTTTTTGTTTCTGAATTCATAAGGGATTTTTGTATGGTAACAAGTAAAAAGACTAAAGTAATCTTTGTCTACTATATCATCAGATATTCATACTAGATCATTCAAAAATCATCAAATAACCTTGAAATAATATGTGGGGAGTGTTTGTGTATGTGTGTATGTGTATTTTGTCAAGTCATATTATGTTTATAGTAAAGCATTTGTCCAACTCTTAGACTCATTTCACATTGCTTCAAGTCATCCTTTATTTTATCTAGTCTAATATATTGATTTATGTATCCATACTTTTCCATTTGGAAGATACAATTCACTCACTGATGTTCGGCCAAACTATGTAATACTCTCCACCTTCAATGATAGAAAACCATATTGTTTTCTAAATAAAAAACACTGAAAATGTTATGACATTTTTCTCTTTTCCTGTTCCAACTAACCTCAGCTCCTGCCTAATCCATTAGTAATATCAGAAGAAGTACGGGAGAAGTTTGGAGAGAATGAGGACATTATAGAATAACATTCATAATTTTTCAAAATTGATTTATTCTTTCATTCAGCAAATAGTAAGTAGTTTTTATGTACCAGATGCTGTCATAGGAACATGACTACAATGGTGAACAAGAGATAAAATATTATATTTATTTATTTATAAATTGACAGATACAATTGTTATTTATCATGTACTACATGATGTTTAAAATATGTATACATTGTAGAATACCTATCTAATTATCATATGCATTACTTTATGTAGTTATTTCTGTGATGAGACCCTTAATACCAACTCCTTTAGCATAAACAATTATAAATCTTATAAAATTGCTTATAAAGTTCTGTGTAAAAAAAGATGGAATGCAAAATAATGTGATTTTTTTTTTTTACAGGCAGAGTGGACAGTGAGAGAGAGAGACAGAGAGAAAGGTCTTCCTTTGCCGTTGGTTCACCCTCCAATGGCCGCCGCGGCCGGCGCACCACACTGATCCGGTGGCAGGAGCCAGGTGCTTCTCCTGGTCTCCCATGGGGTGCAGGGCCCAAGCACTTGGGCCATCCTCCACTGCACTCCCGGGCCACAGCAGAGAGCTGGCCTGGAAGGGGGCAACCGGGACAGAATCCAGCGTCCCGACTGGGACTAGAACCCGGTGTGCAGGCACCACAAGGTGGAGGATTAGCCTATGGAGCCGCGGCGCCGGCTCAATAATGTGATGTTTACTAAGTGTTTTAATAGTTTTTGAGGGTAAAACAATTTTCAGTGTCAAAGCTATAAACCAATTAATAAGTATCATTAAGTATCTTATGATCTAGGCCGGTGCCACGGCTCACTAGGCTAATCCTCTGCCTGCGGCACCAGCACCTCAGATTCTAGTCCCAGTTGGGGTGCCGGATTCCATCTCACTTGCTCCTCTTCCAGTCCAGCTCTCTGCTGAGGCCCAGGAAGGCAGTGGAGGATGGCCCAAGTTCTTGGTCACTGCACCTGCATGGAAGACCAGGAGGAAGCACCTGGTTCCTGGCTTTGGATCGGCGCAGCACACTGGCCATAACAGCCATTTGGGGGGTGAACCAATGGAAGGAAGATCTTTCTCTCTATCTCTCTTTTTCACTGTCTAACTCTGCCTGTCAAAAAAAAAAAAATCAGCATCTTTGAACCATTTTAAATAATTTACTCAAGTCAATCATTTAAACAGAGAAAAGAAATTTCTTGCATTGTTTAATATCGATTCAGATGAAAAGCACGCATAATGTCATTCTGATCACAGACCACTTGAGAATTTATTCTCAGGATATTCCAAATAAGAAATACATTTCTCCGTTGTTTTCACCTCAGGAGTGCAGTTGCATTATTTCTAAGGGAGTGAGACTATGTGTGGCCATTAGTATAGCCCACTCTGCTGTTGAGTTTATTCTTTATTGTTTCCCACTTGACTCAGTGCAGTGGTGACTGGATGAAGCCTTGGTTGTTGAGCATTGATATAGAAGTCAATCTTTGTACATTGTAAATACATCAGTATATCTAAAAATGCAACAGTTTTACTTCTGAGCTCCTAATAACCAAATCAGTGTTATTTTCCTCTTGTAAAATAAATCATTATGGGCGTTTCTCACATCATTTCTTATTGTATTTGAGAGTTACCATGTCTTACACTGAATGATTGCCCAAGAACAGCTCTGTTGAATGAAGGGCTACAATGGTCAATTTTGTGTTTTCAATCATAATCTAAACTAGTATATACTGTAACAGGTTTCTCTGAACAAGGAACAATCAGTACAATCATCAAAAAGGCAAATAGGACTCCAGATCAAGAAGACTGGACTGGGAACTCCGTGAAAGTGAAAGAGAGAGGAAGAAGTGTCAATCAGAATAGGCTAATCAGCTTGCTTCAGGGAAATGATTCAGGATGGGGGGAGGCAGGAAAGGGTTGGTACCTAGTGCTCCTCCATGCAGCTTCCTTTGGAGGTTGTTGTTTCATTCAGAAAAACAACTGGTCAGGTTCTCGTGACTTTAGTCGTGTAAAACAACAGCAATAGCTAAATACAGTTCTCTTGGTACATCTCAAAGTATATCGACTCCAGGGCATGCACAGACCTGTGATTCTATTCTAAAACACTAAATTCCTCCATCAGAGTGATGCTCAAATATGGCCTGTTTCACAGAGCTCTGCCTGATTTCCTTATTGCTGCCTCAACTTTGAATTCAAAAATACTACTTTTTGAAAAATCAACTTGATAAATTACATTTAATGTGTTTTGAATTCAAAAAGAATAGTGTAGCTATCAATACACTTTAGCCACTCTGAATATTTGTTATTAGTAAACTATTTACAAATGATCTTTTATGTAACTGGTGTCTATGAACACCTACTGTGTTTGTAAACTCATTCATATTACACAAAACGTGTATGAGTCAAGCACACCTCACAATTAATAATGTCTATCTCGGTGTCATTGAGCAAAATAGTAGTAAAGGTAAGATTTGGATTCAAGTTTTATGATCCCAAAGATTTATATCATAGTGTAATGTTACTCCAGAATATTTCAAATGTGGAGTTGACTTGAAAATAAATCCACAGGTCAATTAACTTAAAGAAGACCACCACTGTCAGGTAGCTAACCACTGAGGCACACTTTTGATATGTGATGTGTGGCATTGCTTTTATCTCATAGTTAATACAGCACAGGATGAAAAGATAGACTGAGGGGCCAGCACTGTGGCGCAGCGGGTTAATGCCCTGGCCTGAAGTGCTGGGATCCCATATGGGCACCGGTTCCAGTCCCGGACACTCCTCTTCCAATCCAGCTCTCTGTTATGGCCTGGGAAAGCAGTGTAAGATGGCCCAAGTCCTTGGGCCCCTGCACCTGCATGGGAGACCTGGAAGAAGCTCCTGGCTCCTGGCTTTGGATCTGTGCAGCTCCAGCTGTTGCAGCCATCTGGGGAGTGAACCATTGGATGGAAGACCTCTCTTTCTCTCTGCCTCTCCTCTCTCTGTGTAACTCTTTCAAATAAATAAATAAATCTTAAAAAAATAAAGAAAAGAAAAGGTGGACTGAGCAGCTGATGATCTTTAGTTTTGCTATAAAGTATCTCTATACAAAATCCTGAAATCTCATTGGAGGGATTTAAATTCTGTATCATTCCATATAATAACAGTAGTTAACAGTTATTCATTACTGTACTTACTACAGGGACCTCTTTACCCTTTATATATAATGGCATTTATAAAAGTACCTAGAGATACAAGTTTATATTTTTCTTTCTCAAGGACTTTTATGACTGAAGTTGGCATGAACTTCAAAGAGGTGTGTTCTTAGTCCCCAGAAAATTGAGTGTCAATCTCACTAGGGTTTCTGATGGCTGTGGCACTGTTTCTGTTGCTGTGAGACATAAAGGAGGAATGGCAAGCACGAGTGGTGCTGGGGCTTGTGGCACCAGTAGTTATGGCCCTTGGACTATATGATGTGGGTAGGTCCTTCAACATGTCCTGCTGCATGGACCTGACTGATGTTGGATTCTTATATGTTGTACTCATGAAAAATTTTTTTTTTCCTTTAAAAAAGTTTATTTATTAGAAAAGTAGACAGACAGAAAGACTTAAAGACAGGGAGCTACAGTCTTCATGTTCACCCCCTAAATACCACCAACTAGCTGGGATTGGACTAGAAGAAAGCCACGAACTCAGAACCTCATCTAGGTCTCCCCACATAGGTGGCAGATACCCAAGTATTTGAGCCATCACCTACTGCCTCCCAGGGTGTTTATTAGCAGGAAGCTGGAGTTGGAAGTAGAGTTGGGACTTGAACTCAGTCACTCTGATATGGAATACAGATGTCCTATGCCTTGACTTTAATGTTAGATCAAGCACCCTTCCTAGTTAATTTCTTAGATAACAAAACTATTTTTATTTTTCTATTTCTGTTTTTTTTATTTTCTATTCTTTATTTTCTATTTAATGTCTACTGAAGAAGCCCTAGACAATTAATTCCCTCTTATTTGGCCAATTTCCCTTTTTTAATATTAGTTAAGTAGTGTCAAATCATTATTTAGATATAGATAGAGCAATGGAACCCACCAAAAATGTATTGTGCTATTATAGTCCAGTTCAATGAGTCTATAAAACTATACAGGGCTGAAAAAAATTAAGAATGCTGGCATGTACTGTTAAAAACTCAGTGTCAAATATATCCATCATCGGGGAAATATACATTTATGGACTCCATTATTTTATTTTACAACCTAATGGAGCATGTGTATTAATGGATTCCTGGAAGTGCAAGGGTCCTTTATATTAAATGATTAAACAAATATATTTCCCATGCCAACATCTCTATTAAAACAAAACAAAACAAAACAAAACAAGAATTATAGTCATGAATTGCCCATGCCAAATATTGATTTATTTTGCTGAATTAGAATACATTTATAAAATTGTGGACTCAAGATTAACAACTTAATATGCCCCCTTCTTTTGGGGGGCTACATGCCTTCAAGAGTTAACACTTGAATGATTGAATTTATAAATCACCATTGAAGAGGGTATAAGAAAATGGTTTGTATTTCATCTTTTGTGGCATGAAGGATTTAAATGGACTTCCTATTGCTAGCAAAGTGTATCCAGTGGCTTTACACCTATCCCTTTCATTTTAAATTAAGTATATTTTTCTCTCTTCTGGGTTCTTCTAAATTATTAAAATTATTAAAATCTTCATTATTTTTCTTTCACCTCACCCATAGGGAAAAGGAGGAGGCATGTTCTCTCAAAGGTCATTATCCCTACTCAACCCTGATCATGATGGGATGGGGCTCTCCCTAAACTGAGAAACTTTCACTTTTTAATAGGAACATGAGAGCTTCTTTGGTTTTGTTGATTAAAAAAACACTGATCCAACTTGGAAAAAGTAGGGATGGAAAGAAGGACAGAAGGAAGCAAGGAAAGAAGAGAGAAGCAATGAAAATATTAGTTGACAAAATAATGCTTCAAATGACTTGAAATCTACATTCTATTAGTTCTAGTTTTTATTTATAAAATAGATATAGATTATATTTTAGATATGTGATAACATGTATATATAAAATATTGTTTTATTTAAAAATGAAAGAACCTTTAACAATTCAAAACTCTAACTGAAGCAGGGTAATTAAGTAGACTATTGTACACACAGTTTTTTTTATGACTTTTTTATTTATTTGAAAGTCGGAGTTACACAGAGAGAGGAGAGGCAGAGAGAAAGAGAGGTCTTCCATCCGCTGGTTCACTCCCCTATTGGCTGCAACTGCCGGAGCTGTGCTGATCCAAAGCCAGGAGCCAGGAGCTTCCTCTGGGTTTCCCATACGAGAGCAGGGGCCCAAGGACTTGGGCCATTTCTACTGCTCTCCCAGGCCACAGCAGAGAGCTGGATCGGAAGTGGAGCAGCCAGGTCTTGAACCAGCTCCCATATGGGATGCCGGCGCTTCAGGTGAGGGCATTAACACACTGAGCCACAGCACCAGCTCCAGTTTCTGTGAAAGGTTGTATCAGTCTCTGTAAATTAAATTCTCATTTGAACCAATTTCAATATGCTCTGGTTCTCTTATAATTAGTAAATTAAATTTGAAATTTGACATCTTTTTTTTATTTTACATTATATAAAATACTTAGATTTACAATATGCCTCAGTCTTTTAAAAAAAGTGTACTGTTGTTATAATTACTTCCTCAAAAAAATCTATTTTAGCCAGTGGATTTTAAGCTCAGTGAAGGCAAGGACCACATTTATCTTACTTATTCTTTAAGCTCACTGACACTCAGGCTGAGTGTCAGGAATTTAGTAGGGCTCAGAAAATATTCTTCTAGTTTTCTGACTCAGTAAATTCAAATGAATGAAGGATACGCCTGAGCAATCAAATGAGTCCTGAGGGAGAAAGTTTTAGAGCTATTAAGAAAGCTTTGAATTCTTCTCATTAAATCAGAACATGCAAAGTGTTTACAGACAAAATTTATCCTGAAAAAGCTACTATTTAAAGATCATTTTAGGAGAAACTGCAGTGGTTTTGGAGAGGAGTCCAGTAATGTCACAAAGGTATGAACTACACTACTGGTGCAACATGGAGCAGAAACATCTTAGTAACAAATGCAAGGTCATCTTTTATGTCCCCTTTACTTAGAAATTTACAATCTAAGGGCTGGCACTGTGGTACAGTGGGTTAATCCTCTGCCTGCAGCACCGGCATCCCATGTGGGCACCAGTTCTAGGCCCAGCTGCTCCTTTTCCAATCCAGCTCTCTGCTGTGGCCTGGGAAAAAGCAGTGGAGGGTGGCCCAAAATCTTGGGCCCCTGCACCCACAAAGGAGACCTGAAGGAGGCACCTGGCTCCTGGCTTCGGATCAGCACAACTCCGGCCATTGTAGACATCTGGGGAGTGAACCAACAGATGGAAGACCTTACTCTGTCTCTCCCTCTCTCTGTCTATAACTCTACCTCTCAAATAAATAAATAAAATCTTTAAAGAAAAGAAATTTACAATCTCACACCTATATTTCTCATTAATTTTCCATAGTTTAGATAAAATTTCATTTTAAAAAAATGACTTCTGTATTTTTGCAATTAAATCTCATGCTGCTAGACTATTTCTGGAGAAAGTAAGAAAGTCAAGCTCATGAAGTATTTTGAGTTTTTTACTTGTTGTTCAAATAGACTGCAATCGATTACAAACCGATACTGTTTAACACTACATAGAAAATCACATAAAGGCCCATGACAACCAAGGATATGTATTTCTTGATAGACTCAGTACAACTGTAATATTCATATATAAATACCTGGCATATAAGTTCTCAATGAGCATTGGAAAATAAAAATTCCATTTCTTTGCTCTGTTATATCGATAATGAAATCTAACTCTCTGGGTGTATCTGTGGCATTTATATGTTACATAGAGAAGGAGATGGGATAAAATAACAGGAAAACAAAAAAACACCTTGCCATAGGTATAGTTATCTCTTCTGTAGAAGACAAAACAAAAACAAAAAAAGAACTTTAAAAATCAATTTGTAATTCTAGTATTAGAAAACTCAACACTCCCAGACTTTTACATTTATATTAAAGTATTGAAATATCCAAATATTTTTCCAGTATCATAGCCTCTTTACTAAGATTCTTGCTTTACAGCTGCAAAGAGTATACCCTACTGCAAGTCTGTATTACATTATATTAACATGTTCTGTGACCATGAAAATCTCAGACTACTTTCTTTAGCATAACTCCTGAGTACATTCCTTTTACGTCCCAACCCCAAAACATTTCTAATGATTTAATTATCATTTCCAAGTGATTAATCTCTCATTCCAATAAATGATATTAGGTAAATTAAATCACTATGATTATCATCTAGATTTGTCTAATTAGTAATTAATATGTTTAAAATTCTAATAAGGTGGAAAGGGCCAAAGAGAATAGAGAGCCTCATCTTTTGGCATGGTTTCTTTTATCTACTTATGAATTCATAATATGCAAAAACCTAGAAGAGGGGCAGCTTGATAGATTATAGATTATCAATGAAAAAACCATGAAGTACTCTCCATGCCCCACATTATATACTTATTGGTGCACTAAGAACTGAGTTTGAATTCTGAACCCCTGGCCTAGTCACTACTAAAGTCACCATCCCAAGGTCATAATTATTAATCCTCTGAATGTCAGTTGCCTTATCTGTAGAAATGGAATTGGGCAATTGATTGGGGAAGAACATGCAAAGCACATTGGTAAGTACCTAACCATAGCTTACAAAATAGACAAGAAGAAATTAAATTTGTTAATACCATTAATCACTGAAAAAAAGAACTGCAATGACTGTCTTTTTGATTGAGACAATTATTTCATTTAAAACTATTGTATAAATTTCTTTAAAAGTTTTTTTTTAACTTTTATTTAATGAATATAAATTTCCAAAGTACAGTTTATGGATTACAATGGCTTCCCCCCAACAAAGGGAAGCAAAGAAGAGAGCCAGAAGGAGAAATAAAGAAAACTAAAACACAAAATAAAAAGCTGACAAAGCATAACAAAATAGTCAAAACTAGGGTGAAGAAGGAAGGGGGAAATGCCAAAAAATAGTTTTAACTGGCTGACTTTGTGTAGGTATCCGTTTGTTATATGGTATTCTAGCACTTATCCTGGGAGAATATCTTCATAATAAGAAAGCAATTTAGTCATGAAATTCTTCCAATACCAACTTTTCAACTTGGTTAAGCACTGTTGCAATTAGAGATACTTCATAATCACAAAGAAGATAAATGTAATAACTAGTGTTGGAGTATGTCCAAGGAATAATGTCTTTGTAGTACCTAACTTCCTCCT